>NC_141691.1:128256982-128856982 GCF_964263255.1 Lissotriton vulgaris | reverse complement strand
CAATCCCCCTTAAACCTTTTGACCCTGTTACCAATCCACTCTACCCTTCTGGCATTTACAAGCTCTTCAGATAATTGCTGCTTTCCCCAGGGAGAAATTACCATGTTGTTAGTGAGCCACGATAAAGATTTGTTTAATAAAGATGATGTTGATTCAACCTCTCCAGATGCTAGTGGGGGGACATTTGCAAGGACAAGAACTAATGGAGAAGCTTCTACTACAAGCTCAAAAGACCCTTTCCCATTATTGAAATCACCAGTGGGAGGGACGGGGGGTGCAACACCTGAGGCACCACCAAGTGGATTAATCAGTGGTACAATTAGAGGATTTGGCGCAGCAATTGGAATAGGTCCACTGTTCTCGCCTGAGGGTGTTTTACTCACTAATGGCTCTACCCTGGACACAATGACTTCAGGGAGATTTCCTACCTCCACCAGGGTTTTCTCTAGTAAACCTTCCAGTCTACTGACCTCGGCGGTTAGTTTGTCTATTTTACTAACCAGGGGTTTAACTATACCTTTAATTTTAGTGTCCATCATGCTCCATAGTTTATTAAATTGAGCATTGGAGAGGGTCACATAAGCTTCACTAGTCAAGTCATCCTCCTCTTCTTCAAGTATTTTCCTTGGTGGGGTTGCAACTTTGTTTCTAGCAGACCTTAAACCCCCCGTTTTTGTATAACCTTTCTTTTGCCCCCAGTAACCCTCGGAGCTGGAACAGGGGCTGCAGTAGGGATAGGGGACTCGTTATTAGTAGATATCACAGTCACCACTTCGCTGTCACTATTGTCTTTAGTAATGGCAACTATGCCACTAGGCTGGATGGTATTTGTATCGTGGAGAGAGTCATGTACCACACCAGATATACTGCTGTTTTGTAGTGCAAAAGAATCCTCTATCTCTTTATCGTCCAGAGGGGATTGGTTAGATGAGTCTAATCCCAATGAGGATCTCCTGTCGATATTTATTTTTGCCACGACTTGGAAAAGATAGTTATCGATGGTATTATTGACTGGGGTTAGCTTTTTCCCAGGCATGATTAGGATGGACAATACACTCAGAGCAAGATGGGTACTCACAGGACCCAGCAGTTGTTATAATTACCCAGTACAGTGTAGCTCAAAACAGTCTGTATCCAGATGGTGGTCAAAGGGTTTTTCGGGCAGGGTCCCTGGCCCAACCCAACCTAGTCCAACCTCGGACGGCCTCAGACGGCCCGCCCTTTGTCTGGGCTTCGTCTGGGCGTCCCGCTCGCGTCCCGCGACGCGGAGGGAGCTGTGAATTTCAAGCGCCTCCGGGCGCGGTGACCCCGCTGATGTGTTCCGGGTCGCAGGTAAGCATGGGCGAATTTTGCGAATCTCGCGTTCGCGAATTTTGCGGATTTGCGAACTCGCAATCCGCAAAATCCGCGAATTCCCGCGAATTTGCGGATTTTTTTTTTTTTTTGTGTTCGCGCGTGTTTCTGCCAGTTCGCGAGGGTTTTTACAATTTCGCAATTTGCGAACTTACCTGTCGGGTCGCAAGTTTTGCGAACTTGTTGTTTCTACGTGTCCAGCCTGTTTGGGACACTCTTCTTCATCACTGCCACTCTCTGTCACCACTGCCACTCTCTGACTACTCATGCCACCCTCTGGCCCACCCATGCCACCCTCTGTTTCATCACCACACCCTCTGGTTGTCCAGTGTACATTATTTTCGGCAAAGCAAAGCACACCTTCCCTGCCTCAAGTGACCTGAATTAATTTGGGGCTGATTAATGTGTCACAGAATATTTTTTTAGCTGGCACCTGCTTCCTTAGTGCTTCCTGATTAGTGATCTTTTGCACTTGCTAAGTGCTTTCATTGTTGCAAAATTAGTTACAACACCTGCCCTGCCCCAACTGACAATAATGAATTAGGGGCTGATTAATGGATTTTAACTTCCAGCCTGGCTCCTGCTTGTCTCCCTTAGCTGTAATTCAGGACCTTTGTGGCATATGTGTAACTATTCTGAGGTTCAGAGCAGGGTCACATAATAGTTGCAACTGGCAACTGAACTCTGGAGGGGCCCCTCAGGAAGCACTACAGGAAATGGCTACTAATGATGAGCCTGAACTTTTGAACCTGGTAAGTAGTTTCAGTTTTGCTAAGATCGTATTTCTGCAATTTAGCACTTACTCGCGGGGTGCGAAGTTGTACTGGCAAGCCGCGAACTCACGCGAACAGTGCGAGCAAGCCATAAAATCCGCTGCTCGCGGATTTGCGGATTTTGCGGGAGATTCGCGGATCTCGCGGATTGCGAATTTACCGAAAATCCGCAAAATCCGCGAGCGAAACGGATTTTCCGCCCATGCTTAGTCGCAGGGCAGGCTGGGAAGTGTAGTCTCCCTCCGCTCGGCGGCCGCGAGGATGACTACAGCGGCGGCGGGAGGGAGACCAGGGCACAGCCGAAGAGAAGAGAGTGCAGGCAAACACAGCAAATGGCAGGAAGGTAGGATTTCCTCGCTGTCAGCAGAACACCCGCTCCACCGAGGGAGCCGTGAATTTCAAGCGCCTCCGGGCGCGGTGACCCCGCTGATGTGTTCCGGGTCGCAGGGCAGGCTGGGAAGTGTAGTCTCCCTCCGCTCGGCGGCCGCGAGGAAGACTACAGCGGCGGCCGGAGGGAGACCAGGGCACAGCCGAAGAGAAGAGAGTGCAGGCAAACACAGCAAATGGCAGGAAGGTAGGATTCCCTCGCTGTCAGCAGAACCATCTTTATTATTTGTGAGATCTTGTTATGTGTGATCTTCTGGGTACTTTTTAACCTTGATTCGCTTCTTGATGGACAACAAAATACTTCATATGATTTTTAGGTCGAGTCTATCTGACTGCACAGCTGGCTGGTTGAAAAAGACCTATTGTGGGCTTATCAAGAGCTTACCGAGGACTAAAATCCTGCTCATTGCTTACCATTGGTTGACTTTATTGTCACTCCTATTTCCTTGTGTCTCATTCGATGGCTTCTTTTGTTCCATCTTGGTGTTTGTCCCTTCCTGCAGCATAGCCTCTTTACCATCCTATTAATTTGGCTGACTTTTTTCCTTCCATTGCTCACTTTGAAGGAAGTACTTCTTCCTTTTCGTAAAGTATTTTATGAGAGTGCATATGCTTTCCAGCTCTCTCCTTCTCCTTCTCTCTCATGTGTTTCCCCCTCGTGTGCGCCTGCGATCTGTGTTTCTCTAATGTACTTTTCTCCAAATACACCTACAGTCCATGTTGTTCTCTCCTTTGTGTCCTCCGCTTCGTGTCATGGTCAACATTTTGTTCTGCTCTCTCTCAAGTACTTAACCGCAGTCCTCCCATGTTCTGTGTTCTTCTATCCACCTCTCCTTTCCATTGTGTGCTTCTTCCTGAGTTGTTCTCACCTTATTCCCAAATATTGCCCTTTTGCTCGTGCATCACTTTCCCCACCCCACCGCCACACCACCCACTACTCCTTTGCCCCCACCGCCCATAATTTATGAGCAAACGGTGCCTTATTTTTTCTTTTTTTTTTTTTTTACCTCCAATGCTGAACAGCATAGTGAAAGGCCATTGGGAGAGCCAATAGGTTCTAGAGGCGAAAAATGTGGGTTTTGTAAATGCTTGTTTGTTACAGGGACATTGTACTAGACCCTAAATTGCAGCAATAGAAATGGTATTTGGAGAAAAAAGAATGTCCCGAAACTGCCCTAAATGGAAACCCTCAGCATGCCTTTTAGTATGTTCTTAAAAAGTGAGTTATTCATAATGGCCTCAGTATAGGTTACAGACTTTGTGGTAGCGAGTGTTGGAATGCCATATAAGGGCCTTTCTCCTGATTTGTTTCGACTTATACTGCCTCCTTAGTCTGTGACATTTCATTTTGCACCGTTATTCACCCGCAAGGGTATCCAGGCACTGAGAGCCATGCTGCTCGGGTGGAATCAGTTGAACAACCAGATCTTGATTTCCCTTCTGAATTCCTAGAGAGGGATGAGATCCAGAGGCGGAGAGGGAGGCTGTTCAAGGACTACACGGCAAAGTAGGAGAATGACTGTCCTACACTGTTACACTGTTGTTTCGGCTGATGCGGGGGAGCTAACAATGGAGAGGGAGGCTGAGCACAGGTGTCTGGAAAGTTGGTGGAAGCTCAGGCGGTAGTTGATGTATGCTGGTCCTTGATTGTGCAAGGCTTTGTAGACGTGGGTCAGCATGTTGTATTAGCATCTGTTGTAGATGGGAAGCCATTGGAGTTTCTTCAGTTGTGGTGTGATGTGGGTCCATTTGGAGAGGTTGTGGATGAGTCTGGATGGTTGGTAATTCCAACATAGAGTGCAGCTACTGATGAGAACTTGAGTGACGATGCCTCTGGTGGTGACTTGGAGCCATTTGAAGTTCTTACGGAGCATAAGAATTGTGAGGAAGCAGGCAGAGGAGACTGCGCTGATCTGGCTTTTGATGTTGAGGTTCAGAGTGTGGTATGTAAGAGTCGGTGAGGGACCCCGTTAAGCAGGCCACCAGGTATCATTCCGCGGGAAGGAGTTGTTTCTAAAGATCAGTACTTCTGTTTTTCTGCGTTGAATATGAGGCAGTTGTTTTGCATCCAGTCAGTGATGCTGGTCATGCAGAAGTGGAAGTTGTCCCTCGTGGTGGATCGTTCTTCAGATAAAGAAAGGATGAGCTGGGTGTCGGCTACGTAGGAGATGATGCTCAGTACATGGGTTCTTACGATGTTGGCCGGATGTGCCTTGTAGGCATTGAAGAGAGTAGGGCTGAGGAATGAAACTTGAGGGTTGCTGCGGATGATGTTCTTGCATCCTGCGGTGAAGGATGGAAGGAGTATTTTCTTTGTTCTTCTGGTGAGGAAGGATGCAATCCATTTGAGGGCATCCTCTTGGATTCCGATCTGATGAAACCACCTGATCAGGTTGTGATAGGACATGGTGTTGAAGGCTGCTGAGAGGTCCAGGAGAATCAGGCCGGCCGCTTCTCCCCTCTCTAGGAGGGTTCTGATGTTGTTGGTGGCTGCGATTGGGGTGGTTTTGGTGCTGTTGGTCATGTTGAATCCAGATTGGGATGAGTCCAGAAGATCATTGTTCTCATATATTCCAAGAGTTAGTGGTTGATGGCCTTTTTAAGGACTTTGGCAGGAAAGGGGAGCAGGGAGATGGACCGGTAGTTCTTAAGCTTGTTGTGGCCTGCGGACAGTTTCTTGAGAAGAGGTTTGACTTCAGCATGTTTCCATTCTTCTGGGAAGGTGGTCAAAGTGATGGATGTGTTGAAGATGGTTGTGAGCTTGTTGCTGATAGTCCTGCTTACGGGGTTGAACATGCGGTGGGGGAAGGGGTCTGTGGCTGCTCCAGAGTGGATGAAGTGCATGATGGCTGTATTACCTACCTGTATAGCCTGCTATTACCTGTACCTTTCCCCAGATATACATTCTTGCCTGTCGGGGTCCTCGGTGAGGAGATCTCACCACCACAGTGGGATGCACTGCACAGAGACATACACAAATATTTGCATTCAGTGGCAGGCAGAGAGACCCATTGCAAAGTTGTTTTGACTAGTACTTGCATCTGCCGAAATTAAAGAAATGTAACTGCATGTCCAAATGCCACGGTTGGAGGCGGTGCAATAATCAGGGCAAATTCTGTTGCAGGGATTCTGCAGAGTCACAGAACTATGCTTGGGATCATGGAACCTTAGTCGGCAGAGTTTGAGTCTACCACATGAGTACCCATGAGCCCAGGGACTGACTAGCTATAGTGTCTCACTCGCCCTCCTACTCACTTACAGAGGAACAAGTGATTAGACACCCCAGAACACAACACTTCCGACACTATCAGGAATCGCGGTTGCAGGACACACCCATTCGCTCATACTCTCATACAAGTCCACAATAAGATCTGACAAAGACATGAGGAAAGTTTAAAATGTTTATTTTAACTATCATGTCCTAGTATTCCGTATATGTGCCACAACGAGTAGAAAAATGCCTAACACAAATACAGTTAGCATAGCAAGTTGTCCATAAATCACAAAAGGTGCTGTCATTGTATACAACAGCGTAGCCAAACCGTCCCCCCTTTCTATAGAAACAAAATGATTACATATCAGAAGATCTCTGGGTATTTGCAGCAGACCTCAGTCCATAGATCAGAAATCTACATCACAGGTGCAGTCACGCTTCCTTCTTTAGAAAGATCATTCTCCATTTGTTTGTTACCCACCTGTGTATACCTGTATGACCAGAGTACATGTTCCCAAAGAACAGCTACATCTGCGTGTTTTGTCTCGGTGGCGGTGCTAGGGCCGGACTAAAACAGAATAACAAGGTGCATTGTTGTTTGACCTTGTCTGCAATGTTCAGACTAAATCCCAGGAAAGAGCGGGACGCAAAAACAACAGCATGTTCTGTGTGAGAATTGCAGAGTGGCACAAAGCAAAAATATGTTTGTATAGTAACGTGCATGAAGCAGAAGACAGTCTGGCATGGGCTCATGCTAACATAGATGTGACCCTTCGACCACATAGGGTGGGGCTGCCCACAGTTCAAACTGCACTGGAATGAAATCTTAGCACTAATGAAACAGGTAATTGGGTATCCCATCCCAGCAACACAGGAGTATGTTCAGCTGGGTCTTCAATCCCTTATCCTCAAATATCAAACCTTTTCTGGCTGCTTAATAATATGGAACTGTTTGGGAACCACCAAAATCCCTCTTGCAGTGTACTAGAGGAAAACCTAGACCTCCACCCAGAATGTTGTGGCTTTGCAGACTTTAGAATATCTTGGGTGAGGAAAGACTCCACTATGTAATAATCAAGAACCAGATCAAATTAGAATCCATCCGGCATCTACTTATAGACAAGGGGGAGAGAGCACACTGTTTAGGCTCCACCAGCAATGGGGAACACTAGAGGAACACTAGAGTTTCAACTCAAGTGAGTGTTATTATGCACTGCATTTACCACAATGCTTCTGGGCAAATTGTGTGCTGGTAAGCCAGGAACTGTACTCCGTCCCTCTTTTGTGATTGGCTCCTTGCTGAGTGTTGGGCCAATGAGGTCTGGGATGCCCCTGGCTCTGGTGCAGAAACCTGAGAAGACTGTGAGTAGCATGTCCAGCCCCCCCAAGTTTAAATTGCTGCTCTCCACTAAAGAAAGACAAATATACTGAAATACGTGTCTTGAGATACACAGCACTGGCTTCACCTACAATAATGAAGACTAAAGACGTTCAACTAAAGTGAGTGTTGTTTTGCACTGCATTTACCACAGTGCATCTGGGCGAACTGTGTTTTGGTATGCCAGGCAGTGCACTCCTTCCCAATTTTGTGTTCCACTTGTAGAGCATTTGTCTGATGTTGTTCCCCTTTCATCTTGTCCTGCTCTTTTTAGCGCCCTAAATATATTTCATTATTAATAGTGAAATAATCTTATATGTTAATGTTATCTAATATGTTAGATGCAGATTTTGACAACTACTTATCTTTATAGGCAGAAGAGATTATCTTCCCAAATGATCTGACTTGGAAGGGCTTTGGGGAGAGAGGATTTACTTCCACCTGGCGATGGTTTGTTTGAACACTTATATATGCTGTAGGATCTTATTAGCAAGAAATATATTTCTCATGCATGGCTTGATCAAGGGTTGATTAGAGGATGTTGTTCAACTTTGTTAAAACTCAATATTAAACGACTTGCTACAAGAAAAACTGTTCATTCCACTTCTGGTGGAGGTTGAATAAGCATTTACCTCTGTTCCACGTCATGCCTCTTTCTTCCACCTAATGCAAAGGCTATTTCTCGCTGTGCGCACCTAGGTGATTTATGCGGAACAATAACCTTTAGAAAAAATAACTTTTCTTCTGAGCTGTGAGATGAAAATATTTCTGCACTTAATATTTCATGTCAGTAATGGAATCCCACAGTTTTTTCTAAACTCTTATGAAAATGGGAAATAAAGGTTTCACTCAAGTCCATTACAGCGCCCGATTTATGCCCTTATGCATTGCCATGGCGACAGGGGTGTAGCTTCAAGGGGGGTGTTTGGGGCGTTACACCCCCTTAAAAATGTCTTTTCTGGCAAAAGTAGGGCCCTCGTGCTTTCAGTCCGGTATGGTGAGGTGTCTGTCGGATTTCACCAGGAATATGTATATACTATACACACAGACAATAATGCACACACACACACTCTTTCCCTCTCTCTGCTTTGAAAGTCTTCAAAAATGTTTATTTCACCAAATAATGTGGTTTCTCTCACTTAGACTAATCCACATTCTTCTCCCTTAAGCAAGCTCCTCTCACGCGCCCTGCTTTTGGTAACATTTATTTTAGCATTATATCCTATAGGATTGTTGGAAAATCTTAAATTAAACCCCCCCGCCCCCCCCCCCCCCCCCCCTTTCCCAACCCTTCTGACCAAGCTGCACCCTCTCAGGAGACCAGAGACACCGGGGATCCGAATAAGGGTAGATCCAAGTGCAAGGCCAGGGGCGCTGCTGAGATGGGAGGCAGCGGTCACTTCTTGCTTTAACCGTCCCCCCTCCAGTGAAGTGGACTCGTCCGCGACCGTCCGCAGCTGCGCCGAGGTGTCAGCTGCTGGCCTCTAAGCCCTCTCTGCAGAGGGTAATGATTTGGTACCCCTGGAAACCATTACATTCTGGTCAGAAAGAAACGTTCTACTGTCAATTAGCATTTATGCTTTAAATCAATGACCTCATCACAAATTCGCCAGCTGCTCCCAGCGACGAAAAACAAACAAAAATCCAATGTGTTTAACAGCAGTCAAGCATGAGTGAGCGTTCTAAAATTAACTGCACCGCTGAGCAGCAATCACAGCTAAATGCAGCAAGGTTCTGCGAGGCTGTTTTAAATATGCGACACACTACTTCGTTGTTTTAAAATGTTGGGAAAATGGTGGCACGCTTGCAGTGGTTAGATGAGTGTGGAAACTTACCGGAAGTTCTACAAGAACTCAAAAGATTCCAGATTCCATTCCATAAGTAACAAAACATAAAGGGTGTGTCCGTATAACCCGCAGAGCTTGGGCACAACTATGGAAAAAACATAGGGGCAGATTTACAAGAAACTGACGCATCTGTAGAGATGCATCAGTTTCCCTGCACCAGCCTGCGATACCCTTGCCCTACCATGAATGGGCCGTCACCATGGCGCAAGGATTGACATATGTGTCAGAAATTCTGACTCTTTTTTTAGCCCAAAAGTAACGCATAGCTGGTGTTGTATCGCAAGCACGACGCAACTCCAGCAATGCATGTTGAGGCCTATACTTATTGTACTGTGTCACACCTTATGCCCACCCTGCAGACATTATACCTGACGTAGGTATAATGCGACGCAGGGCTTTTCAACATCACGCATCTCCCTAGATGCGTGATGTTGTAAATTGGCCGCATTGTTTACACCACCGCTGTGTCACAAAAGTGACACAATGGCAGCGCAAAAGTGTTGCAAGGGGCTTGTAAATCTGCCCCTCAGAGAAAAAAACATTGGCAAACAATTATTTAAGTCTCAACGTAACAATTAATTAGCACTGATTATTCAATCTTTCATGACAGAAAATTACCCATAAATATATTACACAACACCTGTGCTTCTATAATCATCAAAAACAAAATCATGATTGTGGATCTCTACCAAAAGGATAAAGGAGAAATTTAAAATAACATTGAAAAAAGTTTTTGTATGTTACATAATAAGCACCTGTCCACCAAGTGCAGAAACATGTGAAATCAGTTGTTCTTTGTAACTTCTTCTCAATTTTTGAAAGACAGGTTCTTCAAGCTCACCTGAAGGTAGTCCTACCGTCCGGAAGGAGTCTTAGGCCAACAACCTTAGGTTCCTCCCAAAGCTACTCTAATTCAAAATCATTCTTCTTTATTAGACTCCTTCACAACAGTCAACGCGTTTCGGCCAAAAAAAGTAAAGGCCTTCTTAGGGCTAAGGAAGTAAGGAGAACTTGAACCATGTTGTCAAGCCTGCGGAAATGCCCCTCCTAGACCCTCTCACTGAAGTGGAGTCTCCTGGCAGGGAGACAGGGAATGACAAGCTAGGGCACGCCTAAAGAGCAGTAAAAGAAACTCAAAAGGTGGGCCAGAAATACTGCATTTATTGGCTGTCAGGATATAATGCTGACACTATGATAACAAAGTACACTAAACAAGAGAGATGGCTGTGTTAATTAGAGTCACTTTACTCATGGACAAGGACAAGAGAATAAATAGACTTGGCCTGTGTATTCATTTCACAGTTTATTCTAACAGTCATTGCTTTTTTAACGTGTCATGAAAAGGAAAATCACTTATCTTTAACACTCGATGACAACAAAATTGTGACACACCCTGTGTAGGGATTGTTGTACATTCAATACAAAAGTAACAAAGAGCGCTCTAGTATGGATGGGTTCATGAATTCACAATATCATCTAAACATGGATCTTGCCTGCCCTGGAAGATACAAGACACACAAGACATAACCAGCCCTAGTCCTGATAAGAACCCCTAAGCACCAGTGTTTCGAAACGCGTTGAAGAGAACCATAAGGGGTTTCTCCTTCCTGCCCTCCATCAGTATGGACAGTGGAAAAGACATTTTGAAATCATGAACCCATCCACTCTAGATGATATTTAAACCCCAACGAGGACACCGGAGGGCCTTCATAATTTAGAGTAATATTGGTAGGCTCCTCTCTGGTTCATAAAATATCAGACTGGTTTCACCAATTGGCAATACATTTGTGTCCTTAAATGTACTAGCACTCTTCATTACTTTTTTGTTGAATGTAGAGCACTCTGTAACTTCTGTATTGAATGTACAACAATCACTACACAGCGTGTTACAATTTTGTTGTCATCAAGTGTAATAATGTGTTATCACTGTATTTTGTGTGATACACTTGATTAATGTTAAAGATGAACGGGTTTGTGATAATAAAGAAGAAGGATGCTTTGCTAAATAAAATGTTTGCTTAGAATCACACAGTTTGAACAAGCAGGGAAGGCAGTATTTTTTTCATGTTATCTGATGCCACATTTTAAATTCAGTCACCAGATGCCTGTTTAACATCAATACCCATTGGGGGATATTCTCAAGAGCGTACGATAATCATCACCAAAATCGGTTGACGCAATGTTTCATGTCGCCGTCTATCGTGGGAAAAACACTCTGTGTTAACGTCCTATTCACAACTCGGCAGTAACATGTGATATTTTCCGGATAACACGTCAAATGTCCGCGATAAAGTCACCGGGACAGCGATAAAAATTTAAACTGGCGATAAAAAAATCTGTGATAATCTTTGCCAGGCCTGCAATTCACACACTTCAGGCGGGAAAAATCAGTAGAAAAGTAGAAAAAAACCACAAACAAAACCAAAGCAACTGCGAAGCACAATGGAGGTAGCCGGAGCAAGTACAGAGGACAACCAGAACTCCACAAGCCCCACGGAGGACCAGCCTGGGACCTCAGGGTCAGAGGAGGGCAAGGACAAGAAAAAGAGGAAGACACGGTTCAGTCCACAGGAAAACAGGATCCTTATAACGGAGGTGATAGAACACCACCAACAACTGTTAATCCCCTCCACTGTGTCATTGGCAACAAAAAATGGAATATGGCAGTTCATCATGGACAAGCTGAATGCAGTTGGAGTGCTGAGGAGCACAATGGAAGGTACTGGCGCTGGAATGATTTGAAGCGCAAAACCAGGCAGAAACTTTCCAACAACCAGAAGGCAGCAATGCAGACTGGAGGTGGGAGTCCAGCGCCGCAGGAGGAGCTGGATGAGATGGAGGAAATGGTGTCCACAGTCATCAGTGTGGAGACAGTGGCAGGAGTTGGGGGAACCAGACACTGCTCAACATGACCTGACACAATGACCGGGGACTGGGGGAAAGGGGGGAGATGGGTACAATGGCACACATGCACAATTAAGTATAGCACAGTGCACACCCACAATGACTCTGAAGCATGTCTCTAATCCCCTTTACACACTGCAGCACACCTAGAAACAGCAAGTAGGCCCCCGTTGACTATGTGCCCAGAGGGGGCCCTTCCTACACACCACCGATCTCACAACCAACCGATGCACATGTGCTAAACCCAGCAAAGCGGTGTGTCTGTGAGCAACACTGACAATGCAAGTGACACTGCATGACGAATAGCATTGCTGCAGTCAATATATCATGAAATGTTGCATGCCACAAGACCGAGGGCTGAATGTGGACCACATCCGGAAAGGAGCAGGTCACACTCTGACACATCCACGTGCACAAACAACTCCTGACGTCAACAACACATCTGCGGACAAACCATGCCCCAGATGCCCAACTCCCACCAAGATCCCAATGTACCCAAGTATGCAACATCTCAGCACTGTATAAGCACAGAAGTCAAAGGCACACCGCATGAAAGGGATAAGGGGCAGCAAAGCACCATGCGGAAATACAATCTAACGTGGACAATGAAAAGTTAATCTCTAACATGAACACTCTGGGTCTCGTTCAGAAGGTCATAGGCCCCACACATCAGGCTGGTCACACGCTGGATCTCCTCTTCTCGAACTCCCCTGATATTATGGTAGGTTCTCACACTCCATTACTCTGGACAGACCACTATTTATTGAAATTTTCCTTTCCCATGACCATAACTAAAATGCCACTGGAAAGTGAACTTATATTAAGCAGACCCCTGAAAAAAATCACCTTACCCATGTTTTTAAAAAACTTTCACCCAGATGCACTAACTCCTACTATGAGTGCAAGTACAGCAGCACAACATTTTGACAATGCCATAGAGACAGCACTGGATAAAATTGCTCCTCTGAGTAAAGTCAAGTGTAAGATTAGAACTGCCCCTTGGTTTACAGAGCAATTAAAAATCATGAAATCTCAATGGAGAACCCCGGAGAAAAAATGGCGGAAAAGCAAAGATCAGGCAGACCGAAAAACATATAAAATATTGCACTCTAATTACATAAAGGTGACAAAGAGAGCATTCCTTACGGAGTGAATAAATAAAGCTGAAAACTTCTCCAAAGAACTTTACCAAATCCTGAAAGAATTTACCATCTCTAGAAGTCCATCAGCAATACCAAATTCCCTAGAGTTGACCAATGCTCTTTCAAAATTCTTTGAGGATAAAACAACTGCTATTCATCTCTTCCCCCCCCCCATCAAAATATAATGCAGCCTGATGTTCTGACAACACTGCCACCTGACCCGCCTTATATAATGAATGAATTTGTAAAATTTGATTGCGATATGACCATGTCAGTTGGGTTGAAAATAAAGTCTGGGTCTACCTCCGATCATATCTCCCCCAAACTTTTTTCTATACTTGCCCCGGAACTAGTGGGACATCTGACCAGCCTTTTCAATAAATCGCTCACGGATGCAAACTTCCCTATAATATGGAAAGCAGCAAAAATCAGACCTATCTTAAAAAAGCCCACGGCAGATCCTAACATCCTTTTAAATTATCGGCCCATCTCGTTACTTCCATATTTTGGAAAAATGCTTGAATCCTTTGTCAACAAACAGCTTGTGAGCCACCTTGAAAATCACGGGCTCCTGGACCCTTCGCAATCCATCTTTAGGGCATCACACAGTATGGAAACTGCGCTGGTTGAGGTTGCTGACAATATCAGACTGGCGTTAGACAAACGCCAGTCAACCATCCTCGTCCAGTTCGACCTGTCTGCGGCCTTTGACACCATCTCCCATCGCATTTTAATTCAACGGCTGTGGGAGATTGGTGTCTGAGGAAACACCCTAAAATAATTTTCCAGCTACCTATCCGATCGCTCAACAGCGGTCCAGATTGACAAAAATAGAGCAGGTGAAAGACCTGTCAAGATGAACGTGTCACAAGGCTCTATCCTGAGCCCAACGCTTTTTAATGTCTATATGACACCATTGGCTAGAGTGAATAGAACCTATGGCTTTGATGTTCTGTCTTATGCCGACGATACCCAGATTTTAATCACACTGGGCCCAGATCCAAACAAAACCAAACAACGTTTCAAAAACTGCCTGATCCATGTTAAGAAATGGATGAACGCCAATCATCTTCAGCTAAATGGCAGTAAATCAGAAATCATGCTTTTCGGCAAGCGGCAGAACATTGGACTCATGACTGGTGGCCAACTAAACTAGGCAGCTGTCCAATGCCTAAGGAGTCAGTCCAGAATCTGGGTTTTTACATGGATAATAAACTATCCATGGAAAACCAAATTAATCACATTGTGGGCACCTGCTTCGGACTAATGCGTAGTCTGAGGAAGGTCTTTAAGTGGATTCCCGTTGAGGCCCGGAAACCCCTAGTTCAGGGCTTAATCATAAATAGAATGGACTACGGGAATGCGCTTCTATCCTCCATAAATGAACACTACCTGAATAGTCTCCAGGTTCTTCAGAACACTGCAGCTCGGCTGGTTCCTAATCTTCTGCGAAGATCCCCATCAGCACTCTGCCTAAAAAGTCCTCACTGGCTTCCAGTGAAAAAGGAAATTCTTTTTAAAACTCTATGCCTGGTCCACAAACACATGTAAGTGGTCCTAAATACTGGTCTAAAAAGCTAAGATGGTATCAGCCTCAAAGAGAACTCAGATCCAGCAATGAGTCCCGGCTGACGCCCCTGAGAATACAAACCTCCAGAAACGGTGGCCAATCAATCAATCAATCAATCAATCAAGCATTGATATAGCGCACTACTCACCCGGAGGGTCTCAAGGCACTAGGGGAGGGGGGGTCCGCTACTGCTCGAACAGCCAGGTCTTGAGCTGCTTCCTGAAGGCGAGGTGGTCCTGGGTCAGGCGGAGGTGGGTCGGGAGGGAGTTCCAGGTCTTGGCGGCCAGGTAGGAGAAGGACCTTCCTCCTGTGGTGGCTCTTCGGATGCGGGGGACGGTGGCGAGGGCGTGGCCGGTCGATCGAAGCTGGCGTGTGGGAGCGTAGAAGTTGAGGCGGCTGTTGAGGTATCCTGGGCTTTGGTTGTGTAGGGCTTTGTGTGCGTGGGTGAGGAGACGGAAGGTGATTCTCTTGTTGACCGGGAGCCAGTGCAGATCTCTCAGGTGTCCGGAGATGTGGCTGCGATGGGGGATGTCCAGGATGAGTCGTGCTGAGGCGTTCTGAATCTGCTGGAGTCTCTTCTGGAGTTTGGCGGTGGTTCCGGCGTAGAGGGAGTTGCCGTAGTCCAGCCACGTGTTTTCCTTTCTTGCTCCCGCTTTATGGAATAAAATGCCCCTTCATCTTTGCATTATCCCTGAACACAGCCGTTTCCGTAAGAAGCTGAAGACTTGGCTTTTTGCAAATTAACCATTCTGTTCCTCCTGTCAGAGCCTCCTGCAAGCACCATGAGACTTTTCGGATGTGATTTGCGTGCGATACAAATGTTCTTTACTTGACTTGACTGGATAAAGTCAGAGCTGCAGGGGCGACTCTCCCAAAATGCAGCACACACACATAACATGCAGAGCACATCAACATTGACAACAATGTGGTACAAACCACAACATGTTCACAACTGAACAGAGGACACAACTGGCGCTGCTTGTGTGTAGAAACTGGCCAATAACATTTGGCATAGCAGTGAAATGTGAGTGGATAATGTACAAGTACCAACACACATCCGTGATGTTGTCGAAATGTCCACTGTCCCGCATCAAATAGGCAGCTCCTCCCAAACAGTCACAATGTACACTGTTATGCAGTCTGTTTGTAAACATGTACAATGCGTCAACATACATGTGAACACAATGTTAAACTGCATCTCCCCTTCACATTGCAGAGGGAGAATCAACACCTCCTGAAGAGCAGACCCAACAACTCTTCACTGATGACGAAGAGGACCTCGCCACCTTCAACCCCGACACCCTCCACCAGTTTATGGACAGTCTCAGCATCCCACCTCCAGGAGCAGGGCAACCCAGCTGCATTGAGGAGACCCCACCCCCTGCAGAGACCACACAGCAACCAGCACCCACCA
Source organism: Lissotriton vulgaris (assembly GCF_964263255.1). Taxonomy (NCBI): domain Eukaryota; kingdom Metazoa; phylum Chordata; class Amphibia; order Caudata; family Salamandridae; genus Lissotriton; species Lissotriton vulgaris. The sequence goes on along the minus strand of NC_141691.1, from coordinate 128,841,000 downwards.
CCATGGCTGCCTCCCAGGACACCCACGAACAACACATGGCATTCCAACGCTGTGTGTTGGGGTGCCAGGAGAAGATGACTGAACAAGTGCGGCTGGGGTTCGATCGCATGGCAGCCAAATTAGATGTCATACGTGGGTGTCTAAGTCCCATCAGGGACCACTCACATTCACTCACGGACACCCACAGTCCGCTCCATGCTCTCCAACTATCCATGGCTGACATCGCTGAAGTCCTGACTTGGAGACAAGAACATCTGTCTAGTCAGAGTGGCTCCAGCGATGTCACCCAGGAGTTGGGACACATGCGGAGAATCATGGAGAACATGGAGCGGACGCAGACGGAAAGAGCGCCTGCCACGGATGCACACCAGCGAGAGGTAGCTGGTTTCTTCCATGCCTTGCAGATCCTTATCATGGCATTGCTGCCACAAGGCCTTGCGCGGATGAATGCTGCTGCTACCACTCCATCCACATCTCCGCCCCTGAAGTGTCAGTGCCACACAGTGCGGCAGACATTCCACCTCCGGCCCCTGATGTGTCACTGCCACACAGTGCTGGACACAAAACACTACCACCCACATGTGAGGCACATGAAACAGCAGAGGACGAAGATGTGGATGAATCTGCCTTACTGGTAAGAAGGAAGCAGTAGCATTCTTCTCCTCCATATGGCCTGATTCTGCTTGGTTCTGCCCTCTGCATCATTACCTTCCACTGTCCCCCGATACACTCTGCGACATTCACCTTAGACCTAGACATGAACTGCCATATTCTGTTTGGTTATTAATGACACATCAATCAGACTGTGAATGAACTCTTCCTCTTCCGATGAACTTGTCATTCCCTAAAGGGCTCTGGCTGGCCCTCCACGGGGCAACAATGTAAAGTCGGTTTTGCATGGCCATGTATTGCTCCAGCTACAACACTCCACTGAATGTGCATTAAACATTCATATTTACACAGATGTGTCATGTCTATGATCATTCAAGTGTGGAAGTATGGATGAGTGTTGAGCCAGTGATTCCCCCTTACGTCCATGTTGCTCATGTTGTGGGACTTGAGTCACAGGGTGCAACATTCCCGATTACGTTCCGGGTGGCGCCGACACTACAACAGAGACACACGCATTAGTTACTTCCTTGTCCAGCCCAGGACAGAACCATGCCCAGAGCCCCAGGGTCATTGTTCACACCCCTACGCTGGACTGGCATACGCCAGGCTAGCCCACTCCGCTTGGGCTTATAAGGGGGAACTATAAAGATACATGTCCCATGTCTTCCCTATAGTGATCTGCTGATCTCAGGTCTAGTTGTCAGCATGCCACAGCCACAGCCACAGCCACTCCCTGAGGGCTAGTTTAATTCCACACCACACCCATCCAGCACAGGCATCACAGGGCATGTGACCCTGCCAATGAAAAGAGCCAGGTGCACGTGCCAGAGGCCATTTCCACTGTCTATCTGGGTGTATCCACGTGGTTATTATTTATGAATGAGGGCCTAGGGCCCTACCACATCAAATTCCCCACTGCCAGAGGTGACATGATGGCATCCGCCCCACGATACTCAATCACAAAGGGTCCATGAATTGCGTTGCACAGAGTTGGTGGTACCGGATACACTGCGGCCGGCACGGGCCTACCGCCACGGGACAGTGACTTTCGATCCACTGAGGTAGGGGCACCTTAAGTGCTGAGCAGGTGTGTAGCCTGCGATGATACGCTGTCCTGGCAGTCCGGACCGATAAGTATTTGTGTGAGCCCTGCTGGATCGCAGTGTAGGCCTGAGCCAGCGGGGAGCGCGGGCCAACCGCCACGTGGCGTTGCCTTGCGGTTCACAGAGTTAGTGGCACCTAAAGAGCTGAGCGGGTGTACAGCCTGCGATGATGCCATCTGCACTGATATGATCTCTGCCATTGAAAAATCAAAACCCAAAATCACTTGTGTGTCCTGGTGGCCCGCGGTGCGGGGCTGCATGATGTGTAGGCTGCCAAGGTCACGGGCCCCGGGCTTGGAGCTTGCACCGGCATGTGGTGGGCCGTCTTGGAGACACACCGGTGGGGGAAGGTGAGCTGTGAGGCCTGGGTGCACAGGGGCGGGCAATACTCGCTGGGTGATGAGAGGGGCTGCGGTGCAGCAGCCTGTGTGCGCATTGGCGGGCAAGCGATGATGGCGTGTGCAATGATATAAACTCTGTCATTCACAAATCTGGACTCTGTTTCAGATAAGGGACCTGGTGGAATGCAGTGTATACCAGCACATGGTTGGAGACACACTGGTGGCAGCAGATGAGCAGTGAGACCTGGGTCCGCAGTGTCGGCACTCTCCGTCTCTTCCTTTCTCTGTCTCTCTCCCTCCCTCTCTTTCTCTCTCTTTCTCTCTCTCTCTCTCTCTCTCTCTCCCTCTCTTCCTTTCACTCTCTCTCTCTCCCTTTCTTTCTCTCTCTCTCTCTCTGTCCTTTGATGAGCACATGACTCACCTTCTTATCTTGAATTTTGTCTTGCAGGCTTTGATTTGCAGTTTGGCCAGAGAAGACCTGCCATGACTCTTCCAAATAGTTGTTTTGAGTTTAATTTGAATAAAATAATTTGTTTGGAAATTCAAAGATGAATGAATGATTCTCCTTTTTCTGACCACACATGAATGGTAATTGTTGTAATTGTGGGACATCAGGTGAATTGTTTTGTTTATGATTTTGTAAAGTTGATGTTAAATATCTTTGTCTGGGGAGGGGGGTTGCCCGGGCTAGGGCCCGGGAGGTGCGGGGGGTCCTGGGGGTGGTGGCAGTGAGTGTTGTGGCACTCTTGGATGTCCGAGCTGCATGGTCAATGGCTCCATGGCATCTGTTGTTCTTCAGGTGTGGCTCTGGGCTGGGATCCCTTTTATGGTGCAGGTTGTCATCCGACTTTACACCAGGTAAGAGCAGGTGTTAAATCCCAGCTGCTAACGCACCTTATCGCATGTTTTGGGATCTTATCGCCGATATGGCTGGTCCTTGAGAATGTTGCAAAGTGGTGTTGTCGCGGCTTTTTGCACGGGAACGCCTACTCTGCATATCATTAGCGTTAGTTGCCAGTGTCATCTGTGGCAATGATTTTTGCTGCTGGTATCGCAGGAAAACTGGTGTTATCGGCTGTTAGCACCAGCTTGTCGATAGGGCGATAAATCTACCGCTACGTTGGCTGCAATAAAGTGCCACTAACTCTGCGATACGTCCTTGAGAATATGCCCCAGTGTTTTGCCTTTCATTCTTGGTGCATGACGAAAAAAACAAGCACCAAATTAGAAGACCCAATTCTAAGCCCTGGAGCGTGAATCAGTGGAGAGTAAATTACAGTGATACGGTTCAAGCAGATCAGAACACAGCAACTATGAGGCAGCGTCAAGAGTTTTTGATGTGGCTAGAATTTTGGTAGCTGAGCGAAGGTTGTGGCAGACAGAGAGGAAGTATCTGACTATGAATTGTGAATTAACAGTGTGCCTTGGGATGTTATAAAGAGTTCTAATATCAAATATGTGTCCTCATCAAGTAGGCGAATAAGTGCAATGGGAGACAAACTAATGGACTTTTGCATCAGTCTTGCTTGCTAAGGACTAGTAAAGGGATAGTGAAGAGATCTGCGTTTTGGCAGTATGAAAAGCAAAGTTGAAGCAAATATTGCAGCTGTTCAGGTGTGCGTATCAAGTAGACGTAGGCTGCAGTTGTGAAGGACTCAAACTCATTCATGACAATAGAATCAATTCAGGCTGGAAACTCCTGTTTTTTAAGCAAAACTTGCCTTTATTGTAGGTGTCTCTCTCCTAAAATTGCTTCTGCTTCAATATAAACCAAAGATAAAAAATATATTCCCCCCCACTTTTTACCAAAATGTTGGCACATATGCAAAATGATAGAGTTGAAAAGTAGGCCTGGGCGAGAAGTTCCACTCCGCTCACGAGTTTGCAGAGTTTTTGCCACTCCACGCTCTGTGAAGCGCGCACATTCTGAAAAACTCTGCTTCTTGCAGCAGAGTTTTTTCCTCGCTCTCTTTCACAAAGTCAATTTGGCGAGCGAGGTAAATCCTTCTCCAGACCATCTCCACGCAAGGTTTCTCAACGCGGGCGGTCGCGGGTGGTCGCTACCGCTTACGTTGAGAAACCTTCCATTAGCGCTGAGGCATCTGAATATCTACTTAAGCGGCAGAAAAATGCAGTGCACTCTTGGGCTGCACAATGTGCTGTTCACGCTGATTTTACAGTGCAGGACAAACACCCAGTGCTAAAAATCAGGATGAACGGCACAAAGTAACGCACTCCACCACTTACTAAACTTTGCGTAGCGCAGCAGAGTTTTTGCAGAACTCCGCAAACTCCACCATGCGCCCAGGGTTTGAGTCGATGGAGTCTGGATAAGAGTGCGAGTCATAACTTTTAGGGGGTGCGTATGAGATGTAGGTTCAGTTTTAGCAGGGAAATTAACAATATTCATTTTTAGAAGAGTTCCACATGAGAGCGCAGTACCAGAAGGCTGTGAGGCAGCTAGAGACTCAACCTGGAAGGGTAGGGGTAAAATTGAGTGAAAAGAGAAGTGCATTTGGATATCATGTGTGTAGAGATGATGCAAGAAACCTCACGAGGAAATAATGCTATCAAGAGATGTAGTAAGAACAGAAGCTGAGGGCAGACAACAGAACCCTGCAAGAGAGCTATGAGCAAACTCTGACAGAGAAAGCTCAATCAAAAATACAGGAGGAGGACATGTTAAGTGTGATAGCACGGAGATTGTGCAAAAATGTAAATAATATGGTTCAACCTTTTCTTACAATCAGTTTCAGGGTTAAGCCCTGTCACAGCTCTGGCTTCATAGTACCTCTCACTTCAGGTGACAGAACTTAGCTGCTGCGGTATGAAATAGGAGCTATTTCATCACCATAATTAAATCACAATAACAGTGCTGATGATCTATGTAAGCATGGCCGCAAAATCCGTTCCGCTCGCGGATTTTCGGCAAATTCGCGATCCGCGAATTCCAGCGAATTTGCCAAAATTCCGCGAATCTGCGAGCGGAATGGATCTGGGGGCAAAAGTTCAAGCTTCAAGCTTGTAACTATTTTAGAACGGCGCCGGCAAGCTGCCAGCACCATTCTAAAATAGTTACTAAGTTAGCTTCAACCGGAAGCACTAATAGATTTTATCTATTAGTGCTTCCTGATGAAGCTAACTTAGTAACTATTTTAGAATGGCGCTGGCAGCTTGCTGGCGCCATTCTAAAATAAAACAGGAGTGGGCAGAGGGCAGAAGGTCACAGAGTGGGGCAGAGGGCAGAAGGGCACAGCAACGAGTGGCAGAAGGACACAACAATGAGTGGGGCAGAGGGCAGAAGGGCACAGCAACGAGTGGGGCAGGGGGCAGAATGGCACAAAAATGAGTGGGGCAGAGGGCAGAAGGGCACAAAAAATGAGAGGGTGGCAGTGATGAACCAGAGGGCGCATCGCGGTCTCGCACAAAAAAAAACCCGCGAACACGCAAAGCGCCCCGCGAACACACAAAAATAAAAAAATCCGCAAATTCGCACAAGTTCGCGAATTTTGCGGATCGCGAATTCGCAAATCCGCAAATTCGCAGATCGCGAATTCGCAAAATTCGCCCATGCTTAGTTCCATGATGAGAGTTTGAAATAGTTTCAAAGTTTTATTTCTCATTAAGAAATTAGTAAGTATCTTTTTATTCTTTTTATTCAATTTAGTCAATAAATCGAGTAAGTTCACAGAAATCTCATCAAAAAGAATGGTTAGAACAAACATTCAAATAATGCATGAAGCGCGTTCCAAAAAGGACCAAAATCCCTATTCTAAAGGAGAGGATCAGAATCCAAAGTTAGTAGAACTCGTGAAGAGTTCAAGTTCGAAGGAAAAGAGTGAGATAAGGAGAGCATTTGGCTCTCAAATTGGAGCAGCAGAACTTCCCATGAAGAGTAGTTCATGAAAATTACCCGAGTCTCAATAATTCAAGCAATCAATTGTCCAGCTGCAGGACCAATCTCTCAAAAGTCAAGCCTCAAACTGAAGTAGAGGATGAACAGAAGCAACAGTAGTCACAGCTGTCGGCAAGGGACAAGGAAAAACAGTGAGAAGGATAAAGTCTGCACAAATGGCAATTCATCTAAGAGCACACTACAAAATAAAAGGCAAAAATAATGTTGCAAAATGTATAGCAGGTCTCTCCTCCTTGGATCCAATCGGGTAACAGCATTTATCTAAGAGCGAGTTCAGATCTTCCTTTCCCACAAAATAACATGCAGTTCTTATAGGCATTAAATACAGTTTGACCTTCGAATTTTAATGTTTCTCCGTGTACACAATGAACTATGCTAAAGAAGAAAAACATCAACTTGAAAAATACTATTTTGTAATGCATTTCATTAATATAAACAAAAAATACTGTTTTAATATTTGCTACTATGCTTTTCAAGAATTATGTGAAATATGGTGCACTCAGAATAGGAAGTTAATCGTTACAAATAATATATTTTTAATAAAAAAATAATAAATGTATTAAAACCGGAACATTCTGCAGCTATGATGAACATTTCTAAGCATATCTTAATGTCAAGCTTCTAAATGGCATTGGGCATATTTCAGCAATAACAAGTTAACTTAGTGCGGCTTATACTAATGGCGTAGCTAGGAGGGGTGGGGGGGGGGCGGTCTGCCCCAGGAGGCACAAATTTGCGGGCGGCATCTGCGCGGCACGGCACTGGTGCAGGCCTGCCAAGTATCATGCATCAGTTGTGACTACTGCATTTCAGTGTGGTGTTCCGCATCACAACACTGAAATGCCGTGTCACGCATTTTTAATGCCAGTCTGAAACTGGCACGGGTCGATGCCAGTGCGCGCAGCTGGCTGCCTCTGCATCTGTGCATCCGGCTCTGTTGCTTCCCACAGACTTGCCAGCAGTAGCTGGCTCAGTAAGGTAATGGTTAAAGATCTTAAACAGTCTGCTCAGCTCTGGAGTCAGACTGCTACAATGTTACATTTCATTTCCTGCGCGCGGCTTTCAGACACCACTATGACTCACACTCTCAGGGGGTCGGGGGGGGGGGGCTGCCCTCATCCGTGGGTGCTACTGGCAGCTGTAGGTAGCACCGTTGGGGGCCCTGGAATTGGATGTGGGTGACCTTGTGCGTCGTGCCTCGTCACCTCCTGGAGGAAGTGAGGTAAGGTGGTAGGCAGGTCAGGAGAAGCGGCGGGGAACTCAAGAGTCGAGGAGTCCTGGTGGTGGTGCGCTGCTGTCTGGCATCAAACATCGGTGAACACAGGCATGATTGGGCCTGTCTTAGAGCACCATGAAGAGGTTAGTGCCCTACAATTGAACATAGCACTGGGGAAAAATACAGACTTTAAAGTGACACCCCTGAAACATGTTTTTTGGTGTAGGCCTGCTTTGAAAATACTACATTCACCTGATCTGTTTAATTTGCTGGAATGAACCTCGTCATGGCCCCCATCCTGCCTGCCCCATGGTTGCCAGGGAAGGTGTGTGTTGTGGCAGATGGTAATATAGGTCGTGTTGTAAAGCATTTCCCGCATAGAAGGGACTTTTCAGATCATGGCCCTCGTGTTTGCGCTGAGTGTTGTTTCGTGAATGACGTATTAACAGATAAACATAGTGCCACGTGACATAGGCAATAGATAGGAACAGCTTATTGGTTGGAATAGCCGGTAGGGATAGCCAGTAGGGGACATGACCACACGCATGCAACCATACACGAACAGTGTCTGTGCAATGTTTTGCCCTGGAAAGGTGTCGTAAAGTTTCAGATATTGGCATTTCCGGTAGCTTGAAAACCTTTATTGGCAATGGATAATTGTCAGTGGCACTCAAATAATGTTGACTCTGATAGAACCCAATGGCATAGATATTCATGAGGCTCTCTGTGCAATATTCAGCACTGAAGAGCACCGGCCCGATGACATCCTAGCTTTCATCCTGGCAGTGAGTTACTGAGGCGGCACTACAGGTGAGTTGTACTGTGAACTGGATAAGGACCAGTGGCTAATAATAGGCCAGTACGACCACCCCCTTTCCCACTGATTAATTAATCACTTTCTCCATTTTTGAAGATTCTGAAAACCCAAGACTTGATAAACAGGATCTTATACAAATAGTCTGTATTCATTTTAAATGCTGCTTTTCTGCCTTTTACTACTTTTGCAGTTCTATCAGCTGGTTCTTGTTGCTGTAACTGGGATCAGAATGGCTTGAAGTGACAAGGCTGCATGGATATAATGCTTGCATGCACAAGGCACGGCTGACTGGATCATTCTGGGGAAGGGCCCCTAGATAGGACGGGTCATGGCGAGGCTGGTACTGTTCAGGGTTGTATGGCCTACAATGGACTGGGCAGGGCACACTGGTTCTAGTGGCTACAAATGGAGCTATGATGGAATTCAGATGGCTGGGATTACTCTTGATGAAGGCAAGGGGGTTAGAGTGCATTAAGCAGGGGTAGATCTGCTGTAAATGGGCAGGGTTCCAACACACTGGGCAGATAGTCCAGCTGATTAAGAACTGCACTGCAGCAGTCTCACTTAGTTCGAAAGCTGCACTTCGCGCCACAAACTTCCTCAGTAACACCCCCACCCCCCAAGTACCTATCATGGGCGCCAATCTGAGGGATAGCCCCGGGCACCAAAAGCTCTAGCTACGCCCCTGACTATGGCTGCCAAGTGCAGCTTACACATTTAAAATAGGTGTCATTTTCTTTTTAATTGCACGTTAATCATATAGCTAATCATTTTTAAAATTTCACCTAATTAACTTTCTCAAGTGCTTTTCTAGATATGTAAAAAGTGAGAGGAGTAGGTATCACTGAAGCATGATCAAAGTACAGAACATAGCTGGGAGGTACAGGAGTATGAGGGTAGACAATAGATTGTTGTGAAAGGCTGACATAGTGACATTAGCAACATGGCAGAGGGTAGTTTCATTAGAGTGGTGCGCTCCGAATCCTGATTGTAGGGGATCAAAATGATGTTGTCAGATGAGTGATGAGATCAGATGGTGGAAGACTAAATTTTCCAAGACTTTGGAGACATGTAATTGGACGATGGTTGGATGGAGTTGAGGGGTCAACAGTGGTTATTTTTTATAAGAGGTGATACTAGCAGGGGTGGCTCTAGGCTCATGGCGGCCCTGGGCAGGGAGCGTAGGTAGGGGGCCCCGGAAGAGGGGGTCCGGGCGGGGCGGAGCGCAGAGGCCAGTGAAGGGGGGGGGGGGGTCAGGGTGTTTGGAAGTGGAACAGAGCCGGAGGCCGCCAAATCCCTGCCAGGGGCCGCCATGCAAATATGTATCCATCCTCAGAGGATTATTATATTAAGGATATATATTGGTGTGGTGGCCCCTGGGATTTGGTGGCCTTGCGCAGGTGCACAGCTTACACATGCCTAAGGCCGCCCCTGATACTAGAGCTGGCTTTAAGCATGGAGGGCAGTGACCAGAGCTGAGAGGGCTCTTGAACACAGAGGTGGAGCAGAAAACTATAGATGAGAGAGCCAAGAATTTGACAACATGGTCACTGAAGGGATCAGACTGTGCACAGGTAGAAGTGACATATTTCAATACGGGGATCAAATACGCAGAAAATGTGGACAAATGAGTATATATGTTAGTGTCATTAATTGTGATTATAGTTGGGGAGGTGGAGGGTATGTTATATAGACATGAGGCAACATCATAGCAATATATTTCGGAGAGTTATTGAGATATGTGTAAATTGATGAACGTAGGGAGCTAATCATATTGTAGAGCTATTGAGGACTTGAGCATAGAGAGAACTTTAACTCAATGAAGTAGTCTGATTTGGTTATGGGGTCAAGCAGAGCATGTTTATAGCCACCCCTATGCTTGGTCGCCCTGTCTTGTATCATTTACAGAGGAGAGCCTGCATTTTTGTATTCTTAGCTTTGATGCTGGGACTAATCCAGGTCTGTGGATGGGGAATGAGATAGGTGAACACATGTAAAGGGTAGTGTGAGTTGAATTTTGTGGATCGAAGCATTAACCCAAGGTCTTTATGAATATGGTTTAAGGAAATGACATTGCAGTCCTTGTATTTTCATATTCGTGCATTATACACCCGCCCCTTCAGTGGTACTTCTATTTGCATCAGTCTGATTGATGTAACGTGTACCAAAGGAGCATACTGTATTTTCTTTTTTTTATAAAACCTTTTTATTGGATTTTGCATCTTTGATATAAGGTATACATCTTACAACATCAGTGATCCCAAAGGAACATACTGTTTAATAGTGACTAATTACTATTGCAGCCTCTTCCAGTCTGCGGGTATAGAGCATCCTCCCTCATGTGTCTCACCACATAAAGAGTCACACATGCAAAGGTGGTATAGTTTCACCTCCTGTATCAACAGAAACAATTTAAGAATGGACATTCATGGCCTTCCAGAAAGACAGCTACAGCTCTTCCACATGGAGAATACTCATTGCACACCTCAAACCCTTGGGCCTAGTTTATTTTATTTATTTATTTAACGACTTGTAAAGTGCCTGGTGACCCAAGGGCATCCCCGCGCTATAAAGATTTGTTATCCAGATGAGAAGGAGGAAGAAGGGAAGGACAATTTAGGGAATAGAAGTGTTTTCAGTTTTTTTCTGAAAATCAAATAACTGGGTTCCAGCCTAAGGGTACGTGGGAGGGAGTTCCATCCAGTGGACGCTTTTACAGAGAAGCGTCGGCCTCCAGTGCGTGTCTTTTTGAATTTGGGGATGTTGGCTAGGTGCTCATTCTCGGACCGTAGAGATCTGGGTGCTTTGTAAGGAGTAACAAGGCCGCTGAGAATCGCAGGGCCAGATCCATTGATCAGTTTGTATGCCGTGCACATGGCTTTGAATTCCACCCTTTGGCGCACAGGGAACCAGTGCAGGGCCTTAATGGCAGGTTTAGCTGACACTCTGGAGGGAAGGTTCATGAGTAGACGGGCTGCTGCATTCTGTGTTCGTTGCAGTCTCGCCAGGGTGGCCTCAGGGGCTCCCAGGTAGACCATGTTACTGTAGTCCAACCGTGACAGTATGAGCCCTTGGACTAGTAGTTTCCTGGACACGGGTGGGAGTAAGGGAAGAATCCTGCGGGTAGTGCGCATAAGCCCAAAACAGGTTCCTGCAGTTTTGGCCGCTTGAGTCTTCATTGAAAGCTCGGGTTCTAGCCAGACTCCAAGAGTCTTAATTTCGTGTTTCGGGGTGGGAATTTCCCCGAACACGTCTGGCCAGACCGCTGGGGGGATGGTCACCCATTGCTTTCCCAGGAGCATCACTTCGGTCTTTGACCCGTTTAGTTTTAGTGATTATTCACACATCCAACCGTGGATTTCCGTAAGGCAGTTTGCCAGGTTGTCTGGGTGGTCGTCTAGTTGGGATAGGGAGACGACCAGTTGTGTGTCATCAGCGTAGCTCACTATTTTTATACCGAATGGTGTCACCACATCTTCAAGGGGGACCATATATGCATTAAAAAGTGTAGGGCTCAGGGACGATCCCTGAGGGACCCCGCTCGCGAGGGGGAGGGTGGACGAGTGGTGATTGCAGTCCCATACCTGGAACGTGCGCCCGGCAAGGAAGGACTCTATCCAACTGAGTGCCGTCCCGGTGAGCCCTGCTGCCGCCAGCCGATGGAGAAGGACACGATCAGATGAGGTACAAAATGTTCATTCCATCCAGAGCAGACCGGACACAACTTCTCTTCCTGGTGGAATAACCCAGGAAGGAACCTATACATCGTCTATGGGTGTCAGCAGAATAAATGGTAACGTGAAAACTATGTCATGCAAGAAGGTGTGAGGCTAATTCCAACCTAAGTCCTTCTATGGGTCACCTAAGTGTCAGGGGATGCCATAAATATAGATATATGCAAAGTGCAAGGTTGAGGCTGTTATTGTGGGCCGTAATTTGTGAGTAGGTGGTGTTCCCACACTACATAAACTCTTACTCTTGTAGGATGCCCGGTGTTTACTGACCGCATGCCACCATCTTACTGACTTCTCAAGGACTCGGTGAATCTGGCAACTCCTCTCTTCCTCCTCTGCATCTCACGAGGATGGGCATCTAACTCGGATAGACTGACAGAATGTTCCTACTCGTGGCTCAACAAGGGCTAGTGCTTGGCCATGGACATTTTGTGTCCACAGGGATCAGGTTCTTCCTCACTGTGGAGACAAAGGAGCAGTCACAGCCCTTCCTGCAATGAATGATAATTTCCCCATACCACTCATGGTCGTGGCCCCACAGGCAGCACCCCTCAAGCACTGCCCCTGTCTACTGGGGGCCAGCTTTTGATTCTCCATGCCTTTCTCTGGAAAATGATCCCCACCACATATGTTTGCCATGTGTACAGGCATCTGCCATCACTTATTCTAAAACAAGCGTCATGACCACCAATTACATCATCCCTTCCTTCTAGATGCACATACACAGGCAGCCAATGAGAGAAGAGCAGTCCCCATCAGTCATTTTTTGCTTACACCATTCTTACTCCCTCCCAGGCCCCCATAAATGTTGCTTGTCTTCTGCTCTGCTGGATACTGAACAAGTGGCAGTCACACACTTCCCTGCTTATGCACGTGCACACTTCCCTGCTTGCACATGCGCACACTTCCCTGCTTGTACACACACTCTACCTGTAAGTAAGTTGGTCCTAAAATGTTACATCACAAAAAGATACATGACACAGCTTTTGGCCCTGATGAAATCACAGAAGTGTAATTCAGTCCTTCTGTAAGGGTAAAATTAGTAAATTAATTCAGAACCTCACAGAAGGATAGGCGACAAGGAAGTACAGGTGTTGTAATTTCCTAACCATGCCATCCTCGATGGATCCCGAACGATGAGACTAATGTCCAAAGCGCACTGCAGTGACCTGTTTTGAGCCTAATGGTCACAAGTTGGGATCCCAGTGGGCCCACTCAGCATTTCATCCCTCTGTGCTCAATTAAAAAAGCACAATTGAGCTTCATAGCAATTAATATCCATTATCTCCTAATTGCGCCAAAATGTCCTTTGGTTGAAGTTCTTTACAAATACACCTGTTATGTTATGTCACCTCATGCTATGTTATATTTTGCCATGTAAAATATTTTGTTCCCCATACCAAATATATAGAGTGATTCTGATGGATATGCCGGTGTGAGTAATTGTGTGTCATCATAGCCAAACCACAGGTGTCCTGTGTGTATCCTGGAGATCAAAAGGTTTCCAGGGGTACAAGTGATGTCAGATCCTTTGCCCCCACTACTTACGTGTAGTGTGGGTCACTTCTCATCCAACGCTCAGCCCAGGCCCTGTTCAGGGCCAGACTGGTCGTAGCGGGCACATGGCATTTTCCCGGTGGGTCGCCAGGGTAGGGGGCCGTTTTTGGGCCGCGGGGGACCCTTTTTTTGTTACAGGGACATTTTTGCAGCATAGCTACAATATCACCCTCTGTGAAAAAATTGGCTGAAACCAACCCTGGCAAACAGCTCGGCTGCACCCCGAACACCCCAGGGGGTCGGCCAAGCACTTTGTCTGGGCCGGTTTTGGTTCCAATCCGGCCCTGCCCCTGTTATACATTTTTCTAGTGCCTTGAAGATAGTTAATAGTCTCTCTTGATCCAAACAACAATTCCCTCCATTTCTGCCTTTGACAACTGTAACCAGCTCACCCACCAGTGAGCAAATGCACACATGGTCAGGAGGAGAACACACAGAGGGTCATTGAGACCCTGCAGGATTGTATTAATTCATAAAATAAAAAAAAGGAAAAGACCAGATGTCAGGTCCTTCTCCTGCAATGCTCCAAAGTGTGAAAAGTCTTTCCATGTAGAATCGTTCAGGCACATTTCCCCTCTAATTCAGATATTGACTCAAAACCCAACTCTGCAACAGTTTGTCGTTTGCTCTGAACTCCACCTTCAACCCCACCCTGCCCATGACTACATCTCCCCTTTAGGACCTACCCAAGTCCAGTCTTCTACCTTCCCCTACCAGTAGACCTCATTTGTATGGTGCTCCATTGCTCTATAGCTAAATTCATACTATATAAAAATCCACACACAGAGAGTCATACATACATGTTCCTTGAAGGTGGGCCAGCTCCTGTACAGGTCAGCCACAACCCCAGGTATTCTACCCAGGGGAGTAGTTATACACCAAAAGCCACAACCCAGACACGTTGAGCCCTCTTCAGTACAGTTTCGGTCTGAGAGCCTGCTTTAGATCTTGGCGGATGGGTTACTCCATCCAAATATAAGTCCCATTTTATCCTACTGGATTTATATTTCGGCGGATGGGATATCTATCACCGCTATGAATGAGTAACCCGTCCGCCAAGATCTAAATTGGGCCCTTAGGGCCTGATTCACAGAACTAACTTAAGACAAAATCCTAAACTTACTACCATTTTTGTATTCACAGAAGGCACTTACTCATTTTTGGTATTCACAGAAGGCACTTACACATTTTGGTATTCACAGAAGGCAATTACTCATTTTGGTATTCACAGAAGGCAATTACTCATTTTGGTATTCACAGAAGGCACTTACTCATTTTGGTATTCACAGAAGGCACTTACACATTTTGGTATTCACAGAAGGCAATTACTCATTTTGGTATTCACAGAAGGCACTTACTCATTTTGGTATTCACAGAAGGCACTTACTCATTTTGTTATTCACAGAAAGCACTTACTCATCAACGAGTAAGTCCCTTTTGCGAATACCAAAATGAGTAAATGGTAGTAAGTTTAGGATTTTGTCTTAAGTTAGCTCTGTGAATTGGCTTTAGTCTCCACTGAGAAAAAGCACTCCAGAGCACATGTAGGGGAGTAGCATCGGCCTTGGCAGGCTCTTTGACCCTGGGAATATGATTACAACCTAGCCCTTGGAGAGACATGGCGGCCATATGACATAGGTAAGGATTTCCCTCCGGTGCTCTAAGGACCCATTGTTCCTATTGCATCAGTAGCTGTAAACAGAGGTTGCCACTGTGGGTTGGGTGAAAGTGTGTCATTCCTGCTTTAGTAGAGCGCTGAGCACACACAGTGATTGTCCATGTGTCTATTATAAAACTCCATTGGATTTTATTGGGCTTTAAGCAAGCCATGTCTGTAAGGAGGTGCTATATACTACAACGACTTGTGCATTGTCGAGCCTTTCCTACCTGAAAGAATGAGAAAGTTTAGGTTAGCAGCACTAGATCTTCTTAGAATTACATCTCCCCTGCATTTGACATAGTATTACACTTGACTGCTATTGTTTCTTTGCGGTTGACATTTCCACTCCTGCTCCTAATTTCCCATTTCACTGTGTTCTTCTCAGATTTGACTTTCAGTGCTCACCCACCTTCTCTGCTTGCCATTTTATGCTTCACAGTCTTCGCCACTTTTGAGTGGAGACTTTTCGTGATCTCCATCTAATTCAGAAGATGAACCAATATCTACAGTGAAGAACAAGGTGAGCATCATCAGAAGGTGCCTCTCCAAACAAGGTGTAATGCTCCAGTTTATTATCAGAATTAACCTGTCTTGCTACTGTCTCATGTCAGGTGATTTCACTTAAAATAAAAGCTTAGCATTACTTTGTGGAGAGCTCCCTGTGGATACAACTGGTGATGGAATTTAAAAGGAAGACACCTCTTGTTGTTAGATGTCCCTCAAATATAATAGCACTGGGGAAAGGCGGGAGGGTCAGGACCGTGACTCAGGTTCTGCTGAAACCGGAAGTTACCAGAAGCAGCAGTGTCCGAGGTCAGCGGTCTAGTGGCTAATGCTCAGCATGGGCAGCTTAAAAATGGGGCTGCAGCGGGCCCACGTAGCTAAAGCACCAAAGGAAAGCCCGTCTGCGCCTGTCCGTGCCCGACCAGGGCCAGAAGCCAGAACACATGCATCTCTGAGCCCGGATCAACATAGTCAGCTCTGCTACGCAATAGAGAAACTTACAGAACTAGCAGATTGTCTTCCAGGTGCCAAAACACAGTGCACAAAAGCCTCCCCAGGGAACACTATGGGTCCCTTCTCATGTCGCTGCTGCAAATGGTGTAGCCATTTATTCACAGTTTGGTCTCAGAGCACAATTGATCAGAACGGCCCCCATATGAAATGCATCTATTTTAATGCTAGATCAGTGCCCAAGCACTCCCTTGAAATATGGGATGTACTAGCCGAAATAAAGCCCGTCCTAGCCTTTATCACGGAGACCTGGCTAGATGACAAGAACTCTCCAGACATCGCCATTACCCAACCCAATTGGCTACAAATTATTGAAACAGGACAGAATGGGCCGGAAAGGAGGTGGTATAGCCTTGCTTTTTAAGGACTGCTTTGCATGCCTCCCTGAAACAGTGGTTCAGCTGGGGAAGCACGAAATCCTAGCGTTCCAAATACTAAACGGTGCCCACAAAACACTCGAGGGAGCAATTATCTATAATCCTCCCGGTTATAGACCGGATTTTAGTGCTCAATTTCTCACTCAGCTGTTCCCCTCCTGCCTAAAACACAAGAGCTACATATTAATAGGAGACTTTAATGTTCACTTTGAAGACGCCAACAACTCCGCGGTGAAACACCTAGACAATGACATGCAGATTTTGCAACTAAAACGGTGGATTAGGGAATCTTCACATCTTGCCGGGCATACCCTGGACATTTTGTTTTCCAATATAGAATCCACCAACATATTAGAAGTAAGACCTCTATCGTGGACAGATCACTTCCTGATCTTCTTTACCCTTAGCCTACTGGTAAAATTAATCCGCTCTCAAAACATTATCAGCAGCGGTGAAAAGAGCCTGGAGGACAGTAACCCTTGACACATTTCTCTTTAAATGACCCAAATGCTCTGACGCCACCGCTTGTACGAATGAGAGCAGAAAGCTTCCAAGCGAACATTTCCAATACACTGGACCAATGTGACCCTAAACTAGGGAATAAATCCCAAGGAAGAAAAACATCTGAAAATGGTACTCAATAGATCTTAAAATATTGAAGAGAAAGTGCAAAGCACTAGAGCACAAGTGGACACTATCCAAACAAGACATGGATAGATTGTCATATAATACGGAAATGAGAATCTACAACAATGCTATTAAAAACGCCAAAAAGTCCTACTTTGCAAAGCGTGTAAATGACAATAGCAACTCACCTGAAGAGCTATTCAAATAAGTTAAAGAGCTAAGTAACCCATCTAGCTTGTCCCAAGTCTTGACCCCCTCATTAGAGGGCTGTGAGGCAGTTTTTTTGCTGATAAAATCTCTGGGATCTATTCCTCATTCAGAGATCAGCACCTACCAGATGATACAAACTGGGAAACCTTAGACCCTCACCCTGATGCTAGTCCTATCTCAGTAACTGTGATCCCTTTACAGAGGAGCAGGTTGCAAAAGCAATGGCCGAAGTTAAATCAGGGTCCCCATTAGACCCATGCCCTCATTTCATTTTCTCCCGGATTATACCAACTATATGCCCTTACGTAACCCACATATTTAACCAATCCTCACATATTTCCAGAGATCTGGAAAAAGCCACTGTGGTTCCCCTGCTAAAAAAAGCAGGCACAGATGTTCAAAACCCGGTAAACTATCAACCAATATCTCAGCATCCATACCTATCTTAAGTGATGGAGAAGTTGGCCAATAAACAACTAACCAACTACCTCTAGAGTAATGAGCTCCTGGACCCTACCCAACCTGGGTTTAGAGCCACTAATAGCTCTGAAACCACCCTCCAGGCAGTACTAGACAATGTCAGATCCTTGGTCGACCAGGGTAAAGCAGCTGCCCTGATCCTGCTGATCTATCGGCGGCTTTCAACACTGTCTCACACGACCTCCCGTTGAAAACCCTTCATGAAAAAGGTATTTTAAGCAATAGAACACAGACCAAACAACTGGGCACTTTTTCCTTAAACTCAAAACCGATTAAGTATGGTGTTCCACAAGGAGCTTCCTTGTGCCCTACCTTCTTTAATGTTTATGTGTCTTCACTGGCTAATACCAGGGAAAAATTGGGAATCAGTATCTGCTCTTACGCAGACGACACACAACTGCTGATTGCTCTTGATGGACACGAAGACACGAGGATCAGACTAACCAGCTGCCTCTTGGAAATGGCCGCCTGGATGTCAGACCACTGTCTGAAACTGAATGCGGACAAGTTAGAGAAACTACTCTTCAGAGGATCACATGTAGTCTGAAACGTAACCTGGTGGCCCTCATCACTGGGTAATGCACCTGCACCCAAACAGTTGTCAAAAAACCTAGGCATTCTCATTGACAATGCACTAACCATGCAAGACCATGTCCATGCACTTTGTGGGAAAAGATTTGCGACACTTAAATTGCTAAAAAGACTCTTTCAATGGATCCCCATAGAGTGTAGAAAAACCATCATTCAAGCCTTGCTCATAAGCTAATTGGACTACGGGAATGCACTCTTTGTGGGCCTGGTGGACTACCTATTCACTTGACTGCAGATTGTACAGAATGTGGCTGCCAAGCTGGTGTGCAACAAGAACAAGTTGAACTCAGCATCAGAAAGCATGAGGATGCTCCATTGGCTCCCTGTGTGACAAAGGGCCACATTTAAACTGTTAGGGCATGCACAAAAAGTCTTACACCTTCTTGGCCCCAGAATTCTTCAAGATAGAGTTGAATTCTATGCACACACACAGAACTTGAGGTCGTGCTACCAGGCATGGGCAAAAACTGAAAGCATAAAGAAGACCAGGGCAGGGGGTCGCTCCTTTTCACACCTAGCAGCGATCCACTGGAATTAACTACCATTAGAACTTACTTACTGAAGACTACCTACCATTCAGGAAAACAATATAAATGCACCTGTTTCCTAAGATCTGACTAGTAACCTAGAGACCTTCCCCCAGGACAACACCCTCACTTAGGATGTGCTCTCCTTAGCGCTGTGATATCCTTATGGATGAATGTTGCGCTGTATAAATAAATGGTGTTTCAAGGCTCATCAGCTGAAGCCATTCCATAATAATCTCTCATTGAGGATTCTATTGAGGACCACACTACTCACGAGTGAACTCCCTGTGAGGATCACACCACTTGTGAATTAACTCCCAATGAGTCCCTCACCTCGAACAAATGTCCTCCAATTGACAATCACACTGCTGATGAATGAAATCAAGATTACAGCACTGAGGAATGAAATCTCTTTGAGGATGATGCTACTCAGGAATGAACTCCCTGTGGAGGTCAGAGAAGAGGAGAGCTATTTTGGAGGAATATGTGACTTGTCTCTGGATTATATGTGGTACAAAGATACACAATCAGAATTGCATAAAGATGGTTATTTTTGCCAGAAAATCTAGACATTGTAAGACCAGTAGTGAACTGACAAATTCATATGTACCTTACTTGAGAATTATCAAGTAAAATAGCACTTTTGGAGAGTCTATTGTAAGATAATTCCTAGGTCCTTAATCCTATTTATTGTTGATGTTCCTCGATAGTGGTTCAATAGCGAGATAGAAAGATCGCAGAAGCAGTAGCTTTTTCTTGGACACGGTCCTGAGTAGGGCAAGGTGTACATTTTACGAATCCCTACACCTTTTTGTTGTTTCCAGACCTACACCAATGCAGTAGACTCTGGGGCCATGTAGAGCAAACCAATGCTGAGAAGCCTTTCCTTCTCTTCAGAGGCTCGTGCAAGTTCCTGCAAATGTCCTGGTGAGACATAAGATGTTCAGAGTTGAGTCTATTAATCTTAACATAATGCATTATTTTTTTATTTTTAAATCTATGATATTTACTAGCAGCCCGTCCCGACGTTGTCCGGGAGCAATTAGGCTTCAGGGCCCCCGCCCGTCCCGACGTTGTCCGTGAATCCCCCGGAGCCTTCCCCCATATATTGCAGTATTATACCTCTATGTTTACTTTGTATGCTTTTGTAACCTGCACACATAGCTTTTTCCTCCTGTAATGCACCGTTTGGCTCACTTTTTTAATGCTCCGTTTGCTTCCTCTTGCTACCTGCACACTTCAATTTTTCCTCCTATACCTCTATGTTTACTTTCTACGCTTTTGTAACCTGCACACGTAACTTTTTCCTCCTGTAATGCACCGTTTGGCTCACTTTTGTAATGCTCCGTTTGCTTTCTCTTGCTTGCGATTTTCATTTTTGCTTAATTTTTCCGCCGCTCACCGCTCCTAAATAAATAAATAAATAACCTACCTCATCCGCCGCTCACCGCTCCTCCCCGCCTGTCCGCCGCTCCTTACTGCCTGTCCGCCGCTCCTCACCGCCTGTCCGCCGCTCCTCACTGCTCCTCCCCGCTCCATGTCCGCCGGTCCATCTCGCGCTCCTGGACGCCGCTCCTCCCCGCGCTCCTCACGTCGGGCACGCACGTCGCGGCCGGCGCTTCTTTCAAGGGACTACTTTTTTTTGGTAAATTTTTTAAATAACGTATATTTATTACGTTTATATAGCCTATGTCCATCTGCACACCCTGACAATTACAACAATGTATCGGGTGTGTGGATTGGCGCTGTGGTTCCCGAGTTTACCCGCCTCAAAGGTTCAAAGTTCTTTCTTTATAATAGTAGTATAGATTTCAACAGGTTATCGACTAATTTCAGTGCATCAACTAAATTTCAATGTGTTATTGGCCTCATGAAACGTCACACATTTAAAAGATGGTCATTTTATTTAGTGAGTGTCATAGGCATTTAAGTGCTTCATTGTGAATAATGGAATTATGCTCTCATTAATTCCTATGGGTGTTATTTTATTTACCTGCCTCCAGTTGTTTCTATGGGAGTGTTTTGCAGTACCTTTAGTGGGCGTGTGTGGTATCTGACTTACTCCATGGCTGGAATGGAGTACATTGACCCCTGTTTCGACACCTTTGGAGCTATAGTAACCTTTGAAGTGTAATTTGTGAATAGCAATAGACTCACTCTTTTGGGGGTGAGTGCATATATGAGCATGTGCCTTCCCACATACCTGCTTAAATATTCCTAACCTTCTCACATTTAGAAGTAGGTATTCCCCATTTTCTAACCCCTCCCATGTCCCTCACACATTTACTACTGAAAAGTGTACCTAACGGGGGAGCCCGGGTTGGATTTTCCACAGATGATACCGGGTAAGTGCCGAACTGTCTCTCTTAAGCAAACCTGCTTTATTTCAGCGGTGGTATCTGAAATTAATCCCCGCCTTATGGTTTGTTTCCAGGCACCTCGGTTCCACCACTTTGAATAAGGTCAATGTTAGACTCACACGTAACACAGTCGATCCACCCCTGAACTGACCCCACTAATACCCACCCGTTTTCTTTCATTTAGACTTTTGTCTCTACACTGTTTAAACAAGGTCAGTGTCTAATACTGCCGGTTTGTTATCATAGGTGGTCTAATGTCAATCAGCGAGTTTATTGATCAGACGTATAAAGTTATGTGTGTATATCAATGTGTCCTTTGTGTTTAGAACCTTGTGATCTCACTACATGACCCCCCCCATTGGGATACCTATCCCACTAGGATTAAGGTAGGCAGTCCGAAGCCCGTTGGTGGCGGCATGTTGTTTTTCTAAATATTTATATATGTTGGAATAGGTGACTTAATCTGGCGCATTTGTCTCTTGTTTTGTAGAACTGTATGGTCCTGAGGAGAACCCCGCAATCAGGGAGTTCGAAACGCGTCGACTGTAGTTGGCCTAGTGTCAATAATAAGGATTAGAAGGACTATGTTAGGAAAATACAGGATATGGTTCCAATTGAACACTTTTATGTAACACTGTTGCATTGAAACGGCCTTTAGGGTACATAAAGTGTATAAGCAAAACGTTTATTTTGACACAAGGCCACACTCTTTTGATTCATTTTGCTTGTAAGGGTTGGAATGAATGTAGGATGAATGAATTAGAATGAAAGTCTGGAGTGGATGAGTTGTAAATATGTACAGTGATTGTTTGTCATTATTATAGCTTTCGTTTAATTGTACATTTTTGTATATGCACAAAAAAATTGCTTTGAGGAAAAAAAAGTTAAAAATAAATACGGACTAGTGGACCAAATAAACCAATAAACTAGTGACGTTATACTAAACAGACCGGTATGTTTTGTTCAAATGGGTTCTAACAGACTCTAGAGAGTAAATTACAGTATTGGCATCTGTGTTGTTTATTTGATATATCTGGCTTAGCCTTGCTGTGGTAGGACCCAAGACCCTGTTTTGTTAATCTGGCCCCGTTGCGGCATCGGGGGCCGGATCTACGCCTCTTGCTGATCGAGGTCTGATTGCTGGCTGGAGCCGGGGACTCGAGTTGCCGAGGGGGGCGGCCGCTAGGACAACAACGCCGGGGCCGCAGACCGGAAGTCGCCGGTCTGGCCCCGGTAAGGATTGGCTGCTGCCAGCGATCTCAGCGGAGCTGTGGCAGCACTGCGAGCTGCGGATGGCCCTCCGCCCGGGACGGTGTGAGTGGAGCAGCGTCGGTGCTGGGGATTGCGAGTGCCCTCCCGCCTTAGAGAAACAAGAGCAGCTGGCTCCCGGAGGAGCAGGGGAGACAAACTGGCTGGGGCTGACGGCCCAGGAGCAGCGCTGTGAAGTGTCTGGTGCCCCCAGCTTGTGTGGCCTGCTGTGGGTGCCCGTTTGTCTGCCTTGGCCCAGGGATCATCGGTGGTGAGGCGAGCCCCCCCAGTCTACCAGAAGTGCCCTTTTGGTTGCGGGGCGCTTGAGGGGGCAGTGTAGCAGCTAACTGGTCCTCGGAATGGGGGCTGTTGCCTGAGTGACCCGCCCTTAATGTATGCAGGCTGTAGGCGGCCGGGGCCCCCGCGGGTGAGACCTGCACATATCTGTGGTCACTGACCCGGTGGGTACCCAAACTCCTGGATCCTTGAGTGGGCAAAGGTCAACGTGAAAGGCGGAGGTGGTGCAGTGGCTCCATCTGGATACTGGCTGAGCGGAGGAGCGCTCCCCCTCCTTGGACTACTTATTTTGTGCATTTGGATTGCAGAGCTGTCCCCTTCTGAGGATAAGACATTGCGGGAGCCCCTGAACATCCTTCGTTGGGCATGGAGGTCGGCTCGCTGGGTCTGACCCTTGACGCAGCTGTCCTGTCCAACTATGCCTGTCTGCGCCAGTGGGTCCCCTGTGGCCCAAGATCGGAACTCTGGAAGTCCGGGTGATTCGCGGCCTCGCAGCTAAGCCTTTCTGATGGCCCGTCCTGGGGCCCAGGCCATTTGGTGGTGCTGTTCGGTTGCTCGTTGCTTTCAAACTGGGGGAAGCTGTGCGCCATTGCAGTGCCTGGGCTGAGTGGAGTGGCCAGGGATCCATCGAGGTGGCATCTACAATGGCATCTAAGCCCGAGGATGACAGTCAGCAGTCAAGAACCTCCAAAGGGTCACGACAGGTCCAGACTACTAAACTATATCGCTATACGATGCCTCGGGGTCACTGCCGGATTCGAGATGGATTCAGTCGATCGGAGGAGATTTTTCTGGCCATCCAGCTGAACCAACGCTGCTTGATGTGATGGCGGCAATAGACGGTCTCAAGTCTTCACTGGGACAAAAGATGGAGACGCTGGACCACAAACTTGACACTGTTACCATCCAAGTCAATCTCATACGGGCGGATCTGACCAAAACAATTGAAAAAGTCAAGTCTCTAGATATTAAGACTGCCAGCTTAACAGATGACTTAAAAACACAGCTCCAACAAGAAGTGCGAGACCTCTAGGCCTCCAGCGCACTGACTAATCGGAAGTTGGACGACTATGAGGGAAGGGCTTGACGTAATAATATCCGTATTATTGGTGTTCCCGAGAAGGCCGAGGGCCCGGCCCCGGACCTGTTCATCGAAGACATAATCCTCAATAATCTCAAGCCCAAGGGCCTGGGTAACTTCTTTACGATTGAACAAGCACACAGAGTGCCGGGGGGGAGACCCAGGCCTGGGGCACATCCTCGCCCAATGATTGCGAGGGTGTTAAACTTCAGGGACGGGGATGCTATCCTGCAGGCCTCTCGGTCGGGGGGGCCCCCTCAAGTATGAAAACTCTACTATCTCCCTTTTCCCGGATTTCACCCAAGCAGTCCGGAAACAGCTCCAAAGTTTCCTCGGAGTAAAGAAGAAGCTCAGAGACGGAGGACTGAAGTATTCAATGATGTTCCCCACCCGGTTGAGAGTGGAAGCCAAAGGGAGGGTCTGGTTTTTCGATAACCCAGAGGTGGCTTCAGACTGGTTGGAAAATCGTCCCCCCAGTGGATCGGAACGGCAAGACCGTGATGGAGGTGGAGGACTAGAAGAGCAGGAATGACGGCGACCGCAGACTATTTGGGGCTTTTGACATTTGTCAGGTAGGGGGTTTGACCCATGTGTACTTTGTTTGTTTTAGTCCCCGAGCTGTGTACTGTCAAGGACACAGAATGGAGTAGTTCTTCATTGGGGTGGAGGGGGAGACGGGGTCCTGGTTTCCTCCTCTTTTCTACTTTTAGTTAGTTATTAACTTAGTCTATGGGGCGACAGGCACACTGCCAGTTGGGGATAGGTGCAGGGAGGAGGGGGTGGGGGTTGAGGGACCTTGCGAATTTGATGTGCAAGGGATTGTTTGTGACTGGTTTGATTTTGTTAATGTCAGGTGACAGGGGCACGAGGGTGTTGTTTTCATACTAGCATAATGGCGAATGTCAGACAGGGATCTGGGATAAGTGTCCTTAGTTGGAATGTGAATGGCCTGGAGGATAAAATTAAGAGTGGAATGGTTAGTCAATATATTCAAAGACACTCCACTGATGTAGTGCTGCTACAAAAGGCACATCTCATAGGGAATCGCTGCATGGCCTTGCACAAAGGATGATATAAGTTGGTGGCGCACGCAGGGTTTACTTCGGGGTCAAGGGGGGGTCGGTGTATTGGTGAAAAATTCCTTTCACCTGGCTGTTCAGGCAACCTGGATTGACAAGCGCGGTAGGTATATTGGAGTATCGGGGCAATGGGAGGGTAGGACAGTCACATTCGTCTCCATTTATGTCCCGCCTGGTCTTCAATCTGACACGTTCCGTGACCTGGGCTCTGTTTTCCTGACTTTTCCCCTGTGCTTCTTGGTGTTGGGAGGTGATTTTAACGCAATAATGGACGGTGAGATAGATCGAAAGCCTGCTCGGGTGCTACGACCGGCACAGCGGTGGCTCCCCAATTTTTTAGACATGACTGGGCTCATGGACGGCTGGAGGGTACGTAATCTGAATGGGGTGCAATACACGCACGTTTCCGCCGCACATAATAGCCTTTCAAAGATAGATTATGTCCTGGTGCCAGCGGCTCAGGCTTGCACTGTCCGAGATGCGCAGTACTTAGGGAGAGGCATCTAAGATCACTCGCTGGTCTGGCTCTGGTTGGAAATTTACTATTTTAATGTAGGGAGAGTTGCCCCTATTAGCGTGTGGCATCTGAAGAACCCCGCCGCTAGGAAGGAAATGATCAGGGTCACTGACAGGTACTTCCAGGAAAGCAAAGGAACGGTGGAGTCTGTGGGAGGCATATAAGGCGGTGATCCGGGGGAGGCCTTGTCCCTGATCGCCATGAAGAAGAAGGAACAACTGGCAGAGTTGGAAAAGGTGGAAGAGGAAGTATTTAGATTAGAAAGGGAAGTAGCTCAGGCGGCCACGCCAGAGGGACTACTCCGGCTGAAACTGCGACAGACCGAGTTTAGGGGCCTCGCTAGGGACAAGACTAAAGCACAGAATGAGGAAACGCAGAGTTAAATATACGAACATGGAGATAGGGCTGAGAAGCTGATAGCCTGGCTTGAAAGGCGAGAGTGGGCATCGCGACAGGTGCCGGAGTTTCATGGGGAGGACTCCTCTAAAATTACAGACCAACAAGCGGTGGCAGATAGTTCCGCGGAGTATTACAGTGGGATATATACCTCGGAGGAGAGGTATACAGAGACAGAAAATAGTGCGATGATCCGGGACATCCAATTGCCTGCCCTGTCAGACGATAACTGAAAATATCTAGACTTGCAGCTCACGGATGACGAAGTGGTGCAGGCTATACAGGGTGTACACTCAGGGAAGGCCACCGGCCCGAACGGAATCCCCATTGAACTGTATAAGCTGAGTGCAAATCAGCTCGCACTGTTCCTCTGCTCCATGTATGAGGAGAGCAAGGAGCAGGGGCAGCTTCCGTATGACCAGTGTGTGGCCAACATTGTGGTCATTCATAAGGCGGGCAAACCCAGGACGTGTTGTCCTCCTACAGACCTATCTCCTTGCTAAATGCCGAACCTAAGGTTCTGACAAAGCTGTTGGCAACAAGGCTGGTCAAAGTCATCACCTCCCTGATACATGCGGATCAGTCCGGTTTTATGCTGCGTCGGAATATAGCCCTCAATCTGCGTAGGCTACATGGGGTGCTGGGCAGGACCCCCACGATTGAGGAGCCGGCAGTATTGGTATCCTTAGATGCCACTATGGCTTTTGATAGGGTCGAATGGCCCTACTTGTTTGCGGTGATGGAGAAGATGGGTTTTGGCCCAGAGTTCATTACCTGGGTGCGTCTCTTATGTTATGTTATGTTATGTTATGAGTTTGTTAGAGCGCGACAGTTGTCGTAAATAATCGAGAATCCGCCAACTTATGGCAAACAATGCGGTACAAAAGGATGTGGTGATGGACGGAGCATCTGAACCAATCAAACACTCACACCCAGTCAACAGATCTGGGTTTGATCCATCACCGTTCTTTAGCCCACTCTGCCACCCCAGTTCAGACATGGCCATGTGCAAATCAGTCTGACCCTGTGCCTCATGGGAACAGTCTAGCCCGAACTGCCAAGCCATGACTTCCCTGGACCGGAAACAAGCTTCCGAGGACCGGTTTCTGGCATTTCAGCCGTCTTCAGCCCGGTTTGCTTGAATCCAGTGGCAAAGTGAGCAAGGGACTCAAGTCTGAGCATACCCAGCCAACTTATGGCGAACAAAGCGGTACAAAAGGAGGTGGTGATGGACGGAGCATCTGAACCAATCAAACACTCACACCCAGTCAACAGTTCTGGGTTTGATCTATCACCGTTCTTTATCCCACTCTGCCACCCCAGTTCAGACATGGCCATATGCAAATCAGTCTGACCCTGTGCCTCATGGGAACAGTCCAGCCCGAACTGCCAAGCCATGACTTCCCTGGACCGGAAACAAGCTTCCGAGGACCGGTTTCTGGCATTTCAGCCGTCTTCAGCCCGGTTTGCTTGAATCCAGTGGCAAAGTGAGCAAGGGGCTCACGTCTGAACATACCCTGCCAACTTATGGCGAACAAAGCAGGTGGCGATGGACTGAGCATCTGAACCAATCAAACACTCACACCCAGTCAACAGATCTGGGTTTGATCCATCACCGTTCTTTAGCCCACTCTGCCACCCCAGCTCAGACAAGGCCATATGCAAATCAGTCTGACCCTGTGCCTCATGGGAACAGTCCAGCCCGAACTGCCAAGCCATAACTTCCCTGGACCGGAAACAAGCTTCCGAGGGCCGGTTTCTGGCATTTCAGCCGTCTTCAGCCCGGTTTGCTTGAATCCAGTGGCAAAGTGAGCAAGGGACTCACGTCTGAGCATACCCTGCCAAATTATGGCAAACAAAGCGGTACAAAAGGAGGTGGTGATGGACGGAGCATCTGAACCAATCAAACACTCACACCCAGTCAACAGATCTGGGTTTGATCTATCACCGTTCTTTATCCCACTCTGCCACCCCAGTTCAGACATGGCCATATGCAAATCAGTCTGACCCTGTGCCTCATGGGAACAGTCCAGCCCGAACTGCCAAGCCATGACTTCCCTGGACCGGGAACAAGCTTCCGAGTACCGGTTTCTGGCATTTCAGCCGTCTTCAGCCCGGCTTGCTTGAATCCAGTGGCAAAGTGAGCATGGGACTCACGTCTGAGCATACCCTGCCAACTTATGGCAAACAAAGGGGTACAAAAGGAGGTGGTGATGGACGGAGCATCTGAACCAATCAAACACTCACACCCAGTCAACAGATCTGGGTTTGATCTATCACCGTTCTTTATCCCACTCTGCCACCCCAGTTCAGACATGGCCATATGCAAATCAATCTAACCCTGTGCCTCATTGGAACGTTCATACATATTCTATGGCACTGTACAGTGGTGCAAAAGTATTGGAGGTAAATCCACGATAAGCTGCAAGAGGTCTTGGAGCTGTAGATAAGGCCGGAGGCCCGGAGGTGTATCCTGAATGTTTGAGAGCCCACACACCTAAATACATATAGGAAGCAGTGGGTGACATTGGCATGCATGATAGCGAAGCGTAACATTGCTCAGTTATGGGGAGCAAGCCAGGCGCCCTGGATAGAAAAGCGGGTGGAAGACTTAGATTGGTGTATGTTTAGAGAAAACTCAGAGTATGTGGCTAGGGGGTGTCCGAGAAGTGGGGGAAGCTTTGGGAGGCATGGAACCATTACAGTGGGGATGTTAGAGAGCCCCCGATATGCCCAAAAGATGTGGAGGTGCGCGAGTCCCCTTGATCCAATGTATTTTTTTCTATCCTGTATTATTTCCTTTTGATGTTTGGAATGTACTGATGTAACTTTGCACATTTCAAATGTCACCTTTTTGTTTTTGTCTGTTGTTTCTTCAATAAAACGATTTATAAAAAAAAAAGTATACGTACCTGTGCGTAGATCTCTGTCACCATGGTGGTAGATTGAATAGCACTGTGTAATACATGAGCTGTACTACTATAGTAATACTTGACATACTGTGAAATGTGCTGTTAATAACACCACTATATTCAGTGTAGTGTGTTCTACATCAATTTTGCAATGTTCAATACATTTCAGTAGGTGCAATATTTAAAGAGATCTAATTGTGGCATGAAAGGCTTCCCAAACACTACCTGACTACCTTTTTGAGAATCTGCCTTTGTGTGGTCGAATGGACAACAGGAGAGTTGATCTCCAATTGCACTCTTACCAGAGGTGTGCAAAAATACAGGTTTTGTTTTCCAGCATTCATGAAGCGTGGGAGCAAACCTTATCTCAAAATTTACCCCATTTAGTTCTCCCACAGTTTTTATTGGATCTGAAATAATGCTAAACTTCAATTTAATGAGACAATGTTTCCCCCATTATGGCACCTCCCTAAACATCGAATTATGTTTTACTTTTTGCAGTTTTATATCACACACACTTTACCTGAAGGTATTATAGCACTTTGCATGAGCACTAGTTGAATTACAGGTGGACACATTAATTTTTATACATGGGGAGATTAAGTGATTTGCCCAGAAATACAGGATGTTTAAGCCTCCCGCCAGACTCAAACCTGGTTCTCGAGCTTCAAGGTCGGCTGCTCTAGCAGTTAAGCCACACTCTGCCCCCACCCAATTATTTAAGTAATTGGGTTCACTCAATAATTGAGTTCTAGATTAATAAAAAGTTAAAGGGTTTTAGTACAAAAATTAGAATAAGCGGTACAGCGTTGTTGGACCTGGCCCGTTTTGAAGGGTCTCCCTCAGATTTTTGCCATCTGTTGCTGAACCCGTTTTTGTTGGCATTATTGCTCGCTGCACTTTACCACTACTAGCCAGTGTTATAGGGCTTGTACTCTCTCCCTAAAACATGATACAATTGGCATATACCTGATTGGTACATTTAATTTACCTGTAAACCCCTAGTATATGGTACTGCATGTGCACACGGTCTGTAAATTAAAGGCCCAGGCCTGCCACTTCAGCTTGTCGTGCAGTTTTGAACTGTCATTTCGACCTGACATAATACACATTTTACCAGGCATAAACCTTGCTATAAAATACTGATAAGTCACCCCTAAGGTAGGCCCAAAAGGTTGATAGGTCAGGGTACATTGTTTTTAAAAAGTAGGACATGTGTGCTTACGTTTTACATTTCCTGGCAGTGAAAAACTCCTAAATCCACTGTTCACTGTTTCAAGGCCTATCTCTACCATTGAATAACATTGGGTTACCTTTTTACATTTAATAAGTGATCATTTTAGATTGAAGCAGGTAGAAATATGCTGTTTACACTCAAAAGAATTGTAATGTTATCCTCCATAATGCTGAAGTCGGATTTTAAGTCACAATTCAGAACACTCCTGGACCTGTGGACATTACATAAAAAGGACTGCCCTGCTGCCAGAGGACTGCCTTTCTGTCAGAGAAGAAGGAACCTGCTTACCTTCACCCTAGGCCAACCTGAGTTAATCCATGGGTGAGTTGACTGATGTCCTGTGTGAACTACATGGACATAACAAGATCCAGAGGCCTCCCTGCAACTGCTGAGCTGACCTGCTACACTGGACATTCCTGGACCTGACTGAGCCTTGATGGAGTGTGTGTGAGCTCCCACATAGATAAATAAGTGACATCTTCAAGTGCAGGGTCTTCAAAATTGCCAATAGACACCTTTGCACCAAGACTCTGCTGCCCGCGATGACCGCCAATGTGAATCCCCAGGTGAGACCTGCTCTTAACACTACAGCGACCGCCAGGGATGACTGGCAATGCGAAATCTGCACCCCACCCTACAGCAATAACAACCTGCGGTGACTGCAACGTGAAGCTCCAAGAACAACCGTCTGCCACGCCCGGCCTGCCCTTCGCACTACAGGGATGACTTCCTGTGACGCCGGGACTGCTCTTCGGGCTACACAATGATCTCCCTGCTCCTTGCAGCCCTCTCCACCCTGAATGGAACCTATTTTTGATAAATTAAATTTATCCAGCATGATTACCTTAGTCCCTGTATCCGATGAGCACTCAATTGCCATTGGCCTGAACTTGTGACTTTCCCCTTGGTTGAGTATGACTAGATGACCGTGAGTGGCACGTTTGTGATTTTAGGCACTATTTCCACTAGAAGCTTTAAAATTGAATATCTCCAGTCCTACTGATTGGGGTTTTGTCCATCTGGTATCATTTTATTTATTTAAATGCACTCTGTGTTCCGAAATTGGTTTGGGATTTCCTTGTGCTGTGTTTCCACTTTATTACCGCTTGTGTGCTACATAAATACTTTACTCATTGCCTCTATGTTAAGCCTGGTTGCTTTTTGCAAGTCACCAGAGGGTTACGCACAAGTTAAGTTAGTGCTATTGCACCCTGATAAGGATTCTGATTTTAGCCTGAGTTGAGCTTCCACCCCCTTCTCAACCAAACACCTGATTTCTTAAAAGAGTCAACGCTATGAAGGTGCTCACTTGCAACGTTATACAGAGCATGTAAAATCAGAAATATGCTAAGTCTCAAACGAGCAGCAACATTAAGGGGTTCGTACACACCATTCTTGTATAGTAAATTAGTAAAACGGCAATATCATGTTGGTGTGAGCAAAAGTAAAAAAGCAATTCTTTAGCACATCAGACCACAAGAATAATACGTCATTACCTTAACATATAAGCGCCCTCCAAATTCTTTAAAAAAGAAATTCGTCTACACTCTCTATGACAATGTCATCCAGAGATGCTTAAACAAATATGACACATTAAACAATAAAACTTTCAGCGAATGATTAACTATGTTACTAGTCAAAAGGAAAACTGTTAAAGTTAATCGAAAGCAATGTCATCGTAACAGTGGAAATAAACTACTATACACCAGCTAGACTGTGCTCTGCGGAGCATGTTGGCAAAAGATGTGCCCCAGTGGGGAAAAGCAGGAGTGAGCGACAATCAATCACCCAATCTGGTTTCTTGTAAAGTGGGACTACTCACCCACTTGTTAGGGTCTTAAAGTGACAGAGATGGCATTCATTGCTTTACCACTATTGCACGTAAATCTTGACTTTTGTGAAAATGCATTCTGGACATCTTTTACTAACAAAATAGTCTCCAGAAGATGTACTTTAAGGTAAACAGAGCTCTTGTACTGTGCATTACCATTGTAAGTAGAAAATCTCTGCAAATGTAATCTTAAACCTCTAACCCTCACACTATTCAAAGGGTTTGGTCCCTACACTACCTGTACATTGTGCCTTTTTTTACTTTCTTCACTCCCCAGTGTCCAATTTGGCAGTAGAGGTACCTCTATGGATGGCATTATGACTCCTCTTGCTTACCCCACTCATTTCATCCTACTCACTACTTACATCAGTGCCCACTGCCTTCTCCAGCTGCCCTTTCAAGCTTCACAGTGATCTTCACACTTTTAATGTTCAACTTATTGAGAAGCCGAAGCATTGATCAAATGATGATGACATTAAAGATCATTGAGAAGCTGCTCTCTCAAAACGAATGGGGTTACATTAGTCTATATCATCATAGTTAAGCGTGTGGTGTTATGATAGTGATGTGCAGGCAAAATGACCCCTCCCTCAACAGTAGTAAGGCCGTTTGTGAGAGTGTTTATCACACTTTGAAACACTCCTGGACCCTCTCTACCAGAGGAACCTTCTTATCATGGCCCTAATGTAGCATATGTGCTTGCAATAAACACAATGACATAACACTGGCAGCACAATGGCTTCAAAGTTGATCCTACAAAGATGATCCATCCATCTAGCTACCAATAATTGTAAAGGTTTAGGAGCTCCATACACTTTGCTGCACCATGTAAAGTCCAGATGTTGCTTCGGTCCTGCTGCTTTCAGAGCTCTGTTGCACTCCCTTTTCTTGTCTGAGTCCAAGTGTAAGGGACAGATTAGTTCAAACCACTGACCCTTTGCATAGATTTGAAGATTGCAGTGACTTCAGTGATGACAGAAGATCACCGCGCTTCTTGGGTCAAGATGGCTCTCAGGATGGCCCTGACCACAAAGTTCCTGGGGCACGTGCGTCAATGCGACCCATCCTGCAAGGTCCATACACGCATGGCCCAGCAAAAGATAACCATGGTGTTCTCAGCAAAATAACCACGTGACACAGCAGGGCTTCCCCAAATGTGGAAGCCTCACAACCAGTGACTCCTTCCAAGCACACTACTCCACAGTGCATCCTTGCACTGAACCTCACATTTCAATAGTAACTCCACTTTTTGTGTAACTGAGCAGGTAGGAGTCGTGGAACTTCAAACAGCCTTTTATATAAACCCTCTTGACATGTGCACTACCATTATAGTATGTACTCTGACCCATGCAGGAACGAGCAATCCTTCATTATCTCCTTGTTCGTCTTCCTGGATGCCGTCCTTAAGCATGAGATACTTCTCTTTTCTGGAAGAACCAAGGGACATATTAGCAACAAATAGCGATATTTATCACTAAATGGGCTTAGCAATTTTTTTTTTATCGCCGGATATTATCGCAGAGGTAGCGTGCTATTAGCAACGTTTATCGCTAATGCGATAAAATATCCGGCAATAGCGGCTAAATGCTTGAATATCACTGGAAATCCAGCGATATTCAGGCATTTAAAATAATGGGGACTTAACCTGAATATCCACCTCCCATTGGATATACAGGTTAAGTAGTGGTCTGAGCAGGCGTTAGATTCTGGCGATAATCGCACTTAGCGCAACTTTTTTTATCGCACAGCCTTGCTAATAGGCGATAGCTGTGTTAGCGACTGCTTTCAGTCGCTAACAGGTTGGGTACGCCCACTTTGCATGTCATTAGCGATAAATATCGCTGACATAAAAAGCGGGCCCCAAACCTGTAGCTATCGCCTAAAAGCTGTCGCTAACTGCTGTTAGAGAGAGCTTGCTAATAGGGCGATAAAATTATCGCCGCTTTTGCGGGAAAAAGTCCTGCTAAAGAGGCGATAGTGCCCTTGCTAATATGCCCCCAGTTCCCTAGTTGAACCCTAAAAGTTTCCCCAAGATGGCCCCGTCACCCAGGAGCCACCACAAAAGGGAGGAACTACCAAAACACTTCCTCTAACATACCACGCCAAAAGAACAGTAAAACAGTAAATAGTCAACAGCCATGACCGGGCAGGAGGGCGGGACTCAGGACGGCATCTAGGAAGGCCAGGACTCGGGGGTAATTCAGATTACCAATAAGTAACCGGGCATTACCTCCTCGTTCCATCTTCATGGATGCAGTCCTTAAGCATCAGACAATACATAAGCATGAAAAAAACACACCAATAAAGCACCAGAGATGCTGAAGCAGAACAGAATGTTATTGCAACATAAAAAATCAACTGCCAATCAAGACACAACATTAGCAGAAGTACCCTTGGCAGCAGACAGGACATGATCCCCAAAAGAGAAAGAAAAATGCCCAGCCAATTTTAAATGACAGTGGGAGAGAAAACTGTGCTGGGAACTCCAAGTAGCCGCAGCACACACCTCACGCAAAGAGGCACCCCAAAAGACCGCCTAAGAGGTAACCACATCCATGGTTGAATGACCCTGTGTAACTGAACAGGTAGGGGTCAGTGACACTTCAAACAGCCTTTATGTGAACCCCTTGGCATGTGTACTACGATCACAGTATTTACTCCGACCCATGTAGGAATGAGCAATCACTCATCATCCATAATGTGTGATTGAATGTATGTGTGCTCTTTTGTGGTTATTCTGCATGGATTGCTGCCCTCTTGAGTACATTGTTAATAAAAGACTATTTGCGGATAATTAATGGCTGTTTACAAATAATTTTTATGTGTGTAAAAATGTAATGTAATTTATATTTTAATTGTAATGCTTTTATAATATTAAACGTAATTTTTAATGTATAGATGATAATTTATTGTTTATATGTATATTTATGTTACCTATAAGATTTAAATACATTGATTTTATAAAAAAAAAATATTTAAACTGTAGCTTAAAATATACCAATGTTAAATACAATTTAGTGCATATATACTTGCCACTAAAATGTCAATGTTTTGGACTACGATATATCAGTATAAAAAGTCTATATTTTGTGGTCGATGTTTTCAAAATTATCTTTTTGTAGCACAATGTTTCTGTGTTTAATATTTCGTCGTACACCCCAGTAACAAGGAAGGGAGAGGGGTCCTTATCCCCTAGGATCCACGCTGTTTTGAGGGCTCAACATTTGGACCACTCATAAAACGTACTAATGATGAAGCTCCCAGATGTAAAAGGCATGCACGGCCTTTATTCCGAGCTTACAACAAATAGTCGTTTTTTTTATTTTTTATTGTTCAACAAGTAATACAACATTATGTAATATACTTGTTTCTTCTGCGTTTGACTATGCAACTGTAACTATTGTAACCTTGTTTTTCCCTGACCGCCGAGACCTGAGCAACATGGCTGATGCCCGGTGGAGCTGCTAGGCAGCTATAGAGGAGATCCGCCCTGGCTCACCATCTCGGCTGTCACCTACCCAGCCAGACATTGGGCACTGTTCTCCCCATCTCGTCTATGCAACCGTAACTAATGTAACCTTGTTTTCCCTGACCGCTGAGACCTGAGCAACATGGCCGATGCCCTGTGGAGCTGCTTGACAGCTATAGAGGAGATCTGCCCTGGCTCACCACGTCGGCCATCACCTACCCAGCCGGACATTGGGCACTGTTCTCCCAATCTCCCCGCCCTGTCTCCTTTCCCCCCCTCCCTTCAACGAATTACTGTAACATTGTTGTTTTGCTTATGTTTTACTATGCTCTGGTAACTGATGTAATTTGTAACTTGTAACTTGTAATGCTACGATTCCTCATGTAAAGCGCTCTGATACCTGCGGGTCTAGCCAGTGCTATATAAAACTCTTTGAATAAAATAAATAAATAAATAAATTACTGAGGATGAAAACTAAAAAAAAAAAAAAAAAAAAGGAAACACGTACAATGAAATAACGTAGTAATCCACACATCTCTGCCTGGATGGCGTGTATTGATGACCAATGACTTAGATCTGATAAGT
This sequence comes from Lissotriton vulgaris, assembly GCF_964263255.1. Classification (NCBI taxonomy): domain Eukaryota; kingdom Metazoa; phylum Chordata; class Amphibia; order Caudata; family Salamandridae; genus Lissotriton; species Lissotriton vulgaris. The sequence continues at coordinate 128,805,206 of NC_141691.1, read as the reverse complement.
AAGAATATCAGCTTATGAAGATAGACGTTAAAATTAAGCATGGGCGGAAATTCCATTCCGCTCGCGGATTTTGCGGATTTTCAGTAAATTCGCAATCCGCGAACTCTCGCGAATTTACCGAAAATCCACAAATTCGCACGCATGGTGATACAATATTGCGGCGTGCGGCGTTCACTTACCGTCATTCAGCGTTTACCGAGTTGTTTTTCTCGATATTTTGCGAGTGCTGCGCCATTTTGGATCTTGCTGCGGGATCCCGCGGGAGTTTGGCGACGCATCGCGAGAGTTCGCAATTGCGAACATGTAGATGCGGCGGGCAGCAAAAAACTTGCACTCGCGAAATTACAAAATTTGCAATTCTGCACAAGAAATCCACTAGCAAGCAGCATAAACCTTCTAAAAATGATGATTTTTATCAGAATAACTCCTCAGGTTGACATTTGCCTGCACTATTTTGGATTTGAGGCCTTTTTGACTTTCTTTGGATCACTTTTGGATTAGAAATCAACTTTCACAAGTAAGTTTGTTTGGGGCATTACAGTTGCTGTTCTGCAGAAAAACGAGTTTTGCAAAACTGAAAGCACTCAGCAGGTGCAAAAGTTCACTCATCATTAGTAACCATTCCCTGTAGTGCTTCCTGAGGGGCCCCTCCAGAGTTCAGTTGCCTATGTTTGTTTGGGGCATTACAGTTGCTGTTCCGCAGAAAAACGAGTTTTGCAAAACTGAAAGCACTCAGCAGGTGCAAAAGTTCAAAGTCATCATTAGTAACCATTCCCTGTAGTGCTTCCTGAGGGGCCCCTCCAGAGTTCAGTTGCCTACTTGCAACTATTCTATGACTCTGCTCTGACCCTCACAGCAGGCTCATAGAATAGCTACAAGTAGGCCACAAAGGTCCTGGGAAAAAAATTGCACTGCAACAGAAAGCAAATTAAAGATAAGGAAGCAGGTGCCAGACAGGAAGTTTAAATTCAGTGACACATTAATCAACCCCAAATTAATTCATGTCAGTTGAAGCAGGGCAGGTGTGTTTGCTTTCCCCCCCCATAATCTACAGTGATGAATCAGAGGGTGGTAGTGATGTACCAGAGGGTGGCATGGGTGAATCAGAGGGTGGCAGTGGTGAAACAGAGGGTGCTGTGAACCTGTGATGATGAACCAGACGTAGAAAGAACAAAGTCGCGACCGTTGCGAGCCGACAAGTAAGTTCCCAATTGCGAACTGGTACAAAACCTGCGCGAACTGGCAGAAACCCTTGCGAACACAAAAAAAAAAATCTGCAAATTTGCGAGAATTCGCGGATTTTGCGGATTGCGAGTTCGCAAATTCGCGAACGCCAGATTCGCAAAATTCGCCCATGCTTAGTTAAAATGCTGTTAATCATTAGATGCAAAGGAAATACATCACATCGCTTCATATCTACAGCACACAATACTGTTCTTCCTTACCCTTTCTTTTACACCAACCTTGTCCACATTTCTCTGTATCACATCCCATGCACTCATTGCAGTGTTGGGTGTATAGGGGAGCACATAACACCAGACTAGGCTTGAGTAAGGATCCAAGCCACAGGCGATACACTGTATCTACAAGCCTTCATGACATCATAGGCGGTCCATTCATACAAGGCATGTATCTTAGAGGGAAATTAATCTTTGCAGAAGGCTGAGTTTAAATACAAATATAATACTATGATCTCAGAAAGAATATATTTTCTAGGGAAAGAAATAATAGCAATCACACATTGAAGATAAACAGCTTACTTTAACAAATAGAAATATAAAGTATACCTCATCTATTCTTTTAACTCATTGAGTGACCTACATCCAACCTTTAACCTAAGGTGAACTGTTGCCTGGAAAATCTTGGTAACAGATACGGAGAAACTGAGGAAATGGCAAAGAAAATTAAGAAACCTATGCATTGGAGCTGCAGTGCATGCTTGGCTTCTTTTTGCATAAGTGTATTTATTGACTACTTTTCCCCAGGTGATGTGGGCACAAACTCAAGGAGACTGCAGCGGGAGGTCCGGAAGCACCCTCCAGCAGATGTATGCATGCTTAAATCTGCATAGGGTATTTCAATACCCTGAACATAGCCAAAAGATGGAGGAACACTGTACATGGTCAAAGGCAAGCACAAAGTCGAAGAGTAATAAGAGAGGAAGCTGGGTTGTGGAGGGTTAATGCATTATGATGTAGCGTTTCCTAAAGAGTTGACTCCTGCTCTCTTTCTTAAATCGCACCAGCGTTATGGCGGTGCTGATGAATAAAGGCATGCTGTGCCAGATCCGGGGTGCATAGATGGGAGAAGTCTACTGTCTTGTTTTTTTCTTTTTTACATCTCTTAGTCCGCAGTCTGATGGTGTCCTGGCTGTAGGTGTTCTGGGAATCACCAGACCTTGTCTGCAAGATAATCATGAGTGCTGGTTGTAATGGTTTGTATATTGTATTGTATTGTAATTGCATTTATATAGCGCTTACTACCCCTGATGAGGCGTCAAAGCACTTTTTCGGCTAGTAGCACGCTGCACCGGGACCCATAGAGGATTAGTGTTGAATTAGTATAGTGAAACATGCAAGTGCATTTTAAGCGGTGGATAGGTTAGTCCGTCCTTGGGATTCTGAAAGATAGCAGAAAGATAGAAGAGGAAAAAAGGTTTGTATTAATATAGCGCTTGTTACCCCTGATGGGGTGTTGAAGCATGCTACTCCAGAAATTATGCAGATGGTTTTGAAGATGATGTGGCCCGGAAGGGGCGGTCAATGGATTTCTGTAAGAATGGGGTTATGTGATCACACTTCCTGATAATGGGGTATGTGATCATATCCCCTCAGACACTGGATGAGGCATATAGGGGAATATAGGATATGCTCTTCACCCAATGTTCCCAGCTCTTTTTCCAAAATGTATGTAACACTCTAAGCCTGAAATGGCATTGTTTTGAGGGTTGCTCTCTTTTGTCTGGACAATGCTATTTGTCTCTGACAAGCTCTAATGGGGGTCAAAACACATGTCAGATGTTGCTTTTACTCATTCTCGGTTCACTTGGAAGGTATTTTACCAAGAAAAAGCTGCAATAATGTACCTGGAGTGGTAAAAGGCTTTTGTCATTTTCCAACTCAGCGAGGATGCTTTTGCAAATCCAAATCTTAAAGACTTTGGTCTAAAAATGGCTAAAGGCTTTGTCACTTTCTCATTTGGCATGGATGGACCTGTGCTAATCCTATGCTTACAAACTCTGATCGAGAAACAGACTTTTGAGTTGAGAAGATTCAGAGTGTTGGTGCTGGAGTAGAGTGTTCCATATTAAGGATCTGCTTTCCACCTATATGTTGGGAACTACCCAGGAGTCCCTGCACTTTTGTGCATTGCGTATTTAGCACTTTAAGCCTGAAATGGTGTTGTTTAGAAATTTTGTGGTGTGTTGAACGCCCCTATGAGGTGCTAGTTTGGAGTCTAGTAGGACATGGGGAAGGGCATTACCACCATCCAGATGCGAGACTGTGAGGATCTGAACAGCAGTTCTGAAAGACACAGTTTGACTTTCTTTAGAAGAGCGAGCTGGTACCATCTGGAATTTCTTTTTTTTTTTACAATGTGTTCATTGAGCATGAAGCTTGTGTCCCGTGTGAATCCAGGTGACATGGTGTTCAGTGAAAGCTGGTGAACGAAGCCGTAAAGGTTTCTGTCACTGAGCCAGGTTTGTACTGTATCTTGTTTGTTGTTCTTGGCAAATAACAGGAATTTTGTCTTACTTGGGTTAAGCTTCAGGTGGGTGCTGGACATCCAGGTCTGGATTATGTGGAAGCAGTGATTGAGGTACTGGGTGTCTGAGGCAAGGGAGACTTTCACGTAGAGTTGTGTATAATCAACATACTGGTGAATCTTGAAGCTGTTATCTCTGAGTAGAGCACCAAGCGTATCAAAACATATGAATGCTCATGGTCTTACAGAAAAGCGTTTTTTGCGCAATACAAATCTGTGTGGTTTCACTGTCACTGTCACTATAAACACATTTGTTAGCTAAGAACAAAAAATGTTGTTTAAATAATAATAATGGTAAATACAACTTAATATGTCTATACTTGCCACTACATTGTTGATGTTTTGGACTACTATATTTTGTCATGATATTTCTGAACGTTATATTATCAGTGTATAAAGTCGATAGTTTGTGGTTAATGTTTTGGCAATTATATTTTTGTACCACCATATTTTTGTGTTTAATGCTTCAAAAGGGTGGCATGCTTCATCATAGGGTCCTCTTCACACCACTCAGGGAACTTTATGGTGTGGGCTGCAACTCTCCAGCTATGGGAGAGGAGCACTTTAGTTCTTTAGGGAATGGGGTCCGGAGGTTACCCATATGAGCAAAAAGGTGTGGGTGGGTGTGGTGCAGAGTGCGACTTAGGAAAATGTGTAAAACTTCCTCTTGATGGATCTTAAAGCAATTTTAATTGAGTGTTTCCAAGTAATGGGATTAAAACTAAGAGGGTGAAAACCTTCAACTAAGAGGCTACACGTAAAAGTTGAAAGATAGGGATCATTTGTGACCTGGAGATGCCTATGTGAACAAATTGGTGTCAGTTGAAAAAGTAGGAGGTGAACCAGTGAAGGGCATTGCCAATGGCCCTAGGGTGCGTATGAAGGAGGGATGGTCGACTGAGGTGAAGGCAACTGAGAAGTCCAGCAATAACAGGAGGCAGGGATCATCTTCATCTGTGGTCAAGAGGGCGTTGTCTACAATGTGTAAGGTATCCATTCCCTTGCTGTAGTGTGATCTAAAGCCAGACTGGTAGTTGTGCAAGAGATGGTTAGCACTTATGTGATCCTGAGATAAACAAAGACTGTTTTTTAATGTTGTTGCATGTGACTGGTAGATGAATGATGGGCCCGTGGTTGGTGAGGTGATCAGGGTCGAGTATAGGTTTCTTTTAGAGTGGAATGATCTGGCCTGACTTCAGAGCTTTTGAGAAGATCCCTTTAGTGAGGTAAGCATTAGCAATGGTAATTTGGGGAATCAGAGCATACTTGGAAATACATTTGATGAAGTTTGATGGTAAGACATCATCTTCATAAGAAATGGCTTTAAGGGAGTTGAAAATGTCAGCAAGATCTAGAAGAGCGAAGGCTTCGAAGGCTGACAACTGCGGGATTCTACAGGATGAGGTGGGTGTGAGAGATGTAGCAGGTTTGGTGTCATCAATGTGCTGATGGATCTTCTGTATTTGTTCACTGAAGAAGAGATTGATGGCATTGGACTTTTCTGTGAAGTGATGACTTGGTGTTCCCGGAAAGAGCTTCATCCAGTGTGTCATTGTCTTAAACAGCCTTATGCTTCTTTCAGTGAGTTAATTGATGGTGTTGGTATGGTACTTGCTTTGGCTGATTTGATGAGCTGTCTGCGTGTTGCACGGGTGGACACAAGAGTTCTTTGGGGTTATGTGTTTCTTCCATTTTCTTTACTGTCAGCTGATGGATTGTTTAATGTTAGCATTCTTTAGAATATCAATGTGCTGAATATTTTGATGCACTTGTGTGTTGTACATGGGGCGTGGATGTTCATTAAGATTTCACCAAAATTGTTGATGTTGTTTTAAAGGGTGTTGGCGCTGGACATGGAGTTGCTAGGGTGAGATCTGATTTCTAGCATTTGGTTGCCTATGGAGAAGTCTATAAAGAATCTGAAGGTTTGCTATTCTCCTTGGTGTTCACTCTGGATTGGTGGAAGGAGGCTGAGCAGTGAGATAGGGTTGGCAAAGTGGTCGCCCAGGCCAGGGGGTGAGTGGTCTGCATTGGATTGTTGGTGAAGTGGAGAAGACAAGGTTGAGGATGCGGTCTTTGGAGTGTGCAGGTTTTGTGACATGCTGTACCACGTTGAGTGTATCGATAAGGTTGACCAGGATATCTCTTGTTTCTATGAGCTTGTGTTGCCCGGAAGTTTGAAGACACCCAAGAAGGTAGTGTGGATATTCACGAAGGCTAGATAGCTGAACACACACGGAAGAGTCATGTTACAATAATCAGCAGTAATCCTACCTTACCATACTTCGATGTTATCATTGCATCCTACCCTCACTATATCTCGCTATGCTTATAGAAAAAAGGATTGTGTACAACCAATACTATTATCTTTGAATGAACAAGAACCAAAACATTGATAGAAAAACCTTTCTGAAGATAATCTATAAATATTTTAACTAAAAGATTTTAGTATAGTTCTGTTCAAGCTACAGTACAAAAGTATTTGTCAAGTAAATCAACATGTATATTAAAGCAACCTTTAGAAACAGACTATTAACTAATGAAGATTAACTATTCAGACAAAATATATAAAATTGAGCACAGAAGTGAATTCATTAACTTGACTTTCTGTGCACGTGAGAGGCAGTGGCTATAGACCATAGCGATGTACACAAATATTTTTGTAATCACGACTCTTTAAATTGTGAAACAGCAGGATGTGAAAAAAACAGACATATAAAAGCTCTAATCATGATGAACACAACAAAAACAAGTGAATATCATCAAGCAAGACACTAATTACATTATTTGGCTTTTAGGGGGAAAATATGTTTGAATTACAGGAATATGGCAATCTAAGTGCAATTAAAAAACCCTCATAAAAAATAATGTCCCTTATTATGACAATAGCAATCCTAATATAACATATTCATTTACACAACAGTGAAGACTGATGGATGGAACTTTTAAGCCCTGTCCACCTCCATTTGGCCACCTAACGCCAGTCTCATAAGTTATTAATATATACAGAGTCCTTGATCACACCCAGTCACACCTCAACATATGCCAACCACAAAAATTCAAAGCTGTTTTTATTTTAATGGAGGCCATTTGGAAAAAAGATCATATGACAAATTCACCCGATATGACTATTATAAAGAAAATGACCAAATGTTAAATATAAAGTAATGTATTCAAACTAAGGGGAAGTCTTTAGTCTGTCCTCAATTCTCAATTACTAACAACTAACCCAATGAAAAATAATGAAGAAAACCTAACATCTAGGCTCGAAAAACTTGACATCACATGGGTTGCTTGTCTCATCAGAAAAAGATAAAGACAAACCACAGAGATAGCCTGCATTTCCAAATTATCCACCTTATGAGAATCAACAACATTTTTGAAGGGAAACACAATTATTTCAAAAATTAAATTGGAATACATCATACTTCTATTATTACATAGATCTACTCAAACAGATACATAGTAAGAAATGTGACAAACACAGGCCTTAGCAGGAATTCTACGCAAGAAAAACAACAGTACATATACAGATAGATAGATCCTACACTACGATAAAATCGAGTATTTTTGTATCCATACGAGGCGCAGATTAAATTGAAATAATAGCATTCATTATATATTTGAAAAAACACATAAAAACAATTAGCGACCTAATGAAAGAAGCTGATTAAACAACGCTAACTATACAAACAAACAATAAATAAAGGTGCATTCTAAAGGTAGGCATTTAGCAGTCCAGTCCAATTGACCAAATATTTAGTAAAGCCATGAATGTCCTGTTTTAGATCGAGCCTACCAGACATTGCAAGACCTATTGTGAACTTACAGTGTGGTTAGAGCCCGCCCTTTGATTGCCATTGGTTGGCTTTATTGCAGGGGTGGGCGAAGTTGGCCACTACGCGGAATTCCACTGAGTTGCCTAAAGCTCAGTGGAATTCCGCTCCACCCTACTGCAGGTGGAACACCTGGAGGGCTTCTGACCCCCAGACTGCCATCTGCTTTGCAGCACATACCTGGGTCTGGCGTTCTCCTCCGTGTCTGGGCTGTCCTCCTCTGTTGGTCTCCTCTGTGGAAAAGAAATCCCCCTATGCTGTATGTCGTGGGAGGACTGAGCATGCACGTGCATGCGCAGTACTCCCAAAACATACAGCGTAGGGGGTCTGCTTTTGCACCAAGGAGACCAGGACAGAGAAAGACAGGCCGGGCATGGAGGAGAACGCCAGACCCAGGTAAGTGCTGATCCTCCTCTCCCCTTAACTCTCTCCACGGGTTGGGTTGGGCGGCAGGGACAGATTCCGCTATGCCGCAGAGTCTGAGTTTTTTCCAAACTCCGCATTCCCAGCAGAGTGCAGAGTTAGCAAAACTTCGCAAACTCTGATGGCAGAGCATAGTTTGCCACCCACCCCTACTTTATTTTCGAATAAATTAGCTTGCTGTTTATTAGTTGCCTTGTCTTTGCATTCCTTCTTCTTCTGTATTTGTCCCATACCTAGAGCGTAACCTCTTTTGCTTGTGTCCTTCCACTGCTTACCTTTCAGAAACTAAATTCTTCTTTTTGGTTAACCATGCCATGAGAGTGCATGTGTTTTTCAGCTGTCTCCCACGTGTACTTTTCATCCTCCCTCCCTCTTGCTTTGCTGTCTCTCATCTATGTGCTTCTCCTATTGAATTAACTACAAATAACTCGTAATAGTACCTGGCACAGTGAGATAAATACTGATACCCAGTGATTACCTTGCAAAAATATTAGGCAGGAGCCATAGATTTTTTAGGAGCATGCCACCTGTATTGTGAAATGACAGAGTAGCCGAGTACCTTGACTGCCTAGTCCTGTTTCTCTTCATGTCTCTTTCTTTCACCATCCTACACTTCCTGTCTCAATATCTCACTTGTGTTTTGTTATTAATGCTTTTTTTCTTTTGTCACTGTTGTGCTTTCCTTTCATCCTCCTTCTTTCTCCCTCTTCCTGTCTTGCTCTAAGTCAAAGTCTGGTGATGAAATATGTCTCGCTCTCCTTCAATTAGTGCCAGTGCCTATCCTGGGAAACCACTGGCACACATTAAGCACTACAGTTGCCATAGTCCTTCCACAGCTAAATAAAGGTGTCCATAACCAGGATACGTGCAGGAAGGTGTCCATAATGGGAATTGTTACTACTATATGTGCTGCATCATGCAGCACACATAGTAGTAACAAATCCCCATTATTTAATGACTGTTCATGTGCAGAAAGAGACATCTGCCTGCACATAAAAAATCATTAATCGCTCCTTCTATGTGGGCTGCAGAATGCATCACACATAGGAAAGGCAAAAACGAGGAGAAATAAAGGTATTTCTCCCCGTTGCACCACTTAAAAGCCTCCTTTTGCATGGCGTTAGTTTTTAGCGATGCCTCAGATTTACACCTCCTTGTAAATCTGGTGCAACATAAAAAATCAATGGTTGTTGTGGTGCAACACCCACTGCAAAACCCATTGCATGCTGCTTTCAAACAAAGCGATGTGTGTAAAGGGGCTACATTTACAAGACGGCGGTAAGCCACAAAAAGTGGATGAATGCCAATCTTGTAAATATGGAGAATGGCATAGCGCCACCCGAAGGTTGTTCAAAGTGAGTAATGAGTAATGACATTCTTTATTAACCATAGGATTACTTATAATTTTGACAGTAAAACACATTAAATAGATAAAATAACATGTACAATGCCTGCATGGGCACCGTTTTTAGCAGTATGCTGCTGAAAGAGACTATGTTACAATAAGTTAAAACTATGAAGACACTCCTGAAGAATTGTACTAGTGAGAATTGATCCACTTCGAAGGAGAGAGTCTGAACTTGCTCAAAGTGACGTTCTGGTGGTGATGTATATCCCTTTCTATTTACTAATACAACCTATGTTTTACTGAGATTCAGTTTTAAAATAGTTTAGGACCTCCTCCTTCTAATATGGGCCATATAGGACCTCAACACAAAGTCTCCAGTTTTTCTTTTACCTAATGATTAATTACATCAACAGAAGTCTCCAACGGGCTATAAAATGTTTGCCAAGGGTCCCATATAAAAGTTAAAAGGCAGAAGTCATAATGCTGAACTCTGAGAAACACACTTTTTGATAGTCCCTTAATATAGCATGAAAGATGGTTTGGCTACCATCTGTTGTCTGCCAGAGTGGAATGACCTTAGCCAATCACAAGCAAAGGCTTCAGTTCCACTTTGTTGACGTTGCTCAATCATGAAGCTATGGTCAACAGTTTAAAATACTGCTGAGACCGGAAACAAGCATCCTGGGACCGGTTTCAGGGCATCACCCTTCATCAGCCAGGCTAGCTTGAATCCAGTGGTGTAGGGAGCATGGGACCCACGTCTGGGCATACCCTCCTCACTTAGGGCAACATATGCAAAAGAAACAATTGATGGACGGAATGCTGGACAATGCATTCACCCCCAGTCATAAGGACCCGGGCTCACTATGCCACCGGATTTAAGTGATCCTGGCTGATGAGGGGTGAAACCCCGGAACCGGTCCTAGGATGCTTGTTTCCGGTCCAGGGAGGACCTGGCTTGGCAGTTCGGGCTGGACTGTTCCCATGAGGCACAGGGTCAAGACTGATTTGCATATGGCCAAGTCTAACCTAGGGTGGCATGGTGTGCAAAAGAATGATGGATTTAACCCAGATCTCTTGACTGGGGTGAATGTTTTTATTTGTTCTGAATTCCGTCCATCAATTGTGTGTCTTTTGCTTTCTCGCCCTAAGTGCGCCGGGTATGCACAGACGTTTGTCCCGGGCTTACTATGCCACTGGATTCAAGCTATCCTCCCTGATGAGGGGTGAAACCCCAAAACCAGTTCTAGAATGCTTGTTTCCAGTCTAGGAAGGACCTGGCTTGGCAGTTCGGGCTGTCCTGTTCCCATGAGGCAGGTTCAAGACTGATTTGCATATGGCCAGGTCTAAACTGGGGTGGCATGGTGAGCAAAAGAATGATGGATTTAACCCAGATCTCTTGAATGGGGTGAATGTTTTGATTTGTTTTGCATTCTGTCCATCAATTTTGTGTAGACCCAGGATCAAAGAGCAGTTAGCAACTGGTAAGAGATAATCAGTTACAAAAGGCGACAAGGTTCTCATGGTTTTTACATGATAAAGATTTTGCAGACATCATAGTAGTCCAAAGGTGGCATTAGGACTTGGCACAAGTATTGGTGCTGTGAAGGCAGAGGACAGATATATCCCTAAGCTCAATTTCCTGATTAATTATTGAACATTGCTAAATAAAATAGTTAATTAATCTCACAGAATTGATGTGAAGCCTGAAGGGAGCCAAGTTTTGAAATTACCTTGAAAAGGTCTTTAGAAGCGTTAGCTGCTGAAGTAATACACTCCTTGAAGACAAGTTTGTTTATCCATATTACCTGATTTGGTAAATAGACAATGTTGATATATAATTAGGGCTCCCGGTTTTATGGTATTTATTTTTTTGCCATTCCCGTCTGTATTTATCCATATTTATTTTTGGGGAATTTTTTCTGTATTTATCCTCATTTATTTTTGCCACAAGCAAAAGACGACGGTAGAAGGGGAGACCTATTGGCTAAGCCAATGCTTGTTAAGGTTTATGGTTCGATAATGGGGCTACTTTTATGTTGGTGCCAAGATAGGAAGGAAGTGCACGTGAAAGTAGCTGAAACATGAATAAATGGGACTGTGCCAGCACTGGCATCAGGCTATCGTGCTGTGCCAGACCTCACTACCACTTACTAATTGTAACCGCTCAGTTATTTCAATGTGAATAAGCAAAGCACATACTTGCCTCAACTAACGTGGACCAGCTCATTGATGCCAACAGCATTCGTGCCGACAGACCTGATTCAGGAGGGAGAATCCAGATTTTTCATGCCAAAAATGGCCCTCCTGCAATAGCTCTCAATTGAATACAAGTCAATGGGGAAAATAAATACCCCCTATTTCTTTTTAAAACTCTCTGTTCCCAAATATTGGTATGTATGCAATAGACCCAATTCAGATGGGAGACTCCCAATTTTTTAAACCCGAAGCAGCTTTATTTTAGCTGCCTCCTACCTAAAATGACCTCTGTTCCCAAGAAAGTCAGTTTGGGAAATAAATTCTACTAATTTTGTTTTAAAAATCTACCGCTTTGCAGCTACAAAATGTTGGCATGTATGCAACTCTGTCACAGCGCTAGAATCATTTGAGCAATGCACAGCTTTCTGAGTGTGGCACAGCCACACCACAGGGGCCTTTCCCCACCCTCAGAGTTAGTCAGACCTCCCTGGCGGGAAGTACGGAGGTGGTGGTACCAGCAGCAGGTCTGCTGGCTCCCCTACCACCACCAGGTTGGCTAGCTCACATGAGGTACAGAAGGCTCAGAGCACAGTGACGCATGCTAAAATTTCAACTGTGTCCAAAGTTTTTAATTTCACACCATCCAAAGTGGGGTTTGATCACAAGGCCATCAATCTGTAGTGGCACAAGAAAGTACTACCACTGACGGCCCTGGAATAAAAATATTGGCCTGCGCTACAACCCTCTGCCCTCAGCTTAAAAGTTCCCGTCATGTGCCTCAGGTGCCAGTGATGGCATCCTCTTTTGACCTTGTGGCCTGCACAGAAAGCCCAGCCAGCCAGCAGCTGCATCCATGAATTCAACAGTCACAGTCAATATATTTCCTTTTTTAATGTAATACAGTTAATTATTCAGATATTGTAAGTTCAACATATTTTTCTTGAATATAAATTAGATGTATTCTTCAAAATGTGTTACATCCTATGACCTGTTTAGTGTATGCCCCCCACCCCCCCCCCCCTGCCCCTCCCCGCAGCAAAGAAGGGGGCCATACACTAAACACCAGTGTGCTTCCTGGCAGGGAGCCACCACCGCAGTCAGCTCCCAGAGGCAGCTATTTACTCTCGTGGGGGACCCGCAGCATGAGCCATCAAAACAGGGGGCCATACTCTAAACACCAGTGTTCTTCCTGGAAGGAATCCGCCGACGCAGTCAGGGCCAGGATGCGCCCATTTACTCTCACGGGAGGCGAGATAACAAAGCTGACAAGCCTCACCCGAGTACTTCACAGGTCTTTAAAAAGACCATTCACATGTAAACGAGGCTTTGTTGTTTATTTCACCCCTTCTTACCAGACTACTGGCAGTGTCTACCCCCTGTGAGAGCTGCCTTTTACACAGGACACAGTGGGAGCTAAGTGCCTATATATTTTTTTTAATTTAAACAGGAACATTTGTGGTGCGGTTTGCGAAAGAAAAGAAACACAGCCCTGAGATGCTTGGTCTGAAAGGAAATGGGATGGGTGCTGTGAAGCCGGAGGACAGCAATGTAAACAAAACAACACTTGTCAGGGCGCCTGACTCCTGTAGAAAATGTAAATGTGGCAAATGGCTAATGATAAAATGATTGGAGAGGCTGCGTGGGAGTCATTTAGGCTTTAATTGACAGAGTAAGAAAACACAAGAAGATGCCTAGCCATCTATATTTATATCCACACACTTAAGGAGGGTCGAAAACACTGTTTGTCTAGATCGTCCAGGTATTTTTATTTATACCACTTATTTGATATTTAATTAATGATTTTTCTAAAAAGATTTGTTTAAAGCGAAAAAAGACATCTCTATATCCACATATTTACAAAAATTTACACAAATATACAATGAAATTTACACATGAAAAGATAACAAATACAACCAAACCAAAATTAAATCAAGTATCTACATCCTATACATCCCACATAAAACACAACATTTGTTAAACAAAACAATACATCAAATGAACATGTGCATTGAAAACAGTGACTCAATACAAGTGCAAATGGCGAATAAATCAACACAAAATACAAAGAGTGAAGTCAATCTATGACCACTAGTTAAGCCAGCAATTGCTGGAGTGGAGAAATGAATCAGAATTGCTCCTTAATACATGCTGACGCATTTCGATTCCAGGGCAAAGTTCCTGGAATCTCTTCAGGGCGCTGTGAATTTATCTGTAGGAGATGCAAAGAGAACAATAAAGTTTAATTCGCAAAACTCCCGACTCAAATCCTTTCAAACGAGGCTCAGAGTGTGTAACATAAACCAGAACCTACCAATATTTTTGAAAGAGGGGGATTGAATGAACAATCGAGTTTGACCACGGAAATCCTCACGTGGAGTAGCCTTAAAAGTCTTCCTTCTCTATTCTTGTAAATGCGTCCGAATTGAGTAGCAAATAACGGGGGGCCACCTATTAAAGTAAATAAATCAACGGTGTCACATAACTAGCTACGCTGCTACTTCAAGGGGATGTTTAAAACTGAAAGAGGCACGTACCTTCAATTATTGTTATCAAAGGCGGCTCGCGGCTGCCACCGACTTCGGGTTCTAAGATGCTCAAATTATATCTGCCGATAAGTTGGGAGCTAAACAAATAAGAGGGGAGTGTCAGTACTGTCGCTTGCTGGCGCAAGGTATCCAGCATCACTTTATTTAATGCCCTCCGATGCATGGGCGTCCGCAGGGGGGGCAAGGGGGGGCACTTGCCCCCCCTGGATCACCCAGCCTGCAATGTCTGGTGCTGAGTCAGTGGCATTTTTATTTTCCATTTTTATTTCCATGCAGCATTGTTATATATTAGAATGATGATCGTCGATCGGAACTTTTAATTTTGTGAGCATGCAGCCAGGCAGGCCTCTTTTTTGTATAATTTTAGGCCAGCAGCAGGCAGCAGCACCAAATCCCTATGACATCATGGTGGCAGACGGAGAGTGCTGCGCCACCTATCCTACGCTGCAAAGTACCGCGCCCACGCCCGCGCGTAAGGTCACGCAGCCCCCACCCCCACAGTGCAGTGGTATTGTTTCCAGGGCCGTGACTCAGGAATTAGGGAAAACGGCTGCTGAGCTGACGCCTGACTGGCAAGATTTACAGCGATTGAAGGCCCGGGCTTGCCTGCTCCCAGAAGTTGAAAGTAAATGAGGCATCATAGCATCCTAGCATGTTTTCCTTGCAAGTTGCGGGCTATAATAGCTGATTTTGCAGCGAGGGGACGACGAGTCCGACGTGACGTTTTTGAACCCCGTGGACTGGTCTGCTCACCTTCCTCTCCCTTCGCACTGGTGGCCGCGCAGCTGATGCGTCTGTTGTGAGGCCCCTGTGTCATTTGCGGGCCATTCTGGTGCTCGATCAGCACTGTGTTTAAGTCCAACAGTTACCCATCTACATTGACAAAAGTTACCCCCCAAATAAGCATGCGAAGATCTGGGGTAAATGAAGGGAATAATACTATGAACTTGGGCTAATGGGATGGATGGGATCACTAAGAGAGCTGCAAGGATTGCTTTGCGCTGTACTAGGTTGAGGTGAGGAGTGTGTAAGATGGTGCTGTATGTTTTGTTAACTGAGAAAACCAAATACAATTGTTTATAAAAAAAAATAAACTTGTCACATGGCTACAACCAATACTCATGATGTTGAAAGCGAGGACCCCCTGTCTAATTGCAGTTGTTGCAGTTTCATCTATGTGAGCAAGATGAGTAAAGCCCTTCAGTCGGACCTGCTGCTTACGGGCCTTTGGAGCATTTTCTGAATCTGAAAGATGGTGAGGGGTGCTGCCTTCTGTTTTCCTCCCTGCAGGAAACTGTAGTCGTGTCTGTGCTGTGCTTGCTGCGCATTAATATTAGAGAATATAAGTATATCAATTCTCTGTTCCAGATAGCTGCTAATTAGTGTGAATCTCTGAATAGGGTGCTCCTATAATGAATTTAACAACTCACCTGCTTTTTCATAGCCTGTTTACCTTCTATTGCATTACAATTTATATTCTGTATCTATTATTTCTATTTTCTCAGAATGCCTCACTAGACATTTTTTTAAACTCTAAACGCAGGCCGAAATTACCATCGGCTTCAGCAGATCATTTTAATCTGTTTTTCTTCTGCTTACAAACTGAGACCTGACAGGCTTTCTAGTAGGCAAGCTAGACCCAGAATGGACAGGGATCCATATTTGCGTGTATCGGGTACAAAAATCCAGTCTCAAATATTATTCAAGTCTAACCCAGCTTAAGGATGACAGTGAGGTGTCCGTACTTTGTCAACCTGGCAAACACTCCCAGCCCAGACAAGTGCATATCCTGATTGAGCAGTAGGTCAAGCCATTACATCGCTGGCTAGATTGAGAAAGATTTATTGAACAGCGATTGTAACCTTGCTGACAAGTCTCCAGTTGCTATGGAATATACTCCTCAGTTGATCTTCTGATCACATTCTGTCACTAATAATGCTTACCTCAATGGCACTTTCTCATTCTTTGAAAATGAGATCCAGTTTTAGGTTCAGATCATTTCGCTCCTCTGGCAGTGCTTAATTGTTTAAAATAAAATAATGAAAGACAATATCAAGTACATGGGTGCTATATTTGTTTTAGTAGCCTGCTATTGTCACTGCCAGGGTATCTGAATATAAATGCTGAATGGTCTTGTGTCTACTTCATGCCATGGGCGTCCGTAGGGGGGCAAGAAGGGGCGCTTTCCCCCCCTCTTCCCCCCGGAGCGCCCTCTTTGCCCCCCCCCTGCCAGGGCCGGCTCTAGGGCGGTGCGACCGGTGCCATCGCACCTGCTAGCTTCCTCAGGGCGCCGTATTTACAACTGAATTATGATTTTAAAAGCACCTGCTGCAAGTTCCTTTCCTCTTGCAATTACGGGGCCTCACAAAAATGTCAAGATAACTCCTGTGATTAATGTTCTTCCTGGCCAAAGATCAGAGTTTTGTGTAGTTGATGTTTTTGACTTATGTGAAGGTAGTACAGAGGGTTAATGTGCCTACTGCAAAGAACGTGTACCAAGCAGATTACAGAGTGCTTTTAATGTAAATAGATCACGGAGCATTTGCCTCTTGCTCTGGTGTTGTTTTTGTCCCCAGGCTGCTCCACGCCCCTTTTCACCTCTCTTAGAGCCAGTGCCCCATTTGACCCTCTACCTGCCACCCACCCCTTACCCGCCTCTTCTCCCGGTTCACACCTTAGTGCTTTCACACTTAACGTTCACACCTTGGTACTTTCACACTTAACTTCACCTCCAGCTCGCATTTTCAGAGATGGCCCGCACTCCCTATCACCAACATGAGGAGGAGGAAGAGAGAGGGGGGACAGAGGAAGACTTGGTGGGGTTGGGGAGACTGATACGGTGGGGGGTGAGAGTGAACGAAGAAGGAGGAGAGAAAGAGAGAGAGAAGCAGTGGGGAAAGAGAGTGAGAAGTAGGGAGGAAGGAAGATGAGAGACCAAGTGGAGGGGGGAATGGGGGGTCTGGGTGAGGGAGAACAGCTTGGGAGAAGTGAGACCTGCGTCTTAACTCCGCCAGTGAAGACAGCGGGTCCAAAGAAGGAAGAACCAGACCATACCGAGTAGGTACAGGCAGTGTGCCAGGAGGCAGGCTCGGTGGGTCAGGAAGAGGGACAGGGAAGGCAGAACAGTTCCAGAGAAGGGCAAGCAGAACCGGACCAGCAGACCCTCCCTGAGCTGAGGGAGACGGTGCAATACACAATCAGAATGTAGTGTTCAGCTTTTGGGGTGCCAGGCGGTAACTTTAGGGTTCAAGGTGGGTGTGGGTTTTAAGGTGCCATGGAGTAATTTTAAGGTTCACGGTGGGTTAGGGATTGGGGTGCTAGGGGGATAATTTTAGGGTTCAGGGAGGGTGTGAGTTTTGGGGGGGTGGGGTAATTTTGGGGTTCAGGGTGGGTATGGGTTTTGGGGTGCTAAGGGGTAATTTTAGGGACCAGTGCAGGTATGGATTTTGGGGTGCCACAAAAGAAAGAGATGACTGTGGCACAAGAACCCTATAGTGTATGAGATCATATGCAGCCTGCATCCTGCCCCCATAGCTCCTCCTGCGCCCCAGTGCTTCTTGTGCCACATCTGGCACACATCATGTCGGAGGATGGTGATGATGTTAACATTTTGCCCCCCCCTGGAAAAATTTCTGCGGACGCCCATGCTCCGATGGTCACATACCTCAAGTAGCGCGCAGTATGAACAATTCATTTCAAGAGCTTTCGAACAGCGCTGTTCAGTCCGCTGTGGAAATAATGGAAGTCATTATAATCCTCTATTGGCTGCCAGGTGGATGACTGCTTATGACTCTATAGGACCGGGCCTTTGCATTATGGGAGATGTCGTTTTGTGTGTATACTGCATATAGTCTATATAAAGTTGCCGTTTGTGTGGAAGGTTAAAGAGGTCCTATAGAGTCATAAGCAGTCATCCACCTGGCAGCCATTTTGATACGATCGCAGAGTGAGCAGTGATGAGGGAGGAAAGACGTAGGTGCCGCTTGCTCGAGCAGCAATCTAAACGGTAAAACCTAGAGCTGGGCAGAAATAGAGGATTATAATGACTTCCATTATTTCCACAGCGGACTGAACAGCGCTGCCCGAAAGCCCTTGAAATGAATTGTTCATACTACGCGCTACTTGAGGTATGTGACCATCGGAGGGCATTAAATAGAGTAATGCTGGATAACTTGCGCCAGCAAGCGACAACTGACACTCCCCTCTTATTTGTTTAGCACCCAACTTATCGGCAGATATAATTTGAGCATCTTAGAACACGAAGTCGGCGGCAGCCGCGAGCCGCATTTGATAACAATAATTGAAGGTACGTGCCTCTTTCAGTTTTAAACATCCCCTTGAAGTAGCAGCTTAGCTAGTTATGTGACACCGTTGATTTATTTACTTTAATAGGTGGCCCCCCGTTATTTGCAACTCAATTCGGACGCATTTACAAGAATAGAGAAGGAAGACTTTTAAGGCTACACCACGTGAGGAATTCCGTGGTCAAACTCGATTGTTCATTCAATCCCCCTGTCGGAGGGATGGTCGGAAGCAGAAGCGGGGAGGCCGTATAGGGTTAATATTGAGGTTTTATTGGGAGCAAGTAAGACAAAACAGGGAGTGGAATTGTGGTCAATTATAACAAAGTCCTTAGAAAATCCGGAAGTCGAAGCGTCAGGCTTCTGGAGGCTTTGACTTTCGTCGGAAACCTGTTACGGGTTTCAGGGTGTCACCCGGTTCCGAAGATACCTCAAACAAAAAGAGAGTGGCTTTAATATGCTGTACTTTTCTATTAGATGACCGCCACCATAACCAAGGGAGTGAAGGAGGGTATGGGCCGTGAAGGTTTTAACAAGAAAAAAGGTTTACAACGAAAAAAAGGGTAGACGTGGGGTTCGCAATCCTAATATTGTGGTGGTTTACGGACTGTTGTCGAGGAGGTCAAATTGAGAAGTGCAAGAAAGGACGCAGGGAGAGTTTAGTTCTACCCCGAACCCGCCCTTCCCCTTACTACACCCTCACCCCTTCCCTAAGCCCTTGTCCCGTCACGTACCACTAGGAGCCACAACTCTCCTGAGTCGTGGCGGCTCGTACGTCCTCCGGGATCCACCACTCGTCTGACCAGGTTTCTTCCTCTGCACCAGAATCGGCGTCTTCTCCGATGTCGGCGTTTTCTTCACACTCGTCCCGCGTCTGGTCGGCGTCTTCTTCCGGTTCCTTCTGCGTCGACAGGGTCAAGGAGTTTCCGTCCTGTATTTATAGCTGGACGGACGGAAGTGTTGAGGGATCCGATTGGTCCATCGGGATGGGGACTCCTCCCATCCAGGTTTGTTGTTCTTCCGGGTTACGCCGGGAAGGCTGCGGGAGGAGGGCAGAATGGCGGGTTAGTGGAACTGTTCCGGGGTGGTTTTCGGCCTCATACTGGTAAGGTGTCCACACAGAAGGAGTGTCATGTACGTTACTCTTAAGGGGCGGGTCCTCCTCCTCACATCCCCCTTCCCTAGCACTCCTGTCAGTACAAAGAGGGTCACAGGGATATCGGGACATGAAGTCGGCGTTTGCATGGTCTCTTCCTTTCCAATGGTGGACTGTATACCGAAAGGGTTGTAAAGCAAGGAACCATCGGAGGATCCTTTGGTTGTGCCCTTTGTTCCTGGACAGCCACTCAAGGGGTGCATGGTCCGTATATAGGAGAAAGGTTCGACCATCCAAGTAATATCTGAGGGCTTCTACAGCCCACTTAATGGCTAGAGCCTCTTTCTCAATGACAGCATATTTGGTTTCCCAAGGAAATAATTTCCTACTAATGAAGAGTACAGGATGTTCTTTTCCGTCCTCCCCCTCCTGTGACAATACAGCACCAATGCCATGGTCTGAGGCATCTGTCTGTAGTATGAAGGGTCTGGTGTAATCAGGATTAGTGAGGACTGGTTGGGACGTAATAGCTCTTTTTAGCTGCTGGAAAGCTGTTAATTCTATGGAGGTAGGATTCTTTAAGGTTTTCTCAGCCTGTCCTGTCTTCCGCAATAGGTCTGTTAAGGGACTCGCTAACTCAGAAAAATGAGGAATGAATCTCCTGTAATATCCCAACAGGCCTAGAAAGGCTCTTAAATCCTTTTTACTGGTTGGAAAAGGGAACTGATCTATTGTGGCTACTTTCTCTGTTTGGGGTCTTACGGTACCGCCTCCCAGGAGGAACCCCAGATATTTTACATTTTTGGATGCCAGGTGGCTTTTAGCAGGGTTGATAGTAAGACCAGCTTTTTTTAGGGCCTGAACAACCTGGGTCAGGTGATACAGGTGTTCCTTCCACGAGTTACTGTAAATAATGATATCATCCAAGTATGCAGCAGCATATTGGCGATGGGGTTGTAGGATAATATTCATTAACCTCTGAAAGGTCGCTGGTGCGCCATGAAGGCCGAAAGGAAGGACCTTAGAATGATACAATCCGTTAGGCGTGTAAAAAGCAGTTTTCTCCCTGTCCTGAGATCTTAAAGGAACCTGCCAGTATCCCTTGCAGAGATCTAGGGTGCTGACATACTGGGCTTTACCAAGTTTTTCCACCATCTCATCAACTCTAGGGAGGGGATAGGCATCAAATTGCGACATTTTATTCACCTCCCTAAAGTCAATACAAAAACGGATGGAACCATCTGGTTTAGGAACTAAAACCACCGGAGAACACCACTCACTGGCCGATGGTTCTATAATGTCCATACGCAGCATTTGCTGAATTTTCTCTTCGATGGCTGCCCTCCGGGCTTCAGGTACACGGTATGGTTTTAACCGAAACGTTTGTCTGGGGGGGGTGTGAATCTCATGCTCTATCAATGTTATTCTACCCGGTGACAAAGAAAAGACCTCTTGTAACGGCGCTAAGGTCTCCCTTAAGTCTCTTTGTAAGTCCTCAGCAAGATCTGGACTTATACTTTGTTCGATTAGGGTCGTAGGTTGTTGTGCCATTAGCGCTGGAGTAGGTCCTTCCTATTTTTTTAACAGATTTATATGGAAAATTTGGGTGGCCTGAGTCTGGGAATCCATTTCTAATTTATAGGTAACAGGAGTGACTTTTTCTACGACTAAAAAAGGACCTTGCCACTGGCTCAACAATTTATGTTCAGAAGAGGGTCGTAATAGGAGAACCTGGTCTCCAACTTCCAGACTCCGTTCTTTAGTGGACTTGTCGTGCTGTTTTTTCTGTGCCAATTGTGCCTGTTCTAAATTGGTTCGTACAATTTCTCGGACTTGATTTAGCTGGGACTTAAGACCAGCCACGTACTCTAACAAGGGTTTGCTGGTGTCTGTTTCCTCTTCCCACTCCTCTCTAGCCATATCCATAAGAGTATGGGGCATTCTACCATAAAGTAGTTCAAAAGGGGAATATCCCAAACTTTTTTGTTCATGACACCTGATAGCAAACAGTGCTAGGGGAAGCATATCTTCCCATTTCCGGGCTTCCAAGTTGAGTAACTTTTTTAAGGTGGTTTTTAGGGTGGAATTATAGCGTTCCACCAACCCATCAGTTTGGGGGTGGTACGCAGCAGTGCGGATTTGCTTAATATGCAACTGCTGACACACTTCTTTCATCAGACGGGATGTAAAAGGTGTACCCTGATCAGTCAGGATTTCTTTTGGAAAGCCCACCCGGGTGAAGATGTTGATCATGGCTTTAGCTACCTGTGTGGTGTTCGGTTGTCTCAATGCTACTGCCTCAGGGAATCTTGTCGCATAATCGACTAGGACTAAGACGTACCTACACCCGGTGCGGGAAGGAAGTAGGGGCCCTATAATACCCATTCCAACCCGTGAAAATGGTACATCTATCACAGGAAGTGGTTTTAAGGGAACTCCCAACGGAAGACTCTGACTGGTTTTTTGACAAACTACACATTCTTTGCAGTATTTCCTCACTTGGTGATATATCCCTGGCCAATAGAACCTATTCAATATAGCTTTCTCAGTTTTCTCCCCTCCAAAATGTCCTCCCAACAGGTGACTGTGGGCCAAATACAAAACTTTCTCGCGAAAAGGTACTGGTACTAAGAGTTGGGAGGGTTGTTTTGGATCAGCCTTTCTATACAGCAGTCCTTTTTTTAAGAAGAACTGTGGACCTACGCCAAGAGGGTCCTCCTGTTCGTTTGCTTGTCTCCATGCCTCTTGAAGGGTAGTGTCCTCTCTTTGTGCTGCTCGAAAATTTTGATCATGATCCCACAGGGAGGATTCCGCATTGGTCAGGAGAGCCGGTTTCCCTTTTCGTTTTTCCTCTCTTCGCTGTCGTCTACTTTTCCGACTTTTACCCTGTCCCCCCTCAGTGTCGGGTTCAGAAAAAAACAGGGCTTCTTCCCTCCAATCGGTATCATTCTCTCCATCTCCAGTTAAAAGCTGGTTGAACCTTGGATAGTCCGTACCTAGTATCATGGGTTCAGGCAACTGGGGAAGGAGTCCGACTCTCATTTTAATAGGGGTCTGGTGGGGATGATGTTGTATGTATGTCTAAATCTGTTAAAGGATATACCTTGTTATCACCATGAATACACTGAATGTTCACCAGTCCTGTAGGGACGGCAGGTGAACCAGGAACTAAATGAGGTCTTACCAAGGTCTGTTTGCTTCCTGTATCTACTAAAGCCTCTCGAGGTGCTCCATTAACAGCGATTGTACGATGGAAGGACCCACCCTTGGGTCCATTGTATAGCACCTTAGTAAAACCAACCTCCATGGGTTCTTCTTTCTGCGGACATACTCTGGCAATATGTCCGAAACCCCCACAATGGTAACACTGGGGTCCTAAAGGGGCTACAGGTCTGGGGGAGACCGGAAGATGTTGGGGTATCAAGGTTACTGTCTCTGGCTTCTTGGAAGGGGTAAAAGGACGAGGTGTTCTGACCGACGGGTGATTAGAGGGTTTCCATGGGGTTTCATCTTTTCCTTTTTGAAGTTCTTGGGCTCTGAAATAGGCCGAGGCAACCTCTACAGCTCTTTCTAAAGTTAAGTCGGTGTGTTGTCTGACCCATTTTTGGATAGGGGAATGTAAGGAAGAAAGAAATTGTTCCAAATAGATCTTTTCTAAGATAGCCTCTTTTGTATTTACTAACGGCTTTAACCATCGGTCTGCAGCGTCTTTTATTCGGTAACAAAGGGCTCTAGGGTTCTCTTGAGGGCCTTCCTTAATTTGTCTCAGACGAATTTCTATAGGTCTCTTCGTCTATGCCCATTCGTTCTAGGACACAGCGTTTAATGTCAGAATAAGCTGTGGTTCCTAAGGGGTTGGCCGCTTGGTATGCTGCCTGGAGAACCCCACTCAGGAGGGGGCCGAGGTACTGACCCCACCGATCCTCGGGCCATTGTGCAGCGCGGGCCATCCTTTCAAAGTTAGAAAGGAAAAAGTCAGGGTCCTCACCGGGTACGTATTTTTGGACCACCACTGAAGGAGGGGCGGTGTATCCTCTTGGCTGACTCAAAGTTTCTGCCAACTTCCCTATTGCGGTTTCTTGAGACTGCTGTTGTCCCGTGAGGGCTTTGCGCATTCCTTCTCTATCCGTTTCTGCGGTTTCCAAGAATTGGGTCATAAACTTTTCCAAACGTTCTTGTCCTTCCGACATCTTCTTAATGACGGCCTCCATGGCTTCCGATCCCACTTCTGACACCAAATGTCAGAGGGATGGTCGGAAGCAGAAGCGGGTAGGCCGGATAGGGTTAATATTGAGGTTTTATTGGGAGCAAGTAAGACAAAACAGGGAGTGGAATTGTGGTCAATTATAACAAAGTCCTTAGAAAATCCGGAAGTCGAAGCGTCAGGATCTCTTCTAGGCTTCTGGAGGCTTTGACTTTCGTCGGAAACCTGTTACGGGTTTCAGGGTGTCACCCGGTTCCGAAGATACCTCAAACAAAAAGAGAGTGGCTTTAATATGCTGTACTTTTCTATTAGATGACCGCCACCATAACCAAGGGAGTGGAGGAGGGTATGGGCTGTGAAGGTTTTAACAAGAAAAAAGGTTTACAACGAAAAAAAGGGTAGACGTGGGGTTCGCAATCCTAATATTGTGGTGGTTTACGGACTGTTGTCGAGGAGGTCAAATTGAGAAGTGCAAGAAAGGACGCAGAGAGAGTTTAGTTCTACCCCGAACCCGCCCTTCCCCTTACTACACCCTCACCCCTTCCCTAAGCCCTTGTCCCGTCACGTACCACTAGGAGCCACAACTCTCCTGAGTCGTGGCGGCTCGTACGTCCTCCGGGATCCACCACTCGTCTGACCAGGTTTCTTCCTCTGCACCAGAATCGGCGTCTTCTACGATGTCGGCGTTATCTTCACACTCGTCCCGCGTCTGGTCGGCGTCTTCTTCCGGTTCCTTCTGCGTCGACAGGGTTAAGGAGTTTCCGTCCTGTATTTCTAGCTGGACGGACGGAAGTGTTGAGGGATCCGATTGGTCCATCGGGACGGGGACTCCTCCCATCCAGGTTTGTTGTTCTTCCGGGTTACGCCGGGAAGGCTGCGGGAGGAGGGCAGAATGGCGGGTTAGTGGAACTGTTCCGGGGTGGTTTTCGGCCTCATACTGGTAAGGTGTCCACACGGAAGGAGTGTCATGTACGTTACTCTTAAGGGGCGGGTCCTCCTCCTCACACCCCCTCTTTCAAAAATATTGGAAGGTTCTGGTTTATGTTACACACTCTGAGCCTCGTTTGAAAGGTTTTGAGTCGGGAGTTTTGCGAATGAAACTTTATTGTTCTCTTTGCATCTCCTACAGATACATTAACAGCGCCCTGAAGAGATTCCAGGAACTTTGCCCTGGAATCGAAATGCGTTGCCATGTATTAAGGAGCAATTCTGATTCATTTCTCCACACCAGCAATTGCTGGCTTAACTAGTGGTCATAGATTGACTTCACTCTTTGTATTTTGTGTTGATTTATTCGCCATTTGCACTTGTATTGAGTCACTGTTTTCAATGCACATGTTCATTTGATGTATTGTTTTGTTTAACAAATGTTGTGTTTTATGTGGGATGTATAGGATGTAGATACTTGATTTAATTTTGGTTTGGTTGTATTTGTTCTTTTCATGTGTAAATTTCATTGTATATTTGTGTACATTTTTGTAAATATGTGGATATAGAGATGTGTCTTTTTTCGCTTTAAAAAAAAATCTTTTTAAAAAAATCATTAAATAAATATCAAATAAGTGGTATAAATAAAAATACCTGGTCGATCTAGACAAACAGTGTTTTCGACCCTCCTTAAGTGTGGATATAAATATAGGTGGCTAGGCATCTTCTTGTGTTTTCT
The DNA here is from genome assembly GCF_964263255.1 of Lissotriton vulgaris. NCBI lineage: Eukaryota > Metazoa > Chordata > Amphibia > Caudata > Salamandridae > Lissotriton > Lissotriton vulgaris. The sequence goes on along the minus strand of NC_141691.1, from coordinate 128,779,822 downwards.
TATTCAAATAGGGCCCAGCCTACCCATCTGTCCTTAAGGGCCTAACTCCTTAGGTTTACCAATTACTTGACAGAGTGACATGAATTTTCACAATGCATCGAGCGCAGCGTGTTTCTACTCAGTGCCCTGCTCTCCAAAGCCCTCGCCTTATCTTATTGCGCCTTATCTTCCATTCCAAGTTCCCCGTCTGTAGGAAAATAACCGAGCGTGTCAAAACATGCTAGTATTTTGCCGTTTATAAATATAAATACAGACAAAGGAAATATAGATTTCCGTCTGCATTTATATGTATAAATCCGTAAAAACAGAAAACCGGGAGCACTACATATAATCAATGTGTCATTCTTCACTGTCACTCCTGCTTTCAGCATTCCAGGTAAAAAATGCATAAATCAAAGCTAAGTGTTGCAGCAAAAAATCAACACGCCACAGGTAAGCAATTCAAATACTTATATTTGTTCAACTAGAAAGGAAGCGGGCAGCTGACCCCACCTTACTGTCTCTTCACTTCAAGGTGATGGCTGACGTATTACAACATAAGTTCTAGAGCTGAGACACGTCAACCATCTGGACATGATGAAAAGCAGCCCCCTTTGAGACCCCCGAAGCTGCTTGGCTTATCACCTTTAATTCACTTTCTATCTGTTAAAATAACGAGGCAGGCGCTGGAAACTGGAAGGCAAGAACAAGGTTTATTTACTCTAGAGGAGAGCACGTCTACCGCAGACACCGGGATGTCTCTCAGGGAGGTGTTCTAACTTCAACTCTTCAACAGGCTACTTTTATACAGTGTTTCGACAATACAATCTTTATGAGCGGTGTCCTGTAATCTTGGTACCCCGCCCCGGACAAGATGCCATACATTTCGGACAAGTTGGTTCGTACCCTCCCAATCATAAACAGTCGGACATATGATGTTTATCGGGCAGCTGGCCTTTGCCTCAGGGTCGGGAACATGTGAGACTGGTCAGGGTTAACGTCTTTTACTGTTGATAGGAAAACAAGTTCCATTGTCCATCGAGAGGTGCATTCTTTGGGGTGCAATAAACCAGGTTAGTGTGGGACCTTTTGGTATCTACAATCTTTGGTTACATGCACAGGGATGGGGAGGAAGAAGGAATGCAAAGGTTTGTGGTGGCAATAAAATGTCGCACTTGAGTTAACGTCAAACATAGGCATGTCCGCCAGATTATGGCCCTTAGCACACATATCACGTTGGTCAGAAGGCTATACAGATACTTGTAGGAGTACAGGTGAAACAGGGGTGAACAACAGAAAAGACAATGGTTGAGGTCGAACAAAATGGCTGCGGCCTATGTGTGCGTAGAAAAGGACCATCGGGCAAGATGGCGTAGGTAATGTTCACGATTATCGGCCCAGGTTTCACAGTCAGCCCTTTGAACATGACTAGCCTGCTTGTCAGTTTATTTCGATCCCCATAATGTCCTGTATCTCTTGTTCATATAGTACTCTCATTTTTGTCAGCTGAGTGTCCATAGTCTTAGGGCGCAAGGTGCTTATAAAAAGGGAACACAGAGGTGGTATAAAGTGCACACAAAAGCCAAATGTTGCCACTACTGGAATCAAGAGGATCATTAAGAACTTCTAACCCCACTCCCTTAAGATGCCCCAAAGCCAATTTCCAAGTGTCCAAGTCTCTGTTCCTTGATGGATTTCCGAAGACAGTCTGTGGAGATGCTCAATAACTTCATAAACAGAAGGTGAAGTGTCAGCTGGCACCGATGATACAACATGCTCCTCCACGGTCCACTAGTACCATGTCTAGGACCATACGATTTTGTAGGGCCACCAGACGGACTGCCTGAAGCTCGGCAGTGTTGTTGGCGAGGATGCCAGCTGTGATGTTCAGGGCAGTTTCAACTGCCTCAGTCAGGTACCTGATTGCTCAGCTGTATGCCATTGGTCCCATAACAGAACGAGCCCTTTCGCTGTGTCGAGGAACTGTGATGCAGCAGAGTCTGCCTGGTCAGTGTCTTTGGAACGGCTTTCTCGATGATGCTCTGCAGGGGCCGTGTAGGTTGGTGGTAGGACAAAGGTGATGTAGCACGCTCCTCCCAGCCCAGTGGGAGCCAGGTGTAGGCCTTGATTCCGCAGACAAAGTACATGTTGGGTGAGGCCACAAATGCTGGAGGGTCGGCAGTGTTCAGAGTCCTTGTAATATTGCACGTGCTGTGTCCCACATTTTTAGTCCCATGGCCTTTGATGCACACAAGGCCCGAGACATTCATCACAGATAGGGCCACAGTCAGCGTTGCCGCGGTTCTTTTGTTGAGGTCGTAAAAGGTGGTTCTGACAGGATTGTTGAAAACTTGGATTTCCACTTGCTCTTTGGAAGGGACATTTATTGGAAATGTCGCACTGGTGGAGTGAGGACAGAAAAGAGCTGCTGTTCTTCCTGTTCTGTTCAGCCAGATCTCATTGTAGAAACAAGCAATTGTTTCTCCGGATGTGGCATTGTCTCTGTAACTTTCTTGGAGGAGCATCATCCAGGCAAGGCAAGATCCATGAATGGAAAAGGGTGAAGGAATGAATGGGATAGATCGTTCAGTGGCATGTGGTAGCAGTCCACAGACCCAACAGTTGGTGGCATTAGTGGCAAGACTGTGCTGGTGCAACAGTTGTATAAACTAGTTGTTCCAAAATTCTTTGCGCCGCTCTCGGAGATGAGGCGATAGTGATATCAGATAATGTTCTTTCTGGGTGGTGGGTTGCAAGGTGGGAAACATTGTTCTGTGCGCGGGAGCATTCTCTTCAATGATCCAGACTGTGATCATTAGCAGGAGACAGGTGAGAAATGCTGCCGCAAGTGCAATTGTCTTTGTGCCGTGCAAGTTGGCGGTCTTGGAGGCTTTGCGATTGTTCTTCCGGTGTTCAATATCTTCCATCATCTTCAAGGGGCTCAGTAACTGGCAGGACCACAGACTTTGTCTAGCGTTTTACCCTGGTAGCGTTGGATGTGCTACCGATCTGAGGTTTTCGACTCAGTAAGTGGCCTGGTTGTCGGAGCACCCTCCTTTCATTGATCTCAGGTTGTACCCTTTCTTTGACGGCACCGTGGGGTCAGGAACTACTGTGAGTTGCAGTGTGTCATCTTGTGGATAGCAACTCAGCGCTGGCCGGTCTTTCGTTGGGACTTCCTCAAGCACTTCCACCTCTTCTCAAGTTGCCAGCGTCGGAGGGATTTTCTTGCAGTGGTGGGCATGCAGCCAATTTTGCTTCCCTTCCACCCGGAGGGTGGTGATCAAGACTTGCCAGGGGCCCATCCATTATCTCATGTCCTGGGCCCATGGATACACCTGGCAAGGCTTGCTGCACCTGTTGGTGGATAAGTGTTAGCTCGTTTGTCAGTTTATAGAAATAGTCGGATATCAGTATGTCCGGGATATCGTTAATGGAGGTTGGATTTCGAGCTGCCTAAATGCTGATAGGCCTGCCGAAGACCACTTCATAAGGAGTTAGTCTGTGCTTGGTTGGGGTGGTGCGCATTGATAATAATGCCAATGGGAGGGCGTCGGGCCATTTTAACCGGGTTGTGGCAACTATTTTGGCCAGTTTTAGCTTCAAGGTTGCATTGTGTCTTTCTACCAGGCCCGCTGATTAGGGGTGGAAGACGGCATGAAACTTCTGTTTTACCCTCAACCCTCTCAGAATGTTCTGTATCACCTCGGTTACGAAGTGGGGCTGTTATCACTCCATAAAATTCTACAAAGGCCATAGCGAGGGAAGAATTCTTTGAGCAATACCTTTGCAGTGGCTAAGGCGGTATTGTCGCGGGTGGGGTATGCCTTCACCCATTTGCTAAAAGCGCACACAACCACTAGGACATATTTCAGACCATGGCACCTCTCTAATTGGATGTAATCCATTTGTAGGACTTCAAAGGGGTGGTCCGGGACTCCAAACCCTCCCCGTGTTACTACGGTCCCTTTCCCTGGGTTGTGTTGAAGGCAGACTATACATTGTTGCACTAGGCGTTTGGCAGATTCGGCTATCTTGGCATTATGCCACACTCTGGTGATCAGTTCAATCATGGGGGAGGAGCCTATGTGTGCGGGTAAATGTGCCATGGTCAATATAGGGATTAAGTAGGCATTGGGCAACAGCCATCTATCTCCATCTTTAGTTCTCCAGCAATCTTCCTCGTCCTTTAGTCCCACCCTTTCCCACTCAGTCAGTTCGTCCTGTGTGCCTGTCGTCTGTATGTCTCTTACAATGGTTCTAGCTCTCGCCCACTGTTCTGCTTGTGACCGGGTCACATAAATTCGTGTTGTAGTCCTGTTTTCTGCTGTGGCTCGGGCAGTAACGTCAGCTAGTGCATTTCCCTGTCCAATAAGATCAGTCACTTTCTTATGTGCTTGGGATTTTATCACCGCTAGCTTCTTGGGGAGGAGGACTGCTTCCGTCAATGCGGAGACTAAGTCTCCATGTAAGATGGGTGTACCATGTGAAGTCAGGAACCCTCTCTCCTTCCATAAGATCCCGAAATGGTGTACTACCCCAAAGGCATACTGACTGTCAGTGTATATGTTGACTGTTGTACCTGCTGCTAAAACGCAAGCTTGTGTGAGGGCAATGAGTTCCGCTGCCTGGGCAGAGCGTTGAGCAATACGGGCTGTCTCTAGAATGGTTCAGGCTGTGGTGACAGCGTATGCGGCTGAGGTGGTGCCGTCAGGGAGTTTGATGCAGGAACCGTCCACCCACAGTTCTCTGTCTGGTTCTAAGAAGGCAGTGTCTCTAAGGTCTACTCTACTCTTTGTCTGTTCGTCTGTCAGTGTCATACAGACGTGTGGTGGAGTCACACCAGGATCGTTTTCGGGTAGTGGTAAGAAAGTGGCCGGATTGAGGGTGGTGCACCGTTTCAGGGTAATGTGTGGTGCTAGCAAGGTCAGCTTGTATCCTGTCAGTCGGGCACTAGTCAAATGCTGGGTCTTGGTCTGGTTCAGGAGTGTGTCAACCGCATGGGGTACTAACACAGTGATTGGATTGGAGTGCACTATTCCTTCGCTTTGTCATATTGATACTGCTGCGGCTGCTATGGCATGCAAACACGCTGGCTGAGCTCTGGCTACTGGGTCGAGGGTGGCAGAGAAATATGCGCAAGGGCGCTGTTTGTTACCAATCGACTGCGTTAGGACAGACAACGCACACCCCTCCTTCTTGTGTGTGTAGAGGGAGAATGGTTTGGAGTAATCTGGGGTTCCTAGGACAGGGGCCAAACAGAGTGCATCACGTAGCTCTTTAAAGGCAGTTTGACATTCAGGGATCCAGGGGAGAGGATAGGGGATGTCTTTAGCTAGGAGGGAGAGAAGGGGTTTGACGATGAGGCTGAAGTTCGGCAGCCACTGTCGGCAAAAGGAGGTGAGACCTATCAAGAACCGGACCTGCTTCTGACTTCTGGGGACAGGAGTGTCTAGAATTGTCTGTATTCTGTCGGTGTGAGTTTCCTCCCTTCTTTTGGATAAGAGGTGGCCTAGATAGGTTACATGTGATTGACAAAATTGTAATTTCTTTCGGGAGACCTTGTGACCATTCTTGGCAAGAAAATGGAGCAGTTTGATGGTGGCTGTGACAGCTAATGGTGTGGTGTCTGCTGCTCGAAGAATGTCATCTACATATTGTATTAGTGTCACACGGTCTGGTAATTGTATAGCATCCAACTGTCTTTTAAGCGCTTGGCTATAGATGCTCAGGCTCTCTGTGTACCCCTGGGGTGCTCTACAAAATGTATATGAGCGAGAATTTAGGGTAAATCCGAATACATAGCGGCTGTCTTTGTGAATAGGTATGGAGAAGATCGCATATTTGAGGTCGATTACGGTAAAGGTGGTAGCAGTTGAGGGAATTAAGTTCAGGATGGTAGTGATGTAGGAAACTACTGGGTACTGTGGTACCACAATTTTCTTTACTTCCCACAGGTCAATGATTAAGCGGTAGGCTTTTCCATCTCCCTCTCCCTGTCTCTTTATTATTGGTAGTATGGGCTGTTACAAACGTTGCTCACTACTTCCTCTACCACCCCTGCCTCCATCAAAGAGTGTATGATGTCCGTCAGTGCCTTCTCACCCTCTGGTGAGATTCTGATTTGTGGTACCTTCGGTAGGATTGCGTCTTGTCGTATTGTCACGTGTACTGGGTCAATCATCATTCGTCCTACGTCTGAATCAGCTCTAGCCCATAAATGTGATGGCAAAGTGTCCAGTAGGGAGGTGTCAGTCTCAGAGATGAGATACATGTGCTGGGAAGGGCTATCTCTATTGTGCTGGTGGTTGTCATATAAGATGACACGCACTCCGTCCGGCGAGCACCTGATAGTCGCATGGAAGTGCTTCAAAAGGTCGAGACCCATAATGGCGTCTGGGGTGTTAGAAGAGAGGAGAAATGTCCTTTCAACGATATTTCTGTCAAGGTTGAAAGAAATCGGGTTGGACAAAGGGTTGGTGGAGGACATACCATCAAATCCTATTGAGGTCACATGTGAGCCAGACAAGGGTGCCCTTGGAATCAGTTGTTTAGATAGTGCACTACATGTAGCTCCCGTGTCTACCAAAAATGGTGACTCTGTGCCTAGGACCTTTGCGGTAACATAAGGGCCTTGTAGTGTAGTTCCTATTTTCCCAGTAGGCCCTGCGCATTGGAATAACATAAACAGTAGTATGGACGTAGAAGTGCGGATCTTCCAGGTCTCCACTGACTATGCTAAACTTAATTGGGTTTGTTACCAACTAGCTCAGAGGTCACTGGAAACTTTCTTGACTGAATAGGAAGTGATCAGCTTCCCTGGTACAGACAAGAAGGGATTCAGTTTTCCAACAACCGCATAAACATGACAACTTTGCTCCTTAGAATAAGAGCCAATCTCTAGAGTCGTGTGAAACAATAGACAGCTATTTTACTTAGTCAGTTTTGTGAAGATTACTTTCACCAATATGCAGAGAATAGAGAGACGGGTGTTTTCAATAAAAAGTTATTATTTATTGAACAGTCTTTCTTCTTGTACAAGAGAAATGAATTGCCACAATTGCAAGACTAGTTATTATAAAAAGTGCGTACAGTAAAATGAGTATTGCGAAATAATACTGTAAAAGCATTGATATGGTTTCTTAGCCATATAATGGTTTAAAATGAATAAAACATATATACATTCATATATACATTAGGCTAACGTACTCAACTGGTGCTTCTAACTACGCCACCCCCAGTGTACCTGACCTAAGCCTAATACTGGGGAGGGGAGTAAGTAAGTAGCTTTAGTTAAGTTGGTTTTGCCAAGGTTTGCTTCAAGAATTCTCTCTAAGGGTTTAGTCAACACCATACCTCTGGAATAGAATGTTGGAGGTCTGGTATTTCCTTCCAGGGACTCGATATCCCAGTCACTCGCAAGAGTAGGCTGGAAACGCCGGAGCTGGATTTCTCGGCAGGAGAAAAGACAGCGTCTCTCTCAGCGCGTCGAGGAAGAGGAGGGGCAGCGTCCGCGGGCAGCTTGCATCTGCTGGGCTCTGAAGGGGGACAGCTGTTCTGCTCCTATGTTCACCACACCATCGTTCGCTGATGCCGTTGAGGCAGCGGCAGCTTCAGTATCAGCGAGGCAGCGATAGTATCAAGGCAGCGTTTGCTTAAGGCAACGTTGGTAATATTTATACCTGAAAGGTGCCTGGTTTGACGTAAGTTTTTGGACATAAGACGTCAATAAAGATGTCACTAGGAAGTGATCGTCTCTCAGTGCTCATTAGAGTTCTATTACTAATCAAAACATAGCAAGTGGGGCTTTCCCAGGTTGCTGAGTTTTCTCTTGTTGAAGAACTCGGAGTGTAATCTAGGAATCTTAGATAGTGGCTTCTGCTGTGTCATTTGCACTAATGAGCTGCAAAGGAAGCTGCAGAGGAAGTGATTCTGAAATGTGGCTCTGATCGTGTGAGGCCAGAGACGAGTTTCTGAATATTGCATTTGATCGGTTATGCCAATATAGGGGTACAAAGGGATTATAGCCGTATAGGGGCATAAGGTCACAGTATTGATCAGGGTCCTAGATTAGAACGCGACACCCACTCAATTTACTAAAACTATAGCAAAAGATGCATGTGTAACATTACCCACCCCAAAATACATTTATGCATTTGAAATGGCGTATTCGTAATACGTGGTAATTTTGGTAATGTACGTCTTTAAGCATAGAAATCATTCAAAATTATAGCATATGTAATCAATGAACGATTTTGCGAAAAAATTACACATGAAATATCTCTTAATACAGAAAAGAAAGGCGAGATAATTTCATCACATATAAATGCATTGCTGTAAAATGTGCTAGAGGCTGATGTAAAGTTATTATGTCTCTAGATTTATCTAAAAATAGAAGTAGAAGCTTCTGTTCTTTATGAATAGGTCTACTTTAAGCAAAGAATTACATGCCAGAAAAAGGTGAATATTTTTTTTAAAAAGTGTTCAATTCAAAAAAATTCTTTTTGAACGGGGGAATAGAGTTCCAACGCTTTTCAGCAGTTTTTGTTGATCAAAACTGAAGGCCGAATTCAGAGTTCATGGGAACGCTGTGTGTCGGAATGCTTTTCTCAATTATTGTTTCTGTTCGGGTGAGAACATCATATCAGACAGGCTCTCAAAGAATTGGTCTACAAAATCAGGTGATTTAGAAAATCAGGTGACAGTTTGACCAAGTTCGATAGTGCTGTAACTTGGCAGGTGTGAGAATGATTGCTATCATCAAAGTCTGGATCAGCAATGCTCACAGATGGTCGTACCTGGGTGATGTTGCTTTTATTTCTCGCTCCACTGTCACCACCTGTCACCACCTAGTCGTAGCACAGGAGTCTCAACGAATGCCGTCATCAGGATTGGTAGCTGCTGGGGACAACACAATGCGTGAGCCGTTATCGGACTTAGCAAAGTATCGATATCCATTGGTACTGCTGATGGAAGTGCAAGACAGATGTCCAGCACGCACTCATCTCCGCATAGCATACATCAAAGCACAGGTAAGATGCAGGATTGCCATATCGGTCTGAATGAATGAAACCAGGTCATGTTTAGATCTTTCAGCCTGGCCAATCCAAGGACTCTAGTTATTCTTTCCCGGTAGCGGATTGCTAGGATCGTTTCCTCCATCCTTGTAGGAGTCATGTCTGAGCTTTGGCTTGCCATATCGGAGCAGGAGGGTCAAAAATAAAATGCCTGCTACAAGTCCCAAAAATAGGGTTATGTGGCCAAAGACTGAATGGACAAAATTAGGAATGATTCCCAGAAATGGTGTTAGCAGTCCCGTAAAAATCGTCTTAAATATGCCTGGGATGCCCGTGGCACTAGACATGTTAAGGAGTTGGCTAAGCATTTCTGTGAAATGCACGGACAATTTGTTGATAAAAGGTCATGAATCTCTTTAGCTGTCCTTGCAACTAGGAGATCATACGTCTCTTTTGATGACGTGATGGGCACTGTTGTCTGCAAAAGCACAGACTTCATTCTGCTTAAAGTATCAATTCGTATAGAAGAGAAATTCAGATGAGCCCATAAGGGAGTCTCATTGTCTCCAGGGCCGTTTGGAAACAATGCTTGCATACAGCATTTGACCATGGATGTTACGCTCACGAGATAGGCTTTTCCTGGCAAAAGGCCACAACATCTGTGATCCGTTATTAGAATGTAACTCCCATTTGCGAGTTGCATAAAGAAAGGCTCTATCTGCGTTGCAGGTGTGACATGCTGGTGGCATGAAAGGTTGTTAGAATTACCTTCACAGGCTCTGTGTAAATTAATATCCTGGCACAAAAGTATACCGCTTAGTGAACGTTTACAGTTTTCACCACTAAGAAATACATTTTTGTTGCTGTCACTATAGCATGTGTGTGTGTATGGTAATTTCCATGCTGACTTAATGTATCCTTTACCCAATCGTTCATACTGGCCAGTAGGTATGTATTCAAGGCAATTTTTAAATTGGAAAGTTGTTATCGGAATTGTGATAATCCCGTGTATTATCCATTCAATGACAGGACTTTCTGACATTGTCAAAGGTAATCTCTCAAGTTTTTCGATGCTCAGGATTGTATAGTCTGCTCCTTTCTGTGCCAAGCTGATTTGTTTATCAGTAAGGTTAAAGATGGAAAACAATGACGTTGTGTTGATTAAACGCCAAGGCACATAGCCTGAACGAAGATTTTGCAGCGTACAGCCTAACTGTACAATAGAACGCAATTGTGACTGGCCATGCTGTAACATTAGCAAGTCTTTGTCTATTATATCTATGGCAGATGATACAATACTGTCCAGTGAATGTATTCTGGAAGACAGAGTCATTAACCCATTGTCCACAACAGAAAGTGATTTTTCCAAATTAATACGATCAATTTCTCGTATTTTTTCAGCTGTTTCAATTTGTGTGACTTTCCAAGCCTCGTTGTATGCAGCATAGATGCTGGCCGCTATGAAGCATTTCTGACGCTGTTTGCGTGGTCCCATAATAAAATTGCACAAATCAGCACCATCTTTAAGTAAAGATAAGTGTTGCTTAATTTCAGCCTGTGTGGATGATTCTAGCCATTCAAGGCACAGCTTCCCTACACTGTATGTTGTTATTATCCCTGGATGTTGTCTCTGGGAGTATCTAGGGTCTTGTCTGGTCATAGTTAACCCCTGTGTTTTATTCAGGAATCTATCTTGACAGTTGTTTGTGTCAGTAGGCCAGATTAACCACTTTTTCCAATCAGGATGTGTTTTGTTTAATTGTAAAATTTTAGATACGTCTATTTCAATATCTGTTGTTGCATTATCAGGTATTGGCTTTGGAATAGACGGTTTGTTAAGGTCCTTGATCTTAGCTAGGCCAAGACAGGTTGTTTGTTGAATTGTTTCATTTAAAAACATTATTTGCTCTGGGATCATGCAGGCTCGAAATAGTGCTTCTAGGCCTTGTACCTGCCAATCTTTTGTACCCCAGATGGTTTTTGTTTCAATGTTATTTTTCCAATAATCAAAACCAAATGTCATCATTTTTTCATGCCATTTTTTCATGTTTCTTGTTCATAAAATGCTTCTGAATATATCAATTTAGTATTTGTCAGCATTGTTTTCAATCCTGTTTTATCTAACAGTTTATAATAAAACGTTTCTGCATCACTGGTGTTAAACCCTGAGAAGTACTGAAATTTCTCATAGAATGTTTTAGAACTGTTTTTAGGTGGTGTAGCACAATGTTCCCATTGGTTATACTTAAAAACATTTTTAGGCTGTGCAGATGTATGCAAGTAATGATCACCATAGTGTGTGTAGCAGAACATCTGTTCATAACTAGACGAACCTTGTAAATAATCATGATCTGTGAATCTAGCTGACATTACTAAATCAGACATCATATTATTAACACTTTCAAAGTCCCAATCATCAGAGAATGTACTAGGTTTTACAAAGTCACTTAAGGAAACCTTGAATTGATGAGGATACTTCAGGATTTCGACCGGACCATAGATTTCATAGTCAGTTTTCTCCCATACTACCCCACCGGGTATTGGAATGGCCGTGACATTTACTGCTGACAGTTCTCTTTTCTTCATGTGGGATGATCTGTGTGGTTTGAGGACTAAGTTGATGTTCTGACTTGCTGTGTCCATTGTATTGTAATAAACTTTCCTAAAATTAAAACTAAAATTAGGCATAGTAGGAGTATGAATGCCCCTGAAATAATCCAATGCTCAATCAAGGATGCATCCAGATATACTTCTTTGATTTGATGAAAGAGTTCTGTTGCTTTTTCTTTAAAAGTCTTTGTTTCTGGCATCACTTCGGGGTTGCTTTGATCCTCAGAAAAGTTATCGAAGTTGATGAAGTAGCCAGAGGCAGTTCTGTCAATTGTTGGGATTGTTCTTTCAACTTTTCTTTCGGTAGCACATTCTGATGCCACATCATTGTAGACTGGTGTTTCTTGACGAACTGTTTCAATCTGTGTCTCAAGAGGCACGAGTTCCATGGCATTATTGCATAGTCCCTCTTCGTGCACTGCAGGCTGATCGAATGTGATTAGTCTTTCAGTTTGAACCTCTTGGATTGTTGCAAGTTTGGGTATTCTGTTGTTTCTCGGGAGTTCACTGGGCCTACTGTTGATTATAGGCCACATGCTTGTGGTTTTACCAGATCGATTGATACAACTCTGTTCTCCTTTTTACCAGCAAGGGGCGGTAGTACTACTGATCTTGTTCCGTTGATTGCTAAGACAGGTACTGCTTTTCTGTAGGAAGGCCCAAATTCCTTCTTCACCGCTATTTTTTCTCTGACTAGATCCCTAATCTTTGGAATCCAGACAGGCCTTGCTGGGGCTGGTGGTGCCTCATCAGTGGTAGCTGGCTGTTGCTTTAGCTTTATGTTTCTTAAGGATTTTCTTGTTTCATTCAAGTCCTGTAAAACAGCCAAACGATCTTTGATGTCAAAGTCTGTTTTCTTAACTTCTACCACTGATATCTGACTATCTAAGTCCTGAATTCGCATTCTAGTTCCGAACAATAGTTTGTATGGGCTGAAACCTTTTAGAGAATTTCTTGGCAAGTTGTTTAGGCTTAATTGGACACTTATTAAATGTTTGACCCACCCAGCACCTGAACCTAATACCTTCACTGTTGTAGATTGCTTTATGTCCCGGTTTTTTCTTTCTACCACACTGTTCCCTTCGGGGTGTGACAGACAAGAATACCGCAAGCCAACGCCCATGCTGGCCATGGCCTCCTTATAAGCTCGAGAGCTGAAAGCAGGACCCTGATCAGAATGGAACATGGAAATTGCGTATGTGCCGATAAAGACTTGCAGATCTTTTATAACCATTCTGGCATCAGCCGAGCGCTGGGGCCACATTTTTTTAAGTGTGTTTAGCCTTATTGATTAATAGGACGCTGGATGGCATGTAGACAGTGTTACGCTGTTACTGATTGGTAGCCGGGCAATAGACTGGACCAGTTCACCACTGCGATCCCTGTCTCAGTCGGGACAGTTCTTTACATATATTTGATGTTGCACGCTCATTCCCGGCCACCAGTATACTGATTGTAATTCAGTCAGAGATTCCTTGATCTTTTTGTGCCTAGGACCCAATCCCATGTGTGCGTCCACTATTAAAAATATTCTCCTGGTCATGTTTGGAATTACTCTATCCCCCACTCCAGGGACTCGAGCAAAAGGAACAGAGTTTGCATCAAGTACCGACCCGTTGGAAAATAGGAATCGTCAAACCCCTTATGAAGAAGGCAAATAAACCACCGACGGATCTCACCAACCTCCGCCCAATTTCGCTACTCCCGGCCTTGGGAAAAATAACGGAACATCTAGTCCATAACGAGCTGAAACGCTATCTGGATGAAAACAACCTTCTTCATCCCCAACAATCCGGATTCCGCCCCAAGCACTCGACAGAAACTGCTCTCATTGACCTGTCTGACACTATAAAAACCCTACAAGATCAGAGAAAAAACTCCATCCTAATCCTTCTCGACCTAACGGCGGCGTTTGATACCATCTCCCACACCATCCTGATCAGTAGACTCAGGGACATTGGCATCTCTGATTCCGCCCTATCCTGGATTACGTCCTTTCTCTCCGACCGTTCCCAAACCGTCACTTTGGGCCCATTTCACTCCAAAGACAAACTTGTCTCCTCAGGTGTCCCGCAAGGATCTATCCTCAGCCCTCTCCTTTTTAACGTTTACCTCATTCCCCTCCTCAACCTGATAGAATCATTCTGCATACCTGTCACCTCGTATGCCGATGACACACAACTCATCGTGCCACTGGACGAACTATCTACCAAAGCGGAACTTAACCTTAAACACTGCCTGACTGAAGTATTTCGATGGATGGACAATAACCACTTGAAATGCAATTCGAGTAAAACGGAGATCCTCCCGATTGGCACAAATATCTCCTTCTGTCCAGCACTTTGGTGGCCGGACAATTCTGTTGCCCCCCCCAGACAGTTTCGTCTGCCAGGAATCTCGGCGTTATCTTTGACTCCGATCTCTCCTTTGATCAGCATGCCAGAACCGTCGCAGGCAAATGCTTCGGAACGATCAGATCCCTGAGAAAGTTCTTTGACTTTCTCCCCATCGATGCCAGAAAGACGGTGGCAGTTGCACTCATAATCTCGCGACTGGATTACTGCAACGGCTTGCTCGCAGGAGTCAAAAAGAGCACCATCCAAAAACTGCAGAGCGTACTTCACACAGCCGCCCGTCTTGTCCTGGGCCTACCCCGCAGATCCTCTATCTCCGCAGCGCTTCGCTCGCTTCACTGGCTCCCACTTCACAAAAGGATTCTCTTTAAAATCCTGATTACAGCCTTTCGTGCCTACAACAAAACAGGCCCTAAATACCTCAACAAGCGCTTTCCCCACTACGTGACCAGCCGTCACCTTCGTTCAACCAATGACAACCTCATCCTTCTCCCTAAATACAATTTGAAAACTAAGGGTGAGAAGACCCTCAGTTTCCTTGCAACTAAAGCGTGGAACAAACTGCCCAAAACCCTCAGACAACAAACCCAGGAAAAACCCTTTCGAAAGCTCCTAAAGACATGGATCTTTAATCTCCCGGACGATTACTCCAAAGCTTCCATCTAATCCTCTTGGACTGGTTCATATAGGTTCCCAAGCGCCAAGATGCACCCTCCGGAGCGAACGTCGCGCTCTAGAAATACCCCACAAATATCAAAATATCAAAATATCAAATTACGTATGCATAATTGAGTGGATAGTTCACAGGTAGTGCTGCACAGTCGCCTTTTACGGACGTTTTTACTGCCAGCATGGTTTCCCCGTCTATGTATTTTTCTGAACGCTTTTTTGTGGCTACGGAAGCCGGTTTAGTTGCTTCCGCTGTGGCTGTATTAGCCAATTAATTCCCTGCAACGTGAACGCCATCACGTTGATGACTCAGAGTGTGTATCACGTGAGTCTTTTGTAGTTCTTTCTGTAAAAGAGCTACCTGTTTCCAGAGCAATTTATGCTCTATTGTGGCACCTGTGTCATCTTTGTAATCATTTTCAATCCAGCTCTGCAACTTATTATTGTAAGAGTTGACGCATAAATGAGAATCGCACACGATAATTGTCGGGAATTCACGTTCTGCATTTTCAAGCGCCATCTTTAAAGATCTGATTTCAGCTCTCTGAGCCGAACAGTACTTCACTGATTCAGTTTTTGTTATTTTCGGTCTGAATTTACCGCTCAGCCAGCGATCTTTAACAATCACATAGGCTGCATTGTAGATTTTGCTCTCTACGTTGAAATGCTGTACAAATCTATCTATATAGATTATACAGGCGTACTGTGGGAGAGCCAGAAGTTCGATTGGCAGAGGATATTCTTCTTCATATTCTAAATCATTCAGTTTTTTGAATTGCGGGGCGAAATAGTATTTCACATCTTCCGCTCCAAGAGAATCTACACACTGTATCCATTTCGGATCTAGTGACACTGTAGGCAGGTTTACTGGGCTGAATAGCGCCTCGAAGGCGGATTCCGCTGTGAGGATATTGATCCTTCCACCATGTGCTAGTTCTTGTTCTTTAGCTATAGCTGTTTGCACTGCTTTCACAGTATTTTCGGTGAGACTGAATGTTTTTTCTGCTTGTGTGTACAAGTGAGATTTAATTGAAATTGATACCTTTTCTCCCTCATTAGAGGTCAGGTACGTGAATCCGCATCTTCCTGGGATGACTCGGATTACAAGATTGCGTGTGTTGTCACGTGTATCTAATTTTGTTTTTGCTAACATGTCTGTTTGCAGTGATCTCAAAATTTCTGTGTGTTTTTGAGTCCAAGTGATTGGTTTAAAATCAGGTTTAATTAGTTCCTAGAGAGGTTTAACCCTCTCCGCGTAATTTAGAATGTAAGTTCTTCTGAAATTCAGAAAACCTAGAATCGATTGTAAATTCTTCAGCGTTTTTGGAGCTTGGAGTACAGCGCACTTCTCTAAGAAGTTGCCGCTAGGCTTTTCCCTTCACTTGATAATTCGTATCCTAAAAATAATACTGTCAGATGGGCAATTCGGGACTTTTTAAAGTTGAATTTGTAACCCTCTGCTGCGAACCCAAGTATAATGGTGTGCACTCTTTTCAAGTGACTCTCCAAGTCGTCGTCTGTGAGATAGATATCATCTACGTAAGATAATGCCTCATCATCATATATTTGTAGTAACTCTGTTACTCTAGCTGAGAATAGTCCTGGGCTGTTCTTGAATCCTTGTGGGAGCCTACAGAAATGTTTCTGTGACCCCATTACTGAGAAAGCGGTCAAGTATCTGCTTTCTGGTGCAATGTTTTGACAAAAGAAACCATTAGATATGTCTAATGTCATTTTATATTTTTTCCTAACTATGTTATTCATTAGTGCAGCACTATGCGAATTTTGTACTCCAAATGTTTTGCAACATGCGTTAAGGTGTCTGTAGTCCAAAACTAGACAATATGAATTGTCTGGTTTGGAGACAGGAAACAAAGGATTGTTCATTTGAGAGGTGCATGTTTCAATCACCCCCTGGTATTCAAGTTGATCTAAAATCTCCCTGACTTGTTTTTTAGCTTCTTGCTTAATGGGATACTGCCTTTGGGCAGTCGGTTGATTTTTTAACTGGATTTTGTGAGGAGGAGAGTCCTCATCCCATCCTACATGATTTTTATATAATGCCGGTGCCTGGGCTACTGCCCATTTCCTTGCATAAGTATATTTTTTGTGAATTGGAATGTGATTCGAGAAGGCAGGCATAATCATTTCTTCCCCACAAGGGCACTCCCTGACAAACTCTGGGGGCCAATCTTTTTCAGCTAACAGAATATCATAGCCTTTTGAGAGTTTATCCCAAAATAGACCATTTATTTTCCTGGTCTTCTCACCCTCTATATGCAATGTTATTTCGTATATCTTATGTCTGTGCCCACTCCCCGTTTTTCAACGGTGTCCTCAGTATTCTCGGCATGTTCGATTACTCTAATACTGGCTACCTTCTTTTTTGGAAATTGAGATTTTTTACTTTGAGCAGGTTCCTTGTCTTTGGACTTGGTTTGCTCTCCTGGGTCTGACCGTCCTCTTCTTTCCGATTTCTGCGAAAAAGATCGAGAGGGACGTGTATCAATACTTTGATATCTATCAGGCTTCTTTAAATTATCCCTATTTATAAGGTTATATCTCTTCTCAGAGGGCTCCCTCTGGGGAGACTGGTATTCTCGAGTCGGAGTTCTTTCCCTCTGTCGAGGAGACCTTCCTCTGGACTGGAAAACTTTTTCCTTGGGAGTGGATTGTTTATTCCCATCCCAGCTCTTTTTAGGAGTGTTTGAATTATTTTTAATAAATAATTTTACTAACTCTCTATATGCTTTTGTTAATTCTCCTATGTTAACTAAGAGTTCTTCACTTGACATTTTATCAATGTCCGGATGTGGTGTGTAGCTGGCTAGAACCGGCCACGTTGCTCCTGGTCTACCTAGTGGACCGAGCCTGGTGATATGATCATTATGTTTTAGGGCGCCTTTAAACCAGAGCAGGTGCTCTTGGTATTTTAATGGGATTTCAGTCTCCTCGAAAGGAGCGTACTCTTCCGGTGGATCCCCTATTTTGTAATAGTGGAACTCGTGTGTTGCAGCGTTTGCTGCTGGAAATTATATCCATGAATAGAATACCTCTGTCTGCCGATATTCGTGTGCCTCTATCACGAAGACAACTGTGCCACCTTGTGTGGTTAGTCCATTTTCTATAAGTTTTAACGTTATGGATTTTCTTAAATGTGCCGGGATGATTATTGCACCCGATCTGTAGTCCCGTCGGGACCCTGCTGAGTCGCATCTACTGCGGCTGCAGCCGTTCCGTTTTCTCCTGGCATTGTATAAATGCAGGTTTGCAGAGCAGGTCTCCAAGGAGACAAAGATTAGGTGCACAATATTTTGGAACACTGTATCCTTCAACGTTGAATAAACCAGAGCTTTACATAGGAATCTCTTCCTACTAAGGTCGGGCGGATTTTAACCTTTCACCCACTCCAGACGTCTATTGGAGTATTTACGGGAGAAAGGGGTCTGTGTGAAAAATGCACGACTGAGTTACTCTAACTTCTTGCGTTAGTTTATCGCCTTACCAAACGTTTGGGCGCCATGTAGTGTAGTTACTATTTTCCCAATAGGCCCTGCACATTGGAATAACATAAACAGTAGTATGGACGTAGAGGTGCGGATCGTCCAGGTCTCCAGTGACTATGCTAAACTTAATTGGGTTTGTTACCAACTAGCTCAGAGGTCACTGGAAACTTTCTTGACTGAATAGGAAGTGATCAGCTTCCCTGGTACAGACAAGAAGGGATTCAGTTTTCCAACAACCGCATAAACATGACAACTTTGCTCCTTAGAATAAGAGTCAATCTCTAGAGCCGTTTGAAACAATAGACAGTTATTTTACTCTGTCAGTTTTGTGCAGATTACTTTCACCAATATGCAGAGAATAGAGAGACGGGCGTTTTCAATAAAAAGTTATTATTTATTGAACAGTCTTTCTTCTCGTACAAGAGAAATGAATTGCCACAATTGCAAGACTAGTTATTATAAAAAGTGCGTACAGTAAAATGAGTATTGCGAAATAATACTGTAAAAGCATTGATATGGTTTCTTAGCCATACAATGGTTTAAAATGAATAAAACATATATACATTCATATATACATTAGGCTAACATACTCAACAGGTGCTTCTAACTACGCCTACCCCAGTGTAACTGACCTAAGCCTAATACTGCAGAGGGGAGTAAGTAAGTAGCTTTAGTTACGTTGGTTTTGCCAAGGTTTGCTTCAAGAATTCTCTCTAAGGGTTTAGTCAACACCATACCTCTGGAATAGAATGTTGGAGGTCTGGTATCTCCTTCCAGGGACTCGATATCCCAGTCACTTGCAAGAGTAGGCTGGAAACGCCGGAGCTGTATTACTCGGCAGGAGAAAAGACAGCGTCTCTCTCAGCGCGTCGAGGAAGAGGAGGGGCAGCATCCGCGGGCAGCTTGCATCTGCTGGGCTCTGAAGGGGGACAGCTGTTCTGCTCCTATGTTCACCACACCATCGTTCGCTGATGCCGTTGAGGCAGCGGTAGCTTCAGTATCAGCGAGGCAGCGATAGTATCGAGGCAGCGTTTGCTTAAGGCAACGTTGGTAATATTTATACCTGAAAGGTGCCTGGTTTGACGTAGGTTTTTGGACATAAGACGTCAATAAAGATGTCACTAGGAAGTGATCGTCTCTCAGTGCTCATTAGAGTTCTATTACTAATCAAAACATAGCAAGTGGGGCTTTCCCAGGTTGCTGAGTTTTATCTTGTTGAAGAACTCGGAGTGTAATCTAGGAATCTTAGATAGTGGCTTCTGCTGTGTCATTTGCACTAATGAGCTGCAAAGGAAGCTGCAGAGGAAGTGATTCTGAAATGTGGCTCTGATCGCTTGAGGCCAGAGACGAGTTTCTGAATATTGCATTTGATCGGTTATGCCAATATATAGTACAAAGGGATTATAGCTGTATAGGGGCATAAGGTCACAGTATTGATCAGGGTCCTAGATTAGAACGCGACAGCCTTGCTGATCAACATAGAGCTCGACTTGATCCCTCCCGTGCCCCTGGCTGTCCTATACAAAGTCATACGTGTTGTCGTAATCTGTCTGCTGATACTGGTTCTGTCTAGGACGGTCAAATGCGTTCACTCTTCCTGGCCTTTCTTCTCTTGCTTCACTCGCATACCCTCTCCCACGTCCTCTTCCTCTCTGTTCACTTGCTATTTCCCTTTTCCCTCTGCCCCTTCCAGCTCCTGATAAGGCCGGGCATTGGGATTTCCAATGTCCATATTCTTGCAAAATGGGCATTGATCCTGTCCTAAGTCCTGGCGGCGTACATAGGGTGTCAACGAGTCATTTCTGGGCGGCTGTACTCTAGTGACATTCTGTTGGTATCCTCCCTTATATGGTTCCCTCCCTGTATTCACCCCTTGCAGTTGGGCTATCATAACTCTTTCCTTCAAGTCCTTCTTTTTCTTTTCTGTAGCCCTGTCATTCTCGTTTTTCTGATGTTCATAGTACTGGGCCATTTGGAGAATGGCCGCCGGTTTAGATGCTGCCCAACTACTTTTGCTAGTGTGTAATTTCTGGGATACCTCCGGCAGCAGTCTTTTGACGTAATTTTGCACAAATAAGTGGTGTCCAGTTGCAGTGAACATGTCCTGTCCACTGTAATCAGAGAACACTGTTTCGAATCTCCAGAAATACGCGGAGACATCCTCTTGCGGTTTCTGGTGGCACGCCGTTACTATGGACCAGTCTATCTTTTTCTCCGGTATCAGTGTTTTTACCTTCTGCACTATTTTGTCAGGGAGGTTCAATATAGCTTTAACCGGTTTTTGACCAGGGTTCCGCTGTTTGTCTAATGTGCTGAGTTGTTCCCAGGTATGACCGAGTAATTCTGTGTGGTCTACCTTCCTAATCTGCTTTCACACATCGGCTGGTAAACATAACCCGAAGAACAAGTCGATGTCAGCAAGCGTCATTATTGTGGACCCCACGCGGTACCTAGTTCTGTGTAAAAGGTGGTGGGATTCTTTCGCAAATCCGGCTGAGATTTATGGAATGTCAGGATGTCTTGTCTGTCCGATGGCTGATACACCCAATTGTAGACCACCCTCCCTTTAGCGTCCTGATGATTTATGTCATCGTTAGTCCCTTGTCCTCTAAGGGGGAACCCAATACGGAGCAGCTTCTTTTATCAGCATTATGTTAGCTAGCTTCTCTACTGGGGGTTTTACTTGCTTCGATGTCCTGTCTGTATCTATCCGCCCTTGTTCTATGAGGTGGCGGAATACTTCTAATGTGGATGAATAGAGTTCTGCCACATCGTTGTCGTTTTCATCTCCGATGTTAACCTTTCTGTAAGGAGCCATTAGTCTCCCGGGCCCTACATCCTGATATTTCTCTTCATAGGCAGTAAGCGCGTAGTAACAGAAGCGCACAGAGAAGAAAAGTTTGTGGTTCTCGACATATGCATTGCATATATCATTCACATATTCTTCCGTTTCTCTTCTCTCCACAAGGGTTTTGACTATCTTGTCAATGTTTGCCCGCTCGTCCGTACTTAATCGTGGGACCCTGGGCGACTCTTTTTCTATTGATCCTATCTCTACTAGTGCGTTTATTGATGAGGCACTTGGTGCAAGTTGCTCCACTGGAGCAGAAAAGGTTGTGGCGTCTCCGTTGGTACTTTGCTGTTCTTGGCATTGTACTACGGGATGAGTAGGGGCATAAGGAGGTGGCATGTAGATAATCAGGGGGCCTAACAAGAGACCATCATTTATTCTCTCTTTAGCCGGTAAATTATGGTAAAGAGTTGAAGGCATTCTAAGAGGGTACTGGCCTGATATTTTTTATTCTTGTTCATTTTGATCATTTTCCCTTTCTTTTATTTCACCTTCTAACCTTTTACAGGTCTGGTAAGCAGACTTTTGCATCTCTTTATCCTGCCTAGCTTCGTTGTGTTGCTTCTTTTTGCCAGAGGCCAAAGCTGTCACGCATGGCTGGCGTAGCTTTCTTTCTGTCGAGCGCTAGCTCTAATATTTCTATTTTAGCGAGATCAAAAGATCCCGTCAGTGGCCACTGATTTACCCGATCCTTCCTAGTGTATTTGTGCCATAGTTTGCTATAAGCAATGATGGCTACTCCATATTTAACATACATGTCCTTGTTAGGGGGGCCCTCCGGCGGTGCTGGATGACTGACCTCTAACAATCGGTTTGGTCCAAACCAATCAAACAATTTTGAGAAGACAGGCATGACGTACAAGCGGTCAATTTAAAGATCTCAATAGGTCGTGGACAAAGGTCCGCACTACCTGCCCTTCGCTGCCTGCAAAGAGGGAATATTCCTATTCTACGTTTGTTTGCAAGCAGGGAATGTCTCAATTATTACCAATAACTTCAAGAACGGAATACTAATATTAGACAATTTTGTCGTATTTCACGACCTTACGCGGACCGTATGGACAGTTCTTTGTCTTCCCCTTCCAGCGCCTGGTTGTCCTCTCACTCCGATATCGATACGGCACTCCTTTGCGGTCCCAGTCAGGACCGCAGATCACTCGAGAGAGAGGTCCGCTCAGAACTGGTAAAGTTCAGGTTGATCGGCAGCCAGACAATGGTCCTCTCAAGGCAGGTTAACCACAATTGGTTAGTTGTTCACTCCGTCATTGGGACCTCTCTTACTTGGACCGGCAAGTCGCTGATGGGCCCCACATTGGGGGCCAATTGATGAAAAGCAGCCCCCTTTGAGACCCCCGAAGCTGCTCGGCTTATCACCTTTAATTCACTTTCTATCTATTAAAATAACGAGGCAGGCGCTGGAAGCTGGAAGGCAAGAACGAGTTTTATTTACTCTGGAGGAGAGCACGTCTACCCCAGACACCGGGATGTCTCTCAGGGAGGTTTTCTAACTTCAACTCTTCAACAGGCTACTTTTATACAGTGTTTCGACAATACAATCTTTATGAGCGGTGTCATGTAAGCTTGGTACCCCGCCCCGGACAAGATGCCATACATTTCGGACAAGTTGGTTCGTACCCTCCCAATCATAAACAGTCGGACATATGATGTTTATCGGGCAGCTGGCCTTTGCCTCAGGGTCGGGAACATGTGAGACTGGTCAGGGTTAACGTCTTTTACTGTTGATAGGAAAACAATTCCTTTGATCACCACTTAACAAGCAAAACATTTTAAAATATACAATATCCTAAATAAAGAAAAAATAACACAATACTAAAGTCCTTAAACACACTGATACTCAAAAGAGTGAGCAATGACTCATTCTGAACTCTAAAAGTTTGCAACATAGTAAACTATTATAACATATGTTCTTAAAATAGGATATTTATTGTGTTTCTGAAACAACTATTAAAACTTACAATTTTTGTACATGCGTTATGACTTTTGATACCACTGCAAAAGGTTTGCTGTGCATTAGAATACCACTTTATTTTTATAAACATTATCATCCGCTATATTGAAGAAATTAATTAGGTACATTTGCTTATTAGAGTAACTGTTTAAAATACTTAAAATAAAGAAGTAATCTTTTTTCCCTTATGTATTTGATGTATTTCCATATTTAAGCCCAACATAACAAACATGCACCCCCTCTCTCTTTTTTCTCTCCCTCTATCTCTCCCTCTCCCTCTCTCTGGTGCTGTTTAGTATCACTGCTAATCATAAGTAGCTAATTTAAATTGAAGGGCTATCATGACAAACCCATCATACTCTGAAGTTTACATCTCTCCATTAGCTTATCCCTCCAGGCTTTCGAATGCGGTATATACAATTTATGCAATGAAGGGTTTATCTTTTACTGTTGAAATGTTTTAAGTGCTGTAGAAATGACCAAGAACCAACCTGTTCTGACTTTTACATGTGATCATCATTTTGGTCCCCTACATGCAATATCCATTTTGTGCGAATAATTCTAGTATTAATATACTAGACAGGGTTTGGCCCATTATCATTAAGGCTAGGCCTTCTTAAACAATCCAAAACTACACACATGCTAATATTGATCTCAATACACAATCTCACATCATGCTCACACAAAACCATAACAGACTATATATATTTTTTTTGTTATTTCATATTCTATTTTCAAACCATTTTTTTCAGAAGCTATCACAATTGAAATATTCATCGGTTGGAACAACTTATTATCTCAAAACATTGCACAATGTAAAAGAGGTAGGCAAATGTATGATAGCTGAGAAGGAGGTGTTCAAATTGAGAGGTTGTCCAAAGAAGTGGGACAGAAAATGGGGCAAATGGAATGTATATAGAGGCGACATATGTGTTCCCCCACTGGTGGAAATGGAATTGCAGAGCACAGAGTGGCGGCCTTGGGGGATACCGTGACTGCACCTGGTTCATCCTTTTTATGGTCCAATGTACTGTATTACCTGCCGAAATATTGCTCAAGTACTGTATGTGACTTTTTATATTGTGAAACTAATAAAAATATTTTTTTTTAAAAACATTGCACAACATAGAGTCACAACAATGTTGTAACATACATTACATTCTTTGCAACAAAACAAGCAAAACATTTGACAATTTCACCACATTAACCATGGAGTCCGCGTCTACACTAAGATTGGGAAATGAACATTAGATTGCCTGTCATATTTTTTTTCAGTGTCGTAGTGAAGTATGAAGCTGGGGCCACTGCTGAAATCATAAGTATAATTAAGCAAGAGAGACTTATTCTTGGATAAAACAGGTAAATATGATGTGGATGTTGCTTGAGACGAATGTGATTTTTTAAGTGAGTGTTTTGTTAATATAAATGTTTTTGATTTTTGCAGCTCATTGTTTGTTCTGAGTCATTAGGAGAACCCTGTAAAACACATAATAGGGTTCGAAACGCATCGACTGTTGGTACCCAAAAAGTGTTTTTTTCAAGCATTTACCATGGTGGCTCATAACATGAATCAATATAAGTTATAACCATAACGAAGTATGTTGAGCCCACATTGGAACACTGTTTGTCTTTTCCCTTGTTAAAAGAATAATTAAGCAGGGAGTTGTAACGCCAATTGAAAGGGCGTGGTTGTTTTTTGTTTCTTATGTGTGAGTAAAAAGACAGATTGTCTTACAAAAGCACAGAACTGGAGCTACCAAGATTTCTGTACTACATTTTATGTTATATGTGGAAAAATTGTCAAATGTTTTTTTTTTGTTGTTGCAAAGAATGTATTGTATGTTACAATGTTATTGTGACTCTATGTTGTACAACGTTTTGAGATAATAAGTTGTTCCAACCAATGAATATTGACATTTTGATAGCTTCTGAAAAAAATGGTTTGAAAACAAAATATGAAATAAAAAAAAGATATATGGTCATATCAATGATTTTGCGTGAGCATGATGTGAGATTCTGAATTGAGATCAATAATTTATTATGCCATTACACCCTTGTCATTTTCATTATTCTAAATAATCAAGAACCATTGCGCTCTGGCTTTTTCATAAATGTATCATCCTAGCCCTAGTGTGGAGTATGTATGTTAGACGTAAATGATTCTGTTATGGTCTGCACTGTTGTTCTTTTGTTTGCATGTGACTCTAATAGAGGGTTTGGTTGAAATCTTGGGTAGCACACACATTCAAAACAGAATGAAACCTTAAAACGCCTAAATGTCATCACAAAGTCGACTTGCCACCAGTATGTGCCGCTCGTGATTCCACAGATGGCATCATAAATAGCATTGCTTCACATGAGTCATCACCAACCGTGTCATTGAAGACATTACTGGAGTCAAATAGTCAAGTCAAGTCAAATTAATTTATATAGCGCGCTACATACCCATAGGGTCTCAAGGCGCTTGAAGAGGATGGGGAATTACATGTCGAATATCCAGGTTTTAAGTTACTTTCTGAATGCTAGGTGGTTTTGAGTGAGGCGAAGCTGAGTGGGAAGTGAGTTCCAGGTTTTAGCTGCCAGGTAGGAGAAGGATCTTCCTCCCATGGTTGTTTTGTTGATGCGAGGTACAGCAGCAAGGGCTTGGTTGGAAGAGCGTAGTTGGCGGGAGGGGGTGTAGAAGGAAAGTCGTGTGTTGAGGCATTCGGGTCCAAGTTCGTAAAGTGCTTTGTGTGCGTGGGTTAGGAGGCGGAATGTTATCCTCTTATTGACGGGGAGCCAGTGGAGGTTTTTCAGGTGACCGGAAATGTGGTCTTTCCGCGGAATGTCAAGTATGAGTCTGGCTGATGCGTTCTGGATGCGTTGGAGTTTTTTCTGAAGTTTTGCGGTGGTACCGGCGTATAGGGTGTTTCCGTAGTCCAAGCGGCTTGTAACCAGTGCGTGGGTGACCGTTTTTCTAGTTTCGGTGGGGATCCAGCGAAATGTTTTTTTGAGCATGCGAAGAATGTTGAAGCAAGATGACGAAACGGTGTTGACTTGTCTGGTCATCAAGAGTGAGGAGTCTAGGATGACGCCCAGGTTTCGTGCGTGGTCCGTCGGGATGGGTGCTTTTCCAAGGGCCTCTGGCCACCAGGAGTCGTCCCAGGCGGAGGGGGAGGTACCTAAGATAAGGACTTCTGTTTTGTCTGAATTCAGTTTCAGACGGCTGTGCTTCATCCATTCGGCTACTTCTTTCATTCCTTCATGTAGGTTGGTTTTGGCGGTGTTAGGGTCTTTGGTGAGTGAGAGGATCAGTTGAGTGTCATCAGCGTAGGAGATGATGTTGAGGTTGTGTTGCCGTGCGATGGCCGCGAGGGGGCTCATGTATACGTTGAAGAGGGTGGGGCTGAGTGAGGATCCTTGTGGTATGCCGCAAATGACTTCAGTGGCCTCTGACTTGAAAGGTGGGAGAGGGACTCTCTGAGTTCTTCCGGCAAGGAACGAGGTGATCCATTCCAGTGCTTTTCCTTGGATTCCGATGTTTCTGAGGCGTTGTAGCAGGGTGCTATGACAGACTGTGTCGAAGGCTGCGGAGAGGTCAAGGAGGATGAGGGCGACTGTGTCTCCATTGTCCAGTAGAGTTCGAATGTCGTCTGTTGCTGCGATGAGTGCGGTCTCAGTGCTGTGTTTGGCTCGGAAGCCGGGCTGTGATGAGTCGAGGGATTTGTTGGTTTCGAGGAAGGCAGCGAGCTGGTTGTTGACAGCTTTCTCGATGACTTTGGCCGGGAATGGAAGGAGCGAGATGGGGCGGTAGTTTTTGAGTTCGGTGGGGTCAGCTGTGGGTTTTTTCAGAAGGGCGCTGAGTTCGGCGTGTTTCCAGCTTTCCGGGAAAGTGGCGGAGTTAAGGGAGCAGTTGATGACGTTTCGGAGGTGTGGTGCTATGATGGAGTCTGCTTTGTTGAAGATGTGGTGAGGGCATGGGTCTGTTGGGGATCCTGAGTGGATGGAGTTCATCAGGCGGATGGTGTCCTCCGTGGAGATTGGGTTCCAGTTATTAAGGATGTTCAAGGGGGGTGAAGGTACGGTCGAAGGTTGGGTGGGTTGGTCTCCGGGTTTGTTGTCGAAGCTGTTGTGGATTTCTGCGATTTTGTCGTGAAAGAACGAAGCTAGGGAGTCGCAAAGGGTTTGAGAGGGAGTGATGTCGTTGACGTTGGCAGTAGGGTTGGTAAACTCTTTGACGATGTTGAATAATTCCTTGCTGTTGTGGGCGTTGTTGTCTAGTCGGTCTTTGAATGCAGCTTTCTTGGCAGTCCGGATCAGTTGGTGGTGTATGCGGGTGGCGTCTTTGAATGCGTCCCTGGTGCTGGTGTTTGGGTCTTTTTTCCAGGCCTTCTCAAGGGAGCGACAGAGTTTCTTGGATTTCTTAAGATCATCGTTGAACCAGGGGGCGTTTTTGCTGCCTAGTTTGATTTGGCGTTTTTTCAAAGGTGCTAGGTTGTCGGCGCTGTTGGTTAGCCATTGAGTGAGGTTAATGGCTGCTTGGTTGGGGTTCGAAGAGTGGGCAGGGGGGTTATAATAGAAACTTGAGGTCCTTCTCTCTAATCGGAGTGATTTGCAGATGCTAGGGCATGTTCTAATGTAAATAGTAGATTAGGCAGTCACCCCTTTCTACCCCTTCTTATGCTCTCCTATGTTAGATGCCTCTAGAGCAGGCTTCTCCAAAGTCAGTCCTGGAGGGCTGGGTTCAAAATTGATTTTTAAGATAACTACATTTATCTAAATGGGGAAATGCTAAAAATCTGGCATGGATCCAGCCCTCAAGGATCAACTTTGGAGGACACTGTTATAGAAGCAAGCGCTTGTTCACCTTAGAAAGCGATGTGTGTCATTGATCACAAGGTGCACCATAACTTAGAATAAAATCTTCTAGCTGCTGCAAAAAGATATTTATGTACAAGGAGAAGACTGTAGGCCCAAAAACTGCAAGCCCAGCAGATGAAGCATTGTAAATCAAAAATACATTGATAGGAACACAGCAGTCAACATGCAGACTAAGTAAGAAATCATAAGTCCAAATTCATAAGGCCAGAATCAAGATCATTGGCAAATGAGGAAAATGAACACTGAAACCAATGACCTTTAGCTGGGATGTTAACGCGGTCTCCATTATTGTAACTAGTTACCTATGAACAGTAGCAGAACACATGAATAAGAGACAGCTTACATTCATCAGCTCATCCTGTGTGGGAGGAGTGTCAGTAGTCTGATTGCACACATGCTCTTGGCTATTAACCGCTGTTAATTGCCCTTCCCCTTATTATTCACATGAAGGGGCAGATTTTCAACTTTTGGCGCATCTCTGCAAATCAGCAGGGATGCGTCAGAACAGATGCGTCACGCAATCCCCCCACCTTGCGCCACCATGGATGTGTCACATTTACAATGCGGCGCACCATGGTGCAAGGAGGGTCAGATGCGTGACGCATCTTGCGACGCAACTCTTGCAATGCACAGTGGCCGCCCATATGTAACATGGTGCGTCACTCCTTATGCCTGCTTCAAGCAGGCGCAAGTGTTTGACGCAACAGCGTCGTAAAACTGACTCAGTGAAATCTTGTAGATTTCACTGTGTCAGTTCTACGGGCTTTCCTGCGAGGGAACACCCACCCTACGACAGAACGCCCACTTGAAACTTGACGCAGGTTTCATGTGGCGCAGGGCTTTACAATGTGACGCATCTGTCTAGATGCGTCACGTTGTAAATAAGTTGCAACGTGGCGCATGGTTTATGTCGCCGCTGCGTCACAAAAGTGATGCAACGGCGGCGTAAAAGTATCACAAGGGGCTTGCAAATCTGTGCGGAGTAGGATGTTAGCAGTTAATGCCCTACACTGAGGGAGTACACTAGTGTTGACTCTCTGAGCAGATGGCCAAAAACTACTAATTGATCCATTAACTAGTCCCCTTGCCTGGTTTCAAGAAGCTAATTGAACAGTTATTGTCCAGTGGGACCACAGCTGTCCAATAATGCCCCGCAAGAGGAAGATTTTTAAACCCCTTTCTTGAGAGCCTTTCTTCCAGGAGTCTCTGAGCGCTGAATTATTTGTCAGCCAGTGGCTTTCCAAAAATAACATTTTTGACTTTGACTAAGATTTCTCAGCATAACCTAATGCTTGTTTCTTTTCCTGGTGTTTGAAAGGACGGCACGCTATGAAGTGAGATGGAAAATGAAATTGTGTAAGCTGTCTATCTAGGGCGGCGAAGCATCCTGACCGGCTTTACCATCTGATTACAACCAGGAGAGCACGAATCCTTCCTAACCCTGTGCTGACTAACCTGCCTGTTTAATGGCTGCTTTATGCGGTCTGGGTATGGTTTCGCTTCACTTCGTGCAAGTGCGCTATATTAAACGTCAAAACATGATAAATAACCTCTGGTCGCACAAGCGCGTTAAAATGCCATTTACATAATGCTTTGCAGTTACCGCCGCCCAAGAACATATGCTAACACAAAACAGGGGCAGGTCCATTTCTACCATTAGGCAAGACTAGGCGGCCGCCTAGGGTGGCATACGAGGGAGGGCGGCAATACACATGAGTTTGGGAATAACTAATGCATTCATTCTTCTAGCCTGGATGACAGGGGGAGAGAGTGATGGTAGTAAAAGGGAAGGGGCAGCATTTTTCAATTCTCGCCTAAAGCAGCAAAACACCTAGAAACGGCCCTGAACAGGGGCAACTCCAGCAGGCTGAAGCCAGGCCCCTGACAACAGAGCTCAGATTTCAGAAGCAATGCCCCCCAAAAAAGTGTAAATTAATTCTTGCTTTAACATGTGGACCTTTGATGATTTTACACCCCGTAGAAATCCAGACTCTTGATATTTTGAAGGGCCCCGCCTCCGAATACCAGAGCTCCTTCACTCAACACTTTTAGCACAAGGGCCACAGATAGATGTCTCTCAAAGCCCCCAAGCTAGGCTGTTGTTTCCGATGTAATGACTGCTCTGTTGCGTTGTAAGCAGGCACCTCCCCCACCCTTGGCCATGGAGAAGAGTGACATCTGTCTAGGTGTTCATACCCCTAATGAGGCATTGAAGCACATTGGTGGTCGGAAGATGGCTACTACGTGGGAGCGCAATGGATGAACGAGTGTGTGTCATGTGGCCTACCTCAGAAGTGTTTTTATGTCATATGTGATGACCAGAGTTGTCTTCTTCTTGTGGTTTGCACCGTGCTCCTTGACATGTAGTGAAGCACAAGAGACATAAGGGCATATTTACATGGAAATGTCTAGGCGCGGAGCTGTGCCAAATTTGGCAGCGCTGCGCTCTTACATTTCCAAAACGCAAGGATGCGCCATGATCACAAGAATGCGGTGCACCCCCTGTGTTTTCCCTGCGCTGGCGGTATAATTAGCTGCCTAGTGCCAATGCAGGCAACCTCGCACCATAGTGCAAGGGTGCCAGGCAGCATTATTCCAAATCAGGGCATTTGCCACAAGAACATACAAGATGCAGGCGAAGATCTATTGACAGGCAGCCCAAGGAGCTGTATGAGAAACAAAAGGCCTCTGCGAAGCCCAACTATTACTTTTGGGTTCTGTAGAAGAGCAGAAAATGGAGAGAGGTGAGGAAAAAGAGGCAATGGGGCAAGAAGGGGGCAGGACAGGTGTGAAAAAAGAGCAGATTTGTATTAGTGGAAGCTGGGGCAGAGGGAGAGAAGTGATAGTCACCTCTTATGGTAGGGAACAGAGTGGAGAAAGGGAGGGATACAGGAAGGAAATGGAACCAGAAGGTTAGTAAGGTGAGCTACCAGTCCAAAGGGTTCTTCCCTGTTAATCTCAGTGAGTAGGCATGATGCTGACATGCACCTTGCAAGGGAGGTGAGCTGTGGTACCATAGAGCTCTCTGAAATGCGTAAGTAGGGCTCACTTGAGCAAAGCATTCATCGTCACCAGAACAAAACAAAAAACAGATCACAGTACTACTCTACCATGTGAATTTAAAGAGTAAGTCATGTAGGTGTGACCTAGCACAATCTAGGGTTAGCAGAAAGCAATAAGGCAGGCCAGAATTAATTTGGGGGTGGATGACTTAGGAGGAGGGTGAGATGGAGCAGGATGAGCTATGGTGAGCAGGAAGGTGTCTCAGTCAGATTTATGGTGTGGGATTCTGTAGGGACAGTTAGAAACTGGTTACAAAGGAGACAAGGGCAAACATGCAAGAGGAGTGGTGGATGGATTGAAAAAATTGAAACGAACGTCATGGGGGTGGGCATTTGAAGAAATTGAAGTAGTCAAGGGGGACAGAAAGCCTCTTAAAAGTAGTGGATTGTGAATGAGAGAATTTTGGCTGCGTCAGAAGACACCATGGCTCCTGTTGATGACGGAGTTTGTGAACAGCATGGAAAAGGCAGGTCAGGAAGTAGGGTAAAGATAAAGGAGTGCAGAAAAGTTTTGAGATCGAATACTGCATGTGCATGCCCAAATATGAAAAATATGGACAGGGAGGTTTGATTCCATGTTGCAGTTGTGAGAGGTGTGTGCAATGCCGTAGAGGTAGAAATGGACACAATGTTTAGTGGGGAATTAGCAAACGAAAATGCAACTTCAGGGTGTGTGGTGATATCATGGGTGTGAAATTGAGAAGGGAATTCAACCAAAGAATTGTGTCATATATGTATCTATGTATACATTGATCTACAAGTCATACCTAGAAAAAGTAGGTTCTTCAGATTTGAGCGCAGCCCTGTGTCCATTGGCATCCGCCAAGGATGCATTGTTTCACCACTGAACGTCAAAATATAAATATAGAGCCCTTGAAGCCATTCTGGCTTAAAAGAATACTAGATTTCTCCAGTCCACAGATGGCACACAACTCTGTCTGAAAGCATTGTCTAGCTAGAAGGTTGATCACCCAAAGGAAGCTTTGCTACAATCCAAGGCTATATGTCCAAAGCCTACCTCAAACTGAGCCCCACCAAGACACAGTTTGTGATGATTCCCAGTCACTGCAAATAGCAATAGTTACAAGATTGGTTCTTCAGGGTACATTTTGATGACTTAAATCCTCAACTCCCTGGATTTCTACACGGACGCCAGTCTCAGCTTCAGGTATCACATCTAGTCCAAGATGAGCATTGCCACTAATTTATCATTCACTTCAAAGTTAAGCACTTCTTAACACACAAAGACTTCAAACTTACCATCCAGGCTCTGGGCCTTCCCATCTTGATGACAGTAGTCCTCTATTATCCTGACTTCAGGCAGCAGCACCTGAAAATCTTTGCAAATATGATGGATTCGTACTGACCGCACGAGAACTCCTGTGGTTCCCGCTGCCCACTCGCATTACATTTGCCACCGTACTTGGCAAACAAGTCTAAGACCTGCAGTTTATCATCATTATCAGCCTGATGCACGTGGCGCTCTGCACCTTGGCCCTAGGGCATTATTAGGCAGATCTTCACAGCAGCCCAGCAAATGTCAGGGCTTTAGGTGCATCCTAAATGTCATTCGCCGATCCATTTTTTTTCACAAAGTCTGGCCTTGTTATGGATAACACATGCTGCAGCTGTGCATCATTTGAACACAGACAGTCCTGAAGGATCTACAAGAACGACAGGGAAGAAGCCTGCTTTTTTGGTAAGAAGTGGAAGTTCGAAACATGGTTTTGAGTGCTATTTTAAATGTTTTCCACTAGTAAACAGTACAATACTAAATGAAATATAGCTTTTCTTAGGGATTGGTGACTCACCATTGATAGAAGAGTTTTGGAAAACCTTCATCTTACTAATATTGCCTATTTGAGGACCCACGATCAGAGAAATTCAATATTCAATGTTTGCACCAATGTTGGTTCTGAACATTTTTTGGTCAGACCTGTTTAGTCTAGAGTGGCTTTTCTCTCTGAAGCAGTAACAGGCGATAATTGCACCAGGCACCTATCTGCTCATTCAACCATTTCCTGATTCCAAACTCTGAAGATTTTGGTATTGAGAGAGCGCAATTTGAGAAAAATGTATAAGTGCACCATATTTACAAGCTAGATGCACGAATATAGTTAAAGCATTTAGAAGTGTGAAAATATATAGAATTACATATACTCATGAGTGTTTAATCAATGTAGAATGCATATCTTAGAGTGTGAAGCTAATGTAGTAATGTATAGAAATGCTAGAGTGCTGTTATTAGATTCCATATTATGTAGCTGCTGCAGGAGAAAATGTGATGCTGCTAAACGTAGAAATGTACAGGCCTCATGAAAATGTATGAAGAACGAAAACGTGCCTTTACATTTCACATAAGATGGATTTGATATTATTTAGAATATTATTGATCATATGTTAGAAATCATGTTTTGTAGATGTGTTTCATATAATCAGAGTGTGGTAAGGTTAGAAATAGTTTTAGCTTAAGAAATAAAGGTTCACAGAGTGCAGGCATTTGCAAGTAATTTAGTAGGCCTGGAAAGATAGAGCCGCTTCTTTGATCTGCACGTGTTAGTTAAAATCGAGTCTCGTTAAGCATAAATCGTCAACCGTGTTCGAAGTTTTATGCCTTAAATAGATAACTGGAGGTTGGAATTTGGGGCCCAATTCATGGGAGTCTGTTTGCAGGTGCGAGGGGGGTTCCAATCAAGAGCGTGATGAATAGAGCTCTGTCCGGGGAGACAGGCACAGGCCTGGAGGAGGTTTCAGGAATTTCCTGGGGGGTACCGGCGTGCCGAGAAGAAGCCTGGGAAGCAAGGTCAACGTTAACAAGAGGCCCAGAGGAGTATCAGTATGGAAAAAGCCAGAACCGAAACCACGTGAGAGGTGTACATGAGGGGCGTCTCTGAGAGGCGTTTCGACTATACTTGTGATTTTGTATTAGGGACAGCACCCCTGGGTGGAGTTAGAGCAGATGGCCTGAGGACCCTTAGAGAGCGGATGGGTAGGCAGAGAGGGCATGACTGAAATGCACAGATTTTCACCAAAGACTAAGAAGAGTGAGTGAACTTCTTCGGAAGTCACCACGGCTGACACCTTTTTAGGTTAAGATTCTGCTAAGTAGGGATGTCACTTAGTCTAGTGCAGGGACAGTCTAACCTGATCTTTTCTCTTTTTGTAAATGACGCTTAAGTTACAACTTGTGTCTATTCTTGCAAACCTGTTAATCTTTGAATTGGCTTTAGTGGTATTTTTCTGTCGACTAAGATCGTTCAGAGAATTCATGTTTGTGTTGGTGCCAGTATACCTTTTGAACCTTATATTGAGATGCTTGTATCTTCAGTTATCTTTGGCTTTATAATAAAACTTTAAAACTGATTTGTGGTAAGTGGTTCTTCAGAGTCGTGCCAATTATTGGTTTGCTTAACCTAGTAGTGGATCGCTTTTTACTCTATGACAGGCAACAAAGATTCAGTCGACCTAAGTGGGGATCGAGATCTAGAGTAATCAAATGCAAGATCGAAAATCCCGCCTTCCCAGTTGGTAGCAGATTATGATGGTTGCCTTCTAGAGGAAGGTGATCTAGACTAGGTTAAGATTACCCTGAGGCCCCTAGAGATCGAGAGATGACCAGAGGAAGAATCACCTGCCAAAGAAGGTGCTGACGGTGCGGGAGAGAAAAAAGCAGCAGAGTCGGTCGAGAGTGAGTATAAAGGGCCATGCGATGTCAGATTGCGGTGTTTTGTGTTGTATTTGTGTTGTAATGTCATGCGGAGTTGAATGCCTGTAGTGTGATTGAGGCAGGGTTGTGATCGCGCGCAACCTGGTGAAAATCTTAAGTTCAGAGGAGAGCTTAAGTGGTTCGGGTTTATCGGACATCCAGAGTAATTGTGGACCATTGTGAAGGGGGTCATGAGGTACCATTGATCGCCCGCAGGACCGTGATAGGGGGAATGCAAGAGTGAGTGTATGAGTAACGGACGCTGGTCGGAAGTTACTGTGTGTAAGTAACCTATCAGTAAGGCGATCGTCTGGACGTTTACGGAAGACGTTTCGTCAGTTGAGGTGACAATTACAGTTAGACTGTGGGCGTACAGTCAAGAAAAGTGATCGCTTGGTCGGAAGTAATCATTTTTCAGAGTATGAATGGGACGCATGCATGACCGGGACACAAGCTGAGAAAGGAGGGGAACTGCTGCAAAGGGGACGAGTGACGTCAGAGAGAGCCGCGCTGTGATAGGTCGGTTGGTGTGAAGCCGCGCTGGGATAGGTCGGTTGACGCAGACCGCGCTGTGATAGGCCAGTTAGCAAGAACCGCGCTAGGATTGGTGGATTGTCATCAGGAAGTAAACAAGCGCAGGGAATTGAGAAAAGTAGATTTCGAACATGAAGTGTTTTAAATGTTTGAGAGCGATCTTTAAGAGAGACAGAAGGAACTCTTATTACGGGGAAGAAGCCCCGCCAGAGGGTACACTGGCTCATTATATGGCTACGAATGTCGGGTTGCATACTATACTGTGGATTTCAGAGTGGAGTAAGATTACGGAGGGGAACGAGAAACTGACTTTTCCGAAATACGAAGTATTGCACCAGTTAAAAGCAGTTATGACCTCAATGAGATCTCTGCCCAGACCAACACAGTTCGAAGCCCTTAATGCGTGGATTAGGGCGGCGCACGACAGGAACCAGAACAGGCGTCAAGAAAGAGTGAGACGATCAGTAAGAGCTCTGCAGGATGCCAAATGGGATGAGGAAGCTAAAAAATGGAGGGTGCAGACTATTGAAGTAGATAAATTGTACCCAGTAATAGAAGTTACCGGAGATAAGAGACCACCAGAGGAGGATGATGAGAGCGAGACAGAGGACAGTCTGATAAATAGGTTGTTGATAGACAGACCGCCTCCGTACAATCGAGGGATGGAAGGTGCCGAGCTCCAAAAAGGGATGGGGCTGGTACAGGAAAATATAGACTACCTCCTATAGCAGATAGAGAATACGCCAAAGGTGAAGAAACATCTCAGCCTAGTCCAGTACAGAGGGTAGTCGGAAGATTTGTGGTACAAAAAAGTGCCGGAAACAGAGTGTGGCATGTCCTATCAATTGCCAGACGCTCTCCAAGTACCCGTTACCATAGGTCCTATAGTATCGATTTATGACCCAGAGAAAACACGAGAGGAGGAACAGGTACGCCTGGACAGAGAGAGAACAGAAATGGAAAGTAGGAACAATATGATTAATTCTCGAAGGCAGTTGCCAGGACCAAGAGATTGGAGCACCCCATTAAATCAAGCAGGGGATCCCATAATAGATCAGGGGGGTCCGAGAGGACCAATGGATATGAGGGGACCACGACCGAAGTCCTTTAAGGAACTGAGGGCTGACTGGAGAGAGTGGGATGCTAACACAGGAACCCAGAGCAATAGGTCAGGAGCAGAAGCAGAGTGGGGAAGTCGAGGCGACGGAATCTTGTCTCACTGCGGGGCTAGTGAAAGCGGTCAGGAGTGCGAAGGCAAAAGTCAGGAGAGTAGAGGAACTATGCGTCGGTTCCATAGAGAGAATAGGAAGGAGCAGGAAGATAGAAGTACAGAGTGTGGAAGGGCGTCTCGTCTCATTCACAGTGAGGGAGACCGAAGGACGCAAGAGTACAGGGACAGCTTCAAGTGCATTCACCATGCACCTGGCGATAGTAGGCAACATTGGGATCGCGGGAACGTGGGGAGTTGCGAAGGGTCCTATCATGTGTTGAGTGACACTAGACAGCAAAGGAATTGCGAAAGCATGGGGAACAATGGAGGATCCTATCAGGTGTCTAGAGAAATCAGGCAGAATAGACAGAATGAGACTGTGGGAAATAGAGCATTGTTTCACCACACGCCAAGGGAAGATGGAACTGCATGGGACCTAGAAAGATGGGAACATGGGAGGACTCCCCATAACTCGCCTGAACCTAGGCGTAGGGCTCGGAGCTGGGATTGGAGAGATGTCAATGGACCCTCTAAGAATGACACACTGAGGGCTGAGATAAAGGCAAAAAGGCTTGATGTAACCAGTTTAAAATCGGATCTAGATGAAATAATAGATGGTACGTTGCCTTTGGAGAGGATTGACATGTACGAGCAGGATGAGGTGCTGTTTATAGCAAAGGATATTACTCGGAAGGCGAGAGCAGTACACGAGAAATTATCTGAATTGGCAGACAAGTACCTGGTAGACCTGTCAAGGACAAAGGCACTACAGGGTAACCATAGGTTGCACTACTCAGATCAGGATCTTGATGAGAGAAGTACAATCGGATTAAAACACACATAAGGGAATTGATCACAGGAATAAGAACATGGAGAGATTTGGATAAATGGGAGGAAAGGTGGTCCAAGAAAGGGACTGTCAGGCAGAGCACAATTGTGATGTCCCCGGAGGGAGGGCTACAGAGGATGGAAGCATACCCTTTGCGAGAAATTGCGAATGGGAGCTATGTGCATGTGCCCTGGAGTAGGGGGGACTTAGCGGCATTTACCAATTCTTTTCCTAAGCTGAGGGAGAATCCCGTGGAGTGGTACAAACAGGTAGAGAGGTTTGTAAAAATCTCTAAAGTACTGTGGGTTGACTTGAACACCTTGTTCGATATTGTAGTCCCAGGAGACTTGTGGACGGCATGCAAAGTCAGTGTCGAATGGCCCACGTCTGAACCGGAGAGGGATGCTCAGACTAATGGACCGTCAGAAAGAGTCATGGAGAAATATGAAAGGGTAATGACCTGGCTGAAAGATAAGGTGCCACTACAGGATATAGATTGGGTCAAAATAGATCGGACTAGGCAAGAACCCAAGGAGACAGTCCATGAATATTATGAGAGACTACTGAAAGGGTTCAAACAATACAGTGGATTAGATGTAATGGATCCTAAAGATATAGGACAGTTTGTGTCAAAATTCGTTTTGGGTTTGAGACCTGATATTTGTTTGATGATTCAACAACATTTAATTTGTTGGCAAAACAAACCATTAGATGAGATTTTGAGATATGCAAGATACTGCAGTGATGAAATAGATTCCAAAGCAAAGAAACTTAAGGAGAAGTTGATGATGGTACAGATGCAGTCGGCTGGAAAGGGTGGTCAGCAGCAACAGGGAACAGGGACCATGGGAAGGAGACAAAATAATCAGAACAGGGACAGCGAGGAGAATCCGAGACCTAGAGTAGACCTGGCCACTCTGAAAAGGACGACAAAGTGTCACCAGTGTCACCAGGTGGGACATTGGAAACGCGAGTGTCCCTACAACCCTGAAAATGGAGAACTAGAACTAGAGGAGGAGGAAGTTCAGAGCAGTCTGGTAAAGGGGACAACGATACCCAAGGGTAAGGTGGTCAAAGGAAGGACCCCGGCTCCTCGAGCTCAGTTCCCTCAACCACCCAGAATTGCGACAGGAGGAAAGACTTATAGACAGATGCCTCTTTTTGTAGGAGGAGAAGAGTGTTACTATGTTGATCCTCTAACTGGACAACGAGTGAGTAGAGAGGAAGACTGCACCCTCGGGGCAGTTCTAGAGGTGGACCAAAGGGGACCGTACGTGGAGGCCGAAGTGGCAGGGTGTCCTACGAACTTCTTGGTGGACACGGGGGCCACTCGATCCACTCTGAGATCAGCAGTGGTTCCAGGTCTGCCAATGTCGGGAGAAACAATACAAGTGGTAGGAGTCGCAAATAAGAGAATGACTAACCCTCTGACAGAACCAGTATTAGTGAAAATAGGGAAATACAGCGATGAGCATCAGTTTGTGGTCTGTGACTCTAGCCCTGTGTGTCTGTTGGGAAGAGACTTATTGTGCACACTAAATTGTACGATATACTGCACACCTCAGGGAGTGGAAGTACAGACTAACGACGACGATGCCGACTTTAAAGTTGCAAACTCAAAGGTATGCGTAGAGCTGTATCCTACCTTGACAGTGGAAGAGCTTCCATGGGACTTAAGAGATACGGTGTCATCTGAAGTGTGGGATTTCACTGGGGAAGAGATAGGACTGATCAAAGGGGTGGAACCAGTGAAAATCATGGTAAAACCAAATGTTGAATATCCAAGAACGCCAAAATACAAATTGACCCCAGAGACGATTCCAGGAATAAAACCCGTGATCGACTCCATGATTAAGCAGGGAATACTGAAGGAAATCGTGGGAAGTCCATGTAACTCCCCGATTATGGGTTTACAGAAACCTAGTGGGAAATTCAGAATAGTGCAGGATCTCCGGAAGATTAATAACATAGTTGTTTCATGTTGTCCAGTGGTACCGAATCCATCAGTGATATTGTTTCAGATACCATTCCAAGCTGAGTGGTTCACAGTGATAGACCTTTGCCAGGCCTTCTTTTCAATCCCATTAGATGAGGAGAGCCAATTTCTTTTCGCTTTTAAGCTGGAAATCGCGTATTAACATGGTGTCGTATCCCATAGGGGTATACAGAAAGCCCATCGATTTTCAACCAGCTACTGAAGAAAAATCTTGAAAGTCTAGTACTGCCGCAGAACTCGGTTCTAGTCCAGTACATAGACGACCTACTTGTCGCGTCAGAAACAGAGGAAGCTTGTAAGGTAGACACCATCACCTAGCTGAACCATTTAGCTGAGAACGGACACAAGGTGTCTCCGAGCAAATTACAGTACTGTCTGACAGAAGTACAGTAATTGGGTCACAGAATTGAAAAAGGGAAACGGAAGGTGTCACCAGACAGGATAGAGGCGATCATGAAAATGAATTCGCCTACGACACAGAGAGAGGTCAGGATGTTCCTAGGAATGGTGGGTTATTGCCGACAGTGGATAGCTAACTTTTCACTGAAAGCAAAGCCTTTACAGAAACTGACGCACAAGGAGGTGAGTGATCCGGTACCATGGGACAAGGACTGATGGTATTCTTGCAGCTGAGAGAGGACTTGTGTCGTGCTCCTGCTCTGGGAATGCCGGATTACGAAAAACCATTCTTACTTTACTGCTGTGAAAGAGAAGGTTGTGCTTTGTCGGTTCTAGCCCAAATTCATGGAAATGCCCGTAGACCAGT
This sequence comes from Lissotriton vulgaris, assembly GCF_964263255.1. NCBI lineage: Eukaryota > Metazoa > Chordata > Amphibia > Caudata > Salamandridae > Lissotriton > Lissotriton vulgaris. Next base: position 128,739,904 of record NC_141691.1, on the reverse strand, counting down.
TGCATACTTCTCGGCTACTTTAGACCCAGTAGCCGCATCGTTGCCAGGATGTCTCAAATCCGTTGCTGCAACGGGTGTCAGCATTGAGAGGTGCGAAAGTATTGTAATGGGACACCAGTTAGTGTTGTATGTACCTCATTCTGTGGAACTGTTAATGACCAGGACCAAGACACAGCATTTGACAAATAACAGGCTCACGCGCTACGAGCAAGTCATTCTTGCCGCGGAGAACGTGACCCTTAAGAGATGCTCTGTCCTGAATCCTACTACTTTGATGCCACTTCCAAATGACATAGAAGATGGAGAATGTGAAGATCACGATTGCCTTGATGTGACTGAACTATGCACCAAACCGAGACCAGATATTGTGGATGAGCCGTTGACTGACCCTGATGAAATTTTCTTTGTCGATGGCTCATGTGTAAGAGACAATATTGGTCAGTTGAGAGCAGCTTATGCTGTTTGCACCATTACTGAAGTTGTGGAAGCCGCTTGCCTGGAAGGAGTACACTCCGCTCAGGTAGCTGAAATCATTGCACTGACCCGCGCCTGTATAGCAGGCAGCAAAATTCGAGTCACCATATACACCGACAGCCAATATGGTTTCGGGGTAGTTCATGACTATGGGCAATTGTGATCTCAAAGAGGTTACATGACTTCTTCAGGTTCACCTATTCGAAATGGGGAATTTGTACGATTGTTGTTAGAAGCATTACAAGGTCCGACAGCTATTGCTGTTGTTAAATGTGCAGCCCATACCAAAGGTACCGATTTTGTGTCCCAGGGAAACAGATACGCAGACGAGGTTGCACGTTACTGTGCAGAGCAGGGATACTCTTTTACAGAGGTAGAAGTAGGAGGGACACAGGAAAAGACAGAGTTAACTATGATGTTGGAAACTGTAGACACCTGGGACGACTTAAAGGGCATACAAGAGAATGCAACAGACTTTGAGAAAAAGACATGGGAAACCGCAGGTTGTGTAAAAAGTGAAATGGACTTTTGGGTTTCAGCAGATGGAAGGGCAGTGTTGCCAAATGAGTTAGTGAGTCCAATGGCGAGACAGATTCATGGCCCGGTACATCTAGGCAGAGATGCTATGCTTCGGGTATTCAGGCAAACGTGGTATAACCCCAAGTTTAGAGTAGCCGCATAAGCAGTGTGCCAGCGATGTGTAACCTGTCAACAGTTGAACGTAGGAAAGAGAACACCAGTCACGTTGAGTCACATAGGGAGGTCTGGGGGCCCGTTTAATCGGATGCAACTAGACTTCATTGAAATGCCAAAATGTAATCGCCTCAGATACGTTCTGGTGGTTGTCTGGATATTTTTCAGATGGGTCGAGGCTTACCCTACACGCAGGTGTGACACACTCACAGTAGCAAAGTTATTGCTTAGGGAGTTAATACCGCGCTTCGGGGTGCCGGCCTCTTTGGAATAAGATAGGGGAACACATTTCCACAGCGAAATTGTGAAGATGATCTGTTCAGCATTAAATATTGATCAGAAGTTGCACTGTAGCTATCGACCAGAAGCTTCAGGAATTGTGGAGCAGATCAATGGGACGATAAAGTCTCGGATTGCCAAAGTGTGTTCATCGACATCCTTGAGCTGGCCTGATGCACTGCCACTAGTACTTATGAGTATACGTAGCACACCAGACAGGAGAACAGGTCTCTCTCCACATGAAATTTTAATGGGGAGGGCAATGAGATTGCCATCAGTTCCAACTGCAGCTTTGTTGAATATCACAGATGATCTGATCCTGGATTATTGCAAGGGACTTTCTGATGCCATTCATTCTGTGTCTCTTCAGGTGCAGGCTGCTGAAATCCCATCATCCCAAGACCTGTGCCACGACCTGTGCCCTGGTGATTGGGTCGTGGTGAAGAAGCACGTCAGAAAGAATTGCTTAGACGTACGTTGGCGAGGACCCTACCAGATCATCTTAACATCGAATACTGCTGTTAAGGTCAGAGGGCTGCCCAACTGGATTCATGCCTCCCATACGCGGAGAGTTCCAGCACCCCTGGAAGAAACAGTTCTCTCTCGGATGAAAATCCAACTGTGGACGAAGAATCGATAGAGGGGACCAGCCAAGCTGTGGGGGTGTCGGAGGAAGCTGGGAGCGTGTCAGACCAAGTGGAAGAAGGGCAAGACGACAGTGAAACTGATGTTGCCACAGAAGGAGAAAGTAGCTGTGAGTACGAAACAGACACTGATCAAGCTGCAAGTGATCAAGAGTCGGGTGTGAGGACAAGAAGCAGGAGAACAAGGCGTGGAGAGACCAGTTGGCCTGAAAGAAGGAAGAGGCCGAGCTTGAAGTCAACTCCAGAGAGAACCCTTGCTCCTATATCCGAAGACTCAGACCTGGACGAAGGTGCACAGAACTCAGAAGCGGAGGGTCCAAGAAGATCAAGGAGGGTGCGAGTACCCTGCCGAAGATACGCCACTCCTGAGTGGACCTACCTAGCAGCGGAAGTCGTGTGCACAGAGATCCGGGAGGGTGAGGGAAGTGACAGTGATCAGCACTGACCCCATCATCAAGTTGGAAGTAGCGTTGTTGGTGCCTGGAGTTGAAGCTGAAGGGTTACTAACACTCACTATCCCCAATCCTCCTTACCTGAGCAGAATACGAGAACTGGTTTTAAACAGAGTAGAATTTCCGACGTTTGGTACAACAGTATCAGCACTCGAGGAGACCATTCTTCTCTTAGAAATATTAGAATACGCTAGTAGAGCCGCTGGAACACGCACAATTGTAGACACCTAAAGACTTTTGTAAATAAGTAAGATTGAGAAGATAACCTAGCGGCAAGTGGAAGAAGAAAAAATTTAGGGACCTTTCCATTTAGTTGACGGAGAAGGGCTAGGGTTGTCTGTTGTTGCGGCTCAAAGGACTGATTTCAAAAGAGATTGCCAGCTTCCTGAGGTGTAGTGCAAGAAAGACTGAATGAACAAAAAGAGACTGTTGAAGAGATAAAGAGAAAAGACTTGCATTGGGAAAGAGACTAAAAGCTACACTGTCTGGAGAACATGGAGGCCGGCAACTCGAACCGTAAAGCGAAATGTATAATAGGTACACTTTTAGCGGGAGTAATTTTTCTTATAGTTTTAGTGGTTACTGTATCATATATAGTGGGACATGAAAACGAGACAAAAGCAATAGAAGCAAAGGTTCTGGTAACATCGAAACCTACTACTGCTGGTAAAAAGGAGGACAATGCAATACAGGAAAAGGCTTTACTAGCAGCAGAAGCTCGTAGGTTACATGTAGATGAGTCGCAGGGAAACTTTAAATCAAATGCTTATGCCAAATTACTATATGAATACATTGATGTCATGGAGGCTAAGGATTGCTACGTTTGTATGCAATTGCCAGCCTCTGTAGACGAAGGTATTAGGTATCACCATCTTCCATTGACTTATGGGATTACATGTAGTTTGTTGCTTAGCATATTTTATGGACGAAATAGCTTTGAATACTATTTTTCAAATTTTGATGCAGTGTTGCCTGAAGCCCGAACTATAAGCACCTAAATAAGTGGGACTATTATAAGAGTGAGGACAGGTTAGGGAAATTTTTCATCCCTTGGAAAACTTTAGATACTTCACATGCCCGAAGGAATCATCTGACCTGTAAGGTATCAGAGATTGAGAAGAAGTTCATAGGGCAGGTGGATGATCGATACAGAAGACAGAAAATTCTAAAGGCTTCAGGCCAATGGAAAACAGATTGGACCGAGGAGGAAAAGTCACACAAAAGAAAGGGTAGTAACGGTCCAATAGCTTTAGATCGAACACAAAAAGGGAAACTATGTATATATAGGGGTAAGACCTACTATGAAAACGTGTTTGTGGGAGAAGTAAGTTGTGAACATGCCTTCCAATTAGAATATTACTCGAAAGACTTCTTAAAGGGAATGCAAGTGATTCCGAATGTATATTTTGTATGTGGAAGAAATGCCTAAGTGAAACTACTTGACAATTGGTACGGATCATGCTATTTGGCAATTGTCTTCCCCAAAATATATCACGCTAAAGATTTAGAAATCATAGAGGGAAGAACTTCAGCAAGGGGGAGACGAGATGTAGGAGATGCTGAGGTAGTTGGAGACGTGTTTGGTGCTATGTTCCCTCTTTTGGGATTAATACTGAATGATGTCAAGATCAGGAGATTGGCAACAGTTGTAGATAGATTATCTGCCAGTACTGCTAGGTCATTGATGCTGGTGGAAGGAGAGATGCAATCGATAAGGGCAATGGTTCTTCAAAACCGACTTGCTCTAGACGTACTGTTAGCCAAAGAGGGCGGAGTCTGTAAGGCTTTGAAGGTCCAGGAATGTTGCACTTACATTCCAGACAATTCAAAACCTCTTGAGAAGTACATACGAAATATCACTGAGATACACCAAGAAATAGAAGATTTGTCAAGAGTAAACGTGTGGGAAAAAGTGGGTCATGGAATGGGTAAAGTTGGAGGTTGGTTCGCCAACCTAGGGAAAAGCTTTATATGGTACATTTTAAAGCCTATCATCATAATAGTGATCTGTGTAATCATATTGTGGAAGTTAGTGAGGCTGTACCAATGGTATAGAGCAAATAGGCTGCAAAGATCCATGAGAGACCAGGAGCAGACACTAGCTGCAATGCAGGACAATCAATACAGGAGTCTGAGGGCTCTGGAAGTGATAAAGCGAGGGAGCATTGCAACGAGTTCTGTTTGATTCAATTCAATGATGGTGTTGTGATGGTGATGACCCCTAGAGGTCATCAAAGGGGGGAACTGAGAGAGCGCAATTTGAGAAAAATGTATAAGTGCACCATATTTACAAGCTAGATGCACAAATATAGTTAAAGCATTTAGAAGTGTGAAAATATATAGAATTACATATACTCATGAGTGTTTAATCAATGTAGAATGCATATCTTAGAGTGTGAAGCTAATGTAGTAATGTATAGAAATGCTAGAGTGCTGTTATTAGATTCCATATTATGTAGCTGCTGCAGGAGAAAATGTGATGCTGCTAAACGTAGAAATGTACAGGCCTCATGACAATGTATGAAGAACGAAAACGTGCCTTTACATTTCACATAAGATGGATTTGATATTATTTAGAATATTATTGATCATATGTTAGAAATCATGTTTTGTAGATGCGTTTCATATAATCAGAGTGTGGTAAGGTTAGAAATTGTTTTAGCTTAAGAAATAAAGGTTCACAGAGTGCAGGCCTTTGCAAGTAATTTAGTAGGCCTGGAAAGATAGAGCCGCTTCTTTGATCTGCACGTGTTAGTTAAAATCGAGTCTCGTTAAGCATAAATTGTCAACCGTGTTCGAAGTTTTATGACTTAAATAGATAACTGGAGGTTGGAATTTGGGGCCCAATTCATGGGTGTCTGTTTGCAGGTGCGAGGGGGTTCCAATCAAGAGCGTGATGAATAGAGCTCTGTCCGGGGAGACAGGCACAGGCCTGGAGGAGGTTTCAGGAATTTCCTGGGGGGTACCGGCGTGCCGAGAAGAAGCCTGGGAAGCAAGGTCAACGTTAACAAGAGGCCCAGAGGAGTATCAGTATGGAAAAAGCCAGAACCGAAACCACGTGAGAGGTGTACGTGAGGGGCGTCTCTGAGAGGCGTTTCGACTATACTTGTGATTTTGTATTAGGGACAGCACCCCTGGGTGGAGTTAGAGCAGATGGCCTGAGGACCCGTAGAGAGCGGATGGGTAGGCAGAGAGGGCATGACTGAAATGCACAGATTTTCACCAAAGACTAAGAAGAGTGAGTGAACTTCTTCGGAAGTCACCACGGCTGACACCTTTTTAGGTTAAGATTCTGCTAAGTAGGGATGTCACTTAGTCTAGTGCAGGGACAGTCTAACCTGATCTTTTCTCTTTTTGTAAATGACGCTTAAGTTACAACTTGTGTCTATTCTTGCAAACCTGTTAATCTTTGAATTGGCTTTAGTGGTATTTTTCTGTCGACTAAGATCGTTCAGAGAATTCATGTTTGTGTTGGTGCCAGTATACCTTTTGAACCTTATATTGAGATGCTTGTATCTTCAGTTATCTTTGGCTTTATAATAAAACTTTAAAACTGATTCGTGGTAAGTGGTTCTTCAGAGTCGTGCCAATTATTGGTTTGCTTAACCTAGTAGTGGATCGCTTTTTACTCTATGACAGGCAACAAAGATTCAGTCGACCTAAGTGGGGATCGAGATCTAGAGTAATCAAATACAAGATCGAAAATCCCGCCTTCCCAGTATCATTTAATTTATTTCATCAGTTAAATGAAACGCGCGTGGGTCTCATCTGTAAAGCTATGTAAGGTGACAATGGCTACTTAAAGGAGGGTATGGAGGAGCCAAATGCAGATGTTAAAATCACTGGCACAATGAAACATCTCTTCAGTGCGCCATACAGTACTGCAGTTGGTATATACGATGCTTTTCCTTTACAAATTCAGAAGCACTTCTCTTCAAGAAAGGATTTAAACCAGCTGGTTGCCTTCCTGCTACCACTGCCTCCTAACTTAAGCTATTCATTAGGATGGAGTGGTCGAGAATGTTGATGGACACAGTTAAATCCAGCAACATACATTAGGCTGCATCGCCTTTATACATAATATAAAACACATTTGGCGTGGGCATAAGAATAACAGTTTCTGTGCCCCTACTGGAACATAAACCAGATGGCCTGTCATGCAGTTTCCTATAGGACTGGATATGGTTTTGACGCTGGATGGCTACAGCTTTTACAATGACTTAAAAAAAAATGTACATTTGTTATTGACTTCTGGTGGTTTGTGTGACATGGCCTTTAAATCAGTGCCGTCCCATATGACATACTACGTCAGCATCGACAAAGAGACATCTTTGGGCCCAATTCACAGAACTAACTTAAGACAAAATCCTAAACTTACTACCATTTTGGTATTCACAGAAGGCACTTACTCATTTCGGTATTCACAGAAGTTAGGAGTCCTAACTTTAGGACTCCTAAATGCCTTCTGTGAATACCAAAAGTCTTAAAGTTAGGATTTTTCTCAGTTTAGGAGTAGTAAAGTGAGGACTCCAAACTTTAGAACTGCTAAATGCCTTCTGTGAATACCGAAAGTCTTAAAGTTAGGATTTTTCTCAGTTTAGGAGTAGTAAAGTTAGGATTCTGAACTTTAGGACTCCTAAACTGAGAAGAATCCTAACTTTAAGACTTTCGGTATTCACAGAAGGCATTTAGGAGTCCTAAAGTTTGGAGTCCTAACTTCTGTGAATACCGAAATGAGTAAGTGCCTTCTGTGAATACCAGAATGAGTAAGTGCCTTCTGTGAATACCAAAATGAGTAAGTGCCTTCTGTGAATACCAAAATGAGTAAGTGCCTTCTGTGAATACCAAAATGGTAGTAAATTTAGGATTTTGTCTTAAGTTAGTTCTGTGAATCGGGCCCATATATTTTAGAAAGGAGAAGGTAGGTTGCCAATCATTTTCTTGCCATTCTCAGAGGATTTGGAACAACTTCCTTCCCAGGCCTGTGGAATGTTTTACAATGCCCAGGTCTGCTTGATGCCAATTATAGAAAAGAAGTATCATCTAAGGACAGACAGAACATGGCAGCAAAAGTATTAGGAGCCACCCTTGACAGTGCCATTCTTTGTTGCCCATCCAATGATACACAGGCTTTATAATCTATAAACTAGTTTTATTGCAGGAGTGCAACACCTAGGGGATTATGCACTCTCTGCCCTCACTTGTGACTGTCATGCGCTTTGCCAGTTCAGATCCTCCAGTCTCCACACCTTCTCCCTTTCCACAAGAAGCTGAAAACCCATATTTTAGGTTTAAAGCATTTTATTAAGCATTCACAAAGAAAAAAGACAAACAATTGACACATGGGAGCAAGCGTCTGTTACAGTCATATAATAGCGCACCAGTGCATTAGGGTCCTGTAAAGTCAATGTACATTCAGATGCAATAGCTGGGGCGTATGCTACCACAAGGTGCTCCAAAGTGACCAAACCCCTCAACGCCCCACCACCCCAAACCAAACCATGCCCCTTTCCCCCACCCCCGTCCAGTGCCCCAATGCAACACCCGCCCGCCCCTCCAAAGACCGCTCCCTTCTGTCCCGTGCCCTCACATCTAGGCTCGCAGGCCTTCCAAGTCTGCCAATGTAGTCAGCCTCAACAGGCGGAGGTATCTGGGGCACGTAAGCTCTGTAAATCCCCCCACAAGCAATGAGTGAAACGGTTGCCATAGTTCATTAAATTGTTCCACCTCTCCCGCCACCATGAGCGACAATTTTTCCATTCCCAGGACATGCCATAGTCTATGCAACCATCCCGTGGTGGAGGGAAGTGTGGTAGTGCGCCAGTGAATAAGTATATTTTGAACAGCAGAACCCAGTGCTATCGCAATTTGCCTCCCTCTACGTGATTTCAGAGGATACATCAGCCCGTTGGGCAAGCCCAACAGAACATACGCTGGAAAACGAGGAAATTCAATCTCAAAGTTGGAGTCAATCAAGTCTAAAACCTCTTTCCAGTAGGGAGCTAGTATCGGACATTCCCATAAAACATGAGTGAGGGTACCCAGTTGTCCACATGATCGCCAACAGGTGGTGTCTATGTTGTGATTCATCTCGTGTAGCCTTTGGGGTGTGTAATATCAGTATGTGGATACTTTTGTGAATGTCTCCGTTAGCTCAGTGTGATATGCAGAGTGTCGGGCCCTATATGCAATGCTGTCCCATTCCTTACGGCTCAAGGATCTCCCTAATTCTCTTTATACAAGTCCGAAATGAGTTTTTTGTCTGAGGTGCGTGTTATAAGCCATTTCTCATATGGCAAAAGCTTCCGGTCTGCCGACTCTCGAATCTGTGGTTGCAGTGCCCAATGACGCACCTGCATATAGCGCAACCGTTCCCCCTCCGGCAATTGATATTCTTTCCTGAGTTCCGGGAACGGGATGATGCCCTCCGGGCCATACAGATGAAAAAGAGCCCTGCACCCGGCCGTCCGCCAACGTGCAAAGGCCCCTGGTTCCGTGCCGGGGCTAAATTCTGGGTTATCGATCAGGGGCGTGAACGGAGAGGGGAAGGTGGTAAGTGAGTGAGTCAAGTTCGTGGCATCCCACACCCTCAAGAGAGCCCGTGTGATACAAGATGCATATAGATTGGGAGGGCGATGTATTCATCGCAGAAAGGGCACTTCTTGCAAGGTCCGACCCGCAACCGCCTGGTCCTGAAAGAGCCAGTGTTTGTCGGACTCCCATTTGCTCCACTCTACCAGATATCTTAGTTGGGCTGCTTGAAAATATTTGCGAAGGTCCGGTATTCCGAGCCCCCCTGCCTCGGGTGCCAGAGTGGCCAAGGACCTCTTGAGTCTGGGTTTACGGCCCTGCCATATAAAGCGCGCAATGTCCGCCTGAATCTGGAGCAGCCATCCCTTTGGGGGCTGCAGTGGCAGGGCGCGGAATAGGTAAAGCGCCTGCGGCAAGATGGTAATTTTCACCGCGGCAATCCTACCCAGCCAGGATAATGTGCCCTTGCCCCAGCGGCCCAGTTCCTCCTTGATTTTAGAGCCTAAAGCGGTGTGGTTCGCAGCTACCATAGCAGGTAGTGTAGGCGCTAGAAGAATGCCCAGGTAAGGTACCAGATCTTTCGACCAATGCATAGGAAATCGCCTCTGCAGATCGGTTCTAGTGGCCATGGTGAGTGAGACGTCAAGGGCCGCCGATTTCCCCATATTCATCTTAAAGCCCGCAATGGCAGCAAAAGCTTCCATCTCGTGGATGCAAGCAGGGAGTGATCTCCCCGGATCCTCCAACGTCAGACTGATATTGTCTGCATACAGACTGATAGTGTGGGTGTACTCTCCCATCTTGACTCCAAGGGCATTCGGATTTTGATGAATTCTTTGGGCCAGAGGTTCCATGTAAAGCGCGAATAAGAGGGGGATAATGGGCACCCCTGTCTAGTACCCCTTTCGATGGCAAAGTGATGAGAACTGCAACCGTTAACCCGTACCACTGCTGATGGAGACTTATAGCAGTTAAACACCAGAGTACGGAATTTCTCGCCAATGCCGACTTTCGCCAGAACTCTCTCTAGATATGGCCAGTGCACCCTGTCAAAGGCTTTCTCTGTGTCGACTGCTAGTAACATCCTTTCTCCGGGTATTCTGGAGGCCTTCTCCAGAACATGAATTACTCTCTTGGTGTTATCCACCGTCTGCCTCCCCGGAACGAATCCAGCCTGATCCCAGTCCACCAGACCCGGAAGATGAAGTGCTAAACAAGCCGCCAAGATCCCAGTGTACAACTTAAGGTCGGCATTTAAGAGGGAGATAGGCCTGTAAGAGCCACATTGAGTCCGGTCTTTCCCCGGCTTGGGGATAACCAAAACCGTTGCTCTAAGCAGATCCAGGGGAATAGCTCCAGGCTCAGAGAAGGAGTTAAATAGGCGTGTGAGAATCGGGGCCAGTGTGGGGCAGAAGGTCTTATAAAAGAGGGAGGTATAACCGTCGGGGCCCGGGGCTTTCCCGTGTTTAAGCCTGGAAATGGCTGTGATTACTTCCTCCACCTGGATATCCCTCTCAAGATATTCTGCCTGCTCCGGAGCAAGGGAGGGAAGGTCAACCGAGGACAGGTAGGTCTCCTCAGCCTGTGCTGACGGGGGTTCGCCCCTGTAGAGGTCGGCATAAAATCGACGGAAGCCGTCAGCTATTTGGTCATCTTCCGTCACCGACTCCCCGGAGGGCGTCGCTAGCTCCTTCACCAAGTGCTTCTGATGCTTTTCTCTAAGTTTATGTGCCAGGAGTTTCCCACACCTGTCCCCACCAGTATAATACGCATGTTTTAAGCGCAGTGCAGCGTACTCCGCCCTGTCCGTATCCAAGGCCGGTAAAAGCTTCCTCGCCGCCTTAAGCTGCTTCCAGATTCTGGGTGCCCCCGTCCTCTGGTGAACCTGTTCCAGTTCTCGCACCTTGCCTGTGAGTTCCTCACGCTTCCGCTGACGCTCCCGATTCTCAGCTGAGGAGATGGCAATAAATTCCCCTCTGAGCACCACTTTCAGGGCCGCCCATTGCGTTGCTAAAGAAGTGTCACCATTATCATTGTGCTCCTGGAATTCCCAAATCGAATCCTGAATCTGTTTTACCACTGTCTGTCCATGCAACAAGGTGTCCCTGAGGCGCCATACCCCACGCCTCGGCGATATCGGTGGCAATTGAAACTCTGCCGTAACAGGGGCGTGGTCTGATAGAGAAAGAACCCCTATCGTTGATGCTATGGCTAAATCGTGGAACGGCTTGGAGACCAGGAGATGATCGAGGCGAGCGTAGGTCTTATGAGCGTGTGAATAATAGGAATAATCCCGGGTGGTGGGATGTAAGGAGCGCCAGAGGTCATGGAGATCCGAGTCCTCCAGCTGGCGTTTGCCTATCTGTGAGATCTCCCCAGTCTGCGGTCGCCGTTGTACGGACCTATCCAGGGAGGAGTCGAAGACCATATTCAGATCCCCTCCTATGATGATGTGCCTATCTGGTGTGGCGGTGATATCCACCACCACTGAATGTAGGAAGTGTTCCTGGTGATCATTGGGGCTATACATCAATCCTACAGTGAAAGTCAGTCCCCCGTACTTTACCCTATAAGCCAGGAGCCTGCCCTTCTGCTCCGCAAACTTATGTAGAACCTCCCCCTTGAACTTGTGGGATATCAAAATTGCGACCCCAGTGGTCTTAGTGGTATTGCAGGAGAAGAATTGAGTGGGGAACTTATGGGAGCGCATCCTCTGGCAGTCCCTGGCCAGTAGATGTGTCTCCTGTAGAAGACAAATATCGGCATGGGTATTTTCCAATAAAGAAAGAACAGCCCTTCTTTTGATAGGATTATTTAACCCCTTTACGTTAAGGGTAACCACTGTGAGAGCTGTCATCTGTGTGGATTAGACCAAGGCAGACGCAATGTGACACGGCCCGAGAGGGGCAGGCACGGTGTAGACGTTGTGTAGAAGCACAGCCAGGCTGTGATGAGTAGCACAGTTGCACTGGACGGACCCCGTGATTCCCCCCAAACCCCCCCACCCAACTCCCAGACTGTCCAACCCTCCCCTCCCCCTCCCGACAACACCCTCCACTCCCCAACACACCCTTCATGCAATCAACCAAAGGATCTCTCCCCCCTCCCCCCAACAAACCCCCAAAAACCAAACAAATACTAGTCCCATCAGGCTCTCGGGCAAGTCTGTGGTGAGTTACCAATGTGGATGTCCAGCCACTTACTCCCTTCCCCACTTCCCCCCACCCCCCGCCCTCCAAGACCCGAACCTGCTATTCCAGTAAGGCTGTGGTGTTCTCCCCCCGGAGCATCATTAAGCTGTAAGAGCCACATCCCCGGTAGCTGCGTTGCTTCTGGCAGCCTCGGAGACCGCGTCCGCCATGTTGGCTCTAATGGAGGGCGAGTCCGGCCTCCTGGGGTTGGCCGTTCCCCGTCTCCGTGACACCCTCTGCCAGCCGTCTCTGGGACCGTGTCTCCCGCTCAGCGTATTTGTGTCCTCCTCCTCCGCTGTGATCCGCAGGACCTCACAGGTGTCTTGCAGCGATCGAAGTTGGTGCATCGTGCCGTTCCATCTAAAGATGAGGCGGAACGGGTGGCCCCAGGCATATGGCGTTTCGTGCTCTCTTAAAAAGTCTGTGGCGATCTTAAAGGATTTCCGTTTTTGCAAAGTAATGGCGGACAGGTCTTGATACAGTCCCACAGAGTGGCCACGGAAAGTGAACCCTGATTGTTTCCGGGCTTCCGCCATGATGCGCTCTTTCAATGAGAAGTCCGGAAGGAAAGCCAAAATGTCAAGGGGGGGGTGCCGATGCTCGCCGTGGTGGGCCCACCCGATGCGCCCTGTCGATCATGACCGGGAATTCCGGTGGTTCTCCAGATAGCCAGTTACATCCGTGCCTTCGTCCGAGGACGGAACCCCCCGGCTTAAATGTTGTTTCGCCGAGAGCGGTTCTCAAGATCTTCGTTATGCATCTGCAGATCTAGGTGCTGTTCTCTGAGGCGCAGCACCTCCTGTTGTAGCAGGGCCAGCTCCTCATCGATACAGTGGTTCGTACCCTCCACTGTGGCCACTCGTTCCCCGATCTCTTCCACTTCTCTTCGCACCTCCCGGACCTCGCCCGCCACTTCTTGTTTCAATGTCTGAAAATCGTCTCTGAGGGTGCTAAACAGCGACTCAAGAAACGATCTGGTGACCAGTGGCTCTCCTCCAGTCGAACTCTGCGAGGCCCCGGCCGGACTAGCTGAAGATGGCCCCCTATCTCACCTCTGTTGGGATCTGCTGAGCTCTCCCCGCTTGTTGCCCTTGCCCGACGCCATCTTGGGTTGAAGGCGGGCCCGGTCACTTCTCTCGTGGGAAACAAGGGCCCGTGGATCGCCACCAGTACTACATCAAGCACCCTCTGGGGCTAGTACCTCTGGGCTCTTCACATGGGGGTCCGGGTGCGATAGCAATCGCAGGGCGTGCACTCCGCCTGTAGGCCTCACCAGCCTCCGTCTGTCGCGGCCCCCGCAAAGCCAAGATACGATCACCCTTGACTGTCCCCTCTTTCCACCACTGTTCGGGAAGCGTTATGGATTCCTCCGTAGATGCGCAGGACTCCCCAGCCGTCGTCGCTATCAGAAGCCTCTCAGGGTGATTCCGCCATCTCTAGGCGTCGGGCAAATCCGTTGTGTGTCACAGTGCTAATGGCCGGGATCCGCTCTGGGCCCGACTATGCAGGGCAGGGCGTGGGTCCGCCGGGGACATCGCCGTCGCGTGCACGAAGGTGTGGAGTCCTGCCTCTGGAGAAGCCGAGGGGGGGAGGCACCGCACAAGGCCCCGGGTCTGCACCCTCGTCTCTTAGATGCCTTCCCGAGGACGGCCAAAGGGGTATGCCGGGACTCAGGCATCACACCCTGCTGCTCCTGCGGGGCCACTCCGGTCGTCCCCCCAAATTTCCAGGACCCCCTGAATGAGGCGTTGCGGCGTCTCTACCGGCTGCTCACTCCAAGCGGCACTGGGCGCGGCGTGCGTCCGGCCGACGTGCTCTGGGGTCGGCCTCCTCCTCCTCGTGTCTCCCGGGTCGGACCTTCAACACCGTCCGACGGGCTGTCCTGAGGCTGAACGGAGGCTAGGACTCGACCAGCGTCGTCTCTGTAAGTTCCGCTATCTCTCCCCGTGCCGTTAAGTTCCGGTGGGGGGAGAAAAGAGCTATATTTCAGGGCTCGGGCCTAGTCGGGCCGGGGAGCATCGAGAAGAAGCGTCCTCTCACTCCGCCATCTTGGCCACGCCCCCAAAAACCCATATTTTAAAGCGACAACTCGTCACAGTGTAACCCCCTGAAATCCATACCAACACAGTAGTGTTTTCACTCCTGCCTTGTTCCACCACTAGACTTCCCCCATCTCCTGCTCCGCCACTCCCTCACCGCTCTGATTCTCCCTAAATCCCTTACACCGGCATGTTTCCACTCTCATTTCTAAACCCTTGATGCTGTATCAAAGCCTCCCAGAAAACTCTCCTCAGTGGGACCTTGTGGGGAGGATGGTGGAGGCAGTTCCTGTTGAAGGGATGAGACTGGTGAGGGGAGGATCCCCCCTGGCAATCAGCAGAATCAGAGAAGACCCACTGATCAATTGATAGTAGGTCATCATGAGGCATGAGGTGGCCTGTGATGGCTAGGCAGATTAAAGGAAGGTTACATGGGGAGAGGGTCCCTGGAACTGGGTAGGTAGGTGGGTACAGAGAAGCAAGGGACCATGAGGCCAGGTACAATATGTGAAGTTATTTAGGGGCGTGTGGGGGGGGGGGGGGGTAATACAGTTGTGATAATCTACTAGAAATAAGATTAGTGCATTTTCGTTTATAGAGCTTTGACATAGCTATTTTGTTTATAAGCCTGGTGTATTCCTCTAATAAGCTGATAACATTTGCTGGTTATGTTTATGAACACACACAACATACATCACAACTCACTGTCTGCCATTTTGTTCTGTAGTTGAGAGTTTGTGTGTATATGTGCTGTTGGCACATGCATGTCTTGTGCATAGTGGTTGACCATCAATCATGCCGTGATCCGAGTGCATTCAACGACTTAACTGGTGCATGTCAGTGGTTTTACATGTTTGAGTCGAGAAACATAACTCAGTTTTTCACTATATTTTCTTAGTGAATTTCATTGCTAATTTAATTATTTGCTTAATTTTTATCCCTCTGCTCCTGAACCACCGTTAACATACATCCTATCACATCCTTGATCCATGTGCAGCCTGCATTGAGCGCTGTCCAGCAAGGGTTGGACACAGGGCCTGGCATGCACCTAATCCACCCAACCCATCATGGCCATGCAGTGCAGAGACTGGGTGGAGCATCTGGCGTGAGGGAAAGCCCTGTACCCAACACATAGGGGCCTATTATGAGTCTGGTGGTCCATAGAACGACAGACTCGTAGTGAGATGGCAATGGCGCTCTTGCAACCATCACATTACCACCATAGTAGTCCTGCTGTCATGGGACCACCGACACCGCCAGGGAACCACCGTTCCCTGATGGTGGCACAGCAGTCCAGAGGCATCCATATGCTTGACGGGACCGCCGTGGTCCTGCCAAGCATTTTTGGAGTTTCCTCTCCACCAGGGTTTTCATGGTGGTTCCTCCGCCATAGAAACCGTGGTGGAGTGAATTCAAAGGGGCCCTACAGGAGCCCCTTTGGCCTCAGGCCCTGTGTATGCACACGGGGCACAACATGTGCCACCCTGTGTGCATGCACAGACGTTCCAGCACGGCATGGACTGAAAAGTCCATGTCGTGCTGGAACTGATTTTGACGTTCCCACGGCGGTGCTTATTTTATAGGCACCGCCATGGGAACGCCTAAGGAATAAACCCATTATACGGCGGGCGTTTCTCACATGGGTTTGGTGGTGCGGCGGGACTGTCCCACCGCCGCACTGTCAAACTTGGAATCGGCCCCATAGTAAAAGCCCAGCCCCTAGTGCGCATGGCACAAGACTGTGGGTGGTTCTCTATTGGCTGGCCCGTACCCTACTTCCTGCCTCCCAAGAAAAGTCAGGCACTTCTTTTAGTAATTGCCTCTGCTTGTGCTTTTTTATCCACATTTCCGGAAACATTCGAGTCTGAAGCGACTCGCAAGTCAGACACGAAATAGCTGTAGAACTCCGCACGTGATATGGATGCTTGCGAGTTGAGTCCTACTTGTGAGCTGCGTGCCAAAGTTGACACTTTTTTTCTATGGAGTGGTCTGTATTTTCCATGGGTCTGGGTACTCCATGACTAATGCCCTGGGGTCGCCACTTTTGGGATGGCCACCCATGGCTGTGAGAGTTTTTTTCACAGTGTGAAACTGCGCCAACTCATAGGTTTCTAGGCAGCCGGAAAAAAAATCATCTCTAAATCAGCCAATCACATTGTGGAAAAATTAAAAAATGGTGATTGTCAATATTTGCGAGGATAGACTTACTGTCTAACCTCAGTGAGCAGGAAACGGATCGAAATTCCATCGACAGAACGGCCTCAGAATTGGGATTCAGCACCAATAACTAGACACCCATCTAACTAAGTAATCGACCTTCTTTTCTAAATTATCGGCAGGTAATAGTATAGATGCCTTACATCTATCAGTAACCCATGATCTGGAGAAAGAACACTATAAATACCTCAGAAAACTAAAATTCTTGCCACAAAATATCTCCACCAAGGAAAGAATGGCAATATAAACATTACATATAAGAAGGATCTGATTCTCAAGGAAGCAGACAAAGGGGGCAACCCAGTGGCCCTAAATGTGGATGATTACATCAGCTAGGCACATCGCCAATTACACGATGAAACGTGCTACCAACTCCTCCTGCATGACCCAACTCAAGGAATACTAAGGACACTCAGAGTTTCGGCTCACAGGGAAAGAAACGTAGTTGATTCCTAACCCAGTTTTCATTTCCCAATGCCCTGAGGAAGCCCCAGGCTAGATGGCCAGTGTAAGGGGGCGAAACACGTATTGGCTGTGAATGTCCTTCTTTTGTTTCAAAGCAGTACAAAATAAATTGGAATTGGTTCCAGGGAACAAGTGACTTGTCTTACTCGTTCTGACACACCGACAAGTTATGTCCACAGGGTGAAACGTTTTAAGCATCTCAAAAAATGCCACAGTGTAATTTTGGTTCAGTCTTTCCATTGAAACATTTTTAGATTTTTTTTATAACTTTAGCCCTCATGGGCGGATCTGCACCAAATATGGCAGTCATTTAGCATAGTCAGCTAAGGTCCAGCACATCAATTTTCTGTATTTCATGCAGTTCTGTGCAGGACACAAACAGTAAAAAGAGAGGTGAAAACGATGTGTTTTTTCATTTTAACTCCCTAAGGATTTGTGTTTGCACTTATATCAAAAACGATGACCGGATTTATGCCAAATTTGGCTTACAAGTAGAACTTTACTCAGAAAATGTGCTTTGTTGGTTTGATGAAATCCTTTCAGTAGTTTTGAGATATTAGCATCATAAAGGGTAACCAATGGAATTTAAGGGCTTATAACATTTGTATATCATGGTCATCTAAATCACGGAGGATCTGCTGACCGGATCCATAGACATCTGCGAATCCAAGAATTGCATAAATAAAAGGCTCCTAATGGAAGAGGGAGCATTTCATTTCTGTGGATCTAAAAAGGGATACAACGTTCGGAGCACTCTTATTGGCTGGCCACAGGAGAAAAAGCTCTCCTACTGTTGCCATTTCAGGATGCGGGAACGATGCCTGCATTCTGGGAAAAAACTGAACGGTCACATTGTTGGGAGTTCCCTCAGAGTGCACCCCATTGTCTAATTTACAATCAAATGAAATATGTTGTGATATCCGTAGATTTTTTGGGGGTGTTAATACTTAATAGTACTTACCTGTGAAGTATTATCTCATGCAAGATAGTGACTCCTGACGTAAATGGAGCGAATCCTAACTGCGTGTAAGGACTTCCAATGTAAGCCTACATTGTAATGACCCCCGGTGTATATTGCTGTCATAGTGGGAAATCGCTCAATGCCCCTTGCACAGGGAGAAAACGTAAAGTATGATGGGCCACATACAACTTATCTCCCGTGAGTGGGTTCATTTATATTTTATTGTCAGCTCTCCAGCTTGAGCTGTTAAGTAGGAGTACTGGTTAGGGTTTGTCTTTTGAGTTCAAGTGGGATTCCTAAATCTGACATGAATGAGCCTGCAACGGGGTCTCTGACGCGCAGTAGCAGGTAAGTCAGCACAACCAGATCCTGAATAGAGAACCGCCATCTTGGTTCGAGGGAGCAACACCCATCCTCTTACCTGGGAAGGGGAGCTTTGAGTGAACCTTCTGATTCACAGTCATGGTCTTCTGCAGGTGGAACATTAAAAACTGAATAGAGCATCCTCAGCAGAGTAGCAGATACTCTAAGCAGAAAGACAACTGGAAAGGTCCTTAAAAGGAGTGCAGGAGTGGAACAACATAGCTTTCCACACAGTGAGTAGACATTTGTCCTCTCTTTTTGAGGGAATGGCGCAAGCCAGAGCAAGGTCTAGTACATGATCCAGGCAATGGTTTTCACTATCGCCAGGATGTGATTTATAGTGCACACTTTTCTAAAGCTAATACCTGGAGGAATCAGTGAGCAAAAGGGACTAATGTGCAGTAAATGTGCTCACCAAGACCGGTGCCCTAACTTATTACTAATTACAGGAGGGGAAACTCAGTCTTGAGTGCAATAACTGACCTGGAACCTTGTAGGACCATTATTTCCTAAGGACATTTTTCTTCACCTTATTTTACTCAGTGCTTCAGTGTGAGAAGCCCTATGTCTAAGGAACTGGTGTCTGTGAAATATAACATTTGTCTTTCAAGCATTGTAGATATACATATGAGGGTGGTTCTAGGGTTTATATGTCTTCACCATGAATCTGTTGGGCCTTATTGAATTCATAAAAAAACAAAATAAGCCTAGTGGCCCAAAGATTTTCGCAGGAGCCCATGACCTGCCGGGCAACTATCAGGGCTGCCCAATAGCAAGGCTGCCTAGTGTTGACACCTCTTACGGCTGCTTGCTTCCACCATGCAACACTGATGGTCTCATATCCCTCTCTCTTGCAAGTTCTTTTTCATCCCTGCTTTATCTCTTTGCCAATCTTTTCCTACCATTCTCTACTTCTATTTTTCTGACTTTCTTTCTCTTACTCTGGGCCACAGTCTGATCGTGAAAAATACGTTCAGGTCCCTAAAGTGGGCGCCAGTGCCCATCGAAGGTACCACTTGCATCACAGAATTTGTTACATAGATACTTTGCGGTATATCGCTGCCACGTGGTACTATTTCTCTTTGCATTGATTCAGTCTAATATGAGCAGCCGTCCTTGAATGAATTTGGACGGATAAGAATCAATAATGTTCCTGCAGCAATATTGTTAGCCTGTGTTTATTTACCATTGATTCTCGATAATGAACTCTAGAGTAATGAAGCGCTGCTAACTTCATCTTCTGAGCACATTTCCATACAATAGGATATAGAGCTGTAGCTTTGTGCTAAGTGAGAGAAATGCAGCTGCAGCGAATGCGGAAGGAGGCGGCATCTTACTTTGGACATGATAGGACAGGACACTGGCCTCCATTAGAACAGGTCAAGTCCAGTGGCGGCTCCTTATCACGGGCTTCAGAGCTCAGCCCTATCTCCCATGAGGTAGCCCCATATTCTGCCCCTTGCCTGTCCCCACCCTGCACAATATTTAATTTGTAGATGTAAATGTAAATGTGGGTGTACTTGTAAAGCACACTGTGACTCCATCGGAGTGTCCTGGCGCTGAAGACCGCTGGGGAACCCGTCCTGGTTTTACCTGTGAGATGGTCCCTTTCTGGGAATCTCCAAGGTGAAACCAGGCATCCCCGGCGTCTGTGGGGGGCCGTTGTAGAGATGAGGCAAGCTTAATGCCCAGAGTTGCCGAGTGTGTACCCTGGTTAGAGTAGGCACCGAGGTGAGAATTATCGAGTCCGTTTGACCCTGGTCCTTGACCCTGCCGCGTTGGGAATTGAACCCTGGTCCCGGGCCGTTCTCTGCTTACAGGTCTGCTGCCTCTAACCAGTGAGCCACACCACTCTGCAGTGTTCATGAAAACTCGACTTTCGTGTTGGCATTGTTTCGAGGAGGAGGGGGCTGAGGGGGCTGATCGGCGTTCCATCTAAAAACTGTGAGGCATATTAGCAAAAAATAGCGATAATTATCGCTAAATGCGCCTAGCGCATTTTTTTTACCGCCGCCTATCGCCGGATAAATCGCAGAGATAACATGCTATTAGCAACGTTTATCTCCAAAGTAATAAAATATCCGGCGATATCGGCTCAATACGTAAATATCGCTGGAAATCCAGCGATATTAAGGCATTATTGCTAATGGGGACTTAACTTGAATATCCACCTCCCATTGGATATACAGGTTAAGTCATGGTCTGAGCAGGAGTTAGGTTCTGGCGATATTCGCGCTTAGCGCGATTTTTTTAATCGCTTCGCCTGCCTTGCTAATAGGCAAAAGCTGTGTTAGCGACTGCTTCCAGTCGCTTACAGGTTGGGTACACCCACTTTGCATGTCATTAGCGATAAATATCGCTGACATGCAAAGTGGGCCCCAAACCTGTAGCTATCGCCTATAAGCTGTCGCTAACTGCTGTTAGCAACAGCTTGCTAATAGGGCGATAAAAATATCGCTGCATTAGCCGGAAAAAGTCCCACTAAAGCGGCGATATCGCCCTTGCTAATATGCCCCTGTATGTCTGGATTGTGCATATGAGGTGCATAGTTCAACTAAGATCCCTTATCACAGAGATAATCATTTTTATTCTGGAGCCATATAGAGGATGTCTCAGGAAGCATAGTATATCTGCTAAAACGGGGCTTTCAGGGCGTACATCAGTGCAACCCTGAGGTCAATAAGAAGCCACGCAGAGCACCAGGGGCATGATCCTATGCACTGAGCCAGCTTCTGATAGGGCCGTGCTTCCAGTCAAATGAAGAAGCTGGGAGATGGTTGAGGTGGGTCTTCTCCTTTCAAACCTGTTATTGCTGCTCTGTCCGGCTCCACATTGGGAATCATAGCTTGCTGGTTCCAACGTTCAGAGCCAGATTCCTGATCTGCTGTTGTTATGGAGTCTTCAAGTTGCCAGCCAAGAAAGCAACGTATGCAAAAAAATAGAGTGGTTCTCTGTGCATGTGTGTGAGTGTTTGTAAGTGATTGAGAGTGAACAAGAGTGAATGAAAGTGTATGTATATTTGAGAGTGTCAATGAGAATGAAAGTGAGTGAGAATCTTAGTTTGAGAGTGCATGAATAAGTGAAAGTGGATGTGAGGTAGGAGTGAGTGACTAGAAATTGTGAAAGGGAGTGGAAGTGAATCGGGTGTGTAGCTATCAATGGTGCAGCAAGTGCCACGAGGTCAGAGGCGTGGAAGGTTTTGCGGGTTGGGCAATGGTTGGATTAGAATACTTGGGTGACATTTGGAGGGGTCAGGCTATGTTTCGAAATCCCTTTGGCAGGAATATTACATGGTGGAGATGGAGTATTATAAATACCTCCGATTGGGACACGTGCTGCGATGCCATATTCGGGAGGGGGAAGTAATACCGGACATAACACCTCTGGAGGACCGTCTGCTTCTCGACCCCATACTTGAAAAAGGGATATCCACGATCTATAAAAAAAAACTCCTAAATAACACCCCTGATCCACTGGAGACCTTGAGGGCCACATGGGCAGCTGCCCTGGGTGACTTGGATGATGGAGATTGGGCAGAGGCCTTAAAGAACCCGTGTGACTTAACAATTAGAGCTAGGTTCAGGTTGGTTCCGCTCCGGATTCTCCATAGGTCTTAGTACTCAAGGTCCCTGCTACGTAAAATAGGTAAAGCTGACACACCATTATGTCTTTGGGGATGTGATCAAGAGGGCACTTTTGTCCACATGCTATAGGAGTACCCACGGATCCAGCCCCTCTGGAGGGGGGTCACCGAAATGATGTCCCTAGTCTTGTCATTGACCGTGCCCCAAGAGCCTAAATGGCTCCTCCTGATGGTAACGGGAGAGAAAACATGGCAGAGGCATCAGAGGATCTGGTTGGCATTAGCGGCAGGAGTGGCAAAACGTAATATAGCCCTCAGTTGGGGTAAGACCATCCCCCCAGTATTGAAGACTGGGAAATAGATCTCAACTGTTGCCAAAGGGCAGAGAGAGTGGTGTATCATAGTAGGGGATGTCCCAGAAAGTGGGAAAAGGTGTGGGGAGCTTGGTGTGCATACAGAGGATCATGACCCGAAGGGGAGGGCAAATAACAGGTGGGGAATGTTGTCCTTTTTATTTACATTGTGCTGGAGCTGTGAACTTTCTTATGGAATGTGTACCAGCAGTAAAAGAACCATTCTATGTGTATATCCTTGTCTAAATTCTGGAGAGCAAAGTTGTATACATGTCTTCAATAATTTGTACAATGAGCTTGTAGATTAAATAAAGATACTTTTAAAATGCTCTTGCACCCTGAGTATGTATCTCTGGCCCACCGAACTATTGAAGGTGTGAGTCTGAGCTGTATGAATTTGTTTTGGTTTGATGTCCTTGTGGCTTGATGTGAACCACTGACTGATCTGAAGTTCTAGCCTGGAGACTACAAGAAGACATTTTGTCGACTCAGAGAACCAGCAATCAATCTATAAAGTGTGGGCTGCAGCGGTGTCTTGTACCCTGTACCCTGAAGTGGCTTCTCATCTGCACCTGGTCCTAAGCAGCTTGAGCATCAGAAGAGCTCTTACCTCCCACAAAAGTTGTCCGGAAACCAGTGGACCTTCACTCTGCTGCTATGAGGACTTTGTGATGACCATGCTTGAGCCTCTTCACTCCACAACCTCTTCTGCAGAGAGCAGAATTGAGAGGAAACTTCTTGGGCACAGGCTCCATGCCCAGGAGGTTTCACTGTGCTTGGCTACAGATTCAATACTATTGTAATTAATGCCATGAATTTCCACACACTCCCTCATGCTTAGCAGAGAAAGTGTTACAGAATAATTTGCTATATTATGACGTGCTGAGCTCGTCATGAGCATCGAAGGGTTAATGACAAAAATCTTATATTTTTCTGTAAAATAAATGTTGCCTGGACATTTAGGCCCTGATTAAGAGCTAGGCGGAGTGAAATTACCATATTGACTTCTGGTCTGCCTGATGACAACTGGCTAGGTGTTCCTCTAGCTTTTTTTCCCAGGGTTGGGATCACCAGATGTGATTTCACCCCACAAGGCTTTAGCTTTCTCCGTCCCCCACTCCACGCCAATGTTTTCATCTAGTAACAGGGGACGATTCAATGCTTGCCTCTGGTAGAAGTAATCTTGCACTTACCGCCCCTACCTTTTCCTACTCTCTTCCTCCATCCCACTCCCACACAGAAGCTCCTGCACACATTTACCTCCTGAGCATGTCAAATACCATGCAATATATCACATGTTAATTCTATGTCAACACAGTTATTTACCATTCCGAGTGGCTTTAACTCGTAATAGGTGGAATTCTATGTCAAGAAACAGTTGGTTAAAAGTAAATCCTTCTGCTTGGAACTCATAGTCAGGGCGTGAATCTATTTGAGGGATAAATATGCTGCCTGGACTGCAAGTTAAAACCCAAGCATCCTCCAAGAATAAGTCTTGGTTGTTTGATTTTGTGGGCCTCTGTAAGTCTAAAAACATAAAATAAAATTGAAAAAGTCAAAAAGAGCTTTTTGGCTTTCTCAATGTATTTTTTTGCCATGTTGTAGTACAGCAGTGCGGCTGCTGTGA
Source organism: Lissotriton vulgaris (assembly GCF_964263255.1). Lineage (NCBI taxonomy): Eukaryota > Metazoa > Chordata > Amphibia > Caudata > Salamandridae > Lissotriton > Lissotriton vulgaris. The sequence goes on along the minus strand of NC_141691.1, from coordinate 128,716,032 downwards.
TGCATGACTGAAAGTAAAAACAAATATGTTATAACGCTACCAGTGTTGACCATGTTATGGCTTAAACCCTTCCTCAAGGACAGAACTTTTCAGGTGTGGGACCAAGTATGTTTTCCCGGTATTTTTCCTTAAATGTAGAGTGCCTCAGGGCTCCACATTAAGTCCCACTCTGTTTACCATTTATCTGCACCCTCTTGCAAAACTAGTCCAGTCTTTTGGCCATTCTATAGTGTGGTATGCGGATGATATGCAATTAGTTGTATCCATTACTCCAGAACAAGGAACCTACTGCAATCAACTTGTCCCCTGTCTTTCAGAGGTAGCCAACTGGATAGCCAACTGCTCCCTCAAAGTAAACACGGACAAGACTAAGTTTATGCTGTTAGGAAATAATATAGTTAAGAAAGAGCCTCTCCCCTGGTTGGAAAGCTTAGGAGCTTCCCCAACCCTGAATATTAAAATAAAAAGTCTGGGCATCTGGTTGGATGACAGGCTTACAATGGAAGTACAGGCAAACTCACTAGCTGCAAAATGCTTTGGAACTCTCAGATGTCTGTGGTCAGCTCATCCATAGCAATGGGACGCTCACGGGCAGCCATGCGCTCTACAAATCCTTCAATTCAATTCAATTCAAGTGCTAGATCTGGCACAGAGAAGTGTCATCCAGGCTCTGATTATCTCTCAGCTGGATTACGGGAATTCCCTGTATTTAGGTTCTCCCTGTTAAGTTAAGAAAAGGCTACAAACTATTCAAAACACAGTTGCTCCTCTCCTAATCCTAAGGCACTGATCCACAAGGAGGGCCTTGGCTGACCTTCATTGGTTACCTATAGAGCAATGAGTTCAATTAGAATCGCTGTGCATCACCCGCAGGGCTTTTTACAGAAAGGGGCCTAAAATCCTTCACGCCCTGGTTGAACCTAGCAACCCGGGCAGATATTTTTCTTGTAACAACGCCCAGTATCTGCAGCTCCGGATGGTGTGGTTGCTCCAGTAAACTTCTGGCATCTAGACTACGGAACTCCTTGCCTCGCACATTGCGTCAACTGGACTCTGAATTGGCATTCAGGAAAGCTCTAAAAAAGTGGCTTTTCTCTATTCTTCCTTTGCTCAGATCCCAGCTGGGCTGACTTGTGACCTGATGGTTTGATTCAGGGCTGGGAAGCCTCCGGGTAGTTCTGCGCTCTAGATTAGATTAGATTAGATTAGATTGTGTTTTTTTGATTTTTTATACTGTCCGCCATGCTGTGCAGCAGTTGCACTGCTGTACAACATGGCTAAAAGTCACATTGACATAGTCAATAGATCTTGCATAGCGGAGACCAATTCGCTTTGTCAATGCTTGTTTAATTTAAGCATTTAAATTAAATAAATAGATGTAATGGAAGTAAAACAAATGTTATTAAAGGTATTATAATGTGAAGTAGATGGGTTGATTTTAGGTAGGTTGACAATATGAAGAAGAGACAGTATCCAAAGTAATGGTATTCGGGAATAGTGACATACATGAGTATGCACACATTTTTAAGTGGCATCGATGCATATATATGTTTGCAGATACATTTGGAAATATATGCACTCAAATAGTACAGTGAATGTCATCTGTGAAGACACATTCTGAAATATGCTTATAGATATACACCAGTACAGTGAGCACTATCTGTGGAAACACATTCGGAAGTATGGAAATATGCTAGTACAGTGAGCACCCTCTTCACCACATTCTTAAGTATGCTTACACACCAATACAGAGAGCATCCACTGAGTACACACATTCCAAAGTATGCAAATATGTTAGTACAGTGAGAATCCTCTGTACGCACATTTTTAAGTATACTTAAACTCCAAAACATTAAAAAAGCAACGGTGATGGGGAGGGAGGGAAGGCAAACAAGAACAAAGGGAGGGGGCAAACGACAACGGGAGGCGAAGCAACAACGATGGGAGGGTGGATGGACTGGAGGCAAGCAAAAACAACGGGAGGGGCAGGCGTTGCAAACAACAACGACTGAAGGGGGCTAGCAAGGACAACAAGAGGGGGCAAACAACAGCGATGGGACACGGCGAGTGCAAGCAACAAGAACGAGGAAGGAACTATGACAAGAGAAGCAACAACAACAAAAAAGTACCTGAATCCTATCACGAGCAGTGGAGGAATGCCACTGAAGACATTCATCAGTAGTAGGTCTATGTTCCATTAAACTGACAAATACACTGAGGGGGATATTCAAAGGACTCAACTCTGACTTATCCCCACCCTAACGCAACAAATGTGGAGCTAGATTTATTACCCCATTCACAAGCTGGTGCAAACTGCAGACATTGCCAGTATTCCCGTGATAACTGCCCCAAAATATATCCCCACAGAGGACACCACCAACTAACCCTAATGAGATGCAGAGTGGGCGTTCCCGTGCAAAAACACACGAAAAAAACCACAACACCACATTCACAAAGAACTGCCAGATCTGCGAAGCAAAACAAAAACATGCCATAAGCTGCGGTAGCACCAGGGAATTAACACCTGCCTACTGCTGATGTTAAGCAGGATGAGTACCTGCAGCATGAAAGGGAGCCCAGCCAAGAGCCACACCTGAAGACCCACAGATGCCATGGTGACAATGATCATGCAACGCGGATACCCATGAAGGCCACAACACCCACTGCAATCACCCCAGGCCCGCCACCACCTCCAGGACCCATATGGAACACCACAGAGGCAGCGTTCACAAGAACAGTGGGCCCACCTGAAATGCACCTGTCGCCTACAGTCATGCAACTCACGACACTGTCAATGGGCACGCAGCACAACTACATCCAACATGACACACAACATGCCAACCGACCGGACATGACAACACAACTCCATAGTGAATCTGGCCTTGCCATGCCCACAACCCAGCCACGGCATGGCACCACAGACACACAATGGCAGGATGTGAGGAGGGGCATGGAGCAGGCATGTGCAAGAGCGGATAGTGACAAAGGAATGTGAACCTACCCAATGCCAGGTGTGGAGTGGAGGTGGAGGTGTCGGACAGACCACAGAGTGCAAATCACAGAAATGCCCATGTGTAGATTAACTGCTGGTGCATGGAGTGTAGTGACCAGTGGACGCTCCCATGTTCCCACAGGCTGTGGGGTAGAACACGGAAATGTTGCACGTTATGTCCCCCCTGCATGCACGTGCATAGTGGGTTGGACCTGCGTATGCCAGTACTGCGTAGGGGTGTGAACAATAAGCCCGTCGCCCTGGACTTGGTTCTCATTCGGAAAGGAGCACGCATCAGCCAGGGTGGCACCTCTAAGCCCGCCACGAGTCCTGTGCCGAGCGCGGCGGGGCCTTCGGCCCTGAGCGCCTGCTGCACCCTGGGCCGCTGGTCCCCAGACCAGCCACGCCTGCCACAGCGGACCAAGGAGGCTCCGCTCAGCTGCCTACACCGGGGTGTGGCAAACAAGACCCACCATGTGCCGGTGCAAGCTCCAAGTACCAGTCCCGCGATCTCTGCTGCGGCCCAGTAGGTCCCACATTTAGAAATGTGTCCTGAGTCCTGAATGGCAGTGACCCCAAATCAGTGGCAGCGGCCACAGCACCAGCCCCCCTTCAATCAGTGAGGCATAATTCCATATGGCAGGCCGGCCACACGAGGTGTCACTAACCCTGTTCAACGCCAGCCGGCCACACGAGGTGCCACTAACCCTGTTCCACTGACTTCTCTGGTCTGGTCACATCCGGGACCCTTCTTCAGATATATCGGATGACCTCTGTGACGGTGGTCTTGGGCTCATCAACGCCATGTGGCTGTGGCCCTGCACTGACCGCTGCCTCATTTCTGTTGAAATGTTGCTGATTATTTAATAAGAAATTTCTTCTTTTAAAATTATATGATTTGAATTACATATTTGTCTGTGCCCCCTTTTTAGTTGGTAAGCAATAAAAAATGATTTTAAACCTACCTACATCCCTTTCTTTCCTTTTTACTTCATTGAAACAGAAATAGTCTGTAGTTTAAGTGCCTTGGTTGTTACTTTTCACGCTATTAATCCCTGACCTAGGACTTGCAGTATCTATTCTCTCAGGGGGTCCTTGATATTTACACGTTGTTGGGGACCTAGGGAACACCCAGGTTACATAGGGTAGCCTGGCACAGAGTGGAAACAGCTAAGCTCCGTGGCTTTAGTGTAATGCTTGCAATTCACTCACAGTGACTCAATGTCTTACCGCTAAAAATAAAAGACACCACACCTTTGTAGAAAAATACCAGTACCTTTTATAAAAGTTTCTCTTTGTACCTTTCTTTTTTTTCTTCTTCAGTTCAAGATAGTACATACATTCAGTTCATTAGAAGTGTACACCATCAATTAGAAATATTCATCAATTACTTCATTTCATTAGAGAATACATTCATTTTAGATTAAACAGCAATATTCACAGCTATGACCACCTCTTTTAGCCTGAACAGTATAGTTTGGTTAAGACACGGTACTAGATTAAGGCTCTTTGACATGTAACCAGTCAAGTACATTACCCACAAGAACTTAGGGGCCAAGTTAGCTTGAGTTATAGCTGCACCGTGTTCTACCCCCAGCAGCGTCCCCAGCCGGAGTTACAGCCAACTATACAATCAAAAGAAGATAGGCAAATTACTCATACATTTCTTATGGCTTTACTTGAGCTCTATTTATAGTGGGAAAACTCTGGCTCCTAAGAGAATCTCAACCACTGGGGAATTTCTAGAACACTGTTCTTTTGCCTCTAATGTAGCCCTACGATCCGGATTCCTATCTCTCGTGGGAGAGAGGGGGGGCTGTTTTTCAAAGCACCCTACCCCTCCTCACGCCCTGGTCACCTTGCCGCTCTTTAATATAAAGAATCCGCTCTCTAGCAAGCAGAGTTCCAAGCCGGTAAGTTTTGTGGCAGTTACTTTCGGTTCCGGCAGTTCACAGGTCCCAGGTCTCTCGCTGGGCCGCCTCCCGCTTCCCCACAAGTTTCCCTGCTTACTTTGCACTAGGGAACGGGCCCGACTTGAGGTTCTAAGGTGCACCGGTCACTCGTTTTCTCACCGGAGATGGAGAGGCTCCTCTGAGGTTCACGGGGGCCGCTCTTCCCTGCTCGCGCTGCACCACGTCCGGGGATTCCTCCGATGTCGGCTCCGCCTCTCCAGACGACGACGGAGACTTCCTGGGTCAGGGCCCGGACACCGCTCGGCCTCGCTCAGCGTCTCCCCGCCTCTCACTCTCGACGTCACCGCAGGACTCCACCTCCTCACAGGCGGCTTCCGCCCAGCCGCGCTCTCTTCTTCACAGCGGTCGGAAACTGACTCGATGAGAAGGGCAACCAGCCCGCTGTAGTGGTGACAGCTGACGCCTCACGTCATCCGGCAGTGAGTTCTGTGTCTGCGCGCACTGTGCAATCTCCGCCAATAAGTGTGCACTCTCCACAGTCAGTTTTGTGTGGAGTTCTTGCCTTTAAGACAACAGCGATCTCCCGGTGGCAACCTCTCACCGCTTGTCAGTCCTTGGGTTACAGTTCTCCTTACACAAGACTCAGGGGAGGCAGATGCGAGGTCTCTTCCGAGATTTGGTATTGGAATTCTCAGGTCAGGGTTTGGTCAACTCATAAGGGGCAGCGTCGGTTTAGGAAATCAGCCGGCCCACAAGTCGGTCTATTCCTGCAGAAGCGCTGTCCTCCTTACAATGTCGCCTCCCTCCTGTCCCTGTCCACCTCGCCTTCCCTCTGGTCACTTTCTACACAAAATGGCAACCTTGCCCCTGCCCTATTTATAGGCTGGCCACACAGGGTCCAGCAGGATACAGAAGATTCTGGAAGGCCTCAATGCTATCCTATGGGACTTCCTCAGAGGATGGCAGTTGTGGCAGTTGATGGCCACCATTTTGTAGGGCTGGGTGAATTCTAGTCAGAAAAGGCTCCTGGGCCTTTGGTAAGAACTATGAGGGCAAAAAGAGCATCTATCCCCCAGTCCAACACCACAAAAGTATCCAGTGGACATAAAAATTAAGAGGTATAAGGGGCAGAAAGGGGACAAAAATAAATAATAAATTGGAGGGACTACCCAAAGGTAGACAGGTCTAACACACGTAAATTGCCGGGTTGTGTGACTTGTGCTCTTGGTTGGTGTTGTCCTTCTTGGGCATAGTCTGTCTGCAGTGGTGCTGAGCTTAATTGTGCATGTGTGCCATTGTGTCCATCTCCCCCAGGTCCCTGCTGGTTCCTCTCCCTGTTGCTGTTGTGTCTGTTTTGATCAGTTTCCAGTCCCCGGCCCTGCCACAGTCTCCAGACTAATGTGGGGAGCATCATGTCATCCAGCTCCTGGTGTGGCGCTGTCCTCCCACCTCTGGTGTGCATTGCTGTCTTCTTGTTGTCTGCGACTCTGCGTGTTTCTGATTGTTAGTGCGTTCCGCATCATTCCGGATGTTCTGGTTCTCTTCTATTGTCCACCTCCGCTCTCAGGCTGCATTCACCTTGTTTTGTTGCCAAAGGGGCTTGTGGGGTTGTATGCTGGCTCGGGCTGCCTCCATTGTGCTTGGCTGTTGTTTTCTGTTTGGATTGTCGCTTTTTTTAAGGCTTTTGCTGTGCTTATTCCCGCCTGCCCTGTGTGTTGCAGGCCTGGCGGTGCTTATCCCTGCTTTCCACATCACAAATGGGTTCTTCGCACGGTTTTTTGTTTTTTGTGGTTTGTGTTTTTATCTCCGTCAAGGTGAATGTATTGCGGACATTGGCTACAGTTTCAGCAGGCTATCACATGCTACCGCCTTGTTGTGAATTCCACGTTGACATGGGTTTATTTTCCCGCGATAGGCTGCGATGTGTAAAGGTGCGTTAACATTTTTTGGTGATGTTTAGCACATGTTCTTGTGAATATACCCCTGAGAGAGGAAATAAAACCTGTACGAGCTTCAGAAGCAAGAAAATGAGAGTGACAAGAAAGCCAACCAATGGTAAGTAATGGGCGGTCTCTAAGCCCTGTTTTTGTTTTTCCGGTAACAAAAGATCTCACCAGCAACAGCATATACGCTGCCTCAGGTGAGACCAAAAAATGGCATATCATTATCCACTGTGTGCATGGACATCTAATGGGTTAGTTCAGGGTAGCAGCTTACCCTTTTACTATCCCTTGCACTACCCATGCTCAAGGGCCATGAAGGCTAGGTCACAATGGTAAAAGGGGTTTTAGAGTCCTGTTTACTTTCTGTGTTTTCTACTTCTTCCCCTTACCTTTGTCCTGGTTTAGGAATAACAACCTGGAAGCTGTTGAGGGGCAAAGAGTGGGTCACTCCTGTGATGTCATTGAGGGGCATAAAAGGTTCATGATGTCAGGTCCACTATTCTTGCCATTTTGGCAAATGTAGGTATATGATTGTAAGCAGCAATGATGCCACAGTCAAAGCTCTAGTATGGGCTTTGCTTCTAAGCTGTGAGCACCTAATTAGCCCGGATATATCTGTTGCTATACTGCCACATTGTGCCCATAGGTGATTTATATTACAATTTTTAAGTTTTTGTAATACTCTACAGTCTTTTTAGGGTCAACATGCAGAGGTGAACTGATAGTAGAGCTGGGTGGGGATTTGCGGGTCAATTTTTACCTTTTAAAATGCACTAGATACTTTGTCTCTTTTTTATCCAAATCTCATCCATGTTAGTGCATGGTTTGGCTCCGTTTTTCTTCTTTGTCAATTGCAGCAGTTTTCCTCAATTGCTGCAGTTTTTCTTCTTTGTCAAATGCCACTATTTTGGGTGGACTGTTAGCACAAGAGGCATACGAGTTCAGGGTTATGTGTCTGGGGCTCTATTTAAATGTGATGGATGCCCAATGCGCCACTAGCGTGCCATAAACTAGAGTTACATGATCTTTTCACCTTATACCTGATATCCATTGCTTGACTGAAACTTGATTTAACCCCCACTCTCATCTCTTTATTAATGAATAGGGGCCAGATGTAGGAGCCCAAATACCGGTCGGTAATGGCCGAATTCGGCCGTTACCGACCGGTATTTGGTTTTTGGGATGTAGGGGCATCATTTTACAGATTCGGTAAATTTACCGAATCTGTAAATTTACCGATTCTGTAAAATACCGAATCGGTAATTTTACCGATTCGGTAAAACCCAGATGTAGGTGGGACTCTTCTGAGTCCCAAAGGCCTTTCAGATTCGGTATTTTACCACCCAATCCAATTGGGTGGTAAAATACTGAATCCTGGTGTGCATGCGCATGTGTGCATGCACACCTGTGCAATGTGACAGACAGACATGCCCTTAGGACATGTTTGTGTGCCATATGGCACACAAGTCCGGAATTGGGGTGCTAGAGGGTGTCAAAGTGAGACCCCCTGCACCCTTGCAGGTTTCGGTATTTACTGATTCGGTAAATACCGAATCGGTATTGCCCATTGATTCCTATGGGCTTCATGGCCCATAGGAATCAATGGGCAATACCGATTCGGTATTTACCAAATCGGTAAATACCGAATCCTACCGATTCGGTAATTCTCAATTTGGAATTACCTACATCTCCCCCCTTCATATTTATCGACCCTTAAATACCGAATCGGTAAAATTCGGTATTTAAGAGTTGGTAAATATGAATTACCTACAGCTGGCCCTAGGTTCCTGTCAATTGTAAAATCATTCTCAAAGACTGAATTGAGTGGCAGAGTATCTGTAATCTATCTGAAACATCCAAAAGTAAAACCTGAGCACTTTGGTCTCCTCCACCCAGTGAATACGTAGCTTTCACTCTTTAAATTTAAAATAAGGTTCTTCACTTTCCCTTGATGTATTGTACCCCTACCTCATTATCAGATAACATATTTGACCTGGCAGGTGGTGCTTACTGTTTGAACAAGAACAATATAACCATTCTTGCAAATTCCAATCTATTTCTGGATGTGCCTCATGGATGGCGCTTTGGAGTTTAAGGAGCTGTTAGAAATGTTTTCATTTAAAATTTATTTTTCAATGATCCTACACACAATAAAAACCATTTATTAGATCCTATTTTCTCTAATTGTAGTAACTTAATATTAAGAACCATATCTCTTCCGGTCTAATCATTTCACTGTACGCTTTGATCTTACCTTTCTCCCATACGGTACAGCCTCCACTTCGAAGCATTTTTATCAAAGTGGGCAGTGGAGAAGTAGCTCAGTTGAATACATTGCAGCTTAATTAATGCCTGCTATGTTTTGCACCTGTTATATGGATGCACACAAAATGCAAATAAACAAAGTTTTCAAAAAAAATAAGTTCCTATATGACCATTTAAATCGGCAGCAGAAGGGAGGATTTCCCAGCTAGGCCCTCGTATGATCTTTGTAAGTAACCACTAACAGCAACAACTTGAAGGCAGCCCGTCAATCACCTGCAGCACCTCAGCCAATCACAGTCCAATCAAATGCCTCAACAGTGGCACACAACGAGGTAATAAGATGACAGATACCAAGAGCAGGCCTGAGGGCGCTCTGGGCCCAAACGACATTCCTCCTGCCCTATTCAAGTATTATGCAGGATACTGGGCAGAGATACTTTTTTTTTTTTTTTTAAACTCTTTATTCGTGACTGTTACAGGATGTCATACATTACTGTACATTTTCTTATCATATCACACATCAGTCTTTTCCTTTTTCTTAACCATTAATTTTTGGGAGCAGAACAGTTCAATTATGAGTTGCTTGTCATAACATTCCCCGGATGTTTCCCATTTATGCTCTGTAAACTCCATAATCATGTCTTTCATAAGTGTCATACCCCAACTGTCCCCCCCTCCCCGACCGCCCACCCCCTGTCTCCTGGTCGTTCTCACTTGTACACTCCACATCCCGGGCCAAGGTGGGTCTGTCTATTTGGAATTTGGTAAAAGCTCTAGGTCTGGTCTAGCCCTTGTGAGTTGTACTGGTGCCCGTGAGCCTTGGCCCCCTCCCGCTACATATGTGAGTTCACCCCACCAAGTCTCCTGAACTGTCCAGGTCTTCCTCTTCCAGTTCTGTCAACATTAAGTCCCATTCCTGTGCTATAGGATATTTGCGAAGGCCCTTGCTCTCCTCGTCCCGCAGTGCCGCGGATTCTGCTTTGCCCCATTTCAGCAAGTCGCTTCGCGCACATTTCTACCTGCGGGGCCCTGGGCGACTTCCATCTCATAGTGAGCACCCTGATCGCCAACACTAGTGCCAGATCCATAAGTTTCAATTGTGCCTTGCATGTCTTGGGCCGTTTCCTGTTCCCTAGTAGGCATGGTAATGCTCCCTCAGGGATCTGGAGTGTTGTTAGGGAGTGCAGCGTGTGTTTGATCGTTCCCCAGTAAGTATGTAACTTCGGGCATGTCCACAGCATGTGGAGAATATGTGCCTCGTCCTGGCGACATCTCGGGCAGCAGTGTGCAGTGGCAGGGAACATCCTATGTAGCCTCTGGGGTGTAAGGTAAGCTCTATGGAGAATCATGGCCTGCATGAACTGAAACTTAACATTCCTAGACACCCTTCTATGATGGCCTAGAATAATTTTCCACTCCCCGTCCGTTATGTTTTCACCCGAGTCTGTAATCCAGGTCTCCCTGAGTGTAGTGATCGGCGAAGGTACATGTTCCCTGATACCAACATACAGCCATTTCACTAGGTGTCCCCCCGTGCCCATATAATACAAGAGATGTACTAATTCATGTTGTTCTGGTTTAGTTCGTTGTGGGGCCCAAGCTCGTCGCACGTAGTGCATCACCGAGGCGTGTAATAGGTATAAGCGTGAAGGCGCTCCCGTGGCTTGCACAAACGAGGTGTGGTCCAGCATGGTGTGTCGCTGAAACAGGTCTCTCACCCTGTCCACCCCAGCCTCCGTCCAGGGACGTAGTCTGCGCTGTGGTAGAGTCCCCTGTGGTGTCGGGAGTCCCAGTAGAGGTATATTGTCCGCATATGGAGAGGTCCCAGTCGAGTATGACAGTGCTTTCTTCCAGCAAGTCAGGGCTACGTGCAGGAGGGGGTGGCAGTCTCTAGGGATCCTAGCATTGGGCAAGAGGAGAGAGTGTAGTTCTCCATGCGCTAATTTGTCCGTCGTGTAAGCGATCTCATGCAAGTCCCTGCCCGCCACCCATCGGGTCAACCATTGGAGCTGGCTGGCATAGTAGTAACTTCTTAGGTCTGGCACCCCCAGGCCACCCCGTCTGGTGTTCAGTTGCAGTTTTTTAAGGCTGATCCGTCTTCTCCCCGAACCCCATATGAGGTTGACCAGTAATGTATTTAGTGTGGTGAAAATCTGACGCGGGAGCGTGACCGGCAGGTTTACAAAATAATACAGTATGCGGGGGAGCAGGACCATCTTCGAGACCGCCACTCGTCCCATTACCAATAGGGGTAGGGACGTCCAGAAGCCTATGCTACCTCGCAGGCCAGTAATGGCCTTACGGATATTACCGTCAATCTGGGCCTCCGGGTCCCGGTAGACCTGTATTCCGAGATATTTAAACGTGGTCGGCACCACTTGGATTTCGTAGGCTTCAAACTGTATGAGGGGGGGCTGTTGGCCATCTCGGAAGAAGAAACCCAGGGACTTTCCTGGATCTATAGCCAGTCCAGATATGATCTCAAAGCGTCTGAAGATAGTCGCCAGGGACGAGTGGTCCCCTCGCAGGTTCCGGAGAAACATCAAGATGTCGTTGGCATATATTGAGATCATGTGGTTGGTGCCTTCCACCGGTATGCCTTCCTCTGCAGCTCTATTGCGAAGCGCAATAGCCAGGGGTTCCAGAGTCAGCACAAACAGTAGTGGCGACAGTGGGCAGCCCTGTCGGGTGCCCCTATGGACTTCATAACTGTCCGATGTGTGCCTTCCCGTGCGTGCCCTAGCCGTCGGGCCTGTGTACAGTAAGCGGATCCATTTTATAAGGGCTTCCCGGAAACCAAAGCGATGTGGGACTTCGAACATGAAGTTCCACGTCAGGGAATCAAACGCCTGACTGAGGTCTAGGGCTATACAGCCAGCATGTGGTAAGTTGTGAGGTGTAGTTGTCATGAGGGCGTGGAGTCGCCTCGAATTCTGTGAGGTACTCCTCTCTGGGAGGAAGCCACATTGATCAGTATGGATCAGGCTAGGGAGGTGGTGTTGGATCCGCATGGCAATAGCCTTGCTAAGGATCTTATACTCCGTGGAGAGCATGGAGAGGGGCCTGTAGTTACCTACATCTTGAGTGTCCCTACCGGGTTTCGGGATAGAAATCACCAAGGCCTGCATGGTGGTAGCCGGGAGATGGCCAGCCTCGTACTCGGTGTTGTATATTTTCTCCAGGACGGGGGCCAGCACATCAGCATATGTTTGATAAAACTCCCCTGGTAGGCCATCCATGCCCGGGGTTTTGCCCCGGTTAAGTGAATGGATTGCTATCTTTATTTAATGCTGTGTTATAAGCCCGGCTAGAGCCGTCTGGATTCCCGGGGCCAGCACTGGGAGCGTTAGTTCTTCTAGGAATTCCGTCATTTCGTCCCTGGCATCTACAGAGGGGGGAGCATAGAGGTTCTCTAGGTGAGTCTTAACCCCTTAAGTGCTGCTGACGGCCAATGGTCGTCAGCAGGGCTACCTCCCCAGTGCTGCGCACGACCATTGAACGTCCATTCAGCACTAGTTCTAATGGACAGCGCAGCACTGGGGAGAAATGTTTACACGCAGCTAAGGTGTTAAATACAGTGTTGATTCCCAGTTGAGTGTGCACCTGTTCGCCCGCTGCGTTCCGGATAGACGTTATTGTAGGGCTCTCAGGGGCATCCCGGATCAGCCGGGCAAGCAGAGCACCGGATCTATCCGCCTCCGACTGTTGGCATTTCAAATAGGCCCCATAGTCCATCACTCTCAGGGTCTCTAGTAATTCAGCGTGTTCGATATTACACTGCTGTAGATCAGCTTGTCGGCCAGGGTCCTGCCCCACCGCATTTTCAAGGTCGCACAAGCGCTTCTCCACCTCGCACAGCTTACTATGGATCTCCTGTCTGGCTCCCACCAGGCGGCCTATAGCAGCCCCTCGTATTACAGTTTTCATTGCATCCCATACCACCAGGTTCGAGGACGCAGAGTCCCAGTTTGTATTGAAGTAACCAGTTAAGGCGTCAGCTATATGTGATCGAAACGGGCCATCCGCTAGCAGCGCGGGGTTAAGCCTCCAGGTAGGGACATTTGAGGGCACTCTACCCCAGTGTAGGTCAAGCGCTAGCGGCCGGTGGTCTGAGAACGTTTTAGCTAGGTAATCTGATGTGGCGCATCTAGTCGCGACAGAGTTGGAGCACACAAACCTATCTAGTCTGGTATGCAGGTTGTGTACAGGGGAGTAGCATGAGTACTCTTTGTATGTCGGGTGCAGTGTGCACCAGATGTTAGCCAACCCCCAGCCCTGGAGCCATGTCCCAAACAATTCTGACAGTTTATGTATTCCCGCCGCCTGAAGGGGGGGTGTGATCTGTCAAGGGTCACATCTAAGATCATGTTCCAGTCACCTCCCAAGATCCAGGGGACGTCCACCCAGTCCATCAACGCCCGGCCCACTGCAGTAAGGAACTTATCTTGGTCAAAATTCGGGGCATAGATGCTGCCCAGCACTACCACTTCCCCGTCCAGGGTACCCCTCACCAACACATAGCGCCCTTGTTCGTCAGTTCCACAAATGGATTACCGTGGCGTACCCATATCGTGGCTCCTCTGGAGAAGGCAGAGTATGTGGTAGAGAATATAGTACCCCTCCATTTCCTCCGTAGTAGGAGTGCCTCTGAGTGTGTCATGTGTGACTCCTGTAGGAACACTATATGTGCCTTTTGTCGTAGCAAGAAAGCATGCACTCTGTGTCTCTTCTGCACTGCCCCCAGCCCTCTCACATTCCAGGTGACCAGCCTATACTTGCCTTGTACGTCAGCCATAACCCCGTGTAGGTGTCGCAAGGAGTGTTCCCATATGTCCTAGTGAGTGATTCATCCGTGTCAACCAGGAGACAGTACCCTCCCTATCCCAAACCCCAACTGTGGAGGCGCAGCCTCTAAACTCCGCTGTGCCGAACCATAAACTTTGGAACGTAATTGAACAGGTAACGTTGCATACGCTAGTGGGGGGTCGGCCAAGCACTTGCCGTGTCCATAGTGCCATGCTTGGTCAAGTCGCCGGCTCAACGGCGCCGCCGGGAGAGTTCTTTCGGGATTGTTCGGTATATGTAGCCACGTCTTGTGGGGGGGGGGGGGGAAGCAGAGGGGTAGGGGAGGGGGGGGGGGGAAACAAGGGTGGCCCCATACTGATACAGTCAGCAAACTGCGGCCATGTGCCATAGGAGCACAGGAGACGCAGGAATCACATCTCGCGGTCCCCGCATCTAAGTCTCCTTCCCCACCCTAGGTTAGGCCTCGTAGTGTTCGCCAGCAAATAAGGGCCACATATACACTCCGAGCAAACATGGTTTGCCCCCCTCCCCCACCCACACCGCCCCCTCAGTTCATACAGAAAAGGATATTGTGTTGTACTCAAGCTTCAGGTCTGATCCATAGGAGGTATTACTCTTGGGCATTGTCTATAAGTTCGTCCGCGGATCTAGGTGTCACCGTCGGGAATAGGACCATACTGTTGTCCGAGTCCGAGTGGACTGTGCTATCTTCAGTGTCTGTGTTAATTGTCTCTCGGTCGTCTCTGAAGGATCCCACCGCTGCCACTGCATCCACCTGTCCCTGCTTTTGTTGATGGGCAGTCGGTTTGCGCTGCTTCGGGTGATTGCGTCGGGCACCGTTCCTGTTCTCCCCCTGAGTCGGGCTTTCTTTGGACCCATTGTCTGTGGAGTCCTGCGTCGGGTCCAGTCGCTCCTCAATGTCCATCACCTCCATCCATTCCTCCACATCTGTGGGGCTTTCAAAAAAGTGAGTTTTATTGTCATGGATCACCTTCAGGCGTGCAGGGAACAGTAAGGCGTAAAATTAAGTTCGTCTTTTGGAGTCTCTGTTTCACCTCATAGTATGAGGACCGTTGTTTTTGCACTTGAGTGGTGTAATCCGGGTACAGCGATATTCGTTTATTCTCCCATGGTATGACCGATTTTATTCTGGCCTGATTTAGCAGCATGTCTCTGTCCCGGTAATTTAGGATCCGGACAATGAGCGGCCGTGGGGTCTGTCCCGGTTTAGGTTGGCCAGTTGGGATCCTATGAGCTCTCGCGACACAGAAGAACGGTGACAGACCTTCAGGGGAAACGTTATCTCGGAACCATTGTTCCATGAACTCTGCCGGACGGGACCCCTCGCTTCTTTCCGGCAGGCCAATAACGCGAATGTTATTGCGTCGATGGCGCCCTTCTGCATCTTCCACGCGTTCCATCAGGGTTTTGACTTGACGTTGGATCAATTGGATAGAGTCTGTGTGTTCCGCCACTGCCGGGGCAAGTTCAGCCATCGATAGACCTTGATCCTTGACTTTGTCCGCTAGTTTCACTGGGCAGAGATACTTGAGCCAGAATACCAGCCATGGAGACTAAGTTGGCAGGGTATGCTCAGACGTGAGTCCCTTGCTCACTTTGCCACTGGATTCAAGCAAGCCTGGCTGAAGACGGCTGGAATGCCAGAAACCGGTCCTAGGTAGCTTGATTCCGGTCCAGGGAAGGCATGGCTTGGCAGTTCGGGCTGGACTGTTCCCATGAGGCACAGGGTCAGACTGATTTGCATATGGCCATGTCTGAACTGGGGTGGCGGAGTGAGCTAAAGAACGGTGATGGATTAAACCCAGATCAGTTGACTGGGGGAGAGTGTTTGTATTGTCAACACTCCGCCCATCACCCCCTTTGGTTTTCGAGGATCTGTAATCTCCTAACTATTAACCCCTAGCTGAGGCGGCTATTCCGCCGCAGTGCTATGGGGAGGGGGGCCCTGCGGCGCTCCCGTGCTCGTTGCGGAACCGCTCCGTCACAATCCTCGGGTGGGCTGTGCTTGTGACAGAACGGTTCCGTCACGGCCCCGTCCACCTAATAGAACCTTCAGCGCAGTCGTGGAATTCGCACGGGAGCGCCGCCACGCAAGGGGGTAAAGAGCATAGACATATCACCGGCTAAAAACTATTACCTAGTAGCACTGATTAATAATGAGGCTAAATACTTTGCAGGGACACTTCTTGAGGAGCTAATCAATTCGACCTCTGTTAATGCTGTAATCCCGCCAAACCAGATGGGGTTTTCCAAACTGACTGGACCCTCAGTAGACATCTTGACCATATCCCTCCTGATTGAATTGGCAAAAGGCATTCGGATGCCTTTGACGTCTGCATTATGGACTATAGAGCAGCTTTTTAATCATGTGCATCGGGGCAAACTTTGGGGAAAATTGGCACATTGGAACATTCCACATGCTCTACTGAAAGTGCTTATACTGTTACATGCGGACACATGTGTGAAGGTCAAGTTGGGCCCTGGAACACACCTCTCTAGACAAATCCCAACAACTAAAAGATTGAAGCAGAGGTGTGTGGTCGTGTCCACCCTGCTCAACTTTTTTTGGCTGACATAACACCTAAGCTAAATACCTGCAACACCCACGCTCCAGCCATGCTCCCGCATAGGTGGCGCGACTCTCTCCAGCCTCCTATATACTGATGACTTGTTCCTAGTAAATCACACTCAGGTACAGTTGCAGCGGCTGCTTGAAATCACACAGGAATATTCAACTGAAAAAGGCCGGACTTTCAATCTAGAAAAAAGTAAAACTATGTCAATAAGCAAAGTAAGGAGAGAACCATTGACCTGGTATTGGGTCAGGAAAAGGACCCACATATATACCTGGGTGTCAGTCATTCACTCATCAAAAAGAAGCAATGAAGAGAAAATGAATCACACTGGCCATAACGTTTACTAAGGATAAAACCATGAGGTCCGAAGCGTACACCATTTCTTTGGATAGTGCAAGCCAAGATGCTGCCCACAATAGTATACGGGAGTGACCTTTTGAAAGAAAGGGACGCTGGAGACGCGCGAGCGCGTCAACCAAGATGGCCGCTGCTACCGGAGCTCCGTGAACACCACAGCCCATAACATTGTTTTTACGGCTAAATTCTGTCACAAAGTCAGCGAAAATACCGGCGCTTGCCTCCTGATGCGACTTCTCACCTGTGGAATTTTTTTCAGACGTATTTCTTCGACGGAAGTGCTTTTGCTGCCTCCATGGTTCCTGCTCCCAGCTGCATCTCCAGGTATTGCCGGCTTTGAGTGCCTGGGGGGGGGGGGGGTAATACATATGACAGACGCTGGCTTTGGCCTAGCCACGCCTACTGTCCAATTTAGCTGCTGCACCTGTTGTTTTGCAGAGTTTTTTGACGTTTTTATCTCTATTTACGACATTTCTCTCACATTTTGAGGTTGTTTTTCCTCATTTTATTAATCCTACGTATTAGTGAATATTTTTCACCTCAAAAAGATTCAAAAAATTCAACCACTAATAAAAGGAAGCAGCAGGTTTCTCCTCCTCCAACCAAATCTAAGGTGGTAGAATCCTCAGAACCTTCTCTTGCACTAATTTTGGAGGAAATTAAAGCTTTACCTCTGAATACTGACACTATTGCTTCAGAAGTAAAAAATGTTCGAAAAGATATGGCTTCCATTTCAATGAAGGTTTCTGATAATGTCATTAAAATTCAAGATAACAAAAATAAGCTGGACGCTTTTACACCTTTAATGGCCAAAATTGTTCCAATGAATACTCAACTGCTGGACATGGAAAATCGCAATAGGCAATATAATCTTCATATTTTTAATTTGCCTGAAGATGTTGAAGGGACAAATTGTCGGCTCTATCTTGAATCTCTTCTGCCAGGTCTTTTGAATATTAAATTCTCGGAAAAATGTGAGATTGACAAAACCCATACAGTCCCGTCACACGGGAATCCTCGACATACTAAGCCAAGGCAAATGATATTTAAGGTGCTGCGTCATCATCATTTGGTTCTCATTCGAAAAGCTGTGAGAGAAATTCCATCCTTGTTGGTGAATGGAACCAAAATCTTTATTCATCAGGATTTTGCTAAAGAAACTGTGGCTATTCATAAAGAATTCTCTTCCCTTCGTCCACAGCTGAGGAGCCTTGGTTTCAAATATGGACTTTTTGATCCTTCTACAATGCGTGTATGGAAAGACAATGTCTCCAAATCTTTTCAGTGCCCAGAAGATCTTCGACTATTCCTTGAACAACAAGCTCCTCCATCCATGGATACACAAGATCCTAATTCCTGAATTGGTATCGTCTGACTTCATGTGGCACATTTATGCATAAATGTATTCATGGGCTCCAACGGTAACTGGCCATGCTTGAGGAACGGGTGTGCGTTTTCTTGTCTTTATTCATGTTACTTGTTTGTTCCTTACTCTCTCTTTTATGTTTCTCCCTTTCCTATTTTCCGCATAGAGTTACTCTTTTAACCTTTTTATTCCTTCTTCTTGTTCTGATTCCTTTCTTTCCTTCCTCCTAAATCTTAATGGCTAATATTCATAATATTAAAGTTGTTTCTTTAAATGTAAAAGGTTTAAGACACCCATTAAAATGTACGAAAATTCTAGATTATTAAGGTAGTTGTAAAGCTGATATTTGTTTTGTTCAAGAGACACACGTTGAAGATAAAGTTTTACAATATATGAACAAAAAATGGGTAGATTCTATTGTCTCCTCACCTGCTAAAGGTAAAAAGAATGGGGTCGCTATTTTCTTTGCTAAAAGATTACATTCTCAAATTTTAAATAAGATTTCAGATTCTGAAGGCAGATATATTATAGTCAAAATCAAAATTCATGACTCTATTTTCTTTTTGTTTAATGTGTTTGGCCCTACAGCAGATGACCCTGTTTTTTGGTCTACTGTTACGACCGAAGTTCTAAAGTTGGGAAAAGTTCCCTTGATTTTTGGGGGAGATTTCAATGTTTTTGCAGATCCCTTGCTAGATAGATTGTCTACCTCTAGATTTCGACCATCCAAGACTTTTCATGCCTTTAAGACTTTTCTTCATACCACCAAGTTAGCTGACATTTGGAGATTACACTATCCCACTGGTAAGGAATTCTCTTTTTTCTCCAATCCTCATAATTCCCATTCCAGAATTGATTATTTTTTACTTTCACCCTCTCTCATTCAATTTGCAAATAATCCTGCCATTGGTACTATTGACATATCAGACCATGCCATGATTTCTTTTGTTTTAAATGTTTTGTCTTCTTTTGCTAAGCAATCTAGATGGCGTATGAATACTGACATTGTCCTTAATGACACTCATAAACCTAAGTTGTTGCAAGCGATTCAGGATTATTTTACATTCAATCCGGAAGACTCTACCTCTGTTACTAATCGGTGGGATGCATTTAAAGCCTATATCAGAGGTTCTACAATTTCTATTATGGCACATGAGAATAAGAAATTTAATTCTAATATCAAATCTTTAGAGAAACAAATAGCTCATTTTGAACGTTTATTTATCACGTCTAATGATCCTCAATATAAACTTAAACTACAAAAATTTAGATATGAATTTAATGCTATTCTTAGTACGAGGGCTGGGGTTCAGCTTTCTAAGTCCAATGCTAGATTTCGCTTTAATTCTAATAGGTCTGGTAAACTCCTTGCTAATTATTTACGTATTAAAAGGGATAAAACGCAGATTACCTCCATTCAAGGTTCTCAAGGTAAAATTGCACTTTCCCATAATGATATTGTTCAAGAATTTTTACATTTTTATTCCACCTTATATAATCAACCAGATTGTTGTGATGAATCTATAATTGACGCTTTTTTAAATCATTCTGACTTACCTCATATTTCTCCCTCTGATAGACTTGGGTTAGACTCACCTATTACTACTGATGAAATCCTGACTGCCATTAAATCACTTCCAAAAAATAAATCTCCTGGTCCTGATGGCATCCCTGCCGAATTCTATAAAGAATTTCAAAATCATCTTTTACCTTATTTGTACCAGATTTTTTCTCATTTTTCTTCCTCAGGTACCATTTCGGGCTCTTTTTCAGAAGCATTAATTGTTGTACTTCCCAAACTTGATAAAGACCCTACCCTTGTCACTAATTATTGTCCCATTTCTTTGATTAATCAAGATTGTAAATTATATGCTAAAATTCTTGCCTCTAGGTTAGCTCCTGTCCTTCATTCTATTATCCACCCTGACCAATCTGGTTTTATGAAAAATAGATATTCTGCTAACAATACGAGAACGTTATTACATGTTATTGAACAAAGCTCCACTATCCTTGTCCCTGCTGGTGTTATGGCATTAGATGCAGAAAAAGCTTTTGATAAAATCCATTGGCAGTTTTTATTCAAAACTTTATTATCTTTTAATTTTGGACCATCCTTTATTCGTAAGATTTCTGCTTTATACTATGCTCCCACTGCTCGATTGTTTATTAATGGTCAGATTTCTAACCAATTTTCCCTTTTTAGAGGAACACGTCATGGTTGTCCCCTATCCCCTCTTTTATTTTTATTGGGAATTGAACCACTTCTTAATTTCATTCGTAAATGTGAAAACATTCAAGGTATCACTATCAAAGATGTTACTGTTAAAACTTTAGCATATGCTGATGATGTGTTATTATTTATTAGTAATCCTGCATCGTCTGTACCATTTTTGCTTGATATTATTTCTAAATATTCAGCTGTATCAGGATATAAATTAAATGTTAGTAAAACTGAATTTTTTCCTTTAAATATGCTTTGTAATCCTGATATGTTACCTTCACCGGATATTGTTTGGCAAAAGAGTAAGTTGAAATACCTTGGTATATTATTTTCATCATCCCTACATGCTACCTTGAAGTTAAATTGTGATTTCATTCTTGATTATATTAAACAAAACACTTCCAAATGGTCTTCCCTTCATCTTTCCTGGTGGGGGAGAATGGAGTCCATTAAAATGAATATTGCCCCAAAAAATGTTTATTCTCTTGCTATGATACCAACTCAATTTCCACTCAAATTTTATAAAGATATTGACAACCTGTTATCTAAATTTCTATGGAATAATAAACCTCCCCGTATTGCTTATAAAACATTGAAAATTCCTAAATGCCAAGTTGGTTTTGCCCTACCTGATTTCTATTTATATCATAAGGCATTTATCTTAAAACAGAGCTCGTTATGGTTTAATATTTCACCTGTTGTTAGTCCTCCTATTTGGTTTCATATTGAAACTTCCCTTGTAAAACCTTTTCCTTTGCTTTCCTTGTTAACTATGTCCTCTACCTCTAAGATTATACATTCCTCGTCCATAATCAAATCATCAAGATTAATTTTTATTGATTTAGACTCTAATTTTGCATCCCCTTTACTTTCTATGGTGCATTTGTCCTTATGGCGTAGCGCTTTAATAAAATTAAATAGAAATGTCTCTTTTTGGTCTTCCTAGATTGCTAAGGGCATTTTCTATCTTAAAGATGTTTTCTTAGATGATGCATTTATTCCATTTACTCAACTCCAATCTAAATTCAATTTACCAATGTCCGATTTGTCAAAATATCAATTTCTTTGTAATTCCATTTTAGATTCCTTCCCAACTGGTATCCCGTCTATATTGTCAGCTGATTTTTTAATTTATATCAATACTGTTTCTTTATCTTCTAAAGCAGTTTCTGTATTTTATAAGAAACGTACCTTTTCATTAGGCTCCAACGTTGATACAATTTCCACTTTTTGGAATACTGAGCTCTCCATTTCCCTATCAACTGATCCATGGTCATTAATTTGGACTAATAGTATTTCTGGATGGTTACCAGTTTCACTTTATCAAACCAATGCTTATATTTTGTTTAATTCTTTATGGACTCCTTTACGTTTATTTAAAGCTAAATTATTACCATCAAACCTATGTTAACATTGTAATTTACATCCTGGTTCTTTACGTCACATGTTATTTGATTGTCCTATTATTATGAAATTTTGGTCTGAAGTATGGAATGTGATATTGAAAATGTTGCCTCTTTCTGATTTAATTTCTTATAAATTGATAATATGTAAATCAGTTGTTTTGATTGATCCTCTTGATGATGCTGAAGCTAAGTTATTTAATTTTTTGGTTTCCGCTGCGTTAAAATCAATTACTTTTTGCTGGAAGGATGCTACTTCTCTTTCAGTTCATGCTTGGTGGTCTTGGATTATCTTTACAAGAAGAGGTGCTCAATTATCTTTACAAGGTGTTCATCATAATTCTTCGCATTTTCAATCCTTTTGGTCTCCTATAGATTCATATGTGAAGTTGTGATTCCTGCTCTTTCAATGTTAAGATTTTATTCATGGATTATCATACTGTTTTTTAGCATTTTATTGGTAACTCTATTTATCTAAGTTATTATTCTATGAAATGTATATTTCCCCTTTTCCTTCTTCCCCCCCTTCCTTCCTTTCCTCCTGTTTTTAGTTATCCTTTGATTGACGATGGTACTCTGCGATGTAATTTATTTGTGACTGCTTATTTATGATTGTTCTTATTCGCTTCCATGCAATTTAATGACTTAACTTATCAGTTTTCTGTATGTACCTCTGTATTTTTTCCATTGCCAAAATTCAATAAAATCCTTCTGAACTAAGAAAGAAAGGGACGCTACCATTTTGAACAGCATCATGACGAGACTGTATAGAATAATCTTCAGCCTCCCCAACTACACATCACCTGGCAGATTAGACTGGAATTTGGACTGCAAAAGCAGACCGTGGCCAGACAGGCAGCCTATAAACTGCTGGAATAAAATTAGGAAGGTGGCCCCCAACACCCTAAAGCCCCACCTCTGGCAGTAGGTGCAGAAAAGCGACACATCGGCGGCCAGGGACTATCTTAATGAAGCACTATCTGTAACTGGACTAATCCATCTCTGAGAAACATCCACCACCCATCCGTGCTTCAAAAACTGGCCATCAAAAGGATAAAATCCCTCTCAATGATAGTGGACAAGGATGCTTCAGCACACAGAGCCCATTCTTGGTTAACCCTAAACAACTACAGGACATCGGCACCTCAGCAATACCGTCCAGGAGATGTTTTTGAAGTACTGCCTAGGCCTGCTACCTTCTCTGTTACACCTATCTCCTTGGCAGCAAAACCCTACACAGAGCTTGCCACTTAAGCGGCTCCGGAAAAGACCTGCCACAACTAAAATACTCTTGCAAGGAGTTACTGGACAAATGGAGACAGCTACAAAAGCCACTTTTTAGCCAAAGAGGAATACATACACGTAGGCTAGCTGTGATGGCTTGCTTCGCCCCTGGAGATCTGGAGTTGAACTGTTGTTTTGTGAAGTTTCTTAAAAAGGTGGAAGGGAAAATGGCAGCTGGGGCTTGGCAAGCTCCGTTGACTTCCACACACTCCGGAAGTCTACAAAATCAGGACTCTTTCATGTATCCAGAATCTAGGGGCATATTAGCAAGAACTCATGAAAAATATCGCCTCCTGACGCTAAAACGGCGATAATGGGCTTGCTAAAATGCATTATAGAATTCCAATAGAAGCCCAGGTTAGATGTCCTGCACATCTAACTTGGGCTTTTATTGGAATTCTATAACGCATATTAGCAAGCCCATTATCGCCGTTTGATAAATTTAACGCGGTTCTCGCTAATATGCCCCAAGTCCTGAGAAGCAGCTTCTGTTCTTACCGCCCCTCTGACGCCTCATGTAGTTCTGCATACTTTGTACAATTGCTTTTGAGTCAGAGGGTACATGAGGTTTGGCTGCATAACATTGCCTGAAAAAGCACACTCCATTGGCCAGACACCAACACTTCAATCTTCTGTCTTTGACTACTGCCAATCTTGAAAAAGGCCATGGTGTGAGGATTGGCATGGATTGTAGCTGTGGCTGGGTAATTGTAGCTTTTGTATGTACGTGGTTAACGCTTTGTTTCTGTGGATATGGGCGGATAAGCTTTGTTGATTTGCCCAGTATGCATTTTCTGAGTTGGCAACACACTTTTCATGTCCCACTGTTGATACGGCCGGGCAAGCATTGCAAAGTTGCTGAGTATGTATTTAAGGATCCGCATGCACTTTACTTGCTCGACAAAGGTTTTATTACATTTGATTTGAAATTGCTACCGCTGTTATAAAACAATTGTGTAAGTTTGCTCACTCAGCATGCATTTTGTTGGTTATTCCAATGGGCAGCTAAGCACTTTTAAGGCTTTTAATGCTGATACGGACAATGTGGCTTGCCCAGCTTGCAATTTAAAGATCAATTTGCACTTTAGTAGCTCAGTGAAGGGGCTACCTACCGCTAATTATATTTGTACCTTTGTGTTTTAAAAAAAATGATTATTGTTTGAATTTTTGCAATAGCTTTAAGTAACCGAGCAAAGTTAATACACTTGAAAATTACAGCATACGTTTAACTGCTTGTGCCCTTCTTTTAGTTAAATAACTTTAAAAGAAGTATACCTTTATGCCATGGTGTAAACCATACATTCAGATACACGGTGTTATATGCTATTTATTGTCATTATTGAGGAAATGGAGAGGCAACATGACTCACTCAAGGCTTTGCCTCTCGTGACGGGAACCAAGCAAGGCTCCTTCCTGCACTCAACAAAGCAAAAAACATAGGGGCAGATTTACAAGCCCCTTGCGCCACTTTTGCGTAATTTTTAACATGGCAAAAGTGAGGGAAGGCTGGTGCATGAGGCTCGTAAATAAGCCCCATAATGTACTGTGTGCATCCGCAAAGTGTGTTATATTTATATATATATATGTATATATATATATACATATATATATATATTTATATATATGTGTGTGTCTGTATGTGTGTGTGTGTGTGTGTGTAGATAGTTTTTACTGAAAAAACAAATGATAGAGAAACTTTATAGTTAGGAGAAAATGTCAGTTAAAACTACATATTCTGTGCAAGCTTTGGCCTTGTGCAGCAGGTGTTGGCTTCAGGCTTCAACTTTACCTTCCAAGTGGCCAACCATAAACTAGACTGTTTTACCTTTTTAAAAAATGTTATTAAAAACTGCAATTTCGGGAGAATAATATCTGTTTTTGACTACAAAATGATGGCTGTGTAAGCACATTTTATTTTGTTTTTTACCACCATTTTCTACGCTTCTGAGCGCATCACACCTCTCTTAAATTGACCCTCTCTCATAGTGCATCACCTTTGCTATGGAATTTATTTTCAGGACTGAAATCGGACCAAAATCGCAACTTTCAAGATAGGTGAAAAAAACATAAACAGCCAGATGCATCAAGCATCCATTTTGCGATTCCTTATTAGCGAAAAATAAGGAATCGCTAATAAGGAATAGCAAAATGCTATGCATGAAGAAATCGCATAAAAAATAGCAATTTCTTAGAATTCCTTAATTGCGACTCGCAAATTGCGAGTCGCAATTAAGGAATACCTCCCCATTCATTCCTATGGGTCAAGAGGCCCATAGGAATGAATCGGAAGACAATCTCAATTTGCGAATCGCAATTAGCGATTCGCAAATTGAGATTGCGATTGTAAGGGTGCAGGGGTGTCCAAAGGACACCCTGTTGCACCCCTGAAATTGTTCTGTGCACACACATGCCCTTAGGGCATGTGTGTGCGCAACATGAAACCTTGAAAACTGCACTTTAGTGTATTTTTCAAAGTTTTTGCAAATTACCATGAAGTTGTACTTCATGTTAATTTGCGTGCCCTATTAGCGAATTCGCTATTTTTGAAACTTTCATGCATTACATTTAAGGAATCTCAATTTGAGATTCCTTAAATGCAAACAATCGCAATTTAGCGAGTTCTCAATTTGCGATTTTTGCATTTGGGATGATGCATCCCACATGCAAAAATAACGGTCGCAAAGGGGCAGATTCGGAAAATCTGCCCCTTTGCGACCGGTTTTTAGCATGATGCATCTGGCTGTTAGATCCCTTTGTCAGTTAATCACATTCGTCAAAACAGTAAAATGTGATCCCCAGAAATCGGGAGTTTAAACAGCCAAGATAGGCTGTTGGTCTCTTCTGTCCAATGTCTTTAGTGCATCAATCTCTCATTCATAAAAAGCAAAATCAGACACATATCATTTTTAGAACACAATCTTGGTCTAATGTATTGTGGCCAGGATTACCTCTCCATGTATATGCTGTCTTCTCTTCACATGCTAACATTTAGTCATAAGATGGTTCTAGATTGGCCGCCAAAAAACAAACTCCTGGAAAAGAAAAAACTTTGATGCACCACAATGTCCCATAACAGCATTAAAAATTGTTTATACAGAGCTCGAATAGATCTCTGTTCCAGCAACATTCTTACATCTCTGGTGTCCTCGCCAGGTGTCGTGTGAACATCAAATATAATTGTTAGAGGCTGGAAATAATCTAGGCGAAGCCTATTGACTTGTTTTTCGAATATCAGTCCTTGGGAAAGATCATGAGAACAAAGGCATTAAATACTATAAAATGACTCAAATACAGACTTACTATAAGTTCTAAATAATTATATAGCTGCATGCCATGAAACATCACTGAGCAGGAAAACAGTTGCAGAAAAATGCAAAAGCACCCCCCACTGTTGTGTTAGACTGTTGGGTGGTGATGTAACACTATGGCCCTTCCTATAGAGTATGGTCATATCCCATTGCTGACCTCTTAACAATAGAGTTAGGTAACAACATCTGTTTTAGGGTGAACGTGTGATTTACATATACTTTTATGCTATACATATGGATAAAGCGGAAATCCATTTAGATTAATCAGATATTCACAAACTCCTTCTTCACCAGCTCAATCAGAAGGCTCCCTGATGTCTATAAATGGATAATCTGGGAAGCAAATTGTGATGGTCCAACAATGCATAACATAAACCCTGGTTGGAGGTCCGCTACGCGGGACTCCGAGAAGTGCACAAAAAACTCTGTCGCACTACGCGGAGCTCCGCACGGGGCTGAGTTTCATTAGATAAATGCAGTTCGCAATGTTTGTCAGAGCCAGGTGCTTGTCCGCACTGTGCAATCATCGCAAACGTTATCATGCACAGCGCAAGTATTTGCTGCTTCTTTTCTGCCACTCGAACAGATTTTTACTAGAGCAGCAGCTTTCTCAATGTGAGTGGGCGGTTTCTCGAAGCGAGCATACGCGACCACTCTCAATGACAAATCTGACCGCATGTGTTAGAAAATCTCGCAGGGATGTGGATTTTCCATGCTCTCACTCGCCAACTTGATGTTGATGATCACGAGCGAGGACAAAAAACTCCGCAACGCGAAGCAGAGCTTTTCGGAACTCCGCAAGCTCCGCGTAACGTGGAGTGCGGAAAACTCTGCTAACTTCGCGAGCAAAGCGGAGTTCACCGCCCAGACTTACATAACATATTGATGGTAGCTTTATCATGTGTACAAGGGTAATAAATACAATTAAAGTATTCTCTGAGCCGGTATTTGGGTGTTCTCAAGACAACGTCCATTAAAAAGATTGTAAGGCAGGGGTGTCTATTGAGCTTAATTAGGAACTGTAATAATAGCTCAAAATCTTGGGTGGCATTCACTCTTTCATAAAGACATCTTCTATTAACTTGTAAAGCATGGGTATCCATAAAAGCTTCCATATGCACTGCATTATAGCTCTGAATCTTAGATGACATTCATCCCTTGTTAGACAATGGCAGTTCTTGGCTCTCATCCTGCTAGGCCTGTTGGCCTTGGGTTCACACTTGGGCATACACAGAACGATGCTGAGCTGGTCGTCTTCATTCCAGTCTAATCACAAGTAACTGGCCAGGCTAAGGAGTTTCATTTGTTAGAGTACTTACTCCTAGAAGAAAACAGACTCTTGAAGTTTCAGAAATAGAGGTCTTCACATTGCCTTAAGTTCGACCAAATAAAACAGAATTTAACCCGATTTATTCTCACAACTCGAAACTCAAGTCAGACCGCTGGCAGAACTGTTTATTGTTCTGGCTGGACTTGAATTTCACTGTGATCTAGATTCCACATGTGCCCTATAAAAACAGACCTTTGTTATTTGCAGGACAACTGAAATTATGCGATTGTGCAGCAGTGGTGATGTTCACATAATTATAGGTTTGTGGATTTTGCCACATAATCCATCATCTGAGGCATAATCTACAAATGTTAGCAAAAAAAATTGTTTCTAGCTCAACCAGTTCAAAAGTTACTAAAAATGTGACGACGCAGGTTGCTGTGCAGTGGAAGGACCTTTACAAAGCTGGACTGGTCACCTTTCTGTAGCTTATTGATATATTTGAGTGTTAAATTGGTACTAATGTAATGCTACCAAGGCTCAGTAAGTGTTATCAAGTTTAAAAATGAACAAAATAATCAAGTCATACTATGACAAGATGTGCCGCATAATTTGCCTTTTCTGGACATAAAATTTACTCAACCATGCTGCATAATTTGGCTCTCTCCTGCTGAGAATTCCAGTGACCCTGGTTATATGCCAATGAACTCAATCCATTTCTTCCACCCAGTGAATTCCGCCATGTTGTTCAGGCTTTAATAGCATCCAGAGATGACTATGGAACTACCATCCTGGTGCGTACACCAACTTTTTCTTTTTCCCTGAAACTGCACTTCACTGTAAAGACAACTGTTGTTTCTGACGCCAGAAAGCTAATAATATTTCCTTTGTTTTCAGTGAACTGTGCTGGCACCCTCTGAAAGCCTGGATCACATTTAAATCAGGGTGCATTATTTTGAAAGCAATGCACCGTATGGGCCCTGGTTACCTTTCCACCACTCTCAAGGTAGATGAAAACATCTCTGAACGTTTGCAAAATTTGACGATTGAAACAAAAGCGTTAGAACACCAAAAGCAAGCATTTTCCAGACATCTCCTGCACTTAGTAAATCACTGTCAGCATATTGCAAATACAGTTTCATTACAAAATGACATGTTCAATCAATATTTGAAAGGGACTTGCCGTCTCTTCTCTATGGCTGCTCTTCTATTATTTTGGGTTGTCTCTCCACCTAGCTCCAATGCCACCTCCCATAATTTCCTAACATGCTATTTTTATCCCTGGCTTCCTTTTCATATCCTCCATTCCTACTTCTTTATGCCAGCTTCTGTTGACTCCCAACAGATCTTTCTTTATTTCCATGTGGTTTCACTGCAGTTGCTCGTCATCGGAGGTTGTTCTGATGTACAGAACACCGCTACGCTTCCAGTCGAGTACATTCATAAAAATGCTAAATAAACAAACAAATGACAGCCACCCTTGAATTTAAAGATAGACTTGGGGTATGCCTATTGGAAGAATATATTGTATTGGAGCCTGGTGGCGGTGTAATATCCATTCATCCATGATAGTTCAATAACTTATAGAGTTACGAGATCATGATTATTGTAGACTTTCCATCAAAACAGCCCTGTTTTGATATGTTAATGAATTTCTAAAGTGCGCTTATAGTAAATACTGGTGTCCTGGCACTGAGTTTGTAAGCAGACCTTAAAAGAAATATTGAGAATACAACCAGGTATTTCAGTGCCTTTCAAAAACAGTGTAAACTAGACGTTTTCCATAGCATGACTTGAATACAACTCGGTTTTTAGCGCCCTATGAAAACATAAGCCAGGAGTTTTCCGCAGCACTTCTGTAAGCGCGTTCCACATTTTGGCAGCAGATACTGAAAAAGGACTTCCTCTGAGGTGCACCCGTTTGAATCTGGGACCGCCACTAAAGCAGCGTCTGAAGATCTCCAATAACAACTAGGGATTTAATAAGAGAATTTCATTTTTAGGAGAGACAGGCCCTGTACCATGAAATGTTGTTTGAACAAGACACAAGGATTTAAAACTGATCCTTTTACTCACTCATAGCCAATGTAGGGAATCTAGCACTGCTGATGCAGAGGTGTAGCGTGGCAGACCTACGGCTATCTTTGCAACATCATTTTGAATCGTTATTGAAAACATCAGGATAACCAGAAGAGCCATCACGTTCCGTCTTACCAAAGGACTTTTTCAATTAACATTAAACTATAAATTTATAAAACTAATATTATGAATGTTTGTGATATGCACTAGCATTAAACGTTTGACATGTTGAATAGCATTGTTACCACTGAAACCGATAGTAGACTCAATTTATTTCACCTTTTTTTCTAGTCTTCTGATGTTTTTTACTTTTGTCTTTTGGGTCACATTAGTATAACTTTCAACATAGTTACGTTTTAATTTCCTGCAGCCTTGAAAAAGTTCTTTGGTTGGACGAAACGTGTTGGCTGTTATGGTTATCCTAATGTTACCAAACAACAAGACTGTTTTGATAGAATGTTGACAATAAATAATGTTCTCATAAGATTATAGGTTATTTAAGACTAATGGGGTGCTTTAATTAACCAACACTAATTGTGAGAAGTATTGTTTTTCATACTCTCAAGTAACACTTTTGGTGGCTAGGTGTTTCAATGCTTAGAGTATTGCTATTTCTGAAAACATCAGAACGAAAAACCAATATTCTTAGTAAGAATCTTTTGATTTTGTAACTGTAGCAAATACATGACACTTCTTGTGGATGAGCAACAATATATTTTCTCGACAGTGGGACATCAACCAGGAAAACTCAATCTGCTATGGAAATAGTACAGTAGTCTCTATTCGTGTCTAATGTCTACCATTCTACTAGCAATTGCATCTTCCCTCTCCCCTGGAAGGTCCACCAAGCAATCCGATAATTACATAGCTTCCATGTAATGGTGTATGGATTCTCCTTTAACAACTTTCCCACGAGCCAGAACCCAATCAACAGAATGGGTCTGTAGTCATCTTCTTGATAAGTGTTACTGTATTCCCAGCTCTTTTTTTAAAATATAACTTAGGGTGCCAAGTGTTTTCAGTGTCATCTCATTGTTTTTAATAAAAAACCTAAACAGTAAATTAAAGAATGGTAAAACACTGAAAATTACATTTTAACATAAATCAGTCATGTTTCCAGTATGCCTTGTTGCCACAATTAATAATTGGGGTGAGGTTTTATGTTATCATGCCATGAGTGTGTTGGTTGCTTAACCACAAAGAAAAGAAAAGTCACAAACAATTGGCACGGGATACCCTTTTTATTGGACTAACTTGGAGCATTATTTTCACCAGGAAAGTTAGAACAATAAAAACGCAGTGCTGACAAAAACCCAACTTGCATGTCCTTTGAAAAACACAGTGTTTGGGGTTCCCATCAATCCGAATGAAGAAAGATGCACTAAGTGCAAAGTAAGCGCACATGATTCCTTCCGCAAACATGACAACCCAGAAATGCTTTGCACCTCCGGATAGAGAACACTGGCTATTTTACTGTTGTAAAAGGATTTAAAAATACTTTAAAAACGCCTTTTCCATTTGCTATTTTATTTAACTCCATAAATATTTTTTTCGTAAGGCTCGGTGTTTTCTTACAACACTTTTTTTTTAAAACACTTTTTAATTTTACACACAACTTTGTAACACTTTTTTTGACTGTGTCCAACAACTGAATAGTAAAAAAAAAAAAAAAGATTTGGCAAGTGTGGAGCAGCTGGGTAACCAGGGACATTTCTGCATACTTCTAGTAAACCCACTGAGAAATCAAGTATTTGGCTTCAGTCTACAAATCAATACCATCTCTTTTATTTCTTTTTTGACACAAGTCGCTGAGAGATTGCCTTTTCAGATTACCAAACCAGCCCGTCCTGTCCTTCTTTTCAATGAAAATAACCGTTGTGTTAGCATGCAGAACTTACAATAGCTACTAAATATTACATGTCTTTCCCTGAAAATGTAGCTGCAATAAAAAAGAGCATAAATATAACCAAAAATAGTAAATAAAAAAAAAGCTTCCAAAGCACAACAGTGTACTATAATTAATTAGCATTGCGATGGGGTGTTGTGTGCACATCCAAAACCTAAACAAACCATTTCAAATAGTTTCTTCTATGTATTACTGTATTTACAAATATATGATGCACCCAGCTTTTTTTTTTTTTTTGGGAAAGTTTTGTGTACTTCTTCCATAGTCTTTTGCACCTGGTTTCAGAGCTCTTGAGTTTTCTAGGCCAAAGGAGAAGTGGTTCTAGAAGTTTTTGTGCAGTACAGTCTGTACTCTATGAGCCTGGGAAATTTGGTGAAAATTATACTGATTACTGAATGCGCGTATCATGCGCACTCTCCGTTATTCTTGTTTCTTCATCATCATTTAGTGTGTCTCTACTGCCTTGAATGCGGAAGTTCAGTATGCTTCACTGATGCTCGCCGAATCCTCTTCTCTGTTGGACAAATCGATTACGCGTCAGGAGTTGTCGAAAAGGTGCCTGGACATACCCCTCTCACTTGTTTAGGTAGTAAACATGGGACGCCCCGTCACCGGCTCCTCCTTGTACTGTGAGATGGCTTGTTACCCTGTATTCCTAACCCCTTCAGTTCTTTTCGGGACACAGTTGCGGAGTTTAACCCAAGGTTCTCAAACAAATGCCTGCATCTGCTTTCCAACAACTTTGCATTGAAGTGTATAGATCTCGGAGGTCCTGTACTTAATTTTGGTTCTGTGCAGAAAGAAGTTTTAACTTTTGAGTCTATTGTAACAAAAAGAAGGCGTACGTTTGGGTGGACATCCCACACTCAGTCCTCATTGTCTGGACAGCTTCACCCTGTTTGGAAGATTGGAAGTTCCCCTCACGCTCATGGAATAAAGGACAGGAAGTGAGTGGCAGGAACAGTGGTTCTTCCAGACCCGATGCGTATGTGAAGGGTCGGGTGACTATGATGGGCACACTGTTGTTCAACCATGCCTCGCTCTTGTGCCATCAGGAAGTTAAGGATAGTATATGAAGTGCAGTATGTAACTTCGGAACAATGATCACAGATCTATCCCCACTCAAAGCTAAACAAACTCCATTTGTATTAGATCTTTGCTATCTATTCAGCTTAAACCCAATTGTTAGCAAGTACTTGCTATCCAACTTCAAGCAGGCATTGGCAGCCATGATTGTACAAGAAGCTACGCTCAACACATAACTGTGTTTTTGTTTGGGAACCGTGCTGCTGGCTCGCCGGATCGAAAGATTCAACCGCATATGTGTTACTGGTAAACTTGTCTGTTAGTCAGAAACTATACATGATGGCACATCTGTAAAAAGCAATAATTAAAGCTGCTAATGCACCATAAGGACTATTATGCCTTATACAACATGGTGAATCCCCCCAACCACAACTTTTTCTCTATGGGGAAACAAAGCAATGTAGACGGTACAAGCAGGCAATGCCTTAATTTTTCTTTTTGCGAATTTACTACAATGCTTTTGACCACCAGTGTCACTGCCCCTAGGCCTGTGTAACTTTTTTCTGTATTTCCTATATGGAAACCCCTTACCGTGCACCCCTTAAAAAGTCAGTTACTCCTTCTGATGCTGGAAATACTCCCTACTCCTTTAAAAATACCAGATACTGTTTTCATGGTAGGAAACTACCTGTAGGGGGCATGAGAATAACCACAAGCATATGAGTTTGTGCATTACTATCGACTTTGGTGTTGTTGCCCAACCACCTTACCCAACCTTAAATCTATTAATGTTGCAATCTCACTACACTCCATAGCAAAACTTTGCATTTTG
Source organism: Lissotriton vulgaris (assembly GCF_964263255.1). NCBI lineage: Eukaryota > Metazoa > Chordata > Amphibia > Caudata > Salamandridae > Lissotriton > Lissotriton vulgaris. The sequence continues at coordinate 128,682,464 of NC_141691.1, read as the reverse complement.
AATTACACTTTCTGAATATAAAAGCCAATTTAGGATGACATTTTTACTTAGGCTTGTGATTTTTAATTTTGATTGCACTTTTTTAAATCGTAGGAGGGCAAAATGCTTTGTGAATTGATCCTTCAGTTTTTTTTATTTTTTTGCATCAAGCCTGAGGCACAGGATAGTGGGCCAACCCTCCAGGGCCCCCAACAGTTCTAGGGGGCTCCACTCAGCCCAAGGAGAATAAATAGCTGAGATAAGAGGCACAGGCCCCTCGTCACATTTTAGAGATTTACCAAATCAGGGCTGAGTTTACAGAAGAAGGATGAGGTCACAAAGATTCATGTTAGTCTTAGTGGGTTGTGCTGTGTGTAGATACAATTGTCACTGATCCTAATGTTGGTGCAGGGAACCTCTCATGTCTCAATAAGAGTGGAGAGAGAATGCGATCCTTTTGTTTGCGTAAGTAGTTTATATTCCCTGATACATTGGTCTGCATTCTGAGCTGATTAAGACTCGTAAAGCCCTGCATTGAATGTATGAGGTTACAATGCGTATATTTAAAATGCATGCCTTTCCAAAGCAGTTTTTACATCGCAACATCCTTTATATCACATTCTATTTCATTGTATGCCATTACATCGCATTTTCAGAAGCTACCTTTACAACGCATTTGACTACATTGCATTACACCTTTACAACACATACCATTACAATGCATAACATTACATCGTATTTCAGGTAAGTGTTCGATACAATAGGGGTAATAATTACTATTCTAACTCCACTGAGTGCAACAGTAGGGTAACTGTTGGATAGTGTAGGGGTAAAAATTACTATTCTAACTCCAGTGTGTGCAACAGTAGGGTAAGTGTTGGATAGCGTAGGGGTAAAAATGAATATTCTATCTCCAGTGAGTGCAACAGTAGGGTAAGTGTTGGATACTGTAAGGGTACTATGCGTTCTAATGGTATGCATTGTAATTACTTGCAATGTAATGCCTGCATTGTAGTGACATACGTTGTAGTGACACGTGTTGTAGTGACATGCAATGTAATGGCTGTGTTGTAATGACATGCTATGTAAAGGATGTTTCGATGTAGTGACTGCTATGTAAAGGTATTGCGATGTAATGACTGCTATGTAAAGGTAGTGCGATGTAATGACTGCATTGTAAAGGTTGTTTTCCCCTGCATTAGACCAGAGAGATGCCGTGTCTTTTGCTTCCTCGCCCTAAGAATGCCAGGTATGCCCAGATGTGGGTCCAGGCTCACAGTGCTACTGGATTCAAGCTAGCCTGGTTGATGAAGAGTGATACCCTGAAAATGGTCCCAGGATTTTTGTTTCCGGTCCAGGGAGGATCTGGCTTGGCAGTTCGGGCTGGACTGTTCTTATGAGGTGCAGGGTCAAGACTGATTTGCTTCTAAACCGAGGTGGCATGGTGAGCAAAGGAACAATGGATTTAACCCAGATCTCTTGACTGGGGGGAAATGTTTGATTTTATTCTGCATTCCGTCCATCAATGGTGTGTCTTCTGCATTAGACCAGCATAGCCTTTGTGCTGCAGCTAAATCTGGCAAATGGCACTTTGTCGAGAAGAGTGCCATAATGACACTACATTATGTTCTTATGGGTTTAGTTGGCAGTGTACTTTTTCAAACTGGATCTTGGGTATGTGACGACATACACAGTGGTCCTCCCCACCTTCCTGAAGAGCTGTACCCATCTTTCATTTCCTCGCCCTGGCTGTACTGCTAGTGAGGGCCTACCACCACAGTCCACTAGACAGAGGGTCAGTGCATGCCACAAGAGGCTAAGTTGACACTATGACTTCTGATAGCTGCCTATTAAAATAAAAGTTTGGTCATGAGGTATCATCTTAACTTGGCAAAGGCTGAGAGCTGCCCTGCAACTTTCCATTGTCAAGTGATGTGTCGGTCCCTTTTCACACACTGTGGCTTCTTCCCCACCACATGCCTAGCCATGTTTATTTAGCACCTGTTCAGGAACTGCATCAAACCTTGGGGGGATGTTTTGTTACTGAAAAGTCACCACCACTTCCAAGGCAATTAATATTTTTAAATGGACATTACTTTTTGCTGATTAGAAGCAAATAACCTAATTATCCAATACAGAATCAAAAGCTGTTTTAGTCTTTTGCAACTTTTGCGAAATTTCCCGGTTTGCCTTTTTCTTCCCTTGAACAAAGTTTTTGTTTCACATTTAGAGGTAACACTCACTCTAATCAAATCCAGATAAGCTGAAGATGTATGCAAATTTATTTTTTGCAGGGCAGCTGTTAGAGGAGTTTTTACGCACACAATGACCTTGTGCAATAGCAGAACACTAACAGGTATATTTACTAGCCTTTGCGCATGTGCTCATGTGGTGCAACGCTATTTTGTTCTGTGCTTGTGGGATTTTTCAATGTATATCAAATAGACGCTACAGTTTGCGAGCAGAAACCTTAAATAAATATACCCCAATTCTTTTCACAAAATATATGCACTACTTTACTCAGTTTTAGGGAAGCAGAGAGATCATATATATTTGAATATATAATTATTTAGAGTTTATTTAAAAGACAACTAGTGTGCACGTATGTATGTGTATTTTACAAACTGTAAGGCTGAAGGTACAGATTTTTTAATTTTAATCCTAGATTTTTGAAAGTTTAAAATGAATAAAGGCCGCGGCCACAGACCCCGTCTGAAACATGCGCATGTCTTGAAAGGAATTAAGAGGGGTGGTTACTATAATGCCATTAAAAAAGGAGTTTGTATGTATTCCTGGCCAGGGGACTACTGCAGGCAACTTCAATAGGCTAGTGTTTTTCTAGTTGACAACAGAACCGGAATTTCTTTTTTTAGGTTACCCTTTTACAGACTAGCTTATATCTACGTGACTTAAAAGTGGCTGGAGTATAAATATTCCATTTAGAGGGCACATGAGTTCCTTAACTTTGGATTATACATAATACCCTGTTGTTGGCAACTATGCGAGCTTGAGCTTCTGTTTTGGCCCTTCCCATTGTCAAACGTTTGGGGTGGGAGCCAGTAACCTGTTGGCAAAAGGACGTTTCTTGCACCATACCGCTAAAGGCTAGAAGATGCCCTTGCCTTGAGTTTGGCATTAATGGTCCTCTGTGCACTGCCCTTTGCGAGGCTAGTGCAATAAAGTGCATGGACGCTTGGAATGTTTGCATGACTATGTAGCTCCTAGACACCCCAGGGTAGTAGTGCGCTTTACACATTTAATTGTCATTTAATTTATGTTGAGAGCAAGAAATAGAGTGATGGCGATGATAGTGTCATCTTCCAGCACAGAAGCATGATGGGAGTATCTCAGGACATGGCGGATCAGTCAAAAAATACCATATCTTCATTAGAACATGAGGATATGTTTCCCTCCTAGAGTTCCCTCTAGTCTTCCTGTTTTCCCATGGCCTACTCATCAGTATACCAAAAACGTGCTGCATGCCATGCAGCCTTCAGAGCCACCAATGCAACCTTTTAATAAAGATAAACTTTAAAAATAAGACTTTGCATTTTTAATGAGCAACCATCCCACCCAGCGAGCCTTTACACCCTGTAGAGAGGTCTAACATGCAGAGTGGATATAGTATGTGACGTCATATAGCAGTGTTTTAAAAGAAGGTCTGGGGATCCCAATTCTGCATGAAAATTGACTTATGTTTTATACTTAGCAGGTGGGGAGAGGATGAAATCCAACTTTAAAATCGACGAACCCAAGTCAACAGGAGACCTTGTGGATACTGTCTATGTGAACTGCCTTTTAGGAGCTATCAAGAAAATGTATTCTAAAGAAAACACGGGTACCTTTCTTTACACATCTAGCTGACGACCTCCACGGAGCCATAGATTGCTTCTTCCCAAACCCTGTGGGATTTAGAAATAACCTTGACAGGCACGACTCTTTATGCCTGACAAGGTGCACGTATGGCTAGGTTACCCCCTCACACCAGCGTCTTTGATCTTATGGGTGTAAGACTTGGAACAACTCTACATCAAAGAGACAATGTGACGCGGACCACAGCACCCCCCTTCCCAAATTTCAGGCTTAATTATAAATTTCCCTGTCGCTTTAAAACAAAATAATCAGATGTTTCAAAAGGCTTGTAGCATTAGATGTATTTCTAGGTATACACATCAGCACCAATCTGGTCCCCGTTAGCGGTAACTAAGGGAGATCCAACTTCTGTGATGATTGGCAAGCTTTAGGGAAGATACAGAATTGCTGGATTTTGAGCAGGGTTTGAGAGAAATTCAGGAAGATGCTCCAGGTACTTTACTTGTTCTCTCTGGTTTATGCCACCATTAAAGACCTTGGTACCAGGCTTTTGTGCTCTTCATCATCGGAACAGCGTGCCCGCTCTTCATGATATACAATATGACAATGACCTACAAATCAGAAAAGCAATGTCACGGAGGGTGATTTCCAAACATTATGTGAGGGGTTGCCGCCGCCAAATACAAGGTGTTCACTCTTCATCCAGAAAACAACAGAACAGTAGTAAAAAATCAGTAGGATGACAATAAAATGTTGTGCGTAACGACAATAGAACAAATTGATGTTGCCTGGTGGCCAGGAAAAAGGAACAAAGCTTCCATGCAGTAAGGCATGGAACTTCGGGTGGTCTCCTAATGATGATAGTGTCGTGATATTTCTTCGTTAAAAAAAAAAGTTTCGCCAGGAAGGAAATATTTTCTTGACAACTTCCTCTGCGTCGAATTGGATCTAAGTCGCTTATATTTTTCTACCTTATCACATTTTGGTAGTACTGTTGCTCTCATTCCCTAAGCAGGGTCCTGCTTGTTATTGGAGGTGACAGAGTTGATGTACAGGTGGTGTAGCCATTCATCTCTGGGAATGAATATCACTGTGTTAGGGAAACAGGCTCTCCAATGTTGGTTTCTTTTCTTAGGGCACAAACAGCTGCACTTCCTTGAACTGGAGAGCTCAACCTATCATTGCTCCCTATCGGCTAATTCCTCCACGGCCCTAACAAATAGGAACAAGCAGGCAGGACTATCAAGGGATCCAACAAAGACAGGCCTGGTCTAGATAGATGTTGTGCAGGAGAGGGCAGTTTTGTATGGCATGGCAGTCTTTTCAACGTCAATAAATAGTACATTTTGCTAGAAAAAAAATAAAGAATTGGAATAAAACATTGTTTAAAAATAAGATAACAAAGAGTGCTTGTTGCAGAAAGGAGAATTCTCTTTAAGGTCTCCTAAAAATCCATATTGGGAGGTCTGGCGAATCTCAATTTACTCCAGGATGTCGTGTGATGAAGAAAAAGTAGGTCTTCTAGAACATGCCACCAATCGTTCGAACAGAAGTAGAAACAACCTGTCACAGAATAAAGATTTGACACCCCCTGTTTTCCCAAGAACATCTAAAAAACAGTAAAAGCAAGAGAACTACAGTACTTAGCAGTATCACAGTGCACTACAGAGCACACTCGGACTGACACGATTGAAAACAGAGAAATGTGGATTCGCCTGTCCCAAGGCCTTGAATGTCCAAGAGGTTTTCTTGCTTGTTTGTCTCCATGGAAGGAGTAAAAGAAACCTTAGTCCACCTCTCACTCCCATGAATCTTCTCGCTTCCCCTTTTGGAGAAGGCAAAATCCAAACCTCCAAAACACCTCTCAAATGATGTGGCGTGTGTGTAGAAGTTCAGTAGAGCACCAAAAACTCAAAACTCAAGTAAGAGGGGATTCCAGGGAAAGAGTCAAAATGAGCTGGGTGAAACAAAATAAAAAAGACAAACCAAAGAGCACTCTAAGAGGGCAGCAGATGTGTTTGAAGTCCTTTAAGCTTCTGAGTTGCCGGGTTGACTTATCACTTTTCCAACAGGAAAAAGAAAGAAAAAAAAAAAACAGCGACGACGAAAATAGTTTTTGTTTGTTTGGTTTTTTTTTTTTGGTCCTTCCGTATTTTAGTTGCAACAGTGCTTCTCCGAAAAAAAGGTCCATCTATAAATATAATTTTCTTTTTTATTTTTAAATTCTCCTCTCAATATATATATATCTATATATCTATATATTATTTTTTGAATGGCGTTAACCTGCTGAAGTTTTGCCAGAACGGGGACTGGCTTCGTTTGGGTTCGTTGAACTCGAAGACCTGGGCTTGGGTGAATCCATCCGTTACCATGTATTGTCCATGTATTGTCCCTGGTTCCTGGGGTGGTGGGTAGGCAGGAGGTACGGTCTTCGGGTAGGTGACACCTGAGAGGAAAAAAGGATCAATTAGTCTCAGCTGAGTAAAGTGACAAATCAGAACAATTTCACACTGTCTTTTGGCTTTATCAAGTATAAATTGTAATGAAATGAAAATAGAAGTTCTAGAGCGTGGCTATCACCCGGAGGTATCTAGGCGCTAAGACAACCCAGAGAGAAACAGCATACAGTAGAGCCAGAAAGATAGTACCGTGTTTAATAATCAAATCTTCAAACTATTCCGAAATTCCAAGAGATTTGATGTATTCTTAACTTCTAAGAGAAGTGAGTTCCACAGCTTTGCTGTGCAAGCTACGAATCTCTTTTAACCACATGTAGTTTTTTTTATATTGGGGACGATCAGGTTTCCACTAAAGGAATTGTATAAAGGGAGTTTGCAAAATAGAAAGTTTAAGATCCGGAACATGACTTTCGTTTAATATATGGTCCATTCACTTATGGAATATAGAGGCTTCAGATAACCTATGTTATGGGCTCTCGGGCATCCTTCTAGAGTGAAAAAGAGTTGAGCTTATGTTATTTGATGGTATGTAGTGCAAAAGTTGGCAAATTCTCGGTGCCTGAACTCTACAAGAATGCACGCAAGCTGGCGTTACCAAGATAAATGCTGGTATGGTGAGACAAGCTTTATGAAGGCTCAACCACAAGTAGGTCAGTGGCCAAGATTGTTTCAGACACTTGGTCGCTTATTATAAAAGAAGTCGGGGAAACAAGGAGACCTGACGCGTTCTCATTAGGACAAAAATCAATACAATGAAGGGTCTGGTACCTAATAAAAATTCCTAAATTAGAACTGAATCTGTAATACTTTTAAATACTAGGGGCCTGATGAAGAATTCGGCGGACATGCTACTCTGTCACAACGGTGACAGATATTCCGTCTGCCGAAATTATAAATCCCATAATATCCTATGAAATGTATATCTCGGCGGGCGATATCCATCACCGTTCTAACTAAGTAAACCGCCTGCCAAAATCTAAATTAGGCCCTAAGATTTTAAACAAGAGCCTTCTGCACGCCTGAAGCTAAAGGACTTCGATAATGCGCTGAGAGATGTGTTTCTTGAGTATTTTTTGCCTGTTGACGGATTCTATGTCATAGACTAACAAGTAGTTGGCTTCTCTAAGTAGGTAGCTTGAAAAGAATGAAACATGTGTGTCCTGTGTGTGAGGTCTTTATGAAGTATAGGTTTATGACAATGAGATGGAAGGGTACCCTACATGAAGGACTTATAATGTGATTGGGTAAAATGCGTTTTGATGAGGGACAATATGGAATTTGCGTATGAGTTTGCTTTGTAAAGTTCAGCCCATACAGTTATCTGCTTCACAACAGAAGGCAAGTGTGTTTGATTTTATGATACAAAGCAGCATAATCAAATTAATAGACTATGCTGTTGCACATGTTGGATAGTAATATTTGAATGCATTCGTTCGTTGTGTGCACCTCAGTTTTTTGACAGTCCAACAATTAAAATATTTTAACAAATGGAGTTTACCGGACAATGGAGAACAGCTTACTGAGAATCAAAGCCAGAAGCAGCAAAGAGGACAGAGGGGAGACTAAAAAGGAAAGCAATGAGATAAAGTGTATCCAGAAGAAAACTAGGCCTGGGTGGGGCTGTGAAGTGACCAAAAAACTCTGCGGCACTACGCCCAGTTCCACAATTGGCAGAGTGCATTAGGTACCGTTGTTCGCATTGATTTTTAGCACCGGGTGTTTGTCCAATGCTAGAAAATCAATGTGAACGGCTCCATGAGCAGTGCAAGAGGGCACTGCTTCTTTATGCCACTCTAGTAGATTTTCTGCTAGAGCAGCAACTTCATCAACACAAACGGAGGGTTTCTCAATACAAGCGGTACCGGCCATTCGGGACTGCCCGCTTTGAGAAATCTCGCCAGGGGGTGGTCTGGAGTAAGATTTTACTTGCTCGTCAACTTAATGGAATGAATAAATAGAAGAAAAAGTGCTATTGGAATAAGAAATAAGCAGAGGCAGTAAACTACAATGCCAAAGTCAAAATAGATTCTACAAGAATCTAGTAATGCAGACATTATAATTTTTATATTTTTAGTTAGGACTCTGCCTCTGCTGTCATCTATGCTTACTCCTTTCTCTGCCTTCTCCTTCAATACACCGGCAATATTTTCAATCAACTAATTGTTAATAAGAAAAACTGGGATGCAATGTAGTTGTGCCCGTAACAATTATGGATGGAGCCTTTAACTACCTCACTATCCCTTACATGTAAACTTCAGCAGTGAAGGGTAGAATATTGTCAGGAGCCTCACTGTGCCCTGAAAGTTAACTTTATCAGCCTGGAGTAGGGCAGGTTCCTCACTGTCCCTTGTATGTCACTTTCAGCTGCAATGAGTATGATGCTGTCAGGCACATCACTGCGCCTTGCAAGTCACAAAGCCTCCAACTCCACTCTGACAAAACGAAGTCCTCATCCTAGGAGCCACTCCCTATGCCTGGGACAACTCCTGGTAGCCCGCAGCACTCAGAGCCACCTACACCCACCAAACATGCATGTAACCTTGGCAACATCCTTGACTCCTCAATCTCAATGAACCTCCAAATCAACACAGTCTCATCCTCCTGCTTCCACACGCTCCGTCTACTTTGACATTTTTTTAAGTGGATCCCCACTGAGTCAGAACCATTCACCCAGGCACTTATGAGCTGCAAACTAGGCTATGGCAATGCACTCTATGCCAGCACCACCCAGAAGCTCCAAAAGAAATTGTAAAGAATTCAGAATGCTGCCACAAGACTTATCCTGGACATCCCCTGCTGCAGCCACATTGCTGATCACCTGAGAAACCTCCAAAGGCTCCTGATGAACAAAAGAATCACTTTCAAGCTCCTCACGTGCACCTACAAGGCCCTCCACAACATCAGACCAGAATACCTCAACCACCCCCTCTCCTTCTACATTCCCACCAGACACCTCCGCTCCACCAACCTGACCTTGGCCACTATCCCATGGATCCGAAAGACCACGACCGGAGAAAGATCCTTCTCCTACCTCACAGCAGAGACCTGGAACTCTCTTTCTCTACACCTCAGGCAATCACCCTCACTGCCTCAATCCAGGAAGGACCTCAAGACCTGGATTTTTGACTAAACTGAAGAACCCACCCGCAGCGCTTTGAGACCCTAACAGATGATTAGCTGTGCTCTACAAGAACCTTGATTGTTTGTGGTGTAGGACATTGGGCAGGTTCCTCACTGTCACTTGCTCGCCACTTTCAGCAGCTATGTGCAGGATGCTGTCAGGCGCCTCACTGCCCCTTGCAAGTCACTTATCAGCCAGGAATAGGACATTGGTCAGGTTCTTTATTGCCCCTTGCAAGTCAATTTTAGCAGCCAGGTGTAAGACATTGGGCAGGTTCCTCACTGTTCTTGAAAGTCAGTTTCAGCAGCCATGTGTAGGACATTGGGCAGGTTTCTCACTGCCCCTTGCAAGTCACTTTTGGCAGCTATGTGTTGTATGCTGTCAGGCGTGTCACTGCCATGTGCATGCCACTTTTATCAGCCAGGTGTAGGACATCGTGCAGGTTTGTCACTGTCCCTTGCAAGTCATATTCAGCAGCCAACAGTAGAAGAATGGGTATTGGCCTAACTGTCCCTTGCACACCACTTTTAGCAGCCCATAGTTGGATACTGGCCAGGTGCATCACTGCTCCATGCCCATCACTCTCAGGTTGGGAGTAAGATACTGAGCTGGTGCGTCACCGTCCCATGTAGATCAGATTCAGCAGCAAGGAGCGGGACAGTGGGCATCTGCCTCCCTTCTCCATGCACGTCACTATCAGCAGGCAGCGTAGGATACTGTGGAGATGCCCCACGGCCGCTCACACATTGCATTCAATAGAAAGAGTAGCACATTCAGCTGGTACCTCTCTAACCCATGCGTGCCACTTTCAGCAGCTAGGCGATACAGTGGAAATGCCTCACTGTCCTTGGCGCGAATAGTGGGATACGAGGCAAGTTCCTCCCTTCCCCTGGCACGTCACTCTCAGCATCTAGGAATAGCAGCTCATGGGACATACGGATGGTGGGCTTAGAGGATTTCAGCTTTGACTTTTACACTGAGTGTAATGTGGATGCTGAATGAGGGAATTTGTTATTTTTTCGGGTTTGCAGACATCGAAATAGGTGCCTGAAACTTTATTTTATAAATATCCCTCTAGTGCACCTACACATATTGAACCCACCTATGCTGAACAGAATCGAACTACATAAAAACAATACCCAAACTTTATTTGCATTTAGTCATTTCGTCTCATTACTTTTCAATGAAAGCAATTTTAATGAAAATATTTAATAGAAAAATTATTTAATTGAAAAACAAAATCAGAAAAATACAATTCAGACATACATTTCATGCAAATTAAAACACTAAAGTGAATATTTGGGACAAAATAAGAGATAAGTTTGGATAATACCATGATAAGAGCCAAGGATAGAATTAGGATAAAGGTAAAAAATTAAGTTGAGGTTAGAGGCCGGGTAAAGGGGTCAAGATCAACTTAGTGTAGAGTTAGGGTAATGGTAATCATCAAGGGAAGGGTTATCCGTAAGTTGGATTAAAGGTTAAATTGAAGATAAAGGTTACAGTCAGAAATCGGTTCACGGTCATGGTTAGGAATGGATGAAGAGTAAGCATTAATGGCCACAGGTGGTTCCAGGAATGTGCTTAGGTTCAATGTTACACTTAGGGTCAAGACTATGATAATATACAGCTATGAATATAGGGGTTCCTAAGAGAAGCAGGCCACCTGACAACCTACCTGGTCGAAAGAGGCCCTCTCTTCCACCCTCTTGGAAGAAGTACTCCTGCCACACTACGAGCTCTTCACCTTGTCCCTAGGGATTGTTTTTCCAAACGAATTTGAGCAACGGAGACTGAAGCACTTCTGGCAACACTGAAATGCCAGTGAGAGGCCCTGGACTGTCAACTGATCAGAAATATGTTATGTTATATATAAGTATACACCCTAACATAAAATCAATGGCCCTGCTATGCAGGAAGATTTCATCTTGTATATAGCTGGCATTGTGTTCTGTTACAAGATCGTCAAACCACCTCCCATAAATAGGGCTGGCCTTCTGACACTCTGAGGCAGCAAATAGGATGTCGGCGAGGGTCCACCATGGAAATGCCACCAATTCTCCCACTTCTAAATCAGGTTGGGGAACAACGAGTTTGTTCGACAAACTATACATGACCCAATCAGTTGAAGTTAGGCCAATGTTATGGTTAAAGGCAAGGGATGCATGAGCTACATTTAAGTTTAGATTTAGAATTTGGAGTAGGATTAAAAGTCATGGTAATGGTTGAACCTAGCTGTTGGTTTAAGTTTTCTTGTGTAGCTAAACAACAATTTGGAAAAATATACAAAAAATCCACAAGAAGAGAGGGTGTTTTGCTGAAAAATAATGCAATTTATAATTACACATTTCAACCAAATGAGTTTGATTGCAAAGTCAATTTTAATGCAAGGTACCTAAAATCAGGATTTCTTCTTGAAATGTTTTTTTACTAAATACTATCTCTGAAATGCTCCATTTGTATTATTGTACCAGGAAGAAAAAAAGAGTTTTTAAAAGTTTTTTCAGAAAAGTAATTAATAATGAGACATACCAATTTACAATAAAAGGAGTAACTCCATATCGTCTTAGATGTAAGCGTACAAAGTGCGCTGATTTCCTCATTGTTTGAAATTCTTTAAATGGGCAGGCATACACAAATAGAAACAGGGTCTTCGGTAAGTCGCTGGCACATACCTGTCCACCCTACACTCTTCACAGAATACAAAGTCCGTAGTAAAAGTATTACTATGAAGATTAAGTTATACTTTTGAGTTTATTGCATTTTAATATAGAAAACATTTTATATGCAACTCAGTTCATACCCCAGAAAAAAATGGGATACTTCACTTTATACTTACACCTACCTGAACTAGGCATACATTTATAGGTGCCATGCGTGCCGGAAATGACGTTGGCCAATATTTATATATTTGCACTGAGTTATGATTTTGTATGCACATTGGCAATACCACCTCTCACGCATATTCATAGGAACTTGCACTACCCCGCTTTTAACTTATAACCATGGAAAGTCTAGCTAACCGGTGAACTCTCCTCTGTTAAAGATGTCATCTACACCAGAAAACATAAGAAAATTCTGATTGTATGAAGTAGGATTCACCATTTGGAGAGACAGTACAAATCTGAGACAAAAACAAATACTTTCGGTATTCACAAAAGGGATTTAGTAGTAAAGTTAGGATTCCTAACTTTACCACTACTAAATGCCTTTTGTGAATACCGAAAGTCGTAAAGTTAGGATTTTTCTTAGTTTGGTAGTAGTAAAGTTATGAATCCTAACTTTACTACTACTAAATGCCTTCTGTGAATACCAAAAGTAGTGAGTTTAGGATTTTGTCTCAGATTACTTTTGTGAATTGGGCCCATAGCTTTTTGGGCAAGTAAGTTTAACTTGTGCTTACAATTGTTTAATATTCAGCTCCAATCCATGTTTAAGATTGAAAGGATCTCCCTTGTAACTGCTATAAGGGCACGCTTATTCGACAATTCCAGCTCGTGCGGCATGACACATATTTCAGTTTGGTAGTTTAAGATTATTCGAGACACTTCTGACCGGGTGCAAAAAGAGGGATCCAACATTTTCTGTTGCCCACACCAAGACAATCATGTGGACATCCCCCCTTTCCCCTTCCCTGTAATGGACCATTTCACAAGAAGAAGCAAACACTTACAATATAGTCATGATGCCCAAATCCTCTTCTTAGTAGCTGAAATGTTACTGTAAGTTGAATATTTTAATTGTGGGAAGCGCGCCTAGTCATTAAGCGCGGGATCAATTTCATGTAGAAATGTCTGGAATATTTCCAGTGCAAATTCTGAATGAAAAATGTTATGCCACTAATATTATCCACTCTTGAAAAGATTCTGCCACCCACATACTCTGACGTGCTCTTTTATGAGCTCTCATGTTGTGTGGGCAGCAAGGAAAATCTCAGTAAGGGCTTATGGGTGGTTAACCAAAGGTCTCTGCTGACATAACATGTGGATTGGGCTCAAACGAAAGGAGCTTGAAGACAGATTGGTGTTGCGATGGGTGCCTTGCAGTTGAAAACATGTTACCAGTCTTCTGAATAGAGAAGCTTATTAATCTGAAAGAAAGAGAAAAGTAACAAAACTATTTCAAGAAAGTGCTGTGGTCCTGTTCCTCAACTTTAAATCATAAATGTTGAAGCATTTAATGTATGAGCCACAATATGGCAGCATTAAATATGAAAAGTGAAACAACTAATTTAAAATGTATAGGGATGATTGACAAGAATTGATGTATGACTGGAAATGTAGAATGAAGTATTAATTTCAGTCTAAGGTACCTAGATTATTATTTTTTTTTTACGTTTTATATAGCACTAACATGATCCTAGTGGGTATCTGAGCGCTTTACATAAGAGTTGAGACACAAGATGTTAACTACGCTTAGGCAGAATGCACAGCAACCTAATGCACTGCATAGCAATCTGAAGGGAGAGGTGAGGTGCAGAGGCCAGAGCGGCTGACTCTGGGTGCACGGGGCTCATGGTTCGATCCCCGGTGCTACTCAGCTCAGCTTCATGCGACTCTGGGCAATCGCTCACTTAATCTCCCCATTAGCCCATAGCACCATGAATCCTTAAGGGGTGATATGTTCGCGCTTTACAAATATGGATCTATATATGAATGATGAGAAATAGGTAACTATCAAAATATGACTTGATATACACACAGCAGGCAACATTCATCACAAGAAACTCATACATGCACCTGACACCCAGGGCCCTGCCCTTTTCCATTCTTGCTAGGCATTACATTGGAGGCAGAGTGCTGTCTGAAGCAGCATGACACAGACATCCTAATCGACAAGAAGAAGAACTTCACCAAAAAGGACAACTTTGTAGTTGACCATTGTGGTGAACCACATGACCTGCCTCAACACTCCCTCCCTCGGCAGGATGTCACTGAAAGGGGGATTGGGCTTGGTCTGGAGGTCTGCACAGTGGGCGATATAAGGAATAAGTGGCTGGATGAGATATTGCATGGGTAGGATAATTTTGTCAAGAAACAGGGGACAGCTACTTTTCTTGGCTGTAAACCCTAACTATGCCGCTACCACAACCCCTTCGATCAACGCATTCTCTCCAGAACACATCCTCGCCAGCTACATTACCAGCGTGTTCCAGAGAATAACCTTGTAAGGCCAGCTAAAATGGACCTATTACTACTCGAAGCAAGACAGCACTCTGTGAAAATGATATCATGGCCACTAACCGCATATGTGCCAGTCCAAAGCTACCGCGTAAATAATAATAGAGTTGGGTTCATTATTTATTAGATGCGATCCAAACTTAGGTTTTTATGGAATAACATGCATATTTCGGAGCTTGCCACATTAGACTCTGCATGGTACGGTAAATACGTAAACTTTTGCCCTATTACATTTAGCTGGTTTGACCTACCGAAATGTAATGAAGGGTTAAATATTTAATGCCCTTAGTAATCACTGGGTGTGTTCAATAACATCTAACTCGTAATTTTGACCCATGCATAAGCAGGAGTTTGCGCAGAGATTCGAAAACACTAACCAGCTTGTAATCAGGGTATAAGGAGCAAAATATGAATTTGAACACACATGACCACACAAACTCAATGTTTGCGCATGTGAACAATAATTTTCTTTACTCTCCATGACTACACCATACCATGGAACTGTAGAAGAGGCAATGTCAGCCCCAGCAAATCACTAGACATAAGTGGCACAAGACATGTCCGCTGTGACTGTTTCACAACCATCCTATTCTGCATATCTTATGCTGCTTGGCCATGAGAAGCCCTAGTAATACACAGCCCATATCCATGCTCCTGTAGTCTGTTACTTTGAACATTACAGGACTTGTGTTAACAGACCCTCAGCCACATGCCACCACATGCGTGTTGAGGCCAGATTATGCTTGCTGATGCTCTTTAATGCCATGTATAAGTTAGCATTCGCTACGCCATTTTCTTTATATGCGCCATTTTATGTACTGATTGAAACTAATGCAGTGTAATTCCGAGACATGCTCCTTGTTAAGTTTCGTATCTGTAATGAAGAATTGTCTGTGCCAGGGCATAGCTTTTCCTTGGTAATGCCCCCTCTCCCACCTCTCTGCCAGTTTGATCATGGCCCAGGGTGGAACAGCCTTGAAAGTGTTCTGAGCTGTGCAAGATACCAGTGTAGTTTTTTTCCTGTCTTTAAGCTGTTCGCCCACATATGTTGGGAAAAATCCACTGTTGGCGTGTTATTAGTTGATCATGCAATGCAGTTCCTCAGTTCCCTCTGTAGCACTCTCTTGAGACTGTGCAGACAGGGCCCCGCTCTGATCATATACAATAAATGATTTTTGGTGTATACTATCTACTGTTTCTCCAACTCTTCATTTAGCATGGAAAGCTGAGAGGTGGTCAGTGGTGACCCGGGTGGCCCTAATCGGGTCACTTCCTTCACTGATTTCCTACTTGCCATGCGATGAGCACGGGCCACTTAAACCAGACAGATGACTGAACATCTGCCACTCAATGTCATGCCAGGTCTACTTCTGTACACTCTCACTATATGTGCATCTCAGTATGGCATATTAACACATAAGCCGGTGCATTGCAATGCATATCACATACATGATATTGGTTTCCCTCACACACCTCATGTTGGAATGTTCCACACACACACAACATACACTCATATAACAATTATACACACCACTGGCACCAAAGCACTACGCTTGCACTCAACAAATCTGTGTGACACAAGATGTCTACTATTTGTAGGTTACCATACTGTAATCCAGTGTTAGTATGAGTGAAGGACCTATAGAAAGGTTTCTGTCAAAAAACACAGATCCCAATATCATACAACCAAATGCGGATATCATGATCACCACCTTGCCGCCTGTCATTTTTTCCTTGGGAATATGCTAAAGATGGGGAATCTGAAGGCAGAGGTATCCATTAGAAATATGTACATGTCTCTAGACCGTGTACCTTTACAATGTTCTAATTGGTCTGAGTGATACTGCCAAAAAAGGGCTTTTGCATGCTATTGTTAAAGTGGCTTGGTGCAGTGTTACCTTAGGTGACAAGAAACTATGAGAATTTAAGAACAAGTAAAAGGGTGTCAAAGCAATGACCAACACATGTTCTGTCTTTCATGTTCCGGGCGACTGTATGGTTGCCTGGGACCTGCAAGCTGCGTACTTTCATGTGCTCCGTTCTGCAGTCCCAGAGACGTTACCTGCAGTTCAAGGTAAGTCAGGATCATTTTCAGTTTGCCATGCTCTCCTTTGGACTTACTAGCACCCCTTGGGGCTTCACGAAAGTTATCACAGTGATTCCAGTCCAACTTCAGAGGTTGGGGTTTCTAGTTTACCTGTAACTCAATGACTTGCTGTTTATGGTGGGTTTTCCACCGTCAGTTGTAGGCAGCCTCCAGACAGTGGGATCTCGATCAATGAGTCAAAGTCACACCTGACTCCTTCAAAAAGGCTTCCTTTTATAGGAGCTCTTATGAACACAGCAGTTCTGCACCTTTCCCCCTTCATAACGTGTCCAGGACATTAAAGCTATAATTCTGATGTTTCAGCCTTTGTCCTGGATCTCGGCAGAGGGATCTGAAGAATCATGGACCCAGCGACAAGGAAACCGGTCGAATCTCATCCAGGTTTCAGAGGAGACTGCACAAAATCGACAGGCAATCCAAGGCAGACCCCTATCCCTTCCCCACTCCAAGCTGATGGAGGGGACAGATGTGTCCCTACTGCCCTGGGAAGGTCATCTGGGACAGGTGGAGATCAGAGGACTATGGTCTCACTCTCTCTCTCATTCACAGAACCTAGGTAACAAGAGTCGGAGGATAATGTACCACGTACAAGTAGAGACTGGGATGAAATTCCAGGAGACAGTTGCCTACACCTGCATGACAAAGTTGTACTCAGCACTGCAGTGTCTGAGGAGATTGTTCGGCTTACAGCTACCAAATGTCACTGATGGTCACCCTCCTCTCAAGCCATGCAGTCTTCCCGGTTGCAGGGCCACATATGCTTATCCCAGCGAAGCAGGAGTATATCTTCTGTGTTATTGCGTGCAAAGTGTCTAATTATACCTATTCTGGCTAAATTATCAAAGGACCACAAAAAAACTAATGGCATTTGACAGTGTCTATCTCCAATCTATATTTAAAATATTTACTTCTTAAAATATTTTATTGATGAAGATTACTTTCATTTGTGTTTTAATTCATAAAATAAAATTAGTTCAATGCATATACTGGTTGTTGTGCATATTATTTGCATAGTTGCAGAGCGGACTATCACTTTTTAATGATAATAATAATAATACTGCAACCTATAAAGCGCATGGCAACTTCAAACAAAGTGTCCCAGTGTTTGGCATTGAAAGGATTATTTGTGAATTGATATGTTTGAATAATTCGTTTTTAGACACAGTTATTGTAAATTCCTTTCATTAACATTTCTCAAGAAGCATTGCTTTGTGTACCAGCATGCATTTCCAGGAAATGTTTTTTTAATTTATTCCATTAATTTATAAATGATTTATAAATGCAAATACATATTCCACCTCCCCTTTCTGAATTCTCTGCTTTCATTTATAGGTTTGGCACTGTTTTATACTTTTATATTTTTGAGAAGAGATCCCCCAAGCCCCCATTTTTAATTACCCTTAAAAATAAATAAAGCGTTTTAATACTGTAAGGGTTCCAGAGTAGAGTGCTACTCGCCGGAAAAAGCACTTCAACACCCCCATCAGGGGTAGGAAGCACTATACTAATGCAAACCTTTTTCCCTTCTCTATCCCTCCACTATCCTTCTCAATCTAAATCACTGACTAACATATCCACCACTCAAATTACTTTCATATTTCAGTAGACTAATTCACCAGTAATCCTTTATGGGTTCCGGAGTAGCGTGCTACTCGACGAAATAGCACTTCAATGCCTCCCCAGGGGTAGTAAGCGATATATAAATGAAATTACAATACAATATAATTCAATTTATAGACCATAACATGATCTGCTTGAACATTGCTACAACTGCACTATGAAAGTGATGCCTCTTGCGTCATTTGGAAAGGACGGTGGGGCGTCACTTGGGAGAGCAGGGTTTGTAAGGTCACAACCTATTTTATAAGTTTATTGTTTCTCAATCACTCCATACAACTTTATTGACGGGTCTGTAGACATGATTGTTCAGACAGACCCACAGATAACCCAGCTAATAAATTCACTTTGTGTTTTTTTGGTCAACCATAGAGATATGAAAGTTCTCTATACCAGACTGGAGCGCCAAAAATGCGGAGACCAAACACAGAGCTTCACATTCAGATGGGTGGTTTCTAATGCCTGAAGTTAATGATTCTCATATATTCAGTGCTATATTCAACCATGTGGAGGTTCTTAGCAGTCGAAATTTCGGGGTCCCCACTTTCAAATTATCTTCTAATACATTTATTAAACGTTACCAACAATTTTAATCAACCAATTTTATTACACACAAAAATAAACATTAACTATTATTAATCAAAAAGTATTTGGAAAACATTTAAGAAAGCTTGATTGTAATTTTCTTCCAAGATCAAATCAATATTATTTTAATCCGTTGCCGCGGGACCATAAAAGGAGTAGGTCCCATAGGCTGGTGCCTTCTTTGCCTATTTGGTAATCTGGAACTGTACACATTATATTATGGTTACTAAAGTTTACAATCTAAACTCAGACCCTGATTTAATTTCTGTAAGGGCTTCTTGCGGGGTGGGGCATCGCTTATTATTTAGGGCACTTTTGTGATGGAAAAAAAACAAATTCCTGTGATTTCCCAACTGTGTAATTAAAGTTTGATTTGGTTGCTCCGGCTCTGGGACGTCTCGACATTACCCGCTCTCAAGTCTTGCTGTTTGGGTGGCAGCGTACACATTTCTACGCGATAAATATTTCACGCTCCTTGATTTTAGAATATCACATGTGAGAGCCGCAACGCGGCACGTCAAGAGAGAAGCAAGAGGTTGCTTTGTTGCAGAAGTTAATCTTGGTTCACCCCCCACTGACCGTTTTTCTTTATACATCTTCTATCTACGCACTCTCCTCTCTCTCGTCCTCCTGTAGAACAAAGGCTTAATATTGGTCTCTGCTTTAGCGAACATTAATCAATTACAAACACTATGAGATGTCCTTCTGTTTCCCATAAGATTATATTCTTTACCTCCCTCTCAGAGATTGATAAATTCCACTTATCAATGAAACCAACGTATCCCTCCTATTGATACCAAAAATACTGCATTAACAGGGAAAATAGAACATTTATCATAAAATGTGGGCAAAAATCTATGCAGAGCTTTGAGTTGATTATTATCAATGCTTCTGTACAGAATAGGGATCTACTATGAAACATTTGTACCAAGGATGGGCATAAACAGCCAATGATGAACTGCTGTGAAGCATTTATACCAAGGATGGGTATAAACAGCCGATGAGGATCTGCTGTGAAGAATTAGTACCAAGGATGGGTATAAACAGCTGATGAGGATCTGCGGTGAAGCATTAGTATCAAGGATGGGTATAAACAGCCGATGAGGATCTGCGATGAAGCATTAGTACCAAGGATGGGTATAAATAGCCGATGAGGATCTGCTGTGAGCAATTGTACCAAAAATTTGTATAAACAGCCAAGGAGGATCTGCTGTGAAGCATTTGTACCAAGGATGGGTATAAACAACTGAGGAGGATCTGCCGTGAGCAATTGTACCAAAAATTAGTATAAACAGCCAAGGAGGATCTGCTGTGAAGCATTTGTACCAAGGACGGGAATAATCAGCCAATGAGGATCTGCGATGAAGCATTAGTACCAAGGATGTGTATAAACAGCCGATGAGGATCTGCTGTGAAGAACTAGTACCAAGGATGGGTACAAACAGCTGATGAGGATCTGCCATGAGCATTTGTACCTAGGATGGGCATAAACAGCCAATGAGGAACTGCTGTGAAGCATTTATACCAATGGGTATAAACAACTGAAGAGGATCTGCCGTGAGCAATTGTACCAAAAATGAGTATAAACAGCCAAGGAGGATCTGCTGTGAAGCATTTGTACCAAGGACGGGAATAAACAGCCAATGAGGATCTGCAATGAAGCATTAGTACCAAGGATGGGTACAAACAGCTGATGAGGATCTGCCGTGAGCATTAGTACCAAGGATGGGTATAAACAGCCAATGAGGATCTGCGATGAAGCATTAGTACCAAGGATGGGTATAAACAGCCGATGAGGATCTGCGGTGAAGCATTAGTACCAAGGATGGGTATAAACAGCCGATGAGGATCTGCTGTGAAGAATTAGTACCAAGGATGGGTATAAACAGCTGATGAGGATCTGCGGTGAAACATTAGTACCAAGGATAGGTATAAACAGCCGATGAGGATCTGCTGTGAAGAATTAGTACCAAGGATGGGTATAAACAACTGAGGAGGATCTGCCGTGAGCAATTGTACCAAAAATTAGTATAAACAGCCGAGGAGGATCTACTGTGAAGCATTTGTACCAAGGACAGGAATAAACAGCCAATGAGGATCTGCGATGAAGCATTAGTACCAAGGATGTGTATAAACAGCAGATGAGGATCTGCTGTGAAGAATTAGTACCAAGGATGGGAATAAACAGCTGATGAGGATCTGCCGTGAGCATTAGTACCAAGGATGGGTATAAACAGCTGATGAGGATCTGCTGTGAAGAATTAGTACCAAGGATGGGTATAAACAGCTGATGAGGATCTGCGGTGAAGCATTAGACCCAAGGATGGGTATTAACAGCTGATGAGGATCTGCGGTGAAGCATTAGTACCAAGGATGGGTATAAACAGCCGATAAGGATCTGCTGTGAAGAATTAGTACCAAGAATGGGTATAAACAGCTGATGAGGATCTGCCGTGAGCATTTGTACCAAAAATGAGTATAAACAGCTGAGGAGGATCTGCTGTGAAGCATTTGTACCAAAAATGAGTATAAACAACCCATGAGGATCTGCTGTGAAGCATTTGTACAAAGGACGGGCATAAACAGCCGATGAAGATCTGCTGTGAAGCATTTGTACAAAGGACGGGCATAAACAGCCGATGAGGATCTGCTGTGAAGCTTTAGTACCAAGGATGAGTATAAACAGCCGATGAGGATCTGCCGTGAGCATTAGTACCAAGGATGAGTATAAACAGCCGATGAGGATCTGCCATGAGCATTTGTACTAAGGACGGGCATAAACAGCCAATGAGGAACTGCTGTGAAGTATTTGTACAAAGGACGGGCATAAACAGCCGATGAGGATCTGCTGTGAAGCTTTAGTACCAAGGATGAGTATAAACAGCCGATGAGGATCTGCCATGAGCATTTGTACTAAGGACGGGCATAAACAGCCAATGAGGAACTGCTGTGAAGCATTTGTACAAAGGACGGGCATAAACAGCCAATGAGGAACTGCTGTGAAGCATTTGTACAAAGGACGGGCATAAACAGCCGATGAGGATCTGCTGTGAAGCTTTAGTACCAAGGATGAGTATAAACAGCCGATGAGGATCTGCCATGAGCATTTGTACTAAGGACGGGCATAAACAGCCAATGAGGAACTGCTGTGAAGCATTTGTACAAAGGACGGGCATAAACAGCCAATGAGGAACTGCTGTGAAGCATTTGTACAAAGGACGGGTATAAACAGCCGATGAGGATCTGCTGTGAAGCATTTGTACGAAGAATGGGTATAAACAACCGTTGAGGATCTGCTGTGAAGAAAGGGTGCAAAAAGCCAAGGAGGATCTGCTGTGAAGCATTTGTACCAATGGTGGGTATAAACAGCCGATGAGGATTTGCTGCAAAGCGTTTGTACGAAGGATGGGTATATACAGCTGATTAGGATCTGCTGTGAAGCATTTGTTGAGAGGAATATCTGGCTATCTTAATAGATCAGAGAACATCTATGCATGTTTTGGTTAGACTAGAATTTTTGAGGAACAACATTTTAATTTGATAACATTGCTACAGATTATTTAAGGGGATAATAACAACACTTCTGCAATGCACCGAATGTTTAGAAACAACTGCATGTTCCACAGCTACACAGACTTCATTCATTACAACTACATGCTTTGTTACTACATGTTAGGGCAAGCCCTACAAGGTACCTACATGAGCTAGAAGGACACCAAAACCATGAGCAGTGTCATATTTCAATATGTTTATGGGGTGATTGGGTACAGGCTGTGAAATCACATACTCAGTAAGTGTTTCATAAATACATCATCATGTTGCAAACACATATGACCGAGCAATGCAATATACAGTTAGTTATGCTATCACATGTAGGCGGTAATGATGGCATAACTCTTCAAAGATACCTTCTTGCATATGTCTATGTATACAGCATTTACACTTGTATCATCTTTGTACCAAGTTTAAAACATGTATGCCAATATCTCCGCCTACGAATGATACCTAAACGTATCCCGGAATGCGCATTCCACATGTTTACAAATGATGACGTATATATGAAACAATTACTATTTGAATATCTGATTACTCGGTCTATACACTGTCCCCCCTATTGTACTTTTGTAAAGAGTCTTCTCATATTTAGGGTATTGAGTGCATCACTATTCATCACTACAAGCAAAAACCTTTTGAATGTCATACTTTCAGTCCCCCATCTCTCTGATCTAAGGAGGTAATTTAGAGTTTCGTGGCACAGAAGAACTGCAGTAGATCAGACATGCCAGTGACCCACTAAACCCACAGCTTTCCTGCCAAACTCAGAAGGGGGACCCACAGGAGCAGCCACCAGCACAGTTGTAGGCACAGAAAGCTGCAAGGTGCAAGCGGTTTGCAACTGTCTACTTTCTTGGACAAACATGATCATAAAAGTCCCCCACACATGTCTAATTCGAATCAAACTGCGTCATGACGTCGCTGGAGAAGAGCCGGGCATATTCCAGGGGCACCTAGGCGCACATCTCTTTGGGCATCAGAACCCACAGTGCAGAACGGCTTCCACTCCTAGACTGCATTCGAAAGAGGGTTGGCACCAATTAGAAACTAAAAATGATTACAGACTGCGAGCTTGTTTATTTCCTCGGAGTGTCTGCGCGTGCCAGGGGTTGCATGTCTGTGAATTGGACCCTGAGATAACAATTAAACCTGGAGAGCCGGATGAAACGGGGGTGATAAGCATGTGATTACATTTACCACACCGGAAGGTGTGATTAGAAACTGCCCCAAGATATCTCATTTCAGGAGGAATAATTTAGTTGAATAAATGAGACATGAGCAGCTTAGTGAACCAGGCGGGAAATAAACCAAAGCTGAGCAGTTAGCAGGTTTCTAAACAAATAGGAAAGTTCATTGTCCAAATTGCTCTCCCCCCTGCTCATCGGGAGGCCACAGTGCTGCATTCAGAGTATCTTGCTGTTCATTCTTAGAAAACTCGGCCAGCTAACCTGTCAATCAAGATTCTTCCACAAGCAGTTATTCCAATGAGTAAGAGTCCTATGAGAAATATTATTATTAAACAAGGGAGCTTCTGGGGCCTTCTGTTGCCCAGAAAGCTCCAGGGGATATCTGGCACATTCCAGATGGGATGGTTCCTCGTTTTCATGGGGCCACACCCATGAAAATCATAAACTCGCCCCTTCCTGTGCATGCACCATTTTGGTACATCATGGGGGGAAGCCCACCCCCCCCCCCCCACCTCTTCTCTTAAGGACTACAGATCATAGACTACATTATTGACCATCTCTAAGGTGCGGGACTAACTGGGTGCAAGGGATAGCTATGAGGCGCTGCTCTTGCTAGGTCCCAACATGAGTGGCAGGCTAGCCGACCAATAGCACAGCCACATATGGCAGCTGTACCTATATCAGCACTCCTGCTCCCAGGTGGGGAAAGGATGGGCTAGAGGCATGAAGACCCGACGTAACAATGCCATAACATTGATTGTGAGGGGTTTACATGTTCTAGTAACATATAACAGCATGGCTTAAGGGTTAGGTGTAAAGTTCCTTACCACGCCTGGAGGCTCAAGCATGTTGCATGAGGGCACCCAGCACACAGACAGTGATGCCGGGGACCACTTTGTGCAAAAAGAACAATTGATGGACAGAATGCAGAACTATGTCATACATTCACCCCTGTACAAAGATCTGGGCCTAAATCAATTGTTGTTTTTGCTCCCCATGCCAGTTTGAACCCAGCCATATGCAACAGTCCAGCCCGAACTGCCAGGCCAGGTTCTCCCTGGACTGGAAATAAGTATCCAGGGACTGGTTTTGGGGTGTCACAACTTATCACCCAAGATAGCTTGACTACAGTGGCATGGAGATCACAGGACCCACGTCTGGGCATACCCGTCCCACTCTGGGTGACAAATGCAATAAAAAAAATTGATGGGCATAATGCATGTCCACATGTGTGCACATTAAATAACTCTGTATCTGCCCTATTTAAGGTACATTCTACACATCTCCACTCCTGGCAACAGGAAGCATCAGCTGGAGGAGAACCAAGTCTACAACTTGGCACACATTACATCATAACAAGGCCACATTACATCATAAAGGCAACATTACATCATAACAAGGGCCCCATTAGATCATAAGGGTCTCATTACATCATAACAAGGCCCACATTACATCATAGGGGCCATACTTTTTGGCCGACTTTCCACCTAGAGTGTAGCATGGTGCAAAACTTGGGTTGAATGTAATGCTGCTCTTTAGCACTGAAGAATTTGACATATGTTTGTGAAAAGTATTAAAATGTTGTGAACAAAGTTTTAATTGAGTAAAAATTGACAGGCTTGCATTTAAAATCTACAACATGTTAATTTGCTGGTTTTAACTCATGGCACTTAAATTGCTATTTGATTGCTATTTTCTTTTTATCCTATATCTTAATTTTGCATTCTGCATACCATTTTGTAAAAAAAATGATGTACATTTTATTACATTTGATAAGGTTATTAGTAAGTTAAACTCCTGCCCTTTCACACACATTTTCATACATCTGCTCGCTTCTGCTGTGGCTACTTCCAGGTTAAAAGGGACTTTATGCATGTCTCTGACCATATACGGCGCTCACCTGCGTTTTGGCTAGGTAGAAATACCACGTACATACATTAAGCATATTACCAATCCATTTACACTCAGAAAACAGTAGTGTCCTCGGTACTGCCTGCATGTGATTGCTGATAGGGAGATGGCACTGGTCATGTTACTCAATGCAAATGCAAGCTCTGTGAAACTAGAAATTTACCCTGGATATTTATTGATCATGCACTACTCCAGAAGACATTACACACACACACAAACACACGCCTATGCTCCGCCTGCATTGCCTTACATAAGACACGACTTTCTGCCCTCCATAAGCACAAGGTTGCGTGATATCCTCCTAGACCTCTTTGTAGCAGATAAGCATACCAGTGCTTAATTTGAGCCAGTGGTTTCTGGTGCTCGGCATAAGCTCATAATTGTGAATACCGGCACTTATGACAGTCTACCACATGGGGGCACTGTCTATCTAATTTAGAGATGAGCACAACAGTTGTTTATTTATTCAATATACATTCAAAATGACTAATATCTGCTGTCCATGTTAGTCTTATAGCTTTGGGGGCCCAGAATAGTCTGAATCGTCACACTAATAAGAGTGTGATGGTTAGTAGTTGTTTTGGTACTGTCATTGGCAGCCCTCATAGGGGTAATGGGTAGCACACGCTGCAGTGGCCTCCTGATGAGAGCCCTGGCTCTTATCTTTTTAGGATCTAAGCACTGGAGCACACCCTTGCCATTGGCGACCTATAACCATTCATGTACAGTTTTTACTCAGAATTACCTCTAGCCTACTTGAAGACAGGCCTAGAAGGCCAGCACTTGCTCCTGATGAGAACTGGGCGTCTAATACCATGTTTGGTCATGTTAGAGGAGGTGGGATCCATGCATCTGTATTATCTGACCTGAAAGGAGAAAGATTGCTTCTACTAGTTGTTGGGGAAAAGAATTAGAGAAAGAAGGTGCCAGGCAGTGTGCTGGCTTCTTAGAGGTGTTGAGAAGAGTGTTGTGTGGGTTTGGGGGTGACAGCTGCTGCCAGCTCCAGAAGAGTCAG
Source organism: Lissotriton vulgaris (assembly GCF_964263255.1). Taxonomy (NCBI): domain Eukaryota; kingdom Metazoa; phylum Chordata; class Amphibia; order Caudata; family Salamandridae; genus Lissotriton; species Lissotriton vulgaris. The sequence goes on along the minus strand of NC_141691.1, from coordinate 128,655,935 downwards.
CTAGAATATAGGCAGCTTCATTGACAGAGGGATTAGAAAGCTGTTCTTGTTTACTCACAGACTCTCTCGTAAAATCTAGCTCCAAAAGCGTAGAGTGACATATGTCTGCAAAACCCTTCAATGCCTCCTCAGGGGTAGAAAGTGCTATATATGCCTACACTACAACACAATACGAATCTGGGCCACTTATTCTTGAGTACCTAGTGAGGTTCAATGGGCTAATGGAGTTGATCAAATCCTATGTTGTTGGTACCCAGTTAATCCATCAGTGGCCTACTATGGGGAAGTAATTATTTAATGAAGAGGGATTTGGGCTATCTTTTTGTGGAACCGGAGGAGAACAGGTGCTTGAACACTTAGGGAATTACACTGCATGAGAAAGATGCACCTAAGATTGAGGTTGCACACATTGCCAGAATGTCTATCTTATCTTTAGCAGGGGCCGAAAGGCAAGACAGGCGAATGAAGACGCATCATGTTTTGGTCTTGTGTTTTAGATTGAGTGTAAAGGTAGTGCAGCTCACTGAGTTACAGTTGTAGGTATGGAATTGTGGTAATTGTGGCGGTTGCTATCATTTGGAGTATCTCACTCTGTGGCAGTGTTTTTTGGGGCCTTATGGGCGCCTTCCTAGCAGTCAGTGTTGGTTGGTGTGGGTTCTGCAGTTTTGATGCAATGCTATTGCACCGGGATGCGTTAGAGAGGGTGGTGTGAATGAACTCATTGCATTGGAGATGCTGGCTCAGACTATGGATATCTTGAGGTCGTTCAGGATGAAGGAGTTGAAGAAGCTGGGGAAGAGTTTGTAAATCTGAATGGTGCTCATGTAGATGCTTGTAGTTGGGGCACATGAACTTTTTTAACTATGAAAAGTGGTTTGTTTGATAAGAGGGATACTGTGTTCAGAGAGGTGATGATGTATCTTGACGCACGTTATTGAGACAAGTCAAGAAAAGTGTCTCAACGCACAGCTAGTTGAGGGCTTTGACTGCATCCAGTACATGAAGAATTCATGGCAGGACTGAGCATCATGTCTGAAAGAACCCACAAAATTGATTTCCCATGAGGTAAAGCCAGATAATCCAATATAGAGAACGATTTCCGTCTCTCTCACAAACATGAACAATCGTATGTTATGCTGGGCTGTCTGGTGTGGGTATTGCAAAGCACGTGTTACCAAGATATGTATCATAGCGCCAAGTTTTCAAACAATTGTGAGATCTGAGGTAGCTGATTTAAATTTGTAGATGAGGTGATAGAGTTCCAGGCATGAGACCCCAGGATACAGCAAGTGTACCATCTATAGTTGAAGAGGAGGGTCTTGGAAGCAGATCTTAGTGTGGTGGGAGGGTATGTCAGCAGATTTCTAAAACACAGACATCCCAAACTGCTAATGGTCAGAGGAAACTACATAAGAATTTAAACCTGATCCTCTGTCTCACTGGTAGCTGATCAAGAATACCCAGTCTGGGTGATATACGAACAGCTTTCCATACCCAGAATACATATGGCTGCATCTTTGCGAACTCCTTGTTTGAAAGAGCTAAATATTGTGCATTTCCAAAGTCCAATCTGGAATACACAAAGATATTCAGCACCATTACCATGTGGAAGAATCGAAGAAAATGGGGAATTTCATATAGGGGGTTGAGTTGGATGTAGGAGGCATTCAATGTAGCAGAGATATGAAACTCCAACATTTTTTACAATTGGGACCAAAATTCATGATGTGTCCGTTGAAGCGTGCCAACTCAGTGTGTCCAAATAAGGAAAATCCAGCAGGAACAGTAGAACCCTCTACTCGAAGGGATTCGGATTAAGATGGCTGATGGCCATGCTTAACCTGGACCTAAAACCAGAGTGTAGGGGGTCTAAGATAGTGTGCATTTTGGATTAGGTCAGCAAACCAATGAGTGACTGCGCTTTCCAGGAGTTTGGCTGGTAAAGAACAAGAGAAATTGAATAAAAAGTTGCCCGACTGTGTGGATTCGGAGATTGCTTTACAACTGCAGATCTTAAATTTAGAAGGTAGAATTACAGTAGTGAGAGAGATTGTGTAGATACCTTGATTCCAGAGCAAAGAGTGTGCAAAGATCAATGAAAAGGGTGAAAGAACAAGACCCAGAGAATGGGCACAATTGTTGCTGTCCCACATATGTGTGTCAGGCAAGCTTCTGAAAAGGCTTCAAGATTAGCAATAACCAGCAAGTATGGGACTGGTGGCTAACATTTCCCAAGCAGCCGGTAGATCCATCTCCGTGTCATAGACGTGCCACCAACCACACGGACATGCTGCTGCCATGGCTTTTTCTTCTGCTACTTGTTTTTCAGAACCATTTCAAGCCCTTTCTTTGGAGAAGAGTTTCGGACTTCAGCTTGTTAGTCTATTGGATCCCATGAAGGAGACCCTGACTGAGGGAGTCACAGCGCACGTTACGATCATATGAAGAAATGCATGACTGGCATATTGCAGACGTCTCATAGAGAACCGGGCTAGTTCTTTCCTTCATCACCTCACCATAAGAACTGATCATGGTATATGGATGAGAGTGATGGGTCTGACAGAAATGCAAAAAAAACTGGCAAAATGACCTGCCCACAGCATCTTCAAGGAAGAGGTGGTAATCAGCTCCTAAGGGCGAGAGATAGGATAGTACATGCCCAATATGTTTGTCAGAAGTTACGACCATTGTGAAATTCAGAGCCACCCTCCATTACAAAATAATTTCTAAAACTATCACCCTTCTCTTTAGATTGCCTCGTCATAAGACATGTTGATGGGAGACCTGGTCGAGGAAATAATACACTAATAAGAAGGGTGATGAGAAGACGATTAATTGGAAAGTTTCAGAAGAGGTCTTATATGCAGAAATTACAGTTTCTGTGTCTCATAACTGGTTACATAGCAACATCTAAAAATGTATTCACTTCTCAGTAATGGCCATCACTCCACCTCTTACTTTCCTGATTTAATAACTAGGTTAGTCAGACACAGCAGGGAGTCAGGGATGGGGGCACGGTACTGCTTAAGTCCAAATCTATATTTGTTCATTCACTTAGGTCATTAATGGCAAACAATGTTTTCACAACTGCTCCTGCATTTAATAACACATGCATGATGGCTTCCAGGAGGAGTCGGTTTATCTCAGGGCTGCTAAAGGGTGAGGAGATCTATTCGAGCTCTTTCGGTGCTAAATCTTACCTCCTGAAGGTCCATGGCAATATAAAAGGACTTTCTGGAGGCCATTTGGTAGCGTGGTCCACAGCTAGTCACTGGTGGCTGTGGCTGGGCACAGCAAATCTAGCCCTCAGCAGGTCCGCGCTCCACCTACGGGCGCTCAACCACTGGGTGTCTGCACCGTGGCTGCCATCTTAGGCCTTAAGCGAAGGTAAGAACTGACCACAAAATGGCTGATGAAAGGTCGACCTATCTACCTCCTCAAGAAAACTGCCAAAATAATACATTTAAAAAAAGGATAGAAAGTGAAAGAAGCCAAATAAAACCATGCACTGAAAATTAAATCTATGTCAACAAAAACAGAAGACGACCATCCTCCTCGAACCTTGGAGCACAAGAAATGGGGTGACAAATCATAGCAAAGGATGTGATGGCGAAATAAAACAATCATCCTCCAAAGAGAAAAACAGCCAGTGTGGCACACAGGTATTAGCACAGTTTAATCAGCGCATACTACGACCCCCCCCCAGTGCATACACAGGTGTAGATGTACAGGCACACATGCACAAATGCATGCACGCAGAGACACACACATACACACAGAACATTGATAACTCATTCATACTTTCTGGAAGCGTTTAAGCAAAGAAAATCTGGTACGAACAATAAAGCCATTCTATTGAGTCCCTCGCACTACCCAGTTAATTAGGAGTGGGTGGTAAGGACTTGGTTGGACATTTTGAAACATGCTGGTCTATTTATATGAAGGATTCTGAGCATATAGACTTCGCAGGAGTCAATGAAATCAACTGTCAGTAAATCTACTCTTAAGACCCCAAAGCGCGTAATATCAAACAGATGCCGTAAGCTTGAGTTTGGAAATGAATTTGGTGGTAATTTAGTGGTCATGTGATTTTCAAGGAACCTACAAATGAGACCACACTTTTCCCATCAACTGGTGTGATTTGGTTGTATGTCTTGGATACTGATTTTCTGTACCTTTTTGCTTGCTGACTTTTCTGACTGTCATCGCCGCCTGCTTCTTCTGATACTCGGAGATTTCGAAGCCTGTGGAAAGGAAAAAGGAAACAAATGGGTTGTTGTTTGAGGTCAAATAATGAGTCCCAGGGCCCTGCTGTAAGGAGGACTCCAGAGATGATCCCACCTCTTCTGGCTACTGAGTATACGAGTCAGAATGTACAAACAGACCTGTGTGCTCACATCTTTACTCAGCCTCCCTCGGTGTCATTTCACATGGACACACTGATTATTGGATATAGTGAAGATATATCTTACATGGCAGCAAACTTCTAATTTAAAGTCAAGAGTTAGATTTTTCTTACCAAGTAAAGGCCTCCACCAAATCCTTCAAGGTAAAGATTACCAGCTGCCACCAACCCAGTACCCGTAACATTGCACCAGTGCCCGATGCAGACCTGTGCACCTGATTTGCAATACAAATGTACTTCGTGGAGCGCATGCAATGCAACTTGGAGTGAAGGTGGGTGCTGGAGGAACAGGGAAGCGTAAGGGAGACACACAGAAGAGGTTCAGATTGCTGCTCTGATGCAGTCACGAAGGCCCCCGCGAGACGGGGTGCAGGCACACACTTCACCGACCCATCCTCAATGGGGTCTTCTGGCTCCACACCCAAGGCCAGGTTATATAGTATTTTTGTAGACACCATGATGGTGCAGCTCCTGCTGCAATGGTGGTGTTTTTGGACGAACATCCTCCAGACTGCCTTTGTTGAGGGAGGACTATGGACTCTGCCCAAAACGGGGTGCGGTCTATGCCCCTGCTTGGACCCCCACCCAACCCTGGTGGGGTGCACTACCATTGTTCCACCTCCTAGACGGGATGCTGCTAGTTAGAATGCCACTCTGGGGCCTTTATACCTGTGCACCTTCACCTATAATACGGGCAGGCGTTTTCCCATTGGGACGCCCCACTTTCACGGTGGAAGGACAAACTGTGTGTCTGTGGAATCTGCATTACAGAAGAAACGTCACAGGCACTTCTGAGCCCTTCTGTGGTCTGGAAGTGCCAGTGCACTCACATGCCACTTCAGAGGCACACTCTCAATCTGTTATTAATACCAAGATGCATGACTCACATGACATTAAACTCAATACATTGGATACATCACCCCTGGATTAAAGGCCAGTGCAAAAGTAGCAAAAAACATTAATTACATTGAAATACAATTTCAAATGAATAACCACTAAACACAACAAAATCTTGGCTTTGACTGAACCGCTGAGCCCCCTCGGCGCCTAGAGACTCTCATGGTGATAAGTCACGCTTTATAAGATCACTGATTGATTGACTGATAGCTTCTCTTTTTTCTTTCCTGTGCTTTAGACTTGCAAGTCCTCTGCTTCATCACTCTTAGTACCTGACATTACAACCGCCAGAGAGCAAGATATGCCGGTCTATAACCCTGCATGTATGAATAGTTTACATTCTGTTAATACAGTTATTGATTTGATATCAATAATACTTATTGAATCAATGAAAGTACCAAAAACTGAATAGTTTGAACCAACACTTTAATGTCTTTCTCCATCACTTCAGAATTGCTTTCCCACTCTTGATATGTACATTAGATCCGGTGCCTGTGCGTCTAGAATTTCAAAAGAACTCTTGATGTCTGATAATGGCATGGTATTCAAATAATCTTACATTTCTCCTTTGATGAGCGGTATCCTTATTCTCTGATAATTCAATCAAATAAGATATGTACTTTCATAGATTACAGAACTTTCTCAATGAGTCTGTGTACAAAGAATTTTCAAAAGCTGTAGGTGTCCATTCTGCACTTCCAAACTCGTCAGATACTAAAAACAGTGCAATGCTCTGGCTTTTGGAGACCCACATACTATTTTACAGAAAGCAGTTAAGCAATTGTCAAGATACAACCCTACTGGGTACATTATGCTTCAAGTGTTTGCACACCGGGCTTGTCACTCAAAAACAAATCGGAAAGCTGTACAATAAATGGTATTTTACCTGGAAGTTCAGGTAATGTATTAGTGTTGTAAACTTAAGGCTGTGTTGTAGCATTGCACCAAGAAAGGCATAAAAAACTGGAGTGATCAGATACATAGTAATAGAGATGGATTTCATATGCAAGAAATACAACTACTATTACCCAACATCCTCGGTACTCATTACATTAAACTTTGAAAGTCGAAGAAGGGGGGTGGGTATTTTGCTGAGGTAGCGTAGAACCTTTCCTCCTTCATGGTGTATGTGTACATGTGTGTCTGTGGCTGGTGCATTTGCCTGCTGATATACTGTACGAGTGCACATCAAGATGCTTCGAGATGTTTACCACAACTTCAATATGGAATTGTGCGCCTGCGCGTTACGCCAGCGGGTAGGTATGAAAGTGTTGTACATCTCAATGTGGTTAGACGTATGCCATTTATTGATTCTATATTATCCAGAAGTATTTCTTTTTTCATGTAGATCCTTTCTTCCCTTTTTGTTAACTTTTTGTCTTACGTCACAATGTGTCACTATGGAACCCTCGTTGGATTTTATGTGATGTCATTCTACTTGCCTTCCATCACCTGTCCAGACCGGTTAACCAAATCTTGCCTGTGGGCCTTTTAGCTATATTTATTCTTAAAATAAATATCTATTTATTCATCTACTACTCGCCTTTCTTCATTCCGCAACAGAAAGGTACCCTCATGTCTCTAGGTTCTACCGCCTAAACATAAAAATATCCTCAGCTGGTTTGTTGACATTTCCGGATGATTTTCTAGTCAGTGGATAATCCCATTAGTTAATGAGATTAGGATGCCTATGATGACTCTACAAGTTCATCTCATGTCTGCCTGGGCGTCCAATATGGCGTGAGGTTCCATTCAGCTCATGATCCCATAATGTTCCCGAAGCATGAGAAGCCGCTGCAACTCATGACCCTAGATCAGCTGACCATCTCCACTGCCGCCTGATACTAGGATGAACTCACACCGTGGCAATCAGTCAAATATTGACTATTTGATCAACAGGAGAAGGTAGACAGACACGAAAGACTGCCTAATCCCATGGCCATACATGCATTGGACAAAACTCCTGCTCATGACACTAAGGCAACACTTATGAACACCACATCTACAGCTCCAGCAGGGGGAATAAGACACACAGGTCAGGAGTAGAATCAATGTGGAAGGCAATGTAGTGACAGACATCCAGGGCGGTGAACTTTCATCAGAGGACAAGCAGGCAGGTCATTTCAGGTGGCTGCCAGATGATTCTATGCCATCAGAAACACATTCCAGTCCAGTTTATCAATCTATTATGCTTAGTTCATCTTGTGTCAGATGCTCGTAAACTCTGGTTCATGGCACTTACAATGCTGAAAACTGGATGACGACGACAACAACGGTCAACGTACCACACCGGACGTCACAGGAACAGCTTTCTGTAAGAGACTGGACATATCTTTGTGAGAGAAGAGCATTCTGTAGGGAAGGGGCAGAGACTGACAAACATTACCCAGTTGACACTGGCCACTCTAGGACAACTTGAATTTTAGACATTAGGTGCATTCCCCCATAGAGAGTTGTCTTCAATGCTCTCTGTGTGTTCAAGAGGAGAGCCACCAAGGCTGGGCCCAGTGAAACCCATGCTAAAAGGATGCTGCAAGGGCAAACTTCTGAGCTCCAGTTATTAAAGTGAGCTGCAGAGTTTATAGTGATCAATTGATCAGACAGTAGGACCATCGAGGCACTCCTTAATATAGTGAGTTTCCATAGTCCATCCTCATTCCAATGGTTGTGGTCAATACAAACCAACTGCTTAGGCTGAGGTGAGCCAGGACTACAAATCCCAGAAAGCATTGAGATATTCAATAAAGGTTCCGGCCTCGAACACGCGCTCTCTGCCTAAATCGAGTCTGCTGAAAATATTACACCCAATCGATGTAATAAAGATTCTAGGAATATCTCTCAGAACCATAACGTGGGAGATGTCAGAAAATGTACAATTGCCAGCTAGGTTGAACTATAGGTCAATTACATGACACATAGAAACACTATTTAAGTTTGGTCTTGGTTGCCATAGAAACAGGCACTGTTGCAGCCATGTTAACATGGGCAGCTCTCGAAATCGGGCGACTTGAGTAAGTCATCATTTCCAAATTAATTCCTTTGCTGCAGGGATACCATTATGTATTTGTATCTTCTTGATGACTGCACAGCAAGCATCTGCACTTTCAATTATTTATCTAAATATAAGCTTGTTAGTCGATGTGTACATCCAGTAAAGGATACTGTATGCTGAGGTCACATATGCTTCTTGTGGGATCATCAGTGTGCTTGTAAAAGGGGTGCAATTGGCTTGCAACCCCACAATGGCTCCTTATCTCTGTCTCTGAAGTTGGAATGTGTCTATTCTCGAAGGATAATAACTTTACTGCCTTTGTACATGTAATAAAGTATTTTGGAATAAGTTCAACATAATAATCAAAGAATTATTCCATTGAATTTTTGGCACTTTTCTACATCAAAGACAACACTAGCTATATTTTTGGGGATAGATTTTGACAACAGTTTGATCTGTAGAATAACGACAGTTATACATTTTTGATGGAACAATTGACGTTTTCTTTGCCTACTCTTCTTCTGTGAATTATTTCATACCTTATCCTCCATAGCACATAAGGGGGCGGAGCTGACCAATGAAATTACACGTAACCCTGGCCTCTATTTTCTGTAGTTTTTTTTTTTTACTGCAAAATATCATTATCCAGTCGCAATACATCTTTACAATATTATTCTGTGAAACTGTGCGCTGTGATGAATCTCCATAAACGCCTAGCGTTCCATACGTAAAAGAAATCAATCAAAGCAGACAAACGCTCCAGTTGAGATTATGCATTTATTAAACAAATCTGTAATTTAATTGACAACACAATACTACAGCCCATTACCATATTTCAGTAAGCGCCTTTATCTGATGTAAAATTCAATGTTGGCATCAGATGAATTCTTAATTGTGATGTGGGGCTTACAATTAAAATATAAATATTCTGATTTCTTCTATGGTGTACAGCATATTGTTATACATACAAGGTAGTAGCCCCTTCCATCTTGACAGATATATAATACTTCTAGGTGTATAACATACCCGTGCTAGAAGCTAAATTTAACATCAATCGAACCTGAGGGATTACTCGATGCAGAAATAAAGCTGGCTCATAGCTACACATGTTATAGGTAGAGCACAGACCTCTAGACTGTGGGGAGAGGGTTAACTACAAAGACAAGAAAGCTTTTTTTTTTATGGTGGTTATACTTTTCATCCTCTTAAATACTCTATATTGATGTGTTCCAAAATATGGAATATATTAAATGTGAACACTTTATTGTTTCAAGGATGTTATATGCACAAACGATAAGAAATAGGCATTTAGATACAATATCGCTTCTCTGATACAACCAATCTTCAGACTGGAAAATAATACAGCTTTAGTTCAGAATATTCAGCTCGTTTGTGAAACAATTAAACATAATTGATGATTGTGTGTATATATATATATTTTTTTGTCACATATTAACAACAAATTGTCAAATTAAGCCAATCTAGATATCGAAATAAATTAAAAACACTGTACACCACTTGCCATAATTTAATTATGACCACGCCTACTTCTAAATGCCAAGCCGAGCCTTCTTTTAAATATAGTTTGTGATTTGTATCCGTCCCTCTTAAAAGGAGGTGAAGGCATTTACAAAGTCATTTTTTTAAGTGTTAAGCGCTTCCATTCTTGACCAGTTCCTTTTTGTCTGTAGTCCACTTCCTGCAGCTGTATTAACAATAGTGTTATGGAAAATATACCAATAATATATTTACAATACAAAACAGCATTATATACTGAGCTCTTGGGCGCTGCTCATAAATACTCATTATCAAATGAAAAGCTCCATAGTGCATGATAATGCTGAAAGGTCCCATTCTTTGCTTATCTATGTGTCTTTTTATGCTTCTAAAAGTATAAAAAGTGTTATTGTGCAGATATTTCTAGTTTCGTTTTAGCTCACGTTATTGCACAATAGGATCAAAATGCACCCATTTTTCAAAAAAGGTGTACCTGAAATGTCAAATAATGTGCATACAGCTAATATCCTCACCATGACTGTCAATGTCAATAACATAATGTAAAATTATTTCTTATGGATGCCAAATCCTTATTGTAGTGTTCTTAACAAGTACAGGTTAATTTCTAGGTGCAACATTGTTGGTTCTTTAATGTTGGTGGCATATAGATAGATAATCTCAAAATTAAGCCGTTTTTCTGGTAAACTACAATTCAGTTACCACAGAAGAACTAACAATAAGAATCTTTTTGTTACGTGTATCATTAGTCACCCAAATGTTCTTTAATGGACACAGATATATAGTTACTACTAAAGTTATGCATATCATATTTCAACAGTTAGATGAAACAAATAAAAAAAAACTAGCACATGATCAACTACTCTTATAAATTAAAGGTGTTGTTTAGGGTCTGTGTGCAACCTGATCTTCAATATTTCTACACCTCACTTCCTAGGAGTGACTGGAAACAGAGAAACATATTTGAAATACCACCCCTTTCTTTGATGAATTGCAGCAGTGTGCTTTGCCATGGGATATCCATAGTTCATTTTACGGTTTTACCACTTAAAACAGAAACGCTAACAGACACTAGCTCACTTTTAAAGAGGTGGTGCTCAGCGTTAATTACTGAATACCAGGCGTGATTAATTAACGTCACACTTATGGCCTCGGAACATTGTGAGTGCGGAGCAGCGGGAGATTGTAAGAGCTGGAGCCATCATCTTAAAAAGTACAGAGAAGCATCGGTTTGCCAAAGCACAGAACGCCCAATAATGGTATGACAAACACAGAGAAGGCACACTTGTATATTCATACTCATATCTCTAATATACTTCAGATGAATTTAGGAGTGTTTTAGGCCTGGGCATTAAATTCCCTTCGGTCGCGGAGTTTTCAGGGTCCCAAAACACTCCACTCTACGGAGCCGAGTTTTTTCCTCTCACGCTCGCAAACGTTAAGTTGGCAAGAGCGAGTGAAGAAAGTCTTACTCCAGACCACCTTCCGGTGAGAATTCTCAATGCGGACAGTCACGGATGGCCTCTACCGCTCGCGTTGAGAAACCTTCCGTTCACGCTGAGGAAGTTTCCGTTCGAGTAGAAAATCTACATGAGCAGCAGAAAGAAGCAGTGCTCTCTTGCGCTGCACATGGTGCTGTTTGTGCTGACTTTCCAGCACAGGATAAACACCCGGTGCTAAAAATAAGGGCAAATGGCGTGACCTAACGCACTCTGCCACTTGCGGAACTCCGCGCAGCGTGGTGGGGTTTTTTGGTCACTTCGCGGAGTTCTGCAGAGTTTAACCCTGCGAACTCCGCCTAGGCCTAGAGTGTTTAGGTTTATGAACTGTACCTATGATTGAAATGCAATAAAACGGTTCATTGAAATCAGGGATTCAAGGCATTGAATAGAGGAGGGATAAGGAAATTTATGACAGTCAACAGATATTTGCCGGAGTTATTAATTGTAACAACTGACAGGCGTACATACATCGTCAGTAGTTCATCTGGTCTAGTCACACAAAGATTACATTGCTTTTCAGTGTCATCTGACATCCGAATGACATAGTAATGCCTATAAACTGGGCTTGCACAGCACCAGCACAGCACTGCAGGTATATATCAGTGCACACTGAATCAGGCATTTCTTGAAGAAAAGGTTAGCTTTATCCAGTGCAAAAATATGAATAATGAATGACCTACTTTGACTAAAGAGAGAAGGAGTCCTCAAGGGGCTTCTAGTGACATCATAAATCATTGCAGCAAAGCTCATTTGGTTTGGAAATGTCACCAGATATACAGAGGTGCCTCCCTATTGTAATTATTAAAGGGTGGTCATACCTAATTTTATATTATGTGCAGGTTGTCCCATGTATGCTTGTATTTTTATTTACATCCAATTCTACTGTCCATATTTTCCAACCTCCATCCAGCACATCTTCAGCTAGAACTGAGTTCCACTGATAGATTCTGCATGCATGGCTCTGAGCTGGTATCATCAAATGGCGAGTGCTTGAATCGCTGTCGGTGCCCAACTAAAGGCGTATGACCTGCTGAGTGACCAAAGAGTATGTAGCTTTCTATCTGTGTCTATGTGCCTAAGCTGCTCGGTGACCAACTGTGCTGGAACTGTATGAATCACCCTCAAAGTTCAGGTTATAGAGTGCATGAATTGCTCCCTGTGCTGCGCTAACAGCCACCAATCACCTAGCTGCCTGAGTCCAGCTACCAACTGCTTCCGGGAACATGTCCTATTTGTGGCTAATAGAAAATACATGCCTTGCTCCTGCTCTCCATTAGTAAACAGCACATGACTTACTCTACGTAAACCACAAACAGTTGTCATATAGCTCAGTCTGTGTCCGGCCAATTGACCTGTTCTCTGTATTCAGTCAGATGGGTGCATTAGTTCCTCCCTGTGTCCAATAAGCAATAGGGCTTAAAGCCTGTGCTCGAGTAACAGATGTTGCCCAACTTGTACCCTGCATTAAGCTACAAATACATATACGAATCTCTTTCTGCATCCCACTTGGTTGTTTTATGAGCGTAACCCGCTACCAACTGGTGAATGACTCTCCCTGCATCTCGCTGACACGCTTTGCATGACATGGTGCGAATGGCTTGCTATCGGTTCTCGTGCTTCCTTCCATGTCTGCAAATAGGAGCACAGGAATGACTAGATGTGCAACACTGCAGCTGCCACTGAATGCATAAACCAGTTAGGACCTACCAATGATGTTGAAGTTTCAATTAGTTTCAATTAAGGACTATGAGCAGAAAATAATGGTGGTATTTTACCTCCTAGCCTCGCTATATTTTTTAATATATGTATATATTAAAAAATATAGCGAGGCTAGGAGGTAAAATACCACCATTATTTTCTGCTCATAGTCCTTAATTGAAACTTCAACATCATTGGATGATATATATCCTTAGCATCATCAATCTAGCCAAACATTTATTTATGAAAGAATAACATCCAGGCAGCTGTATAGATGTGTCTGTCCGCCAGTAAGTTTCATATAGAGGGTTGCATGATCCAAATAAACTCACAGATAGAAGTATACCCCAAAAGTAGGGGTATATAGGGCTTCTGTGGGGAAACTAGGGGCACCTACAGAAAGGTTGCCATGTAATTTCATAGAGTTTGCTGTAACATCTAGCTATTTTATCACTTCCCAGTAGGGCATACTAGTTTTCTATGGGTACTCAAAAATTCTACAAGGCTGTTGAGGGTTTTTTCTCTTTAAAACATTTTATATTGTCATTTTGGAATATAACTCGAGGTCTTTCTTTGGCTTGGCGATCAGGACTGTTTCTGAATCCATCATAGTTTTCTTACCTCTCCTGTTGATAAAAAAGAAGGAATTGAAAGTACAAGGCAAGAGTATCACTAGTTTCTCCTTAACCCCTCCTATGCTCATGACGAGCTGAGCTCATCATGAGCCACTGTTCACGTGTGCTCATGACGAGCTGAGCTCGTCATGAGCCATGGAACGCTCACATGCGGGGCTCATTCCCCTGATGTGCTGAGCGTTCCCTTAAACGGGCGTGGCCATGACGAGCTCAGCTCGTCACGAGCACACGAGAACCGTGGCTCATGATGAGGTGAGCTCGTCATGAGCACGGGGGCGCTGTGCGCGCCCCCCAGCACAGCAGGAAAATGTGCCCTGCAGCCAAGGGGTTAAACTTTATAAAAGGAGGCAGTATTGCCATCCAGGACCTGGTTACCGTATTACTCGGTAAGACGTTATTAGCATCTAATATTTCATGGGAGAGCAATGGGTTCTTCTGACAATTCCAACAGGGCGGAGGGAATATTCCTGACTTTCATGTCTTTCAGATACTCTTTTTGTGCCAAATCTGTAACACTTTCTCCACAGAAGATGGTTTATTTTAATTTTGTGTGCACGAAGCATATCTGCTTTATCCTCTTTTTCATAATAACATTCTTTGGTTTGTAACATATGTCTTGCCATTTCACCTAAAAGCATTTGTGCATTTGTTCTATATCCCCTCTTAGTTTCTGCACTTCCTTGTAAAAATTAGAGGAGCGTGTACATTCATGTTGAGCTCTCAATCAGCATATGTCCTTTTCTCGTGCTATCCTACAAGCTGCATCCCTTCAAAAACTTTGTGGTTTGCAACTTCAGCTCCCCATCATTACAGCCTTAGCTGCATCCCATCTAACTCGAAGGGACAGGAATAGCACATGAATTACCTAATGCTTCTCAAATACCATCTCTCACCGAAAGGTCTATGAATGCGATGCCGTTCATGTACTATCATCTTCTATATGAGATTTCATCATCATTAGATCACATTGGATTAAAACAGGAGCATGATCAGACAGCAATATGTTCCTTTCTGACTCATGGGGAACATAGAAAAACCCTTTCTGTGGGTGTAAAACATATCAATCCTGAGGATGTTCTATGGCCACTGGAAAGTAATGTATAGCCCCACTCATAGGGTTGGTGGGTTTTCCAAATAATGATCAGGTCTGAGTCTGTAAACCCATCTACTATTATAGTTGGTCCACTAGACATGCCAAGTCTCTTCTTAGAGTGGCAAAGTATGGTTTACTGTTGACCTAATATACCCCATAAAATCAGTGCCCCCCCCCCAATTATCTCAGTCGCAGTCAAGAATATATCTTTGAAAAACAGCGGTTTAGTCTCTAAGGGACCATATATACAAAGCAAGGTTATACATTTGCCCTCCATGTGTTCCTTTAGAATAAGCCAACCCTGCTTATCTATATATTCAGATTTATCTTGAAATCTCAAACTTTTCCAAAACAGTATAATCAGACCCTGTTTTTGGGGGGTGCCAGAGAGTGGATACTGCAAGGGGAAGAAAGGCAAGTAGAGCATGTGGACATCATCTAAGAGTAAATGGGCTTCTTGTAAAAATGCTAGTGCAATATCCATGATTTGTAGATATTTCAATAGTGTCTTCCTTTTCAACTGGGAGTTTAGGCCTTGTGTTTCAAGTGTCAAAATATTGAGCAATGGCATATGAATGGTATTGGGCCCACATCCTGCAGCTGAATACCAGTGGCAGCTTTGGTTCCATTGAAACGTGTCCTGTCTTCAATCGTGTTGGCCATCAAATACTCAGAAATAGGGGAAACATTGGCTCTTGACTGTCTGCGGTATGTAACGGAAATAAAAACTTAGCAATAAAGCTAACAATACTAAAGTAGTGACCCCCTTCATTTAATAAGTACAGCATTGTGTGGGTTATTAATGCTAAATTAGAGGGGTAGCATCCAGGCAGTCACCTGGGTCTGATCAAGCAAATTCTATACTTACCTTGCTAGTCGTAGCGCCTACTTGGGAGCAGGGTTATTCTAAATTTTAAAAAAAGCGTTCATCATGCATTCTAACCTATTCAGGTGTCCTCTAGATGAAAACCTCCTTTTCCTCTATTCATACCTTTAGGAAACCCAGCAGGACCCTCAGCAAAAGCACCACGAGACAGAGCTATGTCCTGTTTCGGACTCATGAAGGTGTCCCTTAATGACACACTTTTCGCTGTCTTGGGTTTATTTAAGGCCATGACCAGTTCCTCCTCCTGCAATTTTTAACAACCTAACTGTGAGGCTGGATCCAAGTAAAAGTATCACAGTATTAATTCTCGAACTCTTTGGTGAGCCCAAAAAAGGAGCAAAAAAAAGCATCTAAAGAAAGACTCACCTGTTGTCAGTCAGAACAGAGCCCCAAAATCACTTCAACCCTTGAAGAACTTACACATCTATTATAGTGAGTCTTCAGTTATCAAGTCTGCCACGTTTATATACCTTATTGTATTTTATTATCACCATTGAAATTCTAATTCCTCTACTGTTTCAGGATTCAATTGTAAAAACAGGCTATATCTCGAGCATTTCTCGGGCCCCTGAACCTCTTCAGGTAATATGCCTGTATGTCGTCATTTGCTCATCCTGTGACTTCCCATATTGTCTCAGCCAGGGTTCAGCACACCAGCTCTGGCTCAGCCAGATCCATTCCATGGGGGCTGAAAGCCCCCACAACTGAATATTGACCTCTCAACAGCCCAGACTCCTCCTCCAATGCCCAGCTCTCGATTCACAAGGCAATTGGGCCTACAGGTCAATATCAACTCAGCCCGCACCACTCGGAACAGCGCCGCCCTTCCAGGCACACAGGCCCGATCGGCACACTTGCATGGCCACCCATGTTGTTTTGCTTACCATCTTCAGTCCAAAGGGGCTGCTCCTCCTTCTGGGAGTTCCACTCCCCGAAGGAGGCACTGAGGTGCACCAAAAGCCTCTCAAACCTCCACCCACCACCATCACTCTTCAGTGGGGCGTTGGCAGCTATTTTGCTCCCCTCACAGCACAGGCTGTGCTCCTCACCTAATTAGATCAGTGTTACTCTGGGCCATACTGTCTCAGCCCTTTAGTTCAGTGATGGACCATCCTCCACCTTTAATAAAACACTGTACTCAGTCTTGGCGATGCTTAATGACTATTAACAGCCATTTACCGGATCCGAGCGTCGGCGCTCATCTGGGACACAGGCGTCCTGGTCCCTCACTGGCCAAGCCAACCACATACACTTTTATTCTGATTTACCTAAGCATCTTTGAATCATTTGAGAATAAGTGGGAAAAATCTTACAGTTCAGTATTGGAAGATACAATGGTTTCTTACCGATCTTCTCGTCTTCCAGTACCATTTTCCTCTCTTCCCGGAAGGCTCGAAGCCACCGGAGCTTCTCCTCCAGCTTCTTCGCAAAGTATAGGTGTATGTCCTCCGTCTCCTTGTTGTGCAGCTTGAAGGCGTTTTTCACGCTGACGTTGAAGTCGTCATCGCGACCGTCATCCACCTCGATGACCTGGTATTTGTCCATGTCGATGCGGCCTTTGTAGTACAGGATATCCCTTCGGATCAGGTCCTGGGAGTGAGAGGGATGGAAGGATTTCAGTGAGTGTGGGTGCGTATTCTGATGACCTCAACAAGGATTACTGTTTAATTGATATTTAGCATGCATGCCCATTCAAACAACCTTATTAGACTGAGATGTTTATTTTGCAAATGAGTCCCAGTGGGTTGCAGCATAAGTAGTTTGCATTGCAAATTAAGATGTTCAGTTTCATATCGCGTACAAAAGTAAGTTCAAGAAAGTTTTTAATTACCTCGCAGCATTCTGCAGATTGGGCTGAGAGAGTGTCAGTGTTAAGGTCATTTTTCTGGATTATGTGACTTCAGTTTCTTTCCTTGGTTACCAATCATCTTGTTCTCTTGCTGCTTACAATAACACTGGAAGTGGATTTAGGCCTTCATTGCTATGACTACAAGGAAACAACTGCCCAAAATCATTCTTTGATAGGTGTGCTACTGCATCTGGAGGCGGTTCTGTCAATCTCATTCAGAACGTGATGTCACATTGGTCAGGAGAACAAACAACAAGGTGATGCATGCTATGCTTATGTTAATCTCATCAGTTGACAACTGCTCTGGCCACATTACAATCCATTGTTTTTAACTCCAGACAGAAGCCAACTTTATATAAATCAGTACGGACATGGCTCAATCCCAAACTGCCATGCGAGAGCACCCCAGAAGGCAACACAAGCAACCCTGACCGGTTTTGGTCTGTTTGGGCCTCATCAGAATGTAAATGTAAATGTGGTGTATTTGTATAGCGCGAACAGTAACCCGTAAGCATCCCGGCGCTTGTACTCCTACCACAAGGGAACCCCTCCTGGCTTTTCCTTGTGGGGTGTCCACTCCTGGGCATCCCATGCTGAAACCAGGCATCCCTTGTGCATCGGGGGCCGTTGTGGAGACTAAGCAAGCTATTGCCCAGAGTTGCAGCGTGGGGCCCATGCTTAGATTCGGCACTGAGGCGAGAATATCCGGTCAGAGGAATTTAAGCCCGACCCCGCCGAGGCGGGAATCGAACCCTGGTCCCTGGCCAGCGTTCTGCATCAAGGTCTGCCGCTCTAACCATTGAGCCACACTTCTCCAGAAGGATGCAGATTGAGTGGAATCCACATCTAGACATACCTTTCACACTTAGGGTGACAACTACTGGATGTGGGTACTGGGCATACTGTGCCATAGGACTCAAGTTATGCCTCACTGATAACGACCGAAGTAGGTGAAAACGGTTGTGTGTTGCTTGTGGTGTCTTCTAGAGGGGGCCTCAACTGGCAGTTCAGGACAATACCTGTTTCCATGAAGATCTGGGTCAGTACTGATTTGCATAAGGTGAGCCTTTGTCTAGAGTGGTTTGACAGGCATAAAACGATGGACTAGAATGCGGGCCGAGTGAAGAGATTAATTCAAGCATTCCATCCATCACATTGGTGTTGTTGCCATTTACGCCCTGTGAGGAATACTAGTGCTGCTACAAGCTCCCCCTGCCCCCCAGCAGCTAACTGGGAATAGTAAAGATATGGGGTAATAATTACCCAACTTTTCTGAATGCAATGAGGAGTTCTCTAAAGATGGCATATTAAATGGCTAATTTAAACTTCACCACAGGAAACACACACATTGCTATGTTATTTTACTGATTGCACACTTTAGATATTTTATTTATTTAGATGTAGGATATGGAAGATTAAATAGAATTTTTACACACATCAATATAAAATATATAAACCATGCATTTTTAAAGGTGTTGTCTTGCACATAAAAGAGGAACCTACATAATTTTCATAATGTTGGTGCTGTGCCATTTTAAAATCTGATGACTGTGAGCCACCATATTCAAGTTGTGAGAGAGAACACCTACTGCTGTTTCATGATACACAAAACACTGCACAAAACATACACTTCTTCAAGGTTGCCTGTTGCTGGCTCACAGCTTTGCAATATTTGTGCTTTGTCTTCTTTTCGGACGCGCTATCAATGGCTCTGTTAGCACAATTGAGAAAGAAAACGATGAGAATGTGTGGTAAATAAATGTGACACAATGTGCGCTTGGCAGAGCGGTATTCAGGCACTTGCATACCCATTGCTGACAAGTCGTGCATCACCGGATGTACGATCTCCATGCTCTGCAAAGATGGGCTAGCGCATGCCGAGAGAACATACTAGAGATGCCAGTGAACAGAGCCAGAGAGACGCACGGAGCACCACAGTGTTTCTCTAAAATGGAGTCCTATGTCGGTCTTGTTTCTCATTAAACTAGTAAGTTGGTGTGAATATCAGATATGAAATGAATCAATTAAAATATAATCATGCAAAGAGCAGAGAATCTTTAACTTGCACCCTAGGCTTCGTACTTAACATCATGAAGGCATATCTCTTAGATGTCCAGGCTGCAGGCTTTGGAATGTCCTTAACTCAACCTTTGGGGAGGAGCCCGGCAAACTACACTTCAGGAAAGTTTTACAAAACTGAGTGATTGAACCTTGCCTTTGACTAAACTATGGACCAAGTGGCAGTTAGTGAGGACTATTGAAGAAGGAGAATACTCAAAACATACTTCTTGGAAAGCGCATATTAATCAAAGGGGTTTCTTGCCACTACAAATTGATTTTTTATTGTTATCCAACTCAATGAAACTCATTTTATCAACACTGGGAAGATGTGATCCAATTAGACCCACCAGGATTTAAAACTGTAGCCTTGGCGTCAAACACAAACCCCTGCCGTGGATTCATCACACCTGGCCTAGCCTCGCATTTAGTTGGGGTCCTACTCTGCTACACATTTATTTAAATGGACGGCTGCAAAACAGATTCGGGCTGACACACATCACTATATAAACTCATCGCTAAATAATTAAAAGACATGTTTGAGTCTCAATTTGGGCAACAATTCCTAGTCTTCACATCAAATTTCCAAAGCCACTGATGACGTACAAAATTGAGAATACCGGTTAAGGACACGGCTATGGGGACTATCAAGGCACCGACATATGGAAACATTTTAATCCAAGGCTGCAGAATCTGAATATACTTTTAACAGGCTGGAAAATAGAATCCCCTGTTGGGAAGCATGTGACGAGGAATACATTTTCTTGCCAAGAGCGAGAAAATAACACTAATCTGAGCAGTGGATGATCCGAATGAAAAGACATGAAACGATAACCGGCGCATTAGCATACAGTTACAGAGATGCCGCGATTCAAGATGTGAAAAGCATGAATAAAGGGGATGTGATTGATGCGGGTATTTTTAGACGGGAGAAAGCTGAAAATAACAATCCAAGTGCCCAATTTACATAGATGCCAGTCTCGTGATACCGTCTGCTTGGTGCGAGCAAGAACAAATGTAAAAATATAAACCAAGCAAACAGCCGAGAAAAGAGGGGAGATAAAAAAATCCTACTGAAAACGCACACTGATTAAAATTGAAAAAAGGAAATGAAAACAGGATAAGGCAATTAAAGAGGTAAAAACACACACATATATATATATATATCTCGGAAAAATATATATATATAAATATATATATTTATTTATATTAGAAAACAGCTTGAATTAAATTAGTATTAAAATGTTTGACCCTAGAAGGATGGTACTTCACTGCTGACTTGTTTCACTAGATTCCTATACGAAATAATGTATTCATGGAGCTTTGAAATAAAAAATGTGTGAAATTTTTTTTGGGTGAAATAATATTTTTGTTTGTGTAACTCTGCAATTGCAATGCAGATTAAAGGTAAATCCCCCTATGCAGGTACTCGGAAAAAGGCACACCATGAAACTGAAACAACTGAGAGATGTCACAGCTAGAACAGAGGTAGAGATAAAGAAATGGTCCACAACAGGGTCATTTCGTAGAAATCGAACTGGCTGGCGACAAGTGAGAATATGACATTTAAAAAGGATTTAAACGTGCATATTACTGGGAGTAGCAAAGCCCTCAAGTAACCAGTAAAACAACAAACAAACAAGATGAACTAAAATGTTCTCCTGTCTTGGCGCAAAAATCTGGAGCTTGCAGATTATTACCTAAACTATCTATAACTGGCGAGCCTAAAAATGCCTGACAATCCAAGGACCAATAAACAAACAATTTGGGTCACATTCTGACAGTCCTGGCCGTTATCCTCTTAAGTGCTGCGCCTATACCAACGGCCGACGGCACCACTACCTCGGGAGTGCTGCCGTCGGCCGTTGGACGTTCCAGCTGCACCTGCGCAATGGAACGTTCAGCACTGGAGCTGGACGTTCCAAAGCAGCTAAGGTGTTAAAGTCTGGAATATGCACAGATGGATAGACTCCCACATTTGTAACCAATTTCTGTCGTTTATGTGACTCACAAAGTGACCCAGGAGAACGCAGGGAAGCTGCAACTTTCAAGCCTTACTGGCAAATGTAAAGTCTACGCTGGAGATGTCCCACCTAGTAGAGAATTCTGGCAGGAGATGGCCTCACACTAAGGCACATCTGCACTTTTTCTATATTAGATTCCTTCACTAATGCCACTTGGAAACACAAGAGTTCTTTTGCGTACATATCTCAAGAGGGGGTGAGGGTCGCGGTACATGCCAGTGGTATGTGCATACGCACAAACATAGGACGTTTTTAGTGTGCACGTATTATGCACATAGATTCGCCAAGAAATTCCCATAATCCAAATTTGTGAATGTTTAACTTTCTCTAAATTGGTAGACTTTCTACACAAACAAATGAACACACTGTCTCTGTGATGTAGGCTAGGTAATTTAGGAACTGGAAGAGACAATGCATATATCTAATTTCAATGCAGGTGCACAAAACAGCTTGTCAATCAAGTGTTTTAAGGTTTACAAAACAACATTGCTCTGTAACTGCTCTGCAACAAGAAATGGAGTATGCTAATATATTCTCCACTTAAATAGCTAGTAAGGTAGGGGGTGAGGTTGGCAGATAAGAACATTTTTTAATAGCATTGACTCTCCTTTCGGAGCATTGACTCTCCACCACGCTTTGCACTCTTCAGAGACTTACTGACCCTGTACTAACACATGATTGTATCATTCATGATTCACTTGGCTACTGTTTTTTAATTTGAAATGTCACCGTCCTGCATTATTTGCTTTATATGTTTAACTTCTCCTTATAGCATGGTGGCCCTTAGTGGCATTCTAAGCCTAGAAGATCTACTACTGACTGATTCACTCATTCATTGGCATTCCGGCTCACTGAAGGCTCTATTCACAAATGTTTTTCTGCACCTAAGTATTTCTTAATAATGAATACATTCACATTTGTAAATACCACATCAGGATTTTCAACACTCAGGTTTCATTTATGGAAACAAAAATGCACCAGTTTAAATCTTGCGATGGAAGCAACAGGGTTTCCACAGGAGATGGTGCGTGGTAACCACTGGGGAGATAATTGGAAATATGACCAATGCCTGCAAATGAGTAACTTTTGGGGTAGGCATGAATTTATCAATTGGATTATTAAATCTTGACACACCTAAACTAAAGGGTTGAGTAAGTGATTGTAGTCCATAAGAAAGCTGTAAGACTCAGGATATAAATACACATTTTTAGACAGAGGATCGTCTAAGAGGACATCGTTAGCCTAATGGGTCCTAGACTACATCAGTTCGATCAGACTATCGTGGCGCTGTAACATAATTCATGGCATTGAACAATGCCATGACTCCTACTGGCCTACAATGTGTAGTCTAAGAGGTATTGTACAGGTATTCCACTGGGCTTTTCACTGTCATGCTCTTTGTTTCTCATTAACAACATTTACACTCTACAGACCTTTTTGGTCTTGTTGTCTTTTGTCAAATCCTCCGACAATGCTGTGACTTAGGGCAGAAAAATTCAATTGGGAATCTAGAGTTATCTTTACCCTTCAATCTGGACCTATACATGGTAATAACCACCAACTTTTATGACTCACTAATGCCATCCAGTTTTTTAACACTAAATTGGGCCTTGTATTCTGAACTCTACAGTTGCCGCTGTGTTTTTTAACTCAAAAATTGGCATTGTGTTTCTCAATTATAAACCATGGCACGTGTTTCTTGATTCAAGATCCAATGTGGGTGTTCTGAAATCAAAATATTGTGTCATCTTTAAGCACTCCAAAACCGTTGTTGTGTTTCCCAACTTTACATCTTGTGTTGTTTCTGTACTGCAACCCTGGTCTTGTTTTCTGAACTCTATATTTGTTGCATAGCTACTTAACTCCATATTTAGCAGCATGTTTTGGGACTCTAAAACTTCTGTAGAGTATCTGAACTTTATGTCTGGTGGTGTGTTTTTGAACTCTTGACCTGAAGTGGTGTTACTCAACTCTTTTTTATATCTAAGCCGATATCATGTTTTTCAACTCTGTCCCTGATGTTCTGTTTCCCAACCCTACACTTGATGTGGTATTCCTGAAATCTATACCTGACGTTTTGTTTCTCAACTCTAATCCTGATGTTGTGTTTCTTAACTGTAAACCTGATGTTGTGTTCCTCAACTCCACAAATGATGTTGTGTTCCCTAACTCTACAAATGATGTTGTGTTCCCCAACTCTACAAATGATGTTGTGTTCCTCAACTCTACAAATGATGCTGTGTTCCTCAACTCTACAAATGATGTTGTGTTCCTCAACTCTACAAATGATGTTGTGTTCCCCAACTCTACAAATGATGTTGATTTCCTCAACTCTACAAATGATGTTGTGTCCCCAACTCTACAAATGATGTTGTGTTCCTCAACTCTACAAATGATGTTGTGTTCCTCAACTCTACAAATGATGTTGTGTTCCTCAACTCTACAAATGATGTTGTGTTCCCCAACTCTACAAATGATGTTGTGTTCCTCAACTCTACAAATGATATTGTGTTCCTCAATTCTACAAATGATGTTGTGTTCCTCAACTCTACAAATGATGTTGTGTTCCTCAACTCTACAAATGATGTTATGTTCCTCAACTCTACAAATTATATTGTTTTCCTCAACTTTACAAATGATGTTGAGTTCCTCAACTCTACAAATTATTTTGTGTTCCCCAAATCTACAAATGATGTTGTGTTCCTCAACTCTAGAGATGATGTTGTGTTACTCACCTCTACAAATGATGTTGTGTTCATCAACTCTACAAATTATTATGTGTTCCTCAACTCTACAAATGATGTTGTGCTCCTCAACTCTACAAATGATGCTGTGTTCCTCAACTCTACAAATGATATTGTGTTCCTCAATTCTACAAATGATGTTGTGTTCCTCAACTCTACAAATGATGTTGTGTTCCCCAACTCTACAAATGATGCTGTGTTCCTCAACTCTACAAATGATATTGTGTTCCTCAATTCTACAAATGATGTTGTGTTCCTCAACTCTACAAATGATGCTGTGTCCCTCAACTCTACAAATGATACTGTGTCCCTCAACTCTAAAAATGATGCTGTGTCCCTCAACTCTACAAATGATGCTGTGTCCCTCAACTCTACAAATGATGTGGTGTTTCTCAACTCTTAGCCTGATGTCTTGTTTCTCATGTCTAAGCCTAACGTAGTTCTCAACTCTACACATGATTTCATTCTTTACTCTAAACCCGATATGGTGGTGGTGCTTCTGAACTCTAAATTGAATGGTGTGTTTCTGAACTAAATAATGCAGGTGTCCATTAATTTCATACATATGCTGCCTTAACATTAAAAGTGATAACATCAATATTGTAGGACAGACTCTCAGTCAGGGTCACTACATGAATACTCAATACTATTATTATCTTCTATCCTTCTGCTAACCTTCCGAATCCAAATAACTGACGAACCTATCCACCACATAAAATGTATTTGCATGCTTCACTACACTAATTCAACACTAATCCTCTATGGGTACCGGAGTAGCGTGCTAGTCACCGAAAAAGTGCTTTGACGCCTCGTCTGGGGTAGTAAGCGCAATACCAATGCAATTACAATACAATATCTCCGTGTACTCATATTTTGAATCACCTCTCTTCATTCCCTCTCCTATTTTTGTTGTGATCTTCTTTTCTGGCTGTCTCTCCCTCTCTGTCTTCTTTTGTATTGTTGGCTCAACCATGGAGAAAGCATTAACTCTTTTTTTTCTGTTGCACCTCATCCGGGGCAAGGCTTGTTGAAGCGCAGAATACTCCATTATGCATGTGGGCGATACATTTCTAAATGCCTGTCTGCCAACCTTTTTCCTTGCCATTGAAAATCACCCTCCACATGCCACTTCTGATTAAATGTTGGCCGAGTTTGCACAGCATTAAAATTATTTTAAGGAAACCGTACAGGTGGAGTCCCTTTGCCAAAGAGGGATTTTCCATCATTCGTGAATGCGAACATATGGTCATGATGCGGCAGGGGTCCCTGAATGAGACAGGGAATGGAGGTAGCTGTGAAACAGTTTAGGCGTAGAAATGTGTCTTGTTAGCCAAGCGAGGGGGTGTCGTGGGCAGAAGGAAAGTCATTGTGCGGTTGCCAAGATCATGTGGGACGAGTGTTTAAGGCTGGCGGACAATTACGGAGCTGCAGCTCTGGAACTGCTTCAGGAGGATGCTGGCTGCCATCTGCAGGAGAGGTGGTCATGGGGGAGGCTGTCAGGAAGAAGGTGGAAACGTTGTCAAAGGACAAGATGCCTTAACAGCATCAAAGCCCATTAGACTGCACCCAAGGAAGGGACAACAAAGTAAGCAAACAAACACCAGCCTTCACGCACAAGAGGCAACGGCACATGGATAACCATTACCCACACAGAGACGTTTGTTCATAGATGGAAAACAAAGTGCCACTCAGCATAAGGGGAAAGAGAAAAAGAAGTATGCTGGCTGTCCAGCACGGTCACAACAATGCACAGGGCACAACAAGAGTACAGCATAAAAGAGAACACACAATGGAGAGACTATTGTAATGGAGGGAGTGAGGAGAACAACCAGAGACCATCTCAGATATGGAGGGGGCAGGACAACAAACACCGACCATCTCAGATATGGAGAGGGGCAGGACAACAAACACCGACCATCTCAGTAATGGAGAGGAGCAGGACAACAAACACAGACCATCTCAGATATGAAAAGGGGTAGGACAACAAACACAGACCATCTCAGATATGAAAAGGGGTAGGACAACAAACACAGACCATCTCAGGACATGGAGAGGGGCAGGACAATAAACACAGACCATCTCAGATATGGAGAGGAGCAGGACAACAAACACAGACCATCTCAGGACATGGAGAGGGGCAGGACAATAAACACAGACCATCTCAGATATGGAGTAGGGCAGGTCAACAAGCACAGACCATCTCAGATATGAAAAGGGGGAGGACAACAAACACAGACCATCTCAGATATGAAGAGGAGCAGGACAACAAACACAGACCATCTCAGATATGAAGAGGGGCAGGACAACAAACACAGACCATCTCAGGACATGGAGAGGGGCAGGACAACAAACACAGACCATCTCGGGACATGGAGAGGGGCAGGACAACAAACACAGACCATCTCAGATATGAAGAGGAGCAGGACAACAAACACAGACCATCTCAGATATGAAGAGGGGCAGGACAACAAACACAGACCATCTCAGATATGAAGAGGAGCAGGACAATAAACACAGACCATCTCAGATATGAAGAGGGGCAGGACAACAAACACGGACCATCTCAGATATGGAGAGGGGCAGGACAACACACACGGACCATCTCAAAAATGGAGTGGGGCAGGACAACAAACACAGACCATCTCAGATATGGAGAGGGGCAGGACAGTAAACACAGACCATCTCAGACATGGAGAGGGGCAGGACAACAAACACAGACCATCTCAGATATGGAGAGGGGCAAGACAACAAACACAGACCATCTCAGATATGGAGAGGGGCAGGACAGTAAACACAGACCATCTCAGATATGGAGAGGGGCAGGACAACATACACAGACCATCTCAGATATTGAGAGGGGCAGGACAACAAACACAGACCATCACAGATATGGAGAGGGGCAGGACAGTAAACAGAGACCATCTCAGATATGGAGTGGGGCAGGACAACAAACACAGACCATCTCAGGACATGGAGAGAGGCAGGACAACAAACACAGACCATCTCAGATATGGAGAGGGGCAGGACAAACACAGACCATCTCAGATATGGAGAGGGGCAGGACAGTAAACACAGACCATCTCAGATATGAAGAGGGGCAGGACAACAAACACAGACCATCTCAGATATGGAGAGGGGCAGGACAACAAACACAGACCCATCTCAGGTATGGAGAGGGGCAGGACAGTAAACACAGACCATCTCAGATATGAAGAGGGGCAGGACAACAAACACAGACCATCTCAGATATGGAGTGGGGTAGGACAACAAACACAGACAATCTCAGATATGCAGTGGGGCAGGACAACAAAAGCAGACCATCTCAGAAATGGAGTGGGGCAGGAGAACAAACACAGACCATCTCAGATATGGAGAGGGGCAGGACAACAAACGCAGACCATCTCAGATGTGGAGAGGGGCAGGACAGTAAACACAGACCATCTCAGATATGAAGAAGGGCAGGACAACAAACACAGACCATCTCAGGACATGGAGAGGGGCAGGACAACAAACACAGACCATCTCAGATATGCAGTGGGGCAGGACAACAATCACAGACCATCTCAGAAATGGAGAGGGGCAGGACAGCAAACACAGAACATCTCAGATATGGAGAGGGGCAGGACAACAAACACAGACCATCTCAGATATGGAGTGGGGCAGGACAACAAACACAGACCATCTCAGGACATGGCGAGATGCAGGACAACAAACACAGACCATCTCAGATATGGAGAGGGGCAGGACAACAAACACAGACCATCTCAGATATGGAGAGGGGCAGGACAGTAAACACAGACCATCTCAGATATGGAGAGGGGCAGGACAACAAACACAGACCATCTCAGATATGGAGAGGGGCAGGACAACAAACACAGACCCATCTCAGATATGGAGAGGGGCAGGACAGTAAACACAGACCATCTCAGATATGAAGAGGGGCAGGACAACAAACACAGACCATCTCAGATATGGAGTGGGGTAGGACAACAAACACAGACCATCTCAGATATGCAGTGGGGCAGGACAACAAACGCAGACCATCTCAGATGTGGAGAGGGGCAGGACAGTAAACACAGACCATCTCAGATATGAAGAGAGGTAGGACAACAAACACAGACCATCTCAGGACATGGAGTGGGGCAGGACAACAAACACAGACCATCTCAGATATGGAGTGGGGCAGGACAGTAAACACAGACCATCTCAGACATGCAGTGGGGCAGGACAACAAACACAGACCATCTCAGATATGGAGTGGGGCAGGACAACAAACACAGACCATCTCAGGACATGGCGAGATGCAGGACAACAAACACAGACCATCTCAGATATGGAGAGGGGCAGGACAACAAACACAGACCCATCTCAGATATGGAGAGGGGCAGGACAGTTAACACAGACCATCTCAGATATGAAGAGGGGCAGGACAACAAACACAGACCATCTCAGATATGGAGTGGGGTAGGACAACAAACACAGACCATCTCAGATATGCAGTGGGGCAGGACAGTAAAAACAGACCATCTCAGATATGGAGAGGGGCAGGACAACAAACACAGACCATCTCAGATATGGAGTGGGGCAGGACAACAAACACAGACCATCTCAGATATGGAGAGGGGCAGGACAGTAAACACAGACCATCTCAGATATGGAGAGGGGCAGGACAACAAACACAGACCATCTCAGATATGGAGAGGGGCAGGACAACAAACACAGACCATCTTAGATATGAAGAGGGGGAGGACAACAAACACAGACCGTCTCAGATATGAAGAGGGGCAGGACAACAAACACAGACATGTCAGGACATGGAGTGGGGCAGGACAGTAAACACAGACCATCTCAGATATGGAGAGGGGCAGGACAACAAACACAGACATCTCAGGACATGGAGTGGGGCAGGACAACAAACACAGACCATCTCAGATATAGAGAGGGGCAAGACAACAAACACAGACCATCTCAGACATGCAGTGGGGCAAGCAACAAACACAGACCATATCAGATATGGAGTGGGGTAGGACAACTAACACAGACCATCTCAGACATGCAGTGGGGCAGGACAGCACACACAGACCATCTCAGACATGCAGTGGGGCAGTGCTATATACAAACAAAAGCTCTGCAAGAACCTGAGTTAGATTTACTAGGCAGAGAGCGGATTCAGAGGTCTGGCTTCACTTCTGTGAAGCCATGATGTACTGAAACTGAAGTCCCCCCTCTGATGATAAGTCCCCTGCACGCTGGTGCACTTAATGATCACCCTATCCTTTGTTCCTCTGGCAGAGAGAGTGCATGCTCTGGATGACCTGTGCCCAGTTGCCACCATGTTGGACTTGGTGACGTGATCAGTGAGATGCAGGGTAATAGCTTCTCGTAGATAAGAGGAATGAACAGGTACGGCTAATGCTCCTCCTGCCCTAGAAATATAAAAATGAAACCATCCCTGGTCATCCCTCCTTGTTGCATGAAATATCACAGCTTCTCAAATGGAGGGGCGAATAACAGGACAGTATAGCAGCAGGGCGAAGAGCTTAGAGAATAAACAAATGGAGGGGTCTTTACACCAAGAATTGAAGGACCATATTTTATCTTCTTATCAGAGAAATACCTAGTTAATACACTAATTTGAGTTATGATCCTCTTTTCAATAGAAGGGATATTTACATCAAATGAATACAATTACACACACTTAAATAATGTAGCTCTTTCTCATGCTGCCTAAAGATAGACTGTAGGAGGAGGCAGCATCGTCTTGGCCAGAAAGTCATCCAAATTTCTGCACATTTGTAAAATCCACAGACACAGAACAGATGTACTGCACACAAATGCAATCCTTGCCAGGCTGCATCCTGGGTTTCAATACAGAACATAAATGCAGAGCTGCTTCTGGTGGCACGGGTTTACCAGGCGAGGGGGCACCAGTCTGTGCTGCAATGGCCGAGGCTTCAGACATGTTCAGTAACCTAGACATCCGGTGAGAAAGCTAGTGAGCATGAAGAGAAGAGGTCTTCTGGGCCCTTGGCTCGCTTGCCCTACTTATAAGCCGCAGGCGGCAAAGACAGTATTCTGCACTGGCCCGGCTGGCCTTCAATTAGTTCTCCCTGAATCCTGCCTTCCTGACTGTAATGCCCCATGTGATTATTTTGAGGGCACAGTAATCATGACTCCCTAGACATAAAAACTGTATATCACTTTTTGGGGTCTTGGATATATGTAAATGTAAATGTAAATGTATTTGAGCTTATATAGCGCACAGCTACCCACAAAGGGTTTCCCGGCGCTTGCTTAGGGAACCCGTCCTGGTATTCCCCTGTGAGATAACCCCGGCAGGGTATCCGCAAGGTGAAAGCCAGGCATCCCGCCACGAGGGGCCGTTGTGGAGATTAAGCAAGCTATTGCCCAGAGTCGCAGAGTGTGAACCCGTGAGTCGAGAAGGCACCGGAGCGAGAATTATCGAGTCCGTGGAATTTTTGAGCCCAAGACCCGCCGAGGCGGGGAATTGAACCCTGGTCCAGGGCCGATCTCAGCTTCCGGGTCTGCCGCCTCTAACCCCTGAGCCACACTTCTCCACTATATGTCACTCAGTGTCTCCTCTTGTCTGTGAAATGGAAGGGAAAAGCCTGGTAGTACAGTAGGTCAATGCACAGAGGGATACTTGGCTAATACACACACAGTAGCATCACAGTTGTGTGTATGGGGACTTCACTTTGAAGAGAGAGATGACAATATATCAACCTTACATCCCATATATAATACAAAGAAAGATTTCTAACTATACTCAACTATGAAAAGCCAAAGCAGGGGTGACTAACAAAGGTAATGTTAGATTTCAGGCTGGCCACATAAGATACATTTACTTACCATGAATATAAATAGAAATAGTTGAAATCGTAAGTGGTTCCGGTTACAATCCTGACTCACATAGAGCCTTCTGGGATGTATGTTAAACAATCCTGCTCAACAGCTTTCTGTCATAAAGAAGGTAAGGCTGAAGCGGACCCGGTACTCAGAGGTCTCGCAGACTTGGGAAGTAGAAGGTCATAAATTAAAGTGCCCTCTACCTTTAAGATGTTAAACCATGTAAGGAGTATCTTCAAAAAATAATAAGCCAAAAGTACAGATGATGGACGGAATGTTGAACAAATCAAACATTCGACCCGAGTCACAGATCTGGGTTTAATCCATTGTTTGCTCACCACGCCATCCCAGTTTGGACCCAGCATTCCATCCATCATTTGTTGCCACTGCATTTTTCATCCTCAGTGGAAAGGGTATGACCAGACGTGGGTCCCTTGCTCACTTTGCAGTGGATTCAAGCTAGCCTGGCTGATGAGATGTGTTACCCCGAAACCGGTCCCAGGATGCGTGTTTCCGGTCCACGGAGGACCTGGACTGACAGTTCAGGCTGGACTGTTCCCACAAGTAGTGACAAGACTGATTTGCATATGGCTGGGTCTAAACTGGGGTGATGTAGTGAGCAAAAGAACAAGGGATTTAACCTAGATCTCTTGACTGTAGTTGAATGTCTTATTTATTCAGCATTCCGTCCATTATTTGTTGCTGCAGCCTAAAATAAAGCTAGAATAATTCACCAGAAAGGAAACAAGCATCCCTGAAGATGTTCAGAAGCAGTCAAGTAATAGGTGAGCACTAGTAATGGATAACCAGAAATGAACAACATGATAACCAGCTGAGTGCAGTAATGCAGTACACTGGGTCATGCCTCAAGTGGGAGCACTGATCAAGCTTTGCTTCATTCATCTTACCTTTCAGAACACGCAAAAGACCAAGCACTGTTCGGTCAAGAGTGGCTAAGCCTTGGTGGTGTTAAGTTACACTTAAGAAAAGCCTATACTACCTTACCTTGTGCAGTCCTTCCCTGTCCTACCCTGTCCTACCTTACCACAGTGACCCTAACGTGACTTATCTTACCCTACATGACCTTATAGGACCCAATCCTGCCCTACCTTACCTTGCCTTAGCATATCAGACTCCACTGAGCTCTACCCAACCCTGCCCTGTTTTATTCTAATATTTCACATGATAGAGGAGGAGATGGACCATAAGGCTTTCCAGACAAGGTGTCCCTGCCTACGGATTGTCCAATTGTTGAATGTCCTTAGAAGGGAGCCCCCTGGAGTGCCTGCAGTGAGTAGGATTCATCACAAAAGAAGTCAAAACTGCTTATGTATTTACCAGAAAATGATCTGAGGATTTTCAATGTGATGCTCATAGTTATCGATACTGAGTTTGTGAAGCAGAGATGGACATGATGTTGTCATTGGAGGTGGACAAATGGGTACTACAAACTTTATTTCTAACTAGCAGCCTGCCCCAGCGTTGCCTGGAGCAGAAAGGGGCTGGGGGCAGTACACCCGCTCCCGCCCGACCCCCTCCCGCACTGACTCCCTCCCGCCCCGACTCACTCACGCCCCCCCTCCCACCCTGACTCACTCGCGCCCCTCTCCCGCCCCCACTCACTCGCGCCCCTCTTCCGCCCGACTCACTCGCGCCCCTCTCCCGCCCCGACTCACTCGCGCCCCTCTCCCGCCCGACTCACTCGCGCCCCTCTCCCGCCCCGACTCACTCGCGCCCCTCTCCCGCCCCGACTCACTCGCGCCCCCTCCCGCCCCGACTCACTCGCGCCCCCTCCCGCCCCGACTCACTCGCGCTCCGACACTTTCATTTACTGCTGCCTCCTTCTTGCCTCCCCCTGCATCACAGTCTCACTTTCCCTTTCCTTACCTGTGCCGCCGCTCCTCACTGCACAGCCACTCGTCACTGCACCGCCCTCCTCCTTCGTCATCACGCACGTCGCGTAGCGGCCAGCGCTAGGTCCCGACCGGCGCTACTTTCAGGGGACTACTTTGTTTACAAACTTAATTTTTTTATTTACTTTTTAAAAAAATTTATATAGCCTATGTCCATCTACACACCCTGACATTTTCATAGATGTATCGGGTGTGAAGATTGGCGCTGTGGTTCCCGAGTTTACCTGGCCAAAAGTTGCAAGTTCTCTCTTTATAATAGTAGTATAGATAGGTGGTATCATGTGGAAGGGTTTTTCCTCTGGAGAGTATTTTTTTTAATCAATTTTTGTAGCACAAACATTGCCCCAGAGATGAGGAGTCAGAACATTGTACAGCATTAACAGTCAGCATGGATCTTTCACTTCAATAGAAATATGCATTTGGGTGACAACCATCTTAGAAGTATATGTGTGGTTTTAGTTCTGTCAGCGAGGTTAATGCGCAAAAAAACTTTTTACGGCAGACTCGAGAGGTGCACAATACATAGATGCACCCACCTTTCACAGGTGACATGTAAGGCGACTCAGAGCGAAGGTTCCAGAGTTTTGGAGAAGATTACCTTTCAATCTTTATCTGGAGCTGTAGCATTAGTGAGATCACTGGATTTCTTTTGGGGGTAGTTAGAATCCCCAGGGTTTCCTTAGAATGAGTAAGGGTGTTTGTGTTCTGAAGGTATGGATGTCTAGGTGCCAGGGTCTTTGGTTGGTATTTATCACATGCCCCCTAGGAGGGAGAGTAAGAACATAGGCTATCTTTAAGGGCTTTGCACTGACTTCATGAGGCTTTGAATCAGAGTGGGCTTATGTGCGAAGACATATGAGGCGTTTTAGGATTGGCACTAAATGAGTTTGTTTTCTACAGTTGTAAATAAGTCTGATGGCCTCTCCCTAGGACCACATAGAGTGGTGTAAGGACTACAGCTGAAAACCTTGCAGGCAATAAATAGTAGTAAAATCATATAACATACAAACATGCCTTTTTTAAACGAGGGATGATGGGCATCAGGGAGACATGTATTTGCATTGCACTAACATAAAATCGCTTGAGAGCTCAGGAACTGTAATGTGATGATTCAACCCTGCACAAGTGAAGGAAGAAGTAATGGGACTCTTACCTACTTCTGCTGACAGTCTATAAGATACATTCACTCCTTAGTATCACCTTTCCAGAATGCATTAGAATCACTCTAACTAATAATACTCAAGTATCCCCACTTCTGTTGCTTAATTTATTTTCTTTGTGCAAACAATCCATGTTTTCAAGTTCTTATTAGGCAGCGGTTTTATTTTTAGGGCCAGCTTACCAGACAGCGCAAGCTGCCAAGTTACAAAAAACAGATTGTCTGCTTACCAAGATCTCACAGTAGACTTAAAGCTCGTCGATTCTTACACCTGGCTTGGCTTTATCATTACAATTATTTGCTTGCTGCTTATTCGCTGGTTTGCCTTGTCCGGCCCCTGGAGCCTAACTTCTGTGTCCTTCCATTGCTCATTTTCAGGGAACTATTTTTTTTATCTGTTTAAGCACCTCACAAGAGTGCATGTGTTTTTCCGCTGTCCCCCTCGTGTCCTTCGCCCATCGCTGGGTTGCTCTTCTGTCTGCTTTATCCCCACACTTCCTTTCTTTTCTTTTTGCTTCAGCATTCCACAAGTGCATGTGTTTTCTAGCTATCTCCCTGGTGTGTTTCTCTCTTCCACCCTGCGCTCCATGTTGCTGTCTCTCACCCGCCGCTCTCTTTTTCTGTTATCTGTGACGTTCTCCGCCTCGTGTTCTTTCCCTGCCCGCCCTCACGTGCTGCCTTTCCCTGTTCTCTCTCCACCTGCTTCTTTGTTACCTCCACACCACTAAACACCTGCAGTCCTTCATTTTTTTTTAATTGCCGCGTTTGTGCTAAAAAAAAGGCTTTATTTGCTACCTACTTATCCAACTGGCATCTGTTATCTTCCATTGAGAAATAAAAACTTTAAACCATCGGCGCTCACAGCAGGTGGCAGGAGAGTGTGCATTCTGACCCATGATGTATAATGCATACGGAGAATGACGCAACCGCCATCTTGCCTTATTTTATTTTTAATTCTGATGATGCCGCACAGTTTCCCCAAGCGAGGGAGGGAATGGAGCCTTAGTGCCCGAGTTGCTGACTTTGAAATTTTAATCAGATTTGAGTTCCAGCGTCAATTTAACATCTTGTGATTCTTGACAAATAAAGTAACCTCTCTGTGCCTTGAAAAATAATAAATAAAATAAAAACGACTCTGACCTTGTGTAATGTAATCTGGTACTCATGGAAAGTGCTTAAATTCCCTTGGGCCAACCTTGTGCTATACTAAAACAAACTGTCTAGCACCACCTAGAGCAATTAACAAAACCAATTGGTCTCAAGGACGAGATATACTGGCTTTGCAATTGCATCTTTATGTTGTTATATTACGCGTATTTGTAAAGTGCACGATCACCCGCAAGGGTATCTTGGGGCTGGTCAAGTGCGCTGCCCAGGGCAGGCTGGTTAATTGAAAAGGCAGGTCATCAGATTCTTGTGAAATTCAAGAAGAAATAAGGAGGCTCTGATGTGGAGCGGGGTCATTCCACGCTTTAGGAGTGACAGGAAAGAGAACGCCCGTTCTCCTGATCCCATTCTGTGTATCTGTGAAATGTGTGCAAGTAGGAGTCCTGTGGAGCGGAGAAATCTGCGTGGTTGGTGCAGTCCTGTGGAGCGGAGGTGTCTGCGTGGTTGGTGCAGTCCTGTGGAGCCGAGGTGTCTGCGTGGTTGGTGCAGTCCTGTGGAGCCGAGGTGTCTGCGTGGTTGGTGCAGTCCTGTGGAGCGGAGGTGTCTGCGTGGTCGGTGCAGTCCTGTGGAGCCGAGGTGTCTGCGTGGTTGGTGCAGTCCTGTGGAGCGGAGGTGTCTGCGTGGTTGGTGCAGTCCTGTGGAGCGGAGGTGTCTGCGTGGTTGGTGCAGTCCTGTGGAGCGGAGGTGTCTGCGTGGTTGGTGCAGTCCTGTGGAGCGGAGGTGTCTGCGTGGTTGGTGCAGTCCTGTGGAGTGGAGGTGTCTGCGTGGTTGGTGCAGTCCTGTGGAGCGGAGGTGTCTGCGTGGTTGGTGCAGTCCTGTGGAGCGGAGGTGTCTGCGTGGTTGGTGCAGTCCTGTGGAGCCGAGGTGTCTGCGTGGTTGGTGCAGTCCTGTGGAGCGGAGGTGTCTGCGTGGTTGGTGCAGTCCTGTGGAGCCGAGGTGTCTGCGTGGTTGGTGCAGTCCTGTGGAGCGGAGGTGTCTGCGTGGTTGGTGCAGTCCTGTGGAGCGGAGGTGTCTGCGTGGTTGGTGCAGTCCTGTGGAGCAGAGAAATCTCTGTGGTTGGTGCAGTCCTGTGAAGCGGAGGTGTCTGCGTGGTTGGTGGAGTCCTGTGGAGTGGAGGGTTCTGCGTGGTTGGTGGAGTGCTGTGGAGCAGAGATGTCTGCATGGTTGGTGGAGTCCAGTGGAGCTGAGGTGTCTGCGTGGTTGGTGCAGTCCTGTTGAGCCGAGGTGTCTGCGTGGTTGGTGCAGTCCTGTGGAGCGGAGGTGTCTGCGTGGTTGGTGCAGTCCTGTGGAGCGGAGGGTTCTGCGTGGTTGTTGCAGTCCTGGGGAGCAGAGAAATCTCCGTGGTTGGTGCAGTCCTGTGAAGCGGAGTGTCTGCGTGGTTGGTGGAGTCCTGTGGAGCGGAGGGTTCTGCGTGGTTGGTGGAGTGCTGTGGAGCGGAGATGTCTGCATGGTTGGTGCAGTCCTGTGGAGCGAAGGTGTCTGCATGGTTGGTGGAGTCCTGTGGATACATGGTTGGTGGAGTCCTGTGGAGCTGAGGTGTCTGCGTGGTTGGTGCAGTCCTGTTGAGCCGAAGTGTCTGTGTGGTTGGTGCAGTCCTGCGGAGCGGAGGTGTCAGCATGGTTGGTGGAGTCCTGTGGAGCGGAGAAATCTGCGTGGTTGGTGCAGTCCTGTGGAGCGGAGGTGCCTGCATGGTTGGTGGAGTTCTGTGGAGCGGAGATATCTGCGTGGTTGGTGCAGTCCTGTGAAGGGGCGAAATCTGCGTGGTTGGTGCAGTCCTTTGGAGCTGAGGTGTCTGCGTGGTCGGTGGAGTCCTGTGGAGCGGAGGGTTCTGTGTGGTTCGTGGATTCCTGTGGAGCCGAGGTGTCTGCTTGGATTTTGGAGCCCTGTGGAGGTGTCTGCGTGGTTGGTGCAGTGCAGTGGAGCCAAGGTGTCTGTATCGTTGGTGGAGTCCTGTGGAGCGGAGAAATCTGCGTGGTTTGTGGAGTCCTGTGGAGCGGAGGTGTCAGCATGGTTGGTGGAAGGAGATGAGACTGTTCAGGTAAGTGGAGCCTAAGTTATGTAGTGCCTGCACACACACACACACGCTACGCCACTTATTTACCTTTAAGAAAGTTCAGCAATCTAATTGATTAAATTATTTGAGTGAACAAACCACTTGGGGGCGCTCTAACCCGGACAGGCTGGACCCTGCCAGCCTCCCAGATGGTGGGCCCAGACCCTGCCTCGTAATGAGCATCTGATCCCAGACTGCGCGGCCTCGAACCAGTCAAGCTCGCTCAACGTCAACCAAAAAGCAACAAAATAAAGGCACTGTGCCTTTAAGGCATCATCTTCAGATCTAAAATCAATTAGGCTAAACTAAAGTAAAGCTCATTCTTGCTAATTAAGATTACTGTATTGGAGTCTGCATTCGTCACTGTTATCATGCCCTGATTGCAGACATATGGGAGCTTCGGCAGAGGCAAACTCCTGGCCTCCCGCGCAATTTATGCCTCTCTTTTTTTTCCACTCATTTCTCCCGTGGGGATTTTTCACATTATCTGCATCAACACATTATTCTCGCTGAAAACCCCACGCAGCCGCCCCCGCGCCTCCTCCGAAATACCCATCAAATCCGGCGCGGCCTTGTTAGCTCGGCGCGCGCAGCCCCGCCCCCACGCCCCCGCGCCGAGCGCCCCCCCTCCCCCCTCTTCCCAGTGATTTAAATAGATTTTGTTGAGAACATGCCCTGTTTATTGACATGAAGACGGATTTCATCAGCTGGCAGCTAACAGAGATAGAACAAAGGAGCCCGCCCTACCAAGCCCCCTTCTCTTTAAAGGGTGATCCGCGTTCTTAAATTCATCTTTTTCAATTAGGGGGTGGGAAAGTTTAAGTTCCTGTGTATGTTGTCGTCAGAGTTGAATACAATTATCCCCCACCCCAGCACCCCTACTTGAATGTCCCTCAATACCGACCAGGTCTCGGACTACCCCAAACCAGGATTTGCGCGGAAAAAACAAATCCCAAAACAACACTAGTTGAAGCAAACCAAGCAGAGTGTTACAAAATGTTACCCCACAAACATACCATTTAAATGGAACACAGTGGTTGGGGTTATCAAAAGGATCTCTGTGACAAAAAGTCTAACCCACTATGCTGGCAAAATAAAACACAAATCCCGGGTCAGTGTGTTGCACTTTGTGCTTTGCAGCAGGACATTAACCCTCCATGCTACCTGCTGATGAGCCAAAATTGTCTCTAGACACATCACAGATCTCCTCATCAAGTGTATTAACCAACTGAGCGATCTTTCTGTTATTATATGTACTGAAAAACGCAGGGCACACAGAGATCACCTCCCTGAAGCCGGTACTCTTCTAGAGTTCACAAGCTAAAAAAAGTCCTCTTATCTGTGGGGTGAACGTAATAAGATACTAGAAAACACCGACATACATTGTATTGCTGAGCACTAAATGGCAACAACACCAGGATCCTAAGTGGAGTTCTGTGCCACTGAAACAACCCTTCCTCTGATTTTACTCTGCTGTTTTCCTCCCATGCTCCTCCGTTTCCCTTGGAGGTTCAGGTTCTAGCGCCGGGACACCCCCTCGGGGGTAGCTGTGCGCTCTACAAACTACATAAATAAATAAAAATAAATAAGTGCTGAGACGCAGAGCTTAATTTGAGCCAGTGGTTTCCGGAGCTCGGTACGGGCACTTAATTGTAAGCACTAGCACTTGAGAGAGTCTGCCACAAGGTGGCAGTGTCTGGCTAATATAGAGGTGAACACAACAACAGTTGATTATTAATTCAATATATATTAGAAATTACTATTACCTGCCGCCCAAGCCTTTCTTATAGCTTTTGGGGCCTGAAATAGTCCGAAATCCCACCCTTGGAGAAGTGTGATGGTTATTAGTTGTGTTGCTACTGTCATTGGCAGCATGGCAGGAGCAATGTGTGGTGCAGGCTGCAGTGGCCTCCTGGCGAGAGCCCTGGCACTTACTGTTTTTACAAACTAAGCACTGGCTGAGAGCTACGGGTGAAGCCAAGAAATGTATGCCTAGATGCATCAACCTATTTAGGAAGTGCAAACGGTGCGAATCGCAAAATTCGGCCGTTTGCACTTCCTAAATATGTTTCTGGGATGCATCAAGCATTTTTGGAAAATCGCTATTTTTAGCGAATTCCAAAAATGCGATTGCTTTTAAGGAATCGCAAATTTGCGATTCCTTAAAAGCAATGCATGATTATTTTTAAAATTGCGATTTCGCAATTAGGGAGTTCAAATTACCACAAAATTGAACCTCGTGGTAATTTGCAAAAATGTGTCAAAATGCCCAAAGATGCATTTTAAAACACTGTCATGTTACAGACACACATTTGAATTTGAATTTGAATATGAATTTAAAATTATTTATAAAGCGCACGTATACCAGCGGTTTCATGGCGCTACAACTAACAGAAATCTGGGCGAAGGAACTGGGGCTGAGTAAGGAAGACAAACTGCTAATGGATTAATTGAAGGATTTGGTGAACAGATGAGCTTTGAGCTGCTTCCGGAATTGCGGGTACAGGGTTAAGGCTCTGAGCTCGAGAGGCAGGGAGTTCCAGAGGAGCGGGGCAAGGGTCGCAAATTTCGAGCCTCCCCATTTCTTTCTCCGGAACCGTGGGACTGTGAGAAGGGACTGAGTAGATGAACGCAGTTCCCTGGAGGGAACATAGGGGGTGATCTTCGATGAGATGAAAGCCGGTGCCGTGCCCAGTCGTGCTTGAAAGGTGATGGAAGCAAGCTTAAACTGGACACGGGCACGAACAGCGAGCCAATGTAAAGACTTTAGGAGGGGAGTGATGTGGTGAGACTTTGGGAGCTTGAACACCAGGCGCGCCGCCTGGTTTTGGATCTGCTGCAGACGCCGAAGACTATAAGCAGGTATATGTGTGTGTGTAACATGCACTTTACAATACATTTCAGGGGTGCAGGGGGGGGTTCCTTTGGACCCCCCCCTGCACCCATCGAATGCATTAACATTTTGCAAATTCCAATTTGCGAATTCGCAATTCCCATTGAATCCTATGGGGCTTTTGGCCCATAGGAATCATTGGGAATTGCGAAATCGCAATTTGGAATTCGCAAAATATTTGCGATTCGGTAAAAATTGCGATTTTTACCGAATCGCAATTAAATTGCGAAAATAATGATGCATTGCCATTTGCGATTCCTTATTTGCAATTCCTTATTTTTCGCAAATAAGGAATCGCAAATGAAAACGTTGATGCATCTACCCGGTATTTCCTAGAGAGAGCAAAAGTACCACTCCTGCCCTTACGTGGAAACCAACCAGCATCTCCTACAACTTCCCGAGTGTAGGGGGCAGAGACGTTTTAAGGGCCTCTTGATAGACCCAGGTC
Source organism: Lissotriton vulgaris (assembly GCF_964263255.1). Taxonomy (NCBI): domain Eukaryota; kingdom Metazoa; phylum Chordata; class Amphibia; order Caudata; family Salamandridae; genus Lissotriton; species Lissotriton vulgaris. The sequence continues at coordinate 128,615,137 of NC_141691.1, read as the reverse complement.
TGTTCTGCAGAGAGCTTTGCCGCGGTGTCCTTGAATCATTCTTAAAGGAATTGTTTCAACTACAGTTTTCAGTTAATGCATTTTTAATGTGTGTGATGTGTGAGAGTCAATTAGAGATAGTTTGTAGAGAAATGTTATGGTTATTGCTCATGCCATATCCATAAAAAAAGTTTCTATCAGATCAAAACATGACCTTACACATGAGAAACGGGAGGGTGTCACAGAGATTATTTGCAGTAATATTAGTGAGCCCCTGCTGTGTTACAATATTGAAACACACTTCACTAGCCCTGAATATTAGATGCGAACACATTAAGAATATGGATGCGTGTGCATGTCAGTGACCTGGCCCATGAAAGAGCTGAAATTGGATCATAGATTCAAAGCTTTCCAAACAGGGGCCCCCAGATACTTTTGGCACATGGCCCCCAAATTCTTAAGAAGTCCCTGGTAGGGAGGAGACAATATATTAGGGTTTTTTGCACTTTCTTAAATTCTTGAAAAGAAGAAAAGAGGAAATTAATACAGATGTTGTGACTTTTAATCTTTCGAGACTGCACTGGGTTCGCACTAATAATAGGGACAGCAAGGCATGGCTGTTTCTCTCTACCTCTCTGCCTGTCTGGTTCTCTCTTTCATCTCTCCTTCTACCCCCTTCTTTCTCCCTATCATCCTCCCTCTTTTGCTCCATCTCTCTCTGTCTCAGGATCTTTAGTTTTCTGGATATCTTTTTTGCTCTCCCTTTCTCCCTCTCGGTCTCTTTTTTCTCTGATTTTTTTACCCCGCCCCCCTGCTTCTGTCTTTTTCTGTCTCTCTACTTTTATTTTTCTCTCACTCATCTCTTTCTTCCTGTACTTTTTCTCCTTCCCTCTTTGTTTCAGTTTTGTTTCTGTTCCTCTCCATTCTCGCCCCGCTTTCTCCTCTCTGCCTTTCTCTTTTGTGCCTTCACATAGACTCACTTTTATATCTGCAGATCGAACTCAAGGCCCTGAAAAATGTGAACACTTGTTCGACAGTCTTACATTTAAGGTTTTCATGTGGGATTATGGGCGCTCCTAAGGGGCAGACAGGGGTTGGCTGCTGGAAAGAAGGGAACACGCACAAATGTAACATTTGAGTAGAAATGTTTTGCAAACCAAAGCAACACACCACAGTAAAGTGGACATAAAAAAAGGTAGGAGTCCAGATTATCCATGAAAATCACCAAATACCTCCTTATTTTATTTGAGTTGAGAGAGCGGGATTTCCATCCCCGTGAGAATATTCTTTAGGTGCAGACACCAAAATGTAACCCTAGTGGTTTTGGTGCAGGTGAAGGCATGGAAATCTTCCATTTCTAGGTCCAGGCCATGAGAATTTGTGAATATAAAAAACACAGGAGAACTTTTGAAGTTATTGGGTTGTTTGGGATGTCAATAATGGAGGTAGCAGAGTCACGATGTTTGAGAAACTCTTGTCAAAAACTTTAGCTAAACATAATCACCACAGAAACCACAACAAGCAAAATCACCCAACGGGCAGACGTCAGACCTCATTCAGCTACAGAGACAGGCAAAACGTTGGCGGACTACTAGCTTTTGTCATTAGGAAGGACTTTTGCACGTTTGAATCACTTTTTTTGCACTTTGAAATGAACTATAAATAATGTTGCATTTTTGCAGACCAGCTCTCAACGTCTAAACATTTTTGCAACACAAGATGCCTGACTGATGAACTGAGGGAAAGGCCACCGCCTTGGCTGCAGTACGGTGTCTCACCCCTCAATCGTCTCCCTTACCTTTTTGCAGAGTACGAGCTGGTGGTCAAAGAGGAAGAAGACGCGCTGCTGGTTCCGTCCATAAGGCTGGTAAATCCACTGCATCTCCCCGGTGTAGATCAGCTCCGAGCTCCGGTCCAAGATGTCGTCTCCCTGGGGGTCAGGAGGAGAGAGGATGGATGAAGACCGCTAAAGACACGTGCAGTAACCGTACTCACATCTTTACAAGATTTAAGAGGAGGGGTTTTACTCAACAAGGGCAAGAGCCATATTATTTTCCAAGTTCCAGCACGTTATTTGAAAACGCCAACTCTGGGCATCAGATTGCGCCATGCAAAAGTGGGAAAAATCAGCGGTGGTGCCGCCCCAATGGGGGAGGAGCCTCACCCCACTGGCTCAGAGCCAGCAGCTGAATAATAAAATGGTATTTTATTATAGTTTTATTTTTCAGGTGCTGGCAGAGACAGCATGTGTAGGGAAGTGCGGGGCTGGGCCAGGGGAGGGAGGGAAGAGGAATGAAGTGCTGTGTGCACTTCTAAGTGAGCATGTCTGTTTGTCCGGTCATCTTAGGTCGGCCAAACGCACATGCGCACTTAGGTTTCTCTAACCATTATACAGCCGGGTGGAGAAATGACACAGATGCCCTGTGCCTGAGTGGAGCGCCAAGCCAGCCCACTCATAGTATGAGAGCAGAGTCTGGATTGGATGGGGATTCTATCCCAGGGACTGTTGGGAGCAGCAGGAGACCAGAGGAGCACCGGAGTGCGAGGCGGCCACAGGATCAGATACGTGTTATGAATTTTAATTTTTTTCACTCAATCCCCGCCCCCCAGCCACTGCTGCTGCCCTGCCGCTGCAAATAAGCAGCAGCCGCAACTGGGAAAAGGAGCAGTAGACTTGAGTCAACATGTACAGTAATTGTAAAGTAATTCAAATGAATATGTTAGCACTACAAAAAGTACCAATGTTCAAGGTGCTTTCATAAAAATAGATTCAGCTTATTCAAAGAGGCATATTGGAGTACTCTTGGGTTAGAGTTTTCAAAGTGCACATGTCTGTCTGGCCGTCTCAAGACGCCTGGCCAAATAGACATGCGCACTTTGAAAAGTGCACATACATCCCATATGGCTGAGATACCCGCCACCCCCTCTCAACACAATCCCCAAAGGAGGGAAACCGGAAACAGTTCTTGAAGTTTTTTGGATGAGGGAGGGAGTGACCCTCCCCGGCCGTATTTATTAAAACAAAAAATTAAAACATTAAACAGTTTCATATTAATGTACAATTTCATTACCACATTGCGATGTTTGGCTAACCTTAACAGATTCTCTAATACAGAGGTTCTCCTAGCCGAACTAACAACCTACAAAACATTTTCTTGAAATTTTGAAATTGTACATCCTAACGTTTAAGGGCCAACGGCAAGGTCGTAACCGGTGTCAAGATCCCTAACCAGAAATACCCCCCCCACTTGGGAGGGGCGACAGCACTGAGGCGTACCTCGAGTGCAACTACCAATTTCCCTTGACTTGACGGGGGCACCAATAAACTCGACGCCACTTAAAGGTCGTTCGAGGACTCGTGCGAGGTATCTAGAAGGTAGCGTAGACCTCCCCCCAAACCCCACACAACTTACCACATCTGCCGTCGCAGACGTCACTGGCCCCGGGAAATTCCCCAGGAGGGGGCTGTAACCCCTCCTACACAGGAAGGGGCCTTGACCGCCTTTCCTTTTCTTTCGGCGACCCATCCTTAGAAGGGACCGCCTCCCCGTTGAGGGGCCAAAGGCCACCTCTCCCGAGCGCTCCCATCCGTGTTGGGTGACGCCCACTCATAGGGATCTTCCAATTAGTGCTCACCGATCATGACCTTACCGCCCGACCAAAATAAATACGACAGTGCTAACTAAACTAAAAATACATTGGCCACTATGACCGAAAAAAGCATGCTTATAAATGGACACTAAATCCGAATTTCTTCAATCACAAAACAGACATAAAATAGACCAACTTTTTATTACTCACTCAATATCAACACGATAATACCACAACCTGTAAACGAAATAGAATTATCGATCAACTTTTATTACAAACAACTGGCTGTCTTCAGGGGCTGGTGGGTGGGTCAAAATTGGCTCTTCGTTCCGTCTCGAGCTCACGTGCAGCGAGGAGGTGCAGCTTCAGAGCACAGGAACAAGAGGATGCCTTCTGGTCTTGCGTCCCTTTTTATCCGTCTTCAGGGCGGGCGTAAACCCGCCCCTGCCTGCCCCGAGGGCGTGGCCAGCCGCGTCAGTGTCTAGGCCAGCCCACTCTAGGGCGGGAAAAAGCGCGCCCCGGCTACGCCGCTTCGGGCATACCAGCCGAGACGCGCCTCCCGCCCAAAAATGGCTTCCCGGGGGGATCGAGGTACTCCGCCATACGTTCGGGGGCACCGAGTGGTCGCCCCTTTCCATCCTCCTCCCTGCTGCTGCTCGCATTAAGCCCCGCCCCCGGCCTTAAACTCAGTTCAGGATGCGAGGATGAATTACCATTTTATTTTTAATCTCGGGGGCATTGAAGTGGGGCAACGCGCCTCCGCTCCAATGAAGTACCCACCCCTGGATCCACATTCTTGAATGCAAAATAGCTACAAAGCACGAGTTGTGAAGGGACGGGGGTGAGGGCCGGAAGTGGGAGTGTAGGATAGTTCAAAACATTGAAGTGATGAGAGGGCCAGGGAGCTGTACAATGACAGCACTGCATATTTGTTGGACATTGAGGCAGTTGCCTGCCTTCTCTGTGAGGCTGCTGAGTTGGCAAATGAAAGCCCACCCTCTAAAAGGCCTGAGACAGGAGCTGAGGAGGGTGGGCTGTCGGTGTGTGGCCCCACCAGAGATCAAACACAGCGCGTGTTACTACGCATGCTCCAGTAATAGGCAGACTACAAGGTCCTTGGATTGCTGACATCCTGCGTGGTTTTGTACGAATCCACTGCCTCTCGATTTAGCTAGCATGCTAAAAGGTAGACTAAGTGTTTCCTTGTTGCTATGGCGATTGCACGTAGTCGTCTGGAGGGAGTGTGGTTAGTCTGTGACTGAAAGATGGTAAAAGATGGCAGCCGCCCCAAAGCGATACGAATAGACGCGTGAGAAGAATAACTAAACCTGGCACAGAGAGGAAGAGGAGAGGAAGCTTTAATGAGAAGATGGGGGGATTTGTTAGGTGCACAAGTGGTGCAAGAGAAGTATGTGTGCAGGGCGGGCATCCTCGATAGTACACAGGGTAGGCTATGAGCAGACTGCATGCTGCCACTAACAACACTATGAACTGTCTTGCAACCCTGATGATTCCTTATTCTCACTACAGGTCTTTTAAAAGTATAGCTATTGCAGGCTTTTGGTGGCATTAGCAGCTAAACAATTACACCTTTTAGCAATAACTATTTATTAGCAAGCTATATCCCTGGATTATCAATAATCAGCCTCAGGGTCAGATATACTGCGATATCTCTCCCTGGGATGTCCCTTGAAGGTCCATGATCACGTCATGTCATCCACCACTTCTATGGAATTTGGAAACTAGAACAACTGCACGTAGACATCCCCTTGAGTCTCATGTAAATTGGTCGCTTAGTGAACATGTCAATGCCTGCTCCTGGGGAAAGGATAGTCGCAGACTAGTCATACCCCGGGGGGTATTCATGCTGGGGAACAAGGACATGGGGAGGGCTAAGCAGGTAGGGGGAGGGGCAGAGAAGGGTCGGGTCATGCAAGGGGGATATAAGCGTCCAGAGAGGTGTGACCTGACTCTTTTGAATCACCGGGAAAGGGGTTTGAGTTGGTTGGGAAAGGGGAAAAGTTTTGGCCGCCCACTCACCCTACATATTGAAGGGGTTCAGAGTAAGGGAATTTGTGTTGCAACGACAGCGGGTATTCTGCCAAAGTTAGGACAGGTTGGGGGGTTTGCGGGCAGAAGTCTAGGGGGGTGGGGAGTCACATGCGGGCTCTTCCACACCCTTGTGGGGGCGAAGATGCCGGAGAAAATGCCGGGGGCGATACCTTGTCATGGAAGTATTGAACGAGGTAGGATGTTTGGGAATTAAAGTTTGGGGGAAGAGGTGAATGAAAGCGTGAGGTTGGAGGTTTTGGGCCTTAGCTATAAAGTTGATGTTATTTGTTAATAAAGTTGAAGTTATGCAACCATGTACCAAAAAATTGGCCTTTTACTCTATTTATGGGTTGTGGAGTGTTTTTTGTTATACCACGAAATAATGTTGCTTGAAACACCAAAAGAACAGCCACATTTGAGCAGAGGAGGCACATTACGTAAAATGGATGCCAAAGACCATCTCAAGTGAATGTACGGAAGCATTTTGTTATTTAAACTTACAAAGATTGTTATGGCACTTTTTTGCCATATAAAGGCGTTGTAGCACTAATGGTGTTTGGTCACACCCTGGTCTCAAGGATTACATCTTAGACTGGAGGCTGGCCTCTGATTATTTAAACTGGTTTATCAGTAGAATAGTTTTTTAATGCTTATGTGTGCTGTAATAGTGTGTTTTTGTATTTGTAGCTGGAGGTTTTTTACCAGTTCGTGTACATGCCATGTAAGGGCTTGGCATATGCGTCGTCCGGCTTACAACGCGTTTCAGGTAATTGAGAGTATCATACCCTTTCCCTTTTACAAAACCTTTGGTGACATGCTGGATGAGTGGTAGTGGTGGTTTCGTGTGTTATGGGTGATTATGGATTGGTGTATTGTCTTAGAAAGAGGGGAGTGATGTTACGACTTCGGTGAGATCCAACTACATAGCGCCTCTGAGCTATGGTGAATGCGTATGAGTTGTTCTGTGTGTTCTGTTGGGGGTCATGATTGTTTTTTCAGTTTGGTGCTGTTTTGAGCTGAAATACCCAACTACAGGAAATATGCGAGGTGTGCTGGATGTGGGCTCAGTGTTAAGTTTACAGGGCTCTGTTGAATGTGGCGCTTGTTTTCATGTGGACATGCATATACTTCACAGTTCTCCATTCAGTGTTCAGCTTTGTCGCGTGTGCACGTTTGGTAGCTTTCTCTATTGTACTTGTGGTTGGAAGCCCTTCGATACCTAACTATGTGGAATATATGAGCTGTGCATGCATATCACTCAATGTCCAACCATAAACCTATAGTACAAGCACCACTGCAAAAGCAGGATTCCTACTGCGGAACTTGAAAACTGTATGAATTCCAGTGGACAGGAAGCAGACAAAATAAAAATGTTACATGAGAAGGGGAAATCATTTCTAAGGGGATGCCAAGAGTATAGGACCTAGGAATGCCCTGCTATGTTTACCTTCATGTTAGTGATCAGAGTTTTGAAGAAATCCACGGCACGCATCAAAACATCTTGCCTTGGCATCACCAAATTACTGTGGCACTTGTGGGTCAAAACATCAGGTTTGAAACTAGGACTTCTACTGATCTGAGACCATTCACTTAACCAATCTCATAGTGTGAACATAGTGTTACTATTCATTTAGGGCAGGCTTACCTCATTCAGAAATGAGAAATAGAGGATGAAATGGTCCTCACTGCTAATGTTTCTGGGCAGCAGTAACACTTTGGGTTGTTAAACCCCTCCTCCAGGGCATTCATGCCCTACTAAGAACTCTCCAATTGGCAAACTGCTTTCCTTGATTCTGCAAAGAAATATGTGGCTCTGGAGAAGCGCAGATCACCCATGCGCTGTAATCTGAGTTTTGGTCCTGTTCAAAATATGTGTGTTGGTCCAGTTACCTTGGGAGTGCATGTCATACTGTTACCATGGATGCACATCAGACCTTTCGAAGGGACCTCCTAAATACAACAGTTCAATTGTCAAGGAATTACAACGAAGTGACATCGCATCGTCATTGGGTAATGGAAATATTCATGCACTACCCAAGTTAGAGGCAGGCTGTGGGGAAGTTTGCAAATTTGTAAAGTTTGAAGTTCATGAAAAGGTGAATTCTTCTTACAATCTGGTGTTGAATGGATTTTGTTAAAGACTGTATCTAAGAATCAATGTAGGTTAGTGACATTTCTGGTCACCATTTCCAAACACCTAAGAATTTGACAGTCACCTATTTATTGAAAGACAGAATGAAGCTGGGATCATTGAAATGACGAGATCTCTTTTTTGTAAAAGCAGTATGAGTTAATTTGAAGATAACAAACCGCATTCATACAAGGAGCACAATTCCATCAGCACACAAACATCATTCTTTGTGTCCACTGCATAGTTTAATCTCCGCACTGTGTCCTTCCCCTTTGTAAAGGCAGCATGAAGGCTTCTGCACGGTGATCCTCATTTATATGAGCAACGCGGCATCATCAGCACCCAATTATGTCCCCTTGTAAGAGCATCATATGACAACCAGCACCGACCTCTCACTGCAAGCACCGAAAGATCTCCCTTTGTAAGAGCGGCCTTTGCCTGGCACTCAATGATCTCTATATTTCAAGCAGCATTTAATCGCAAGCAATCACCAATCTCCTTTTGTAGGAGCAGCATTTGATCATCTGTAGTGAACAATTTCCCTTTGTAAGAGCATCATTTGACCTCAGGCACTCCAAGGTCCCTTTTGTAGTAGAAACATGTAAATACAGGCACTTAAAGATCCCTTTTGTCGGAGCAACATGTAAATACAGGCACTCAAAGATCCCTTTTGTCGGAGCAAAATTAGACTACAAAGAGAAGCATTAGACCACACTCTCTCCATGATCCCTTTCAAAGAGCAGCATTTGTTCACAAGCTCTCAAATATCCAATTTTGTAAGAGGAGCATTAGATCACAAGCACTCAAACATCCCTTTTGTAAGAGCAGCCTTTGCCCACTAGCACTCAAAGATCATCTTTGTAAGAGCAGAACTTGGCCAAAATCATAGAAAGATCCTCTTTAGTAAGAACAGGATTTGACCACAAGGACTCAAAGATCCTACTTTGGAAGAGCAGCATGTGGCCTGACACACTTAAAGGTCTACCTTTACAAAACCCTTGAAAAAATCTTTTTTAAGCCTCATCTATCCTAAAAAGTTAAAATACGCTCAATAAAGTTCCTTAAAGGAACTCATAAGCAGCAAAACATACAATGTGTGTATCTTGTGAGGATATAAAATGTAAACATACAAATAATGTCCATATTTGAATGAATTAATGCCCGTGTTTAGAAACTGTAAATTTATTAACAGACCCGGTCATGAATTCTCCAAGGTGATACATATAGAACAGTTTTCCATGCTACAGAGGGAGGGCATGCATGGTAGATGGTTTCATGGAAGTTTCTTGGATGCAATTGTAGTTAAGCCTCAAAACTTAATATGCCCAACATATTTCTGATATAGAAATTCTGATTGAATTTCAAAAATCTCAAAAACATCCAGTAAGACTTTGTCTGATATAGGAAGGACACAGTTATCAATTTCTTCAATCTCACATTTATCTTCACAAATCCCCTTTCATCACATTCATGTTAATAAACTGGTTCTCAGATCATCTCCCTATGAGAATGCAGATATTTAACTGTATGCTATACTATGGTAATTCACCCAAAGGTCTACAACACCAGATTTCACAGCACCTCCTTCCCCAATATTTGTGCTCGATTACACACACTTGGGATTTACATATTGAGGCAAAATCCTATCTTGTAGAGCGAATTGAAACTAAAACAATCAGATAGTAGGAATAAGTGCTTAGAATTTTCAAGCACAAAAGAGTAGTACCCTTGTTTAAGGAAATATACCCTGATTAGAAAAGAAACATCCACCGTGGTACCAGATCGCAAACACATAGTCAAACACGGAGCCCGTAGCACTCTATAAATACAGAGTATCACCAAATGACATTACACTCACCTCTACTTTGAACTGTATACTAACTGCAAAAGTTGAGGTATGGAGGAATTGGTGACGAGCCACCTCCCCTATCACTCTCTGAATGTACGCTTGCATTCAACCCTGTACACTGCTCCGCTGCCTTTCGGCAAGGTTTGCAATAAAAAGATACTTCACGCATCCATGAATTCATACTGCTGAAGTAACGTGATCATCCAACCTTCAGATCACAGTTTAACCATACAGGCATCAAGATGTACTCTTCAACAGTGCTTAACCCTTTCGCTGCGGCGGCTATTCCGCCGCAGCGCTAACAGGGCGGGGCGGCCGCGCGGCGGCCGCATGCTGGTGACAGAACCGCTCCGTCACCAGCCGCGGTTGAGCTGTGCTTGTGACGGAGCGGTTCCGTCATGGCCCGCCCAGCTCAATAGAACGCGCCGCGCAGGCGCGACATCAGCGCCACGCAGGCGCGGCGGCCGGGCCATGACGGAACCGCTCCGTCATCAGCACAGCGCCACCCCAGCTGAAGACGGAGCGGTTCCGTCATCAGCAGGGGAGGGGTTAATTTACAAAACAAGTGCATGGACCCAAAGTTTGTGTTCGGGGTCTGCCTCTGGCATGATTTTTTCTTGTAGATACCTGATACTTTTTGGCTTTTACAGAAGACCTAAATGTCCTAGGGGTAAGCTAAAACTCCTCTTCGGATTTTGGAAGAAGCAGAACGCTGAGGTTTGAAAGGGTACTCAACAAGAAATGTGGAAGTCCTAAATGAAAATGATGCATCCCTCACTACTCCAAATGTTGGAGGTCTGACATAGAAACTGAGTGGGAACGTTGGCATTCTCTCAAGTGAAGCGTGGTTAAAAGCGTAGGCGGGAAACGCTTCAGCATCTGCCTGACCGCGATGCTTCCCCCACATATGGGTACGCTGCCGCATGAACTAACAGGAGGGGGCTTGCGCCACAGCGTTCTGCTGCAGACCTCTTACATGATTACAGTTTCACATTGCTAATTAGAGTTAATTATGGCTCTTAGCAACAGTAAAAGAAAAAAACAGGCTTAGATGCAAACGAGAACTATTGTAATGATAGTGGTATTCCAGATGAAGCGACTAAGGATGCCCAAACATGCCATTACGGTTGTGGTGCACCATATTGCCTGCTGTTTGGAAGAATCACACTCGGGGGTCCTTGTTGATTATTTTTTCATTATAATTTGTATTCTGTTTTTTTTAGACACAGTTGCACTAGAATAAGATAAAAATTAAATCATTCAGTACAAATGGAGTTAATAATTAACTTAGAAAGTTGCAACTCCAAAGTCTCTTGCCTGGAGTTAGCCTTGGGGCGGCCATACCTGGATAGTTCCTATGAATGGTCCATGCTGGGAAAATCTCTAGTCTCTACCCTATTATTGACCCCTCCTCCCCCACTTACCTCTGGATACTGAAAGCATGATCCCTGTAATTCCCCGATCTAAGTTGGTTTTTTTATGGAACCTTCCACATGGAAGGATCAAATTAATCATCACATTCCTAACTAGTCTTATCACACTCCCAGATGTTCGAGCAACTAGTTCAGTTCAGTTCATAAGTCTTTATTTCGATATACTTTATCATAAAACACTGTGTTCTAACTAGTTACAGCATATACCATAAAAAAGTACATAAAAACTTAGTTAACCATTGATTCCAGAACACATCTCCTACCAGGAATAAATTACACATTTAGAAAAATATAAGAAAGTTAGTTGATTAAAATTCATAAAACAGGATTAAATTGACGATTAAAGACGTGCCAAAAAATATATTACAATTTAAAACAATCAGTTAATTGACTAACAGATGTCAGATGGATGCCTAGCTCTAATAACCCAAGTCCAACCCAAAAATGTTGCTACAGATATGGCCACGGGGACTGATGTAATTGTCCTAAGCAGCCATAGAGCCTCCTGTCCCACCTGTGTTCTCAAATTGTTGCAAATTGGTTTTAGCCATTTTCTCCGGGGGGCACGGTATGCGGGGCAGGCAAAAAAGACATGGCCAATAGACTCTTTCTGGTCTCTACACCACGGGCAGGTGTCCTTTGACTGACCCCACCATTTATTTGTAAAGGATCTTAGTGGTAAAGACCCAACTCTAAACTGGTGGTAGAGCGTCCTGTCACAACTCTTAGTGATGACATCCCAGTAGTTTTCTAACGAGGGGTCGAGCTTATGATTCAGAAACCTACCAGTCAAAGAAACTAACTCAGACTGGGCAATAAGCTGGTTTCTTTGGGCTGCCCAATAGAGATCCTTAAATGCTTTTTGAGAAGGGAATACATTATTTCTCGGGTCCAACCACAGGTGACTTAGGCCCATGTTCTCTAATATAGATTTAACAGTCTTAAACCATGGGAGATAACTGGAACCCACTATGGATCTAAAATCTTGAATTTCCTTTGCAAAGGATGCGAGTTCCGGGGCTGACCATATCCTCCTCCACAGGGCAACAGTCCTAAATCGTGCAACTTCTTTAATAGATTGGCAACCTAGGTCCAGTAACAAAGGTTTCATAGGGGTAGATTGGGGCAAACCAACCAGGCGGCGCAGAAATTTATTTTGTACACTAACCAATGGGGACAAATCCGAGTAACCCCAAAGGTCCGCACCGTACAATATTGCAGAACTTATTTTAGCATTTGAGTGCAGGACCAATTCTTTTTGTTAGTGAGGTTCTCTGTTCCTTGATAAGGCACCCAGTCAGATGGGCAAATTTCAGAGAGAGTACATCAATCTGGGCTTTCCATCTAAGCCTATTTTCAAGGACAACCCCCAGGTAGGTCATCACTTCCACCTGCTCTAACCCATTGCCATTCATACTGACATGACCCACCAGCGGCCTATTTTTCGTTAACACCATAAGTTTGGTCTTGCTCACGTTAACCTGAAGATCATTAATCTTACAGAAATCCTCAAATTTATTTAGTGCCAATTGTAGCCCTTTTGAGTTTTGGAAAGAATAAGAGTGTCATCTGCAAAGATGAGGAGTTAGAACTTTGAGCCGCCTAGAGCAGGGGCATCAGTCGGTCTGTCCGCAAAAAACTGCACGACTCTATTGATAAATAATAAAAACAGGGTCGGTGCAAGTACGCACCCCTGTCGGACACCACGAGTAACTGGGAATCTCTGGGTAACCTGCCCCTGCCTACCCCATCTAACCTGCGCAAAGTTAGCCTTGTGTAGTCTTATGACCAAATCCAAGAGAACACTCGGCATGCCCATAGTTCCCTAGGCCTCCCATAGCTTGGCTGTAGGGACAAGATCGAAAGCAGACTTTAAGTCTACAAACGCAGCATAAATAGTTCCTCCACCCCGGGACACAGGAATTAACCTTGGGGCGGCCATACGTGGATAGTTCCTATGAATTATCCATGCTGGGAAACTCTCTAGTCTCTACCTTACCACTGACCCCTCCTCCCCCACTTACCTCTGGATACTGAAAGCGTGATCCCTGTAGTTCCCCGATCTAAGTTGTTTTTTTTATGAAACCTTCCACATGGAAGGATCAAATTAATCAACACATTCCTAACTAGTCTTATCACATTCCCAGATGTTCGAGCAACTAGTTACTATGGTAGAAAATATGAAGAGCGACATGCAACTCTCATGTTCCGACCCGCAATCCTGTGTGTCCGATTATAGCAATCTTGACCATGGTTTTGTGTTGTTTCAATGTTAGCTGGGATTTGACTGTGGTCATGTCAGGTGATAACAAGGATCTGATTTAACACTTGGCATAGTTCACTATGATTTCCACCACAGTCTGGAACCAGAAATGATTTAATGTGAAAACACTGAACTTTATTTGCTCTTTCTACCCCAGGTTGCAGTAGAGATGTGAACATATTAAAAGTCTCTGAAATGTTACTATTGAGGCAAGGCAAGAAAGGGCAGAAATATGTGTAACTGGCTAACTCCTGCAATGTTGTAGGCTCAATATATTTGGCGTCTCTCTTTTTTTTTTTTGTTGCTCATTTGCAATAATTGCCAAGCGATGCCTTTTTCCATGTCTTATGCCCCACCCCCTGAATTTTTTCCTTTTCTTTTGGACAATCATTGTGATTGCTCATCTTTGTGTGACCTGCAAAGAAGGAACCTTGCTTTCTAGTTCATCAGCAACATTACAAATGCAATTGAAAGGATTGCCCAACATACCTATCCTTACTAGTTACAACTACCTTGCTTGCAATATCTCCCATTTGATCCTGTCAGATACCCCATTTTAATTTAGTTCACCATCCTAGTAACTGCAAGAAGGCTGCTCAGCTTGTCAATGGATTTCTTGACCACGTCAATTGCCCTTTATTGATAATGGTTTTATTTAAAGACTCTATTTGATTTACTCAGACATATGACCTCCTGTAAAACCAAGATAAAGTTGAACCATCCAAGATGTTGCACCATCTTTTGAACACAGGTTTCTCCGCTTATGATGTCATTACCAACGTGACCTGATGAAATTTAAGATGTAAATTATGACTCGATTTGTAATGTCACATGAGATGCCTGGATAACCTCATTAACCATCCATTGTGGGGTAATGACACAGCATCCATATGCTATCTGATGTTATTTGACTGTATTGTGTTCTATAGCATGAAGCCAGATGCTACTTTGCTTCTTTTATGATTTAATTTTTATTTACATTTGTATATTGCTGTATTCCTCATTCCTTGGTTTCTAAGCACTATAACTACTAAACGAAGTCCTTAAAAGGTATCATCTTCACTGTGAAACTTGAACACAAAATTTCAATAACATTTGTTCAAAAAAATAAAAATAATGTCCTTTTACCTGAGGCTTCCAGTCAAAAAGTTACGTTTCTTTCTATGCCATTTGCCATGTGGTGCACAAGTGAAAATGGGGCCTCCATCTTTTCTAAATATTAGAGATTATATTGTGGTGTGATTAGGGATCCCTTTAATAAATCAATTAAATGTAGCAATCCCATGCACCAAAAACGTGATTAATTTGACATGAAAATTTACTACAGTAGCTTGAACTGAGTTTGTAAGCAATGTGGGTCACATCATCGACTGGGTAATCTACTGTTTACCTATAATATATATTAAAAGAGCAAGAACGTATGCGTTTCTCAAACTATATAAACATTCAAAGATATATTTCAAGGATCCCTCCAATGTAATGATGGTCCAGTTCATCCTATCAGGAATATTAATGGATGGTCAAGTGCATCCCATTAGGAATATTAATGGATGGTCCTGTGCATCCCATCAGGAATATTAATGGCTAGTCCAGTGAATCCCATTAGGAATATTAATGGATGGTCCAGTGAATCCCATCAGGAATATTAATGGATGGTTCAGTGCATCCAATCAGGAATATTAATGGATGGTCCAGTGAATCCCATCAGGAATATTAATGGATGGTCCAGTGCATCCCATTAGGAATATTAATGGATGGTCCGGTGCAGCCCATCAGGAATATTAATGGATGGTCAGGTGCATCCAATCAGGAATATCAAATGATGGTCCAGTTCATTCTATCAGGAATATTAATTGATGGTCAAGTGCATCCTATCAGGAATATTAATGGATGGCCCTGTGCATCCCATAAGGAATATTAATGGATGGTCCAGTGAATCCCATTAGGAATATTAATGGATGGTTCAGTGCATCCCATTAGGAATATTAATGGATGGTCCGGTGCAGCCCATCAGGAATATTAATGGATGGTCAGGTGCAGCCCATCAGGAATATTAAAGGCTGGTCAGCTGGAGCCCATAAGGAATATTAATGGATTGTCCAACGCATCCCATCTGGAATATTAATGAATAGTCCAGTGAATCCCATCAGGATAACAAGAATCAAATAAAAATCCCAAAGGTGGTTCAGGGTAGCAACTGGATTCAACCGTATCAATCACATAACTGTTTCCATTGAAGAGTCCAACGTATCAAATAACATTTTTGAAGAATAGTCCAGTCTGTCGCTTTGGACAATATCAATTAATTAAAATTCCAATGTATCCGACTGCATTTAGCAGCATCACTCAAACAATAATTTTCAAAGAATAGTCCACTGCACCCCAGACAATGCAATAGAATTAGACAATTTCAAAGAATAGTCCAGTGTACCCCAGAAGATGCAACAGAACCAGATTTTAATGTCAAAGAATAGTCCAGTGTTTCTCAAAAGATGCAATAGAATCAGAGAATAATTTCAAAGAACAATCCAGTGTACCCCAAAGAGCACTAGAATTAGACAAGAATTTCGAAGAACAGTCCAGTGTACCCCAAAGATGCACTAGAATTAGACAGGAATATCTAAAAACAGTCCAGTGTACCCCAAAAGATGCAATAGAATTCGAAAAGAATTTCGAAGAACAGTCCAGTGTACCCCAAAGATGCACTAGAATTAGACAAGAATTTCGAAGAACAGTCCAGTGTACCCCAAAAGATGCACTAGAATTAGACAAGAATGTCGAAGAACAGTCCAGTGTAACCCAAAAGATGCACTCGAATTAGACAAGAATTTCAAAGAACAGTCCAGTGTACCCCAAAAGATGCACTAGAATTAGACAAGAATTTCAAAGAACAGTCCAGTGTACCCCAAAAGATGCACTCGAATTAGACAAGAATTTCAAAGAACAGTCCAGTGTACCCCAAAAGATGCACTAGAATTAGACAAGAATTTCAAAGAATAGTCCAGTGTACCCCAGAAGATGCAACAGAACCAGATTTTAATGTCAAAGAATAGTCCAGTGTTTTTCAAAAGATGCAATAGAATTAGACAATAATTTCAAAGAACAGTCCAGTGTACCACAAAGATGCACTAGAATTAGACAAGAATTTCGAAGAACAGTCCAGTGTACCCCAAAAGATGTACTAGAATTAGACAAGAATTTCAAAGAATAGTGCAGTGTACCCCAGAAGATGCAACAGAACCAGATTTTAATGTCAAAGAATAGTCCAGTGTTTCTCAAAAGATGCAATAGAATCAGGGAATAATTTCAAAGAACAGTCCAGTGTACCCCAAAGATGCACTAGAATTAGACAAGAATTTCGAAGAACAGTCCAGTGTACCCCAAAAGATGCACTAGAATTAGACAAGAATTTCGAAGAACAGTCCAGTGTAACCCAAAAGATGCACTCGAATTAGACAAGAATTTCAAAGAACAGTCCAGTGTACCCCAAAAGATGCACTAGAATTAGACAAGAATTTCAAAGAACAGTCCAGTGTACCCCAAAAGATGCACTTGAATTAGACAAGAATTTCAAAGAACAGTCCAGTGTACCCCAAAAGATGCACTAGAATTAGACAAGAATTTCAAAGAATAGTCCAGTGTACCCCAGAAGATGCAACAGAACCAGATTTTAATGTCAAAGAATAGTCCAGTGTTTTTCAAAAGATGCAATAGAATCAGACAATAATTTCAAAGAACAGTCCAGTGTACCCCAAAGATGCACTAGAATTAGACAAGAATTTCGAAGAACAGTCCAGTGTACCCCAAAAGATGCACTAGAATTAGACAAGAATTTCAAAGAATAGTGCAGTGTACCCCAGAAGATGCAACAGAACCAGATTTTAATGTCAAAGAATAGTCCAGTGTTTCTCAAAAGATGCAATAGAATCAGACAATAATTTCAAAGAACAGTCCAGTGTACCCCAAAGATGCACTAGAATTAGACAAGAATTTCGAAGAACAGTCCAGTGTACCCCAAAAGATGCACTAGAATTAGACAAGAATTTCAAAGAATAGTGCAGTGTACCCCAGAAGATGCAACAGAACCAGATTTTAATGTCAAAGAATAGTCCAGTGTTTTTCAAAAGATGCAATAGAATCAGACAATAATTTCAAAGAACAGTCCAGTGTACCCCAAAGATGCACTAGAATTAGACAAGAATTTCGAAGAACAGTCCAGTGTACCCCAAAAGATGCACTAGAATTAGACAAGAATTTCAAAGAATAGTGCAGTGTACCCCAGAAGATGCAACAGAACCAGATTTTAATGTCAAAGAATAGTCCAGTGTTTCTCAAAAGATGCAATAGAATCAGACAATAATTTCAAAGAACAGTCCAGTGTACCCCAAAGATGCACTAGAATTAGACAAGAATTTCGAAGAACAGTCCAGTGTACCCCAAAAGATGCACTAGAATTAGACAAGAACTTCGAAGAACAGTCCAGTGTACCCCAAAAGATGCAATAGAACCAGAATTTAATGTCAACGATTAGTCCAGTGTTTCTCAAAAGATGCAATAGAATCAGACAATAATTTCAAAGAACAGTCCAGTGTAACCCAAAAGAGGCACTAGAATTAGACAAGAATTTCGAAGAACAGTCCAGTGTACCCCAAAAGATGCACTAGAATTAGACAAGAATTTCGAAGAACAGTCCAGTGTACCCCAAAAGATGCACTAGAATTAGACAAGAACTTCGAAGAACAGTCCAGTGTACCCCAAAAGATGCAATAGAACCAGAATTTAATGTCAACGATTAGTCCAGTGTTTCTCAAAAGATGGAATATAATCAGACAATACTTTTAAAGACTAGTCCAGTGCATCAAAGAATGATGCATTAGAATTAGACAAGAATTTCAAACAACAGTCCAGTGTACCGCACAATATGTAAATTAATAAAACAATAATTTCAAAGAACATTCCAGGGTATCCAAGAAGATGCAACAGAATCAGACAATAATTTTAAAGAACATTCCGGTGTATCCCCAAAAATGCAAAGAATCAGACTATAATGTCAATAATAGTCCAGTGTATCCCAAAAGATGGAATAGAATCAGACAATTTCACAGAACAGTCCAGTGTACCCCGGAAGATGCAAGAGAATAAGACAATAATTCCAAAGAACAGTCCTGTGTACCCCGGAAATTGCAAATTACTAAAACAATAATTCCAAAGAACAGTCCAGTGTACCCCAGAATATGCAAATTAATAAGACAATAATTTCAAAGCACAGTCCAGTGTATCCCCAAAGATGCAAAGAATCAGACTATAATGTCAATAATAGTCCAGTGTATCCCAAAAGATGGAATAGAATCAGACAATTTCACAGAACAGTCCAGTGTACCCCGGAAGATGCAAGAGAATAAGACAATAATTCCAAAGAACAGTCCTGTGTACCCCAGAATATGCAAATTAATAAAACAATAATTTCAAAGAACAGTCCAGTGTATCCCCAAAGATGCAAAGAATCAGACTATAATGTCAATAATAGTCCAGTGTATCCCAAAAGATGGAATAGAATCAGACAATTTCACAGAACAGTCCAGTGTACCCCGGAAGATGCAAGAGAATAAGACAATAATTTTAAAGAACAGTCCAGTGTATCCCAGATGATGCAATAGATTTAGACAATATATTCACAGAACAGTCCAGGGTACCCCGGAAGATGCAAATTAATTTGACAATAATTTCAAAGAACAGTTCAGTGTACCCCAAAATATGCAAAAGTATCAGACTATAATAAAAAAATATATTCCAGTTTATCCCACTGGAGTCAGAAATCAGCCATACACTCATTTAAAATGAAATGTCCAATACTCCAATCAGGGCTCAGCAGTGTAAATTAAGAAATTAAATCAACAAAATATTCGAAAAGATTCTGTTGAATCCCATAGTTCCATTCAAACAAGTATTTCAAAGAAGTGTCCAGCACATTTTATTGGTCCTAATAATATCGACTGGAGAATTCCAAGGGCCTGATAGGTTTAACACTCTTGAACTAGTAAATCACTGTTCTCAGATAAGCAAGCCCTCAAGGGACAGGAGTGAGTCTTAAGCACCCCCACCCCCTCAATCACTTTAAAGACTTCAAGTAGAAACATGCAGGGCAGGAGCAGATCTGAAAAGAGTCTACAAAGTAGATTGTATACACATATACTGCCACAATATTAAATACCCCTACACATCTCGCTACAAACATGTCAACACACCCCGAAGCAAGCCTGAAAGCGCCTTATAAACTAACTGATTCCTACAATACTTGGTGAGTCAGTTTGGCTCGATTTAGGAGCTTGCAAAAACTGAAATTTTATATAGGGAGATATTCATACATGGTAGATATTATATGTCATGGTAGATATTCTGGTCAATATCAGTCTACAGAAACAACACAGTAGTCTCCGCTGCCACAAACTTCACAGTCAACACTACCAGCTGCGGCTTGTGCAGGTAATTGCAGTGGGGCGGTGGAGCCAGGCTGGAGTGGGGGGGTGGGGGGATGGGGGATTCAACAGACGACCATGAGGGAAAATTAAATAAATAATTAATTTTCCCTCATCGGCTGTTGCAATTCCACCAGACCCGGCCTCACCACTCTGACCTGCACGGGCTGCGGCTGAACACCACCATCAAACCATGTCATAATCAAGCGTGCGATAATCTCCACCTCACAAGTATGAACTTCTACATCCTTCAGAAATTGTTCACCAACTAATGCATGTAAGATTCTACATATGGATCGTTGTGACATTCAACACCGACAAACCCACGTCCCACTTGGCTATCACCTCCGGACTGGAGATCCTGCATTCAAAGCAGCATCTTACGAATCCAGGACTCACAGCGGCGTTCTCAAAGTAGGCTAACTATATCGCAATGTGTTGTTCTTTACATAATTACTTCCACAACGGCTTACCTAACATATGTGTTATTCTTTCGTAGACAGCTGAAAACAGAAAAACCATAAACAACCAATTAAGAGTTGGGTCACTCAAAGTGGGATAACAGTGTCGTTGGACTGCCCAGGCGATAACTACGCCTCCACCCCACCTGCAGATGTTATGTTATGTTAAAAATGTTTATATAGCGCGACTAACACCTGAAGGTTTCTTGGCGCTTGTGCTGAGGGAGCGGAGAAAAAGTGAGGGACAGGACTAATGTGTTCTGGAGTCAGGTTACTGTGGCTCCAGGGGAATGTCAAAGCACTTTAACCCCTACCATGCTTATGACGAGCCCAGCTCGTCATGAGGCACAGTGGAGTTGTGCTCATGATGAGCTGGGCTCGTCATAACGGTCGTGGTCCGCCCACGCGCAACTGATTCCCTGCCTGTGCGGGAGAATCAATCAGTGGGTGGGGTTGTGACGAGCCCAGCTCGTCATGAGCACAGCTCCACTGTGCCTCATGACTTGCTGGGCTCGTCACAAGTACCGCGCCGCCTTGCTCCCCCCGCTCCTCCCGCACCGTGGGTGAATTACCCCCGCAACGAAGGTGTTAAGTGAGAAAGCCGCCTCTGGAGTCAGCAGGGACCACTGAATAAGGGGGACTTCCTAGATGCCCCAATCCACAGAAACAGGTGTAGGTTCTAATAAGTGGCCCAAACATGTTGCTTACTTAAAGCCCCTCTTTCTACATCCCTGGCCACCTAGGCTGCTTTAGACTTCCGGAGTGATAGAAAATCAGACCGGTGGGTCAATTCCTGTCTGGTTTTTAGGGAAAGGTCCTGTTGGTTCTCCCCGGATGTATGACGTTACAACGCATACTTTTACTCCGCATACCATTACAACGCGGTATTTACAACGCATAGCGCTTTGGGGTGCTGGATAGTGGTAAGTATAATTTACTATTCTAACTCCAGTCCCCGTGGACCCTAGGGAAGGTGTTGGATAGTAAATTAAACTTACCTCTTATCCTAGAGCGCCCCCCAGCGCTATGCGTTGTAATGGTATGCGTTGTAATGCCTGCGTTGTAGTGGTAGTGCGTTGTAAAAAATGCGTTGTAACAGGTGCATACCGTTCTCCCCTGTACTGTCAGATTACCATATACAAAAATCTAGGCTGGCATAAATACTGTGTCCTAAATAGAATTTCCAAAATACTGCCCCATTGGGTGTGGATTTTGTATTCCTTACTACAATTAAGTTACATATTTCTAGAAAATATTTAGGATATGATATGGATGTCAGATCAGTCAACAAAATTCTGGCCCCACACCGAACTGGAGTATTTTGTAGGGTTTCGCGCCCAGGTCTGCAGTAGCACAGCTCCTTGCTGCATCTATTTATTCCTTACAGTGCCCCCCTCTGTCTCCTTGCCAATAACACACACGTATTTGGCACACTGACAACCAAACACTCCCAGCATTCCCACCTACACTTCTGTTGCTATGGGAACCATGACAGTTTGCCCGCCCTCTTTAAGATGCGCCACTTCACTGTCACCTGAGGGGGAGCCAGGTATGTAAATAAGCCTCTTTCTTCCCTGCCTGTGACCTCGTCATAGCATGGATTTCATCTTCAATCCCTATAAACGCTCCTTCTCCAAAGGGGGCTAATAAATATTCAGGAGAAACCCCCACCGCCAAATAAGTGAGCTTGCGTAGGAGGACCAGTGGTAGGGCAAGATCTCCCCCCACCTCCTTCCAGGCAGCAACATCAAAAGGTAGTGCAAAGTTTATCCAACCAGTATAGCTGGTAACCAGTATATGTGCAAGCCTCCTTCACAAACGGCACAAGCAGCCAGCCCAGAATGACAGCAAGCTTCCTCAACACAGATCAGCAGTGGAGAAAGCTTCTTCCATACACATGGTGAGCTTGAGCAGGGTGTGTTGCTTTGACAAGTCACTGCAAGAACACTGCTGCCTCTTTTCACTAAGGGACGCACACAAAACATGACATCAATAAATGCACACTCACAAATTGGGGCACATCTTTATGTGTACACACACACACAAACACACACACCACCCACCCACCACAGAAGAACAAGAAAGATAGATGGAGTACTAGGTGTGGGCAATTTCCAGTACAAATGTATTGGCCTATCCCCATACAGTGTGCACCCCCAAAGTCTCGAATTTAAATGTGGACATGTCTTCAGGAGTGCTGAGCCTGTACACACACCTATCTCATGCCCTAGAGCTGCACCTTTTCATGTTCTTGAGAACAACCACTGCCAGGCATTTCTTTTCTATGTGCCCGGCTATCATACCCTTAACCGCTGAATGTCGCCGGCCCGCCTTCGACTCCTACACGTGCTCCGCCCCGGGATCTATTGTCTAATGCATGTCTTAAGAAGATGCCTTAGAATACCTCATGCCCCTTTTTTTTCGTCTCTAGCAAAGATGTCAGCGGCATCTTAAAGGATCCCGCTCATCCCACCACTGACACCGCCCCATGTTTGTACGCATCCCGCAGAGGCCGCCCTCTGATCTAAGACACTTGCCGCTGTCCCAGTTCCACCTTCTTTGTCGGCCACGGAGAAAGGAATTACTTATTCTGTCAGAGTTAGACAACCAAACAATTTCAGATTACTTTGAATGGCATTGCCGCGCTCTAATTAGCGGCCATGAATTTGATTACTGCTTTGGGCAATGCCGGAGATCAGACCGAGGAGACGCAGAAAAAAGAGGATGTCTTCCTCATCAGCCTCATTTTTGATGCCTTCTGTTGTTTGAAATTTCAGCTGTAGTCTTCGCGGTTCATCATCCCCCCGAAGAGCTTTTCTGATCAAGCTTGCCTGCCTTTGAGGCCGGACGCCTTTGTGGCACGCGTCACGATTATCCAACCAACTTTTGATTCTGTGGAAGCCCTAATAGGCTTACATCTTCCTCTTGATTGACTGGAACGCTGAAAAGCTCGACCGCTCCACACTCACATCTGCCCCGGCACGACTCTCAACATATCTCACAAAAGGCCTTGACGCCACCCCCAACCATCTCATTAGTTTGCTGCTGGTTCCTTCTGTTCATCTTCTCACTCCATAACACGTGTTCTTATGGTATTGGCAGTGTGAAACCAGGTGGCAGAGATTTGGGGCCCCAATTAGCATCCACTTAACCTCCTGGTCCAAATCCCCCAACTCCATAGTAGATGCAAATGTACGTAAGTGCACTTGCAACAAATTGCTCACCTGCTTCCACCATCCAGCCGCCTTCCTCTACTTTATGGTGAAAGCTCCAATATCCCAGTGAAACTCTTCCTGACTTCGAAGATTCTGCCAACTGCAGGTGTCTTCAACTTCTGGCTGGTGAATCCTCCAAACCCTCCAAAAAATCCTTCCTGACCTCTGTGAAATAATGCCCTCAATCCTTTTCCACAGGGTTGACAATAGAATTAAATACAGGATCCAGACCACACTGCCTGCAATACCTGGTGCAACAAGGGATATGCATTGCTTTTAACAAACCCCTCACCAGCAAACAAGACAAAAACGCGTCCGCCTCATCCGCTGTCGGCTCGGAATAAAAGCTCCTTTGGAGCCACCTTCCAAAACAGTCTCCTTGATGGTTTCCCAAACTTCCTTCTCAGAACAATTCCCCTAAACCTTTCTCGGAGTACTTTGTGAATTCTGAGAAATACCAGCACGGGGAATCACCCCAGCTTGGTGAACCTTAATCCTGTGAAAGAGAGATTTGGTCAAAAGCATTTTCAAAAAATCTAAAAAAGTTTTTTAAAACTTTATCATGTATCTGTTTCGATTCCTGAGTCTGGAAGATGATTAACACTTATTTTAACAGCTTTAAAAACTTTTGACAACTTCTAAAAAAAGCAGAAAGTGGGAATATGTGCATAACTTGTTTTGTTATAAAAATGTGGAAGCAGGGAAAATGGAAATCAGCTGGAGTATTTTTTCTATTTCTGTTATGACGCTAAAACTACATGTAGACAATAAAAGGAAGCCTGTAGGACAAACAACAGAGCAAGACTAAAAGTAAGAGTGTAAGGGAAGTGGGGGCAGTGATGATTGGGAACACACGCCTAGACTTAGGCAATAATAACCTACTCCCAGGGCACAGGGACCCACACCCCTTTCATAGCCCCCTTTGCTAACAGAGGAATTGAGGTAGACAGAAACTATAATATCCTAGTATTGCATAGCACAGGTAAACATAGCATATCCTGCGAGCCAGGGATGCCAGCTGCTCCCGGGAGGGCTGGCCTCCCCCTTCCACCTAAGTGTATTCTGTTTAGACTCTTAACAAATGCTGACATTGTTGAGCCTCACAACTGATTTCAAGTTGATGGTATGAAAAGGGCCAGGAATGAGTCTTGGATATGTGAGGGAAGGGATGCTGGAGGGTCATCAATCACAGTCGCGAGGTAGGACGCGGGGACCGTCAGACACAGGTGGGGTCACCTTTGCTGTCCCCGGGCTGATGAATAGTAAATGCCTCTGCAATGGTTGCCCACTTAATCCAGTTTATTTACAAAATAGGCTGCTTTGAAAGGGGCTGCGGGCACAGTGCGCGTCCGGTCCGGCGGACCACGGGATACTGATAGGTCTCCTGTACTGATGATGCTCATCAACGTGGCTGAGTGTCTCTAACCCCCCAAAAAAATGTAAAATGTTTATGCGCCTTGGTATTGTAGGCAGTAATCTTTGTGGTAATAGAGCATACCTACTCAATTAAATTAAGGCCAAAAAGGGCCCTATTAATGAAGAGAGCTTTACTAAATGGTCAGGGGAGATAACTATAGTAGTTTGACAACTATAAGGTGCTTAGATACTCTTCTAAAAAAGCCCACCCTGTTGTTAAAACAGCCTTATTGCCTTCAGGAGCATCCAAGAGCCCTTCTCCGTCAATAGAGTTTAGTCAAAGGTTTATTTAAGCCTGTGCTTAAGTTTAATAGGTTCATGCATCTGCTGCATCATTCCACGTATATCCTAAGGATCTCACGCTTGAATCTAGAGCTCCAAATTCCAACTTAGCATTCCATAACGGTCTCCTGGTTCAGAGGAAGTGGTACCATTAGATGTGGCACACTGCAGATGGAAGGAGTGGCAAGCAAGCAAAACCGGTCCCAGGATGCTTGTTTCCGGTCCAGGAAAGACATGGCTTGGCAGTTCGGGCTGGACTGTTCCCATGAGGCACAGGGTCAGACTGATTTGCATATGGCCATGTCTGAACTGGGGTGGCTGAGTGAGCTAAAGAATGGTGATGGATTAAACCCAGATCAGTTGACTGGGGGTGAGTGTTTGGTTTGCTCAAACGCTTCGTTCAGCATCCCCTTTTGTTGTGGCAAGCAAGCGACCCATTAGCACTGTTTAGAGAGCTATGTATTGTCTTTAGAAACATTCAAATAAAAAGAGGAGTAGCAAAGAAAGGTAAAGGGAACTATAAAAGGAGAAAAGTGAAAACTAAAGGACTAGCCAACCAGCCCTGAAATTGAAGCACAGTCATTCTCAGGTGGATGTACACAAGTAATCAGAAAATACTGTCATTCACAGGCAAGAGACCCAATGACAGATATGGTCTGAACCATTACGCCATGCAATAAGCGGTCATGGATGGAAGCAGAGTGTAAATGACACTCATGCAGACCAATGGCAGAACTGAGCAGACAAAAAAAATGCCCTCTAAGTATCTATGGATATATATATGTATGCATTAATTAATGATTAATTTTAGTGCACGACCCTGGCAGACAGCTATGAAGAGCTTCTAGCAAGAAATATCAACGGTGGTTTCCCAAACCAATCCTTCCCTAACACGGTAATCTGTGATATTTCATGTAAAAAAAATATATATCTGCTGGCTTTAATACAGAGAAATAACAATATACCTTATTGGCTTTAACATATGCTTTT
Organism: Lissotriton vulgaris; assembly: GCF_964263255.1. Lineage (NCBI taxonomy): Eukaryota > Metazoa > Chordata > Amphibia > Caudata > Salamandridae > Lissotriton > Lissotriton vulgaris. Next base: position 128,588,999 of record NC_141691.1, on the reverse strand, counting down.
CTCGATCACTATGTCAGGCCTACTGCGTTTATAATAACTTTTCATAACAAACAGATCAGACCTATGACGTCACATTTTTTGCTCGTGAACCAATTAGTGCTGTAGCTGTTGGCATTGGCTTGTCAACATAACCAACTCAACTCTACAGCATTGAGCATACACTTTCCACAACGCAACCATCCGAAATACTGTCATAAATGTACAATTGTATAAAAATTACAGTTGGCAAAGCAAAATATTAGATTTCCTAAGAGAGCCTAACAACGGTTATAGTAGTGCACATCTTCAATCCCCATATTTATTTGATTGGATCACAAAACCCCTTGCCTACGATGGGAATCTGTGAAATGCCTTATAACAAAATACTTGTCTACAGTCTTTAGCACAATTTAATAGCAATCCATCCTTAAAGCTTATTGTCTTTAACACATGCTTTTTGCAATAAGTAGGTCAGACCTAATGGCACAGTTACAACGTTTCATAATAAACAGATCCAGACTATGAAATTTGGCATGGCTTTTTCCAATGCACCAATAAGGCCTTTACCCTTTATCAATGGTTTTTAGACCTTAACCAACACTGGCCTATTTAATTGCACAGAAACCTGCAGCCATTATGCATAAAGTTATAAAATTACAAAGATGTATAAAAATAACAGCTTGCAAAACAATATACAACCCCTCGCAACAGGGCCTAACAAGAATCAACACAGTGAAAACCCACAGGTTTTATAAGAGTGGGTGCAAAAACACCAACGGCATTGCCTACTATGGCAATATGTGAGATTCCATGTAACAAAATACCTGTCTATGCCATATAACACAATGTAACAACAACCAACTGTTGAATGCTGACTGGTTTTAACAAATGTTTTGCAAAATGAGTAAGTGACACCAACTACCTTGGTCATAACATTTCATAATAACCAGACTAGACTTATGGCATAAGACATGGGGTGTCCCAGTGCACCAATAAGACCTATAGCTAGTCATAGCAAACACAACAAGATGGTAGACGGGGTGCTTAAACTTTTCTGAGTTCAATCCATTGTTATTTTGCTCACTATGCCACCCCAGTTTGGACCCAGCCATATGCAAATCAGTCTTGACCTTGTACCTCATGGGAACAGTCTAGTCCGAACTGCCAGGCCAGGTGCACTCTGGACCAGAAACAAGCATCCTGGGACCGGTTTGGGGGTTTCACCCCTCATCAGCCAGACTAGCTTGAATCCAGTGGCGTAGCAAGCAAAGGACCCATATCTGGCTTCTCACCATAAACAACTCAGGCTTACAGCTTTGGGTGTAAGCTTTCCTACATGGCACCCATCAGACACACAGTTATAAAATACAAAGGTATACAAAAATACAGTTGGCTACGCAAATATATGACCTCTTCTAAGACACCCTAACTAGAATTCTCACAGGGAAAACCTATAACCAATTCTTGTCACATGGGGTAACCAACACCGTTGCCTGCTATGGCAACCTGTGAAATTCTGTGTAGCAAAATCCCTATCTGTAGGCTTTAATAGAAATTAATAGCAATCCACACAAATGACTCTTTACTTTAACATCTTCTTTTCACAATAAGAACATCAGGCCTTTATCATCACATTTTATAATACGCAGATCAGGCGTCTAGCCATGATCATTGTCACTATAACCAGCTTAGTCCTGCTGTATTGAGTATAAGCTTTACCACAAGCCAAAAAGTGCAAGTGTGGAAGCACACACATTTTGGACACCCAAATCCTATAATCAGGAGAACCAACATATGGGTGGACCCTAAGCCCCTCTCTTAGTAGTGCTCAGAAAGCAATTGTTTATGGATCACGTAAGGTCGGACCTGGGCATCCCAAACTGCTGTCCAACATATAACTGCACTTTGAAGTCTAAAGTGAGGTGAGGATTCTGAGCCTCATGGCTGCCCTCCTCCCATCTGTGCTGCTGCCAGAGAAAAACAAACACTTTAAATTATCTATTTATCTAAGACTCTTTAACATCATTACAATGGCATGTGTGTGCCACTGAAAGTTCAAGCTCAGGCGGCCATACTGCTGCTGGCCCAGGCAGGTAGATAAATAAACAAAATAATCACAGCATAATAAGGGAAGCAAGAATAAGTGAAGCACTTTTTCAGTGGAACCTTACAACTTCTGCCCAATCAAAACATGCACTCCTGGCTACCAACATATGGGCACCGCCAAAGCCCCTCTTTGTATACTCCTGAAAGCAGTTTTTTAGATTGATCACATTACATCTGACGACAACTGCAAACTCAAGCCAGACCTACTGAGCCCCAGTGAGCAACCTGGTATTGGTCCAGTGCCATATACAATCCATGCTGTTATAATAAGCACACTTCACAATTAGAAGAATTTTAATTAAAATGTACCGACATCTGATTGAAAATGCTTTTCTGCCAGATAAGAACCCTTAATCAGCATCCCTCTTCAGGTATGCTTCTTGAAAACATGTCGTGTTTGGAAATGTGATTTGCCCACTAGACTAGGAAGAGGCTGCTTACGCCTGCCTGCTGATTGCTGCTGACCTGTGACCTGCAGTCCTCCAGCCTAAGTGCCTTACAAAACCTGAAGACAGGGAAGAGCATCACCAGGGTTTCTGCACAGCCACACTGCAGGTATGAGGAGCCTCGAGGGAAGAAGTCAGAAAGGCAAGCCGGATTCTATGAGGAATATCTGTCTCTGTGAATGTTTTATGTGTCACAGGCTTTGTGAGTGCATCAGGGCCCTTAATAGCTCAAATATGCAAGTATGACAAAAACAAGCTATGTCACACACTAGGGTACTTGCATTGCCTTTGCTCTGTTATTCTAAACGAGCATAATATGGTCGGTGTTCCATACTTGTGGGAGACAGTTCTGAGAATGACCAGAAAAGGAGACTCTGAAAATATTGAACTGTAGTCAACCAACCTTCATCCCTGCCAAGTACCACGCATCAGGCGTTAGCCTAATGCATTGGAGTGTGCTGGTCTGCATCGCTGCACTGACATGGAAAGTCAAGCACTTATAGAGCCTCCTCTGTTTTGAAGCCAGAGCACTGCAAAATGAGCACACTGACCGAAAGTGGGCAGCCCATGTGGTCGGTGCTGCTTGAGGCAGGTTTGGGGGCTGGCGCAGCTCACTCTGGGCTGCCTCAAGCAGGCTACAATGTATCAAGGGTGTGGCATTAGATTCACTGATGTGACGTCACGAGTGACGACTCAATGAGTCAGTCTGAAAATGGTCAATGGTTACTGCTGAGACAGCCCACAAACTCTACTGAGACTGTCACATACCACAAATTAGGGGGCACAAGCGCCTGCGTCAGACAGTTTCTGTATTGTCAGCAGCGCAACCCACCACTGCTGGTACAGCGTCTTGTTGTGCCCTGCCACAATGGACAGTGACGACCCCATCACCCATGAGCAGGGCCACCACTGGTAGTCTGCATTGTCTGAGCAGTTATGCTCAGAATGTCGCGGCAGCGTGACTTGTCAAAAAGAGTCCTGGATCAGCGCAGCTGCTGCCCACAGTGCATTTGGGAGTCGTCACGGCAGGCTGGCCAGTCATACCATGGTGGCACTGCTCGCTACTAGTAAGTGTCACTACTTTTTCCGATATTCAGTAATTTAATTAACTTTTTTTCTGTCAATACCTGCTTATCCTATTAATTTAATTTACTTTAATTTTAAGAGTGTGTGACCATGGTGACGTCTCAAGATCATGAGCCTTAAAATTACAGCTGCTGAGGGGGAAACATTGTTTACAACGCGGGGATTACATTGCGATGCTATTACATCGCAGTTTTCACAACGCAAGTCGTTACAGCGATTTACGCTGGATGGCGCTCTAGGACAAGGAATAGTATAATTTACTATCCAACACTTTCCCTACTGTATGTAGACTGGAGTTGGAATAGTAAATTATACTACTCCTAAGTCCAACACCCTCTAACGCAAGTCGTTGTAATGATTTGCGTTTTAAAAACCGCGATGTAATGTACCGCGATGTAAATGTAGCGTCATACATCCCTGCTGAGGTGTCAGAGCTTAGCTATCAGGCAGCTGAGATCATGATCCACGCTGAAGCCCCCCTTGGATCCTATAGTCAGCCAACCTACACAGACTCTGTTATGTTGATCATGATGCCATAAAATGTAATTGATTAGGACCAGGGTGGTGCTAGGAGGCCCTGTCTGGGTCGGTGAAGGCAATGAGAATCTCTGTTTAATTGTAACTCTGCCGCCTCCCTCGGCAACAGGTTTCCACCGACCTATGATGTGGCAGGATGTTCAATTTTTGCAGCCTATCAGTGCCCCAGCCAGGGCCCCAAGAACTGTTGCTGCTGTTGCCTGGCAACAAAACTTCAACACACGACTGACTTCGACAAACGCTCTGAACCCGGGAGAGCTGAGCAGGTGGTGCTTTATTATCTTTAAAAGCCAGGGCAGCCGGGCACGTGGCGCCTCTCAAACTCTCATAACAGCCGCAGTGCTTCCAGTTCTTCTGCAACTGAGATCTCCTCTCACCAGCGACCCTTGTGACTACAGAGTGACTGTCTCATCGATCGCTAGTAAAGCAGAGCGTTTGCACCTGGGTGAGCCAGTGAGCGTTGTAGTGTCGGAGAGACACGTTCTAGTGTTGCAGAATGTTGTCACACACTGAACACACACCCACCACAGGCGTCATCAGTCAGATGACCCTGTTAAATAAAAAGAGCTGAGCGCACGTACTCAGAGCCAGTTGAATCACCCCACTACTGTGTTTCATTATTAGCGATGCGGGCCGGGGGCCCTCACATCACCACAAGTGTGACAGACAGTGACTTGCAGAGACACTTCTCACAGACAGCACTAAAAGTGCCCTTCCATTTCTGGTGCTTTGCAGCAGTTTTAAGACCTTCTTAAAGTTTCTCAAATGGGTGTAATTTCTTATATTTATATGTTTCGTTCACTGCTACATTTTGCATGCGATAAAGTGTGTAGTGATTGAGTCGTACTCGGTTAGGAGATTAAGAGTAGGTTTAATCACAGACAGGTGCTGCGCAGCAGCTCAGCTTACAACCCCCAGAAAGGCCTGTTACAACTAAATAAAACAGCATTCCAAATGGAACATAGAATGGAAAGACATAGAAGGGTTCTGAAAAGACTATAGCAACACATTACATTATCCTCTCTTCCTAAACAACAAAGGAAAATAAGAAAAACATTTAAAACATTAAAAGAAACAAAGAAAACATTGCAGGATAAATGACTTGCAAACTTAACGATACCTAGCAGGAATAGAACGAAGACGACCACTCCTTCGAGGTCCCTCAGGGCGAGGAGAACGAGAAGAGACAAGTCTTCAGCGCACACAGAATTAGAGGGCAAAGAGTCACCACCACAAGAAGCGGAGGCAAACCCAAAACACGTATTCCTGACATTATCATTTGCCTTGACAACTCTGGCGATGTTCCACCAGTTCTTCATATTCACTCGCACAGCATTACCACAGACCTTATCGATAACAAAAGGTTCGGAGAACTTGGCACTACCCTTGGTGGTGTGCACAGGCAGCTTAATACGAATACTGTCACCAACAAGAAACTGTTGAGTAACAACCTTTTTCCTGGAGTCGAAATCAAGTTTCTGTTTGGACTGGGCACACGTAACATTAGCCCTAACCACCTCATCTACATTGCTCAAAGAATTTAACTTCACCCAACGTGACATCCAACCGGGACAAACTTTAGAACAGGGTTTTCTCCCACGTAACAATTCATAAGGAGACACCTTGGTTGAGGTATGGGGTGTGGTACGATAGAACCACAACATGGATCTGACCGCATTTGGGACATGGCAATGTTGAGCAATAGCCCATTGAACACAATTATTAAGCACCCTGTTCATGCGCTCCACTAAACCGTTCGTTTGAGGGTGATAAAGGGAGCTCCTCAAATGATCGATCCCACTCTGGCACAAGAAAGAGTTAAACTCTTGGCTCACAAATTGAACGCCGTTATCGCTCACAATTGTGGAAGGAAAACCCTCCTGTAGGAAGAGATCCTTTAAAAAGTCAATACATTTTTGGAATTGGGCTCACCAACAAAAGGAACTTCCGGCCATTTAGAGTAGTAGTCAACGGCAACTATGGCAAACCTTGAGGAGGAAGGGAGCAAGTAAAATGGGCCAACCAAATCAATACCTATCTTCTCCCAGAGTCTGTCAGGAAGGGGAATAGGTTGCAAAGGAGGAGAACGTACCTTCAAACACTTCTCAGCACTTGAACAAGCAACACACTCTTCAACAACAGTATCAATGTCCTGATCCATTTTGGGCCACCAGAAATGCTCCCTGACCCTCCTCTTAGTTAAAGTTTTCCCAAGATGACCCTCGTGTGCACCTTTCACAATTCTGTTTCTGAGGTCGCAAGGAGGGATCAACCTATCACCACGCATCAGTAACCCTCCTTCAATAGAGAGTTCGTTGGAGACTTTCACAAAGGTTTGCAAAGAGATATGTGCATTTTTCTCTCTAGGCCAACCCTCTTTCACACATCTCACAACCTCATTAAGAAGAAAGTCTTTCAACAGATGTTCCCTCCATTCAGCTTCACTAATAGAAAACATGTCATCCAAACCAACTGAAGCAACAAAACAATCCTCCTCAAAATCATCCTCACAATCAGCTTCAATAGGATTTCTCGAAAAATAATCGGCTCTTGTGTTCTTGCTACCAGGGATATAGGTTACCTCAAAGTCGTACTGGAGAAGTTTAGTTGAAAGTCTAGCTATTCCTGGTGAATGCTCTTTCACTCTTACACCAGAAAGAATGGAAACCAAAGGACTGTGATCAGTCCTTAACCGGAAATGCTTTCCCCAGATATAAGGGTTGAACTTACTAATAGCCCACCAGCATGCTAAAAGTTCCTTCTCAATAACAGCAAAGTTGGACTCTGAACCACGAAGAACTCTAGAAGCATAGCCCAGGGTTTGTTCCACACCACCTACCTCCTGAGTCAGAACAGCACCCAAACCTAGCCCACTTGCATCCACAGTAATCGTACACACGGGATTGGGATTAAAAGGCTTCAAAACTTTTTAACTCACCAACTGTTGCTTAATCCAGGTAAAAACTGCCTCACAGCGAACATCCCAAGCAAAAGGAACATCTCTTTTGAGCATGTTCGACAAAGGTTGAACCTTAGTGGCATAGTCCGGTATAAAGCGAGAATAAAATTCGCATAAGCCAATAAACGATTTCAACCCACTCTTATCCTTGGGAGGTGAACTGTCAACTATAGCTTTCACTAACCCAGGCCTTGGCTCCACACCATTTTCTGACAACACATGGCCAAGATATTCGACCTTCCGTGCCTTGAACACACACTTTTCCTTCTTCAAAACCACACCTGCATTACACAACGCTTCCAACACTTTCCTCAAAATCTCATCATGCACATCACAAGTGACTCCGTGAATCAACACATCATCCTGGAAGACGACAACTCCAACAATCCCTTTCAAAATATTGGGTATGATCCTCTGGAAGACCGCTGCCGCAGATGCCAACCCAAATGGCATGAGGCAGTACTGGAAAGAGCCAACAGGGGATACAAAGGCAGTGAAATGTCGTGAAGCAGGATCTAAAACGATCTGGTGGTACGCAGATGCTAAATCCAGTTTGCTAAACCACTTAGACCCATCAATGAGTGACAACATGTCAGGGGTTTTTGGGAATGGAAAAGAATCTATCCAAATGTTCTTATTCAGACTGCGTAAGTCCACACAGACACGAAGCTCGCCATTTTTCTTTTTAGCGACGACTAAGGGAGAAAGCCAAAGGGAGGATTCAATTGGTTCAATTATCCCTTTCCTACAAAGACCATTCAGTATCGTACCACATCCCATCCTCGTCGCCACGTTTTTCTGTAGTGATTGAGTCATACTCGATTAGGAGATTAAGAGTAGGTTTAATCACAGACAGGTGCTGCGCAGCAGCTCAGCTTACAACCCCCAGAAAGGCCCGTTACAACTAAATAAAACAGCATTCCAAATGGAACATAGAATGGAAAGACAAAGAAGGGTTCTGAAAAGACTAGAGCAACACATTACAAAGTGTTACTAGTAATCGTTGAATGTCACTCATATTTACACTGAAATTATGAAATGTCACACTGAAACCTTGGCAGCTATGAACCTTAATAATGAGGGGGTGATGAAAATGACTTAAAACAGTTCTTTACATGGACTTTTCATAAAAGTTGTGTAGCTTTCTTTAATCGTTGGGGATTTCCTACTATAATTTATTTTTTTTACATTTCAATACAAATAAAAACAAATAAGCAAACACAACGTTTTTGATGCTGGTGAACGCCAAGGCAACCTATTTTTTATTACAGCTCCTGCCTCTTTCACCCCCTCCACCGTTCTATTTCTGGCTTTCACTCGAGATGTCCTTTTTCATCCCTGCTTTGCCTTTTGTCACTGCTTTCCTCTTATTCTTCCTTCTTCTTTCAGCCTTTCTCTTGTTATAGGTCAAAGTCTGAGGATGAAACGCAAAAGTCCCTGTCCTCAAACGGCACACCGGCACAAATTAAGAACTGGATCTTTGCGCTCAGACCTGTCCTCTCCCACGTCAGCTTGACGTAACAGACAACAGCCATACTTTGCAGCTGCAACCTGAGCCTGAAAGCCATTTCTGGGTAAATATACAAAGTGTACGGTTTCTTTACATGATGCCATGTTATATAAAATATTTTCTTGTGTAAAAGGGCTTTACTTGTGTTGGGGGATCATTTGAATCACTCGGTTTTCAATGTATTCTTACAAATTCATACCATGAAAAAGGTTGTCAGCTAGTGCTCAGTTTACCACCAAAAGCAACAACAACAACTAAAGGCTGCAAACAAATGATGCTGGCACAAGGCTGTCTAGAACACAAAACAAGGCATAAAAATGTTGCTCTAAGGATGCCACTGACATAATCCATTCTACAGAGGTTGCCAGAGCTGCTAACCTGCAGGTGCCCACACCAGAAAATTCTGTCTCTGGGACTGAAGACAAGATCTTACCTCCCAGTCTAGAACCGAGGCCTGCCACTGGGCAATTTTGTCGATGTTTTCCAGGCGTCTCTTCCGCTCGTTGATCTGCTGAGTGACGTTCCTCATGACCGCGAGCGCTGCAGCCACGTACCTGTAATCGCTGCAAGATACAAGAAGACCCAATGGAATTACAAGGTGGCTGCAAAACACAGAGTTCCAAGCATCATCTTAGTGCTGTTTTGGGGGATTTTGTACTTTAAAGATTTTATTTTCACCAGTTCATTGAAATAAACTACATTTGCAGTTCCGAGATTATTTAAAATAGAGCAATTTGGAAGTAAACCATATCCAGAGGTGTCAATGTTTACCTAAATCCACTGTGTGTAAATAAACTCTACTATCATTATTTTCAAAAACTGAGGAGGGTAACTGTTGTGATGAAAGTCGACAAAGACACTCATTACTCAAAAAGAAGTTGAAAGGAGATTTATTGGAGAAGGAAACCTGGCATCCGACAACCTCGACGGTCCAGCAATAGCTGCCGAATATCGAGTGTCGTAAGCCTTACTTTCTACAGAACACTGAGGTCATACCATTCCAGCATGAGGTGAGGTAAGATTGTAAGCAAAACAAGAAGCAGAAGAAATAAGGTAAGTTACACATTGCTCAAAGGTAAGTACCATCATTACACATCCTCCTTTTTATCAATAAAAAGGAAAAAAATAAAACAAAAAAAAATAAAACAAAACAGGTAAATGAGAAATAGAAATGCTAACATGACTCCTGTAACACCAGAACAGCCCTAACTCAAACAGTGACAAAGGGCCATATGTATCATTGAAATTCGTATTCGCAAAGGCCGAAATTCGCAGAATTTCGGCCTTTGCTAATGGGAATTCACAAAATGATATGTATGAAGGAAAATCCAATGCAAAATAAGGAATCGCAAAATTTGCGATTCCTTATTTTGCGATTGCATTTAAGGAATAGCAAATTTTGCGATTCCTTAAATGCAATGTAAGAAGGCAAAAAAATTTGCTAAATGGCCTTAAGGAATCGCAAATTACCACCAACTTCTGGTTGGTGGTAAGTTGCGAATTCCTTGAAAAATGCAAATTTTTGCATTTTTCAAAGTGCCATGTGACGCACATACATGTGCACCTATGCCTATTTCAGGGGTGCAACAGGGTGTCCTTTGGACACCCCTGCACCCTTGAAATTATTCTCAATTTGCGATTAGCAAATTGCGAATTTGCAAATTGAGAAAAAATTCCCATTCCTTCCTATGGGCCACCCATAGAAATGAAGGGGAAAGTATTACTTAATTGCGAATTCGCAATTTGCGAATTCGCAATTGCGAATTCGCAATTAAGGAATATCAAGAAATCGCAAAAAAAAGTGTTTTTCTTGATACATACCATTTTGCGATTCTGAAATAGCGATTTCTTAAAAATCGCTATTACAGAATCGCAAATTGGTTCCGTGATACATATGGCCCATAATCTTGTAAATAAGAAGCTGGTTTGCGAATGCTAGAACCAGAATTACCCATAGTATCGAAATTAACAAACTTTTCCAGAATCACCATGAACAGTGTTATGCTCATCAACATTCTCATGAGAAGTACTTAGTTCAACAACCTCATGACCCATCTTCTCTGTTTCTGCATTAAGATGTTTGTCAGGAATAAACATTGCGCCAGAACACCCATCATTGTCACCAGACTGCCTGACAACAGCTCCTCTCCTTTGATAGAGGGCAAATCTGACCCCTTTCCACAACCATAAATTGTTTAGTTACACTAATAACCCGACAGGGACCAAAAAATGTGCTTAAACCAGCTTTAATTGTTCCAGACTTCAATTTGACCCAATCACCAATTCTGTACTTCGAATCAAAAAAATCTTCAGGGCGATCACCAGCAGATGACACCCAATCTTTTAACCAGGCTAGAACTAGTCTGGAACCTGGCATACGTCCTCTCATGCTTTGAAAAGGTGACAAATGAGTAACGCTGTGCTCAATGGTGCGATAAGCCCACAGCATTTCTTCAATCAAAAACGTCTAGGAGATTGTCCATTCACCAAAGCTAATTGTAAGGGGCCCTTCACTAACCTAGTGGCTCTCTCTACCATACCATTCTCCATGGGATTGTGAAGGGAGGTACAAGAATGTTTGATTCCACACTTTTCAAAAAAACAATGCATTGCGCCTGAAGTCAATTGCGTGCCATTATCCGTCAACAACATATGTGGAACACCTTCCTCAAGAAACAATATTTCTAACACTTCAATAGTAGATTGTGTGGTAATGTCATCGACAAATTTGACCATAAGCCATCTGGAATGGACATCAACAATAACCACTGCAAAACGCAAATCTAAAGAGAGTTCAGAAATGGGACAAATAAAATCTAAACAAATTGTGTGCCAAGCCTTTCCAGGATCACTAATCTGTCCCATGTTTTTCTGATTCCCCACTTTAAGTCTTTTCTCACTTTCCTTGCACATAATACAATTTTCAACCCACCTGCGAATCTGATCCTCCATCCCCGGCCACCAAAATGCCTGTTTGATTCTTTTGATGTTCATTCCTTGCCCCAGATGACCTTCGTGAGCAAGTTTAAATATATGTAAACGAAGACCAGATGGAGGCACAAATCTGTCACCTCTCATTACCACCTCATGATCACTTACAGACAGTTTTTGTTGTTGTTCTTGGTATTTTAAACATTTTGTAATATAACACAGGTTCAGACCCTCACATTACAACATGTGAGTAGTATATATTTTTTTCAATCTACACATAGTGTCAAATGAAAATGTTTTGTGCTTCCAAATACATTTGAATAGAAATGTGATTTCACATTTGCATGTGTTATTTGAGATAGGTTTGGAGGAACAAATTCTATTAAATCAAAAATGCAGGATGCGCTCTATTGTTTATAGCATACACCTTAGCGGGATCTTTGAAACATCCAATTATCTCTTGAATGTTTCGAGACCCGCAGCAAACACCTCTAATTCCACAATGACAAGCAGCAAGACCAAAATAAAAAAATGCTTCATTGCATGTGACAAAGTTTTCATCTCAGCAGTAGCTGTATAAACATACACACAGCGCGATGATCTATCTTAATAGCAGGGAATGTAAGAGCTTGCAATGAATTTGAAAAACAATTGAATCAATATAACCACATTGTCGCAGCCAGATACCTAACCCAATAGAACATTAAAAGAAGTATTGAGAGGAATCAAATTCTTATTCCTTGTCCACCTGACATTGGTGTCCTCTTTCCTAACTAGAGTGTGACTATAGGTTGGCACCAGGTTCCAGATACACGTGACCTTCGAACAACCAAAATGTAGGGTAAGAAGTATGAATGTGAGCTCATCTGTTAATTAATGCACGCATAATACCTCCTGACTATGTCACATAACTGTATAGGTGATCCTCCATGTTTTGGTAAAATAATGGGTTTACCATGCCTTAAGAAAGGGTAGGTCATCAGCTGCTGCTGAGAAAATGCCAGAAACCGGTCCCCGGAAGCTTTTTTCCTTTCCAGTGAAAGAATTGGCTTGGTAGTTTGGTCTGCCCTGTTCCCCTGATGCACTGGGCCAGGAACAGACTAATTTGCATGTAGCCAGGTTCTGAGCTGGGATGGTGCAGTGAGCTAAAAAACGGTGATGGATCAAGCCCTGATCTGTTGACTGGGTAGGAGTGGTCTGCTTAATTCAGAGACTCTGTCCATCACCACCCCCTTTTCTGAATCGAGAAAATTTCCAAGGGCATACTTTTTTTTTTTAATCGTTATTTTCAGTTTATGCATAGTAAAGGAGATTGATCATTATAGTGCAGTCCGCAGCATTATTGACAACAAATCATGCACATAGAGGTTGTCCTGTAACATGGTTTCATATAACATTGTGAACAGAAGATGCAATACGATTAAATGTCAAGGGTATACAGTCAGGAATTGTAAAAAAAAGGTCCAACAATTTGAAGAGACAATAATCCCAACAGCAATCGAACGTCCTCGATAGGAACATATTGACATCAGCAATATGCAAAGCAGCAGAATATTGGCCCAACACCCCTCCTTGAACTGACGCCTACCCAATACCCTCAGGAGTAATGCCACTCGACGCTGGTGAGTCTCGCTCAGATCGCTTTTTGGCTATGTAGGCTCTGTATGGTCCCCAAAATCTACAGGGCGGGAGGCACTGGGAATCAGGGTGGAGTATTCCTCACTATTAACATTGCAAAAAGCTAAACTACGGAGCCATGCTTGCAGAAAAGGAGTCCTTTTGCTTCCCCATAATAGAGCATCTTCGCGCTTGGCCAGCTGAAAGCCCAGAGCTGCCAGCTTCCTGATCTTCTTGGGGAAGTTTGCAACATATCCCAACAGCGCGATCTCAGGGGTAGGCAGTAGTTGCATGGACAGCATGTCCTCCAGCGTTGAATGCACTAGGGACCAATACTGATGTATCTTGGGGCAAGTCCAAGCAAGGTGTGCAAAATCGGCAAATGGAGCCAAGCATTTCGGACAGTGATGAGGTCTATTGTGGTCAATTCTTTGAGAACGGGCGGGTGTGTGATACATCCTACGAAGGAATTTGAAATGAAGTAACTTGTGTCTACTGTTTAATGAGATCTCCTTGGTAGCGCTACAGCACCATTCTCCTTGGTCGTCAGTAATGGGCCCTCCCAGGTCCGCCTCCCAGGCCGCATGCACCTTAGCATCAGACACAGGTCTGGCCGCTCCACATTGTTTATATAGTTTGGAGACCAAGTGTGCGCCAGTAGGGCTCTGTATTAATAATGTCAGTGGAGGAGAAGGTTTAGGGGCCGCAGGAAATGAAGGGAAAGTGGCACGGAGCATTGAGTGCATACGCTTCATTACAAAGGTGTCCATAAAGGAACAATCGCGAATCGGGCCTCCACAGACACAGAGAAAATGTGACCATCAGGGAACAGATCGCCCAATGTACGAATGTCAAACTTTTCCAGCGTATGCTGGACCAAAACTTCGCCAGTAATTGGAAGCAAGGAAGGGTTAGGCAGGGGTAGCGCAGGAGAATAGAGTGTCTCAAGCCCGAGCAATCTGCACCGCTTTCCCCACGCCCAGCATGTGGTAGACACTGTTTGAATATCCCAGGGGTCCTGAGGTAATACCGTAGGTAGGATAGTAGACAGGGTGCGTGGGAATACCAGATCGGCCTCCGGCTTAGAATATGGGACGCGAGCGTCAGGGGAAAAGCAGACATGTGCATAACAACATTGTGCTATTAGGTAGTACAAATGAAAATCAGGAACTCCAAAGCTCCCCCTCTCATACAGCAAAACCAAGTTCTGCCACCGAACCCGAGGCGTCTTGTCTGCCCAGACAAGGCTTAATAACAATGAACGCAATTGCGCAAAAAATGTTTTAGTAAGGGGAATGGGAATATTATTAAAAAGGTACAAAAACCGAGGGAGAACGACCATTTTAATTATGGCAACTCTACCAGCCATTGATAAAGGCAGACGCAGCCATTTTGTGATTTGTGATTCCAGGGATCCAACAGCCCTGACATAGTTCAGTCCGATCATGGTGCCTGCATCAAGATGAACATAGACCCCAAGATACTTAATCGCGTCATTGCACCATTCAAGTGGAAACTCACAAGGCCATGCAGTCGTGCCAGCCGTGAGCGGAAAGATGACGACTTATACCAGTTAATGCTGAGCCCGGAAAATTTGCCAAACCGTACAATTTCTAATTTCAAGGGTTCCAAATTCAAGTGGGGCATTCTAACATATGAAATAGTATTGTCTGCATAAAGCGAAACCAGAAGGGGGCCTGTACGAAACTGAATACCGCGATGTAAATGCTTTTCCTGGAAATGGCGAACTAAAGGATCCATTGCTAGAATAAATAGCAATGGAGACAAAGGGCACCTCTGTCTAGTGCCGCGGGATAGGGTGAAGGGCTCGGAGAGGGTACCGTTGAGGCGTAGCCTGGCAGTGGGTTTAATGTATAAAAGGGCCACCGTAGAGACAAAGCATTCTGGCATACCCATGCGTCGCATTACAGACAAAAAAAGGGCCACTCAAGGGAGTCAAATGCTTTTTCAGCATCCAACATGATAGTGGCAGCTAGAGTGGCAGGGTCAATCCTATGTAGTACTGTGAATAATGTACGAAGATTTAGGTAGGTAGGCCTATGGGGGACACAGCCAGATTGTGACGGGGCAATAATGGATTCCATCAGTAATGACAGTTGTATTGCAATGACATTGGCTAATATTTTATAATCGGAGTTTAACAATGATAACGGCCTGTTGGAGCTGTACAGTGTAGGGTCTTTTCTGGGTTTGGGAAGGAGAATAATGACCGCGTCTCTAAACGTCGGGGGAAGTGTGCCTGCCGCAAGAGACTCTGCATATACTTCAACCAGTCTCGGGACTAAAATGTCCTTGTATGCCTTATAGAAATTGTCCGAAAAGCCGTCTAGTCCAAGCGCAGAGGAGCCCCGAAGTGCATCAATGGCTTCAATTATGCTGCCTTGTGAAATGGGGACAGAAAAAAGTCCTGCATATATCTTTCTAGATATACCAGTGCTATTTCGGATAAATATTCCCCCTGTTCACGCAGATCTCCAGTGATCTTGGAAGAATATAACGTTTTGTAGTAGGAAAAGAAATGATCGCGGATTTCCGGGGTGGAGTGTAGTAGGTTGTCCTGAGGCCCGGCAATAGCTGTGATGTAGGCAGAGTCACTGGGGGGCACAAGGTGTGAGCCAGTATCCTTCCAGGCCTCTCACCCTCGCCATAGCATCGCGCGGAGTATTGTTCATTAAGGAATAATAGCTCATGTTCAGCCGCTTCTCAAAATTCAAGCAGCAGGGCCAGGTGCTTTGCCTCACCCGAATCGGAGGCAGAGATAAGTAGTTCTCGGTCCAAGGCGGCAATGTCGCTCTCTATAAGACTTAGCATCGAGCGGAGATCCTGCAGAACCCCGGCATGCTTGGCAATACATACTCCTCTGATATAGGCCTTAAATCCCTCCCAGAGGACTGCCCAAGTGTCGACCGCCCCGGTGTTAAGTTAAAAATATTCTTCAATTGCAAGTCGAACCTCCTCGCAAAAAACTTGATCTAATAATGCACCTCCAGGAAAGCGCCATTGTCGCTCATAACCACCTGGTCTAGGAACGTTCAGGCGAAGTATGACAGGAGAATGATCCAAGAGTGTGCGGGGAAGGGTGAGTATACTGTCCAGCCAGCCCGCCACCCCTGGGGATACCAACCAATAGGCTATCCTGGTCCAGGTGTTGTGACACCCTGGGTAGTGTGTGAAATTTGGAAGGGAAGAGTGGAGTCGGTGCTCGACATCTATCAAAGAAAAGTGGGCGCATATGTCTCTGGGGGACTGCCGGGCGCGGGGCTTGGTGTCGGGAGAAAGGAAAGTACTGTCTCTGGAAGGGTCTAACAATACATTGAAATCCCCCCCCAAGTATCAAGAGCCCGGGGTCAAGTGACTAGAGTCAGACCTGGAGGTCGTGAAAGAAGGATGGGGAATCCGTGTTAGGGCCATAAACCCCTACAAGCGAAATCTTGTGCCCCATCAGTGAACCATCACTTACAGACAGTTCATCCAAGAGTTTCCAGAATGGTCTAATAGTAACAGGTACCATGTTTTCACGAGGTGCACCATTCTTGATCAACAACATAACCTATCTCAAAACTGTATCAGATTTCATCTCTTGTACCCACTGTGCTTTAGAGAACGCACCCAAACTACAATCACTCACCTCATTCACTAAAGCCACTGCCTCTTCAGATTCCAATTTGTTAACAATATCTTTGTCAACAACCTCCCAATCTAAGGAAATTTGAGACAAACAATCAGCTTGTGAGTTCTTCCACACATGAGTGAACTCAATTTCATATGAGTATTCTTGTAATCTTGCAGCAAATCTGGCCAAAAGAGCAGATCCATTACCAGCACCCCCTCAGACAAGATTTTCATGAGAGGTTTTTGGTCTGTTTTCAAAATAAACCTAGAACCCCAAAGATACGCTCTGAAATGTTCCACACCCCATGCCGCAGCAAGCGCCTCTCTCTCAATTACGGAATAGTTTCTTTCTGCTTGCGTTAAGGTGCGAGATGCAAAAGCAATCGTTCTTTCCACACCCCGTTGATTTTGAGAAAGTACAGCGCCAATACCAGTAAGACTGGCATCCACTGTGAGAATAGATTTGCATTGAGATATAAACAGAGCTATGATACCAGCACTACAAATCTTATCTTTAATGTTGGAAAAAGCTTCTTGCTGTTCTCTACCCCATGCAAATTTGGCTCCTTTACGCAACAGACACCTTAGAGGTTCTGAAATGTCAGCAAAAGCTCTAATAAACTTGGAATAGTATTCCACGAGGCCTAATAAATACCTAGGCTGATCTTTTTCCTTAGGATAAGGTGCATCTTTGATAGCTTCAACAAGTTACGTTTTGAAGTAAAAACCCCACTGGAGATGGTATATCCCAAGTACTCTACTTGTTCAGTTAAAAATGTGCATTTATCCTTATTGACAGTTAAACCTATATGTTCAAGTTTCCAAAGAACCTGTCTAAGAGTGGCATTGTGCTCTGCAACTGTTTTCCCCGAAACAAGAATATCATCTTGGAAATAAACAACTCCCAATAAATCTTTGAATAAGTTGCCCATCATTCTTTGGAAGACACTTGCAGCCGACGCCA
Source organism: Lissotriton vulgaris (assembly GCF_964263255.1). Classification (NCBI taxonomy): domain Eukaryota; kingdom Metazoa; phylum Chordata; class Amphibia; order Caudata; family Salamandridae; genus Lissotriton; species Lissotriton vulgaris. Next base: position 128,571,231 of record NC_141691.1, on the reverse strand, counting down.
AACCGAACGGCATACGAGTGAACTGAAAAGTGCCCTCTGTAGTAATAAAGGCTGTAAGTGATTTCGAATCAGGGTGGGGTTTAATTTGGTGATACGCACTTCTCAAGTCAATTTTTGAGAAATACCTAGCACCCCCAACAGATTGGAACTACTCGTTGATGTTGGGCAGCAGGAATGTATCCATAACAATGTCACGGTTAGGAGATCTTAAATCGATGCAGAACCTCAAACGGCCAGCCGATTTAAGAGTCAAAACCACTGGCGAAATCCATGGTGATGCTTCCACAGCCAGGTTCTATAACTCCTGACTTCAACAATTCTTGAAGATCTTTAAGGCCTTTTCTCACAGAGAGTGATACTTTCCTTAGCTTATGCTGAATAGGACAGGCATTAGGTTTAAGGATTATCTTATGCAAATATCCTTTTACACATCCTAATTTGTCCTCAAAAACTTTGTGTGCATCTTGTAAAATATGATCAATCTGTATATCGTATTCAATAACCAGGTGGCAAGCCTTACATTCTACAGAACACTGAGGTCATACCATTCCAGCATGAGGTAAGGTAAGATGGAAAGCAAAACAAGAAGCAGAAGAAATAAAGTAAATTACACATTGCTGAAAGGTAAGTAACATCATAACAGTAACCAATTAATTGTTTTCTCCCACTGAAGCCTTTTTTTACCTCAACCACCTCTTCTTTTGCCCCATTTATCGGCCATTTGATACTTTTGTTGTGATATCAGCAGAATTTACTAGATTAAAATGATGTTGTGTTTGCACCTTTTCATAGTCTGATCTATACAGACTCCCAAAGGGATCATTGGGAAGCGGAATGAAACACGTTTAATACGCTTTATGTTAAACAGTGCAGCCATCTTTGACTAGTAAACGTGGCCACCATTACCGTATATCGACCTGCCAATCACTACCTAGGAGACCCCGCTCTCCAAGGGAGCTTTAGAAACCCTTTCAAAGTACTCTTTCTGCCCTCAAAAAATGCACACACGAAGGACCATAAGTTGCAACAATGGAGAGCAGGGGCCAGATTACGAATATGGCACACTTTCCTTGTTTGCTCCATGGCGCAACGTTTAAAAGTTGCGTTCTGTGCAAACAAGGAAAGTGAGCCATATTTGAATGAAGACGCTATCCCATAAAGCAGCCGCAACTCATGCTGCTCCGATGGGCAGTGCATTCAAGTGAAATATGGAAAAACTGTTTAAAAGCTGCTCCGAGTTTAACTGTGCAGGCAGCAACCCTCATGCACTTTTAAGGGTGATTAGCGATCCGCTTCACCAGAGGGCTGCCTTTAGGAGGCGCACTTTCAGTGTGCCACTTTTTAATGGCGCACTTTCAGTGCACCTCATAACCCTTTCGTTGCTGCCGTCGGCCAACGGCCATCGCAAGCACTACCTCGGTAGGGCTGCGCATGTCCGTTGGGGGACGCGGCCCTGCCCACGCAATAGAACACCCACAGCGCGGCGGATTTTGCGCCGCACTAAACGGGTTAAAGGCATGTTTGCTCCTACATCCACATTGCTAATACAACGTGGGCACAGAGGCAAAAGTGGTTATTTCATTTGCATGGGGCCATGACCCCATGCAATGAGAGAACGCCCCCTCAATATAGGTACAACATGCGCACCAGTGATATCTGTATTACAGAAGGGGACGCACAAGCATCTGGGCGCTCAAAGCAGGTGCACACACCCGTTGCTCCCCAAGGCACAGTGTATGATACGGGCCCAGATGTGATTTGAGTTGGCGACCAGCAGCTTTCTACTCTTATCAAAGGCAGACTGCAAAGAGACCATAAGGAAACAAGTTGGTGCATTAAAAATAAATAAAGATAAAGACACCTGGGTCCATCTTCCTCATCCTAACCTTGAATCCACTCGCCGGTACATCTCTTAAATATTCATGCTCCGCGGCACTGCTTTTTAATCGACAGATATAGTTCATGTTTCATTAAAGTTCCTCTGACATATTAGCATTATGTGCTCAAGAATCCGAGTTGAGTGTTCTGCTTTTTGGAAGGGACGGCGGGCTCTTTTATTCTTCTGTGTCGACAGATACAATAAAAGGCACCGGCACCCCAGGATGAGGGATGCTGGGTGATCTGTCGTGCACAGAAAGGATGCTGAAGGCGAGGCAATAGGTCTGCTTCTGTCCAGGGTATTGTCAGGTTCAGGTCCAAAGGACCCGCCACTTACCCTCATAATTCCATTATTTATGATTTACTCAGAGCAGATATGGACGACCAAGAATGAGAAAATGGAGGAGTCTGGGCCGTGCAGAGAAAACACAACTGTTGATCACAGCTAAGAAAATTCATAAGGCAATACAAGACACTCCAACATGGTGGGTTCGATCCCCGGCAGCAGCTCTGCGTGGAGGTGGCTGTCGGCCAATGCTTACTTTGTTTAAAAAAACATGAATGCAGGCTTTCACTGCACCCGCTGCAGAGTGCCGGGTGGTGACTCCGGGGGCTGCCAGTCTGGTCTCTTTGTCTCATTATTGCAGGTTTGTTTCTCCCCTTGTCTCTGTTTAACTATGTTCTCTTTTGCCTTCTTTTTCTCACTTATAGTTTGTTGAAACAAGGGCCAGTTTCCACAGCTGACAGCCATTTGCACAAAATAAACGCTGCTCTGTCCCTCTAAACAGAAGTAAGTTCCAAAGCCCAGACTGGAAAAAGGTACACGGGACTTTACCATAGTTAGGAAAAGTGGAGACAGCATGTGCCTCGGTGGCAGAAGGGCAATGAGAGGACATATGCCGCAAAGAGGGGGGCATCAAACATGCCCTCCCCTGAAGTCTGCAGCCATACTCAGGGATGCCGTTGTCAGAGCTGCACAATTACAAAACCCCATTTGGCAGTCCTGATCCCCAGAGCAATTGAGATGGCTGGGCTGTCCAGTTAGGGATGCCTGTTAAAGGAGGAAAATAACTCAATTTTTACTGGCAATTTAGGGGAAACGGTTCGTCCACAAGGAAGACTATTTCCAGGTGGAGAAATACACAAACTGTCAAATGTCCCCAGGGTCACAACAATACACACAGAATTTCCACCAGGTGGATATGTAAGATGCATACATTTAATACAATGACAATCTACTGCGGGTCCGCAGGTAAGCCTGGAATCCTTTGACCATCGGATCTAACTTTTAAAGTCCTAGAATTCTGAAATGGACCCATGAGACTTCTGCATCCCTTTCTTTGTGCTGAGAGACTAGAACCATAGGCTGCTCCATGATTCATAGGCAACAAAAGGTGGGGCGTGGGGGTGGGGGTTGGGGGGGCGGAAGGGGGAGGATAAAATAAATGTCTAATTCTGTTATATTCCTCTCTGACTTTCCACACTTTTTATGAATCTAATTTTATTTCCTTATTTTATTCCATTTTAGACTGCAGATGGTACACAGTGTCATTTGTTAAACAGCTTCAACCTTTGGAAGTCTCCTCCTCTGAGCTAATGTCAAGAATGTCAGTGGGGCACCCCAGTACTGGAGGTAACTGGCGGATTTCATGGCTGGGATCCGTAGGAATAATGCCACTTGGCAGAAGGGGCGGTCAACAAAAGGTGTCAATGTTTATCAGATGTACTTTCAGGGCTCCAAGAGTGGCTGTGCCAGAAGACTGTTCCATCAAAAAGGTTGGAGCAGCTCAAAGTCAACGGGGGGCGCTCCAGTGGAAAATGGCTTTTTCTTGAGCGTGCCGAGCAACCCTGCGCCATTCTGCTTGGTACCTATGGGTAAAGGTGAGCATGCATGAGGAGTGAGAAGAAAGCCCAGGTGGTGAAATTTTAAAAACCTTGATGAATGGGGAAGGAGCAGTGAGCTAAGAAACTATTAGATTGCTCATTACACTTGCGTTTATTAGTGATTTTATGTTGCAGAACAAGGCGCAGCAAAGGTATCATGTCACTAATGCAGGCAAGGGTGATGGATCTCCTCGCACCCGGTGCCACTGCGCCTGCTGCATCGTTAATAGCTACACCAAAGGAGGAGGGGTGCACTAGAAAACTTGGAGATTAGTTCATCCAGAAGATGGAGAACTACAACCACATGAAGAAGCTAAATTCAGAGCAGCAGAAAGATATAATTACAGAGTTCAGATAACACGCAAGGCCATGTATACAGGTGGGATAAGGGTTGGCAAGGAGAAAGTCGTGCCGGCATTGAAGACCCCTTTACGGATGGATTGGGTGTTTGCTGACAAACTAAAAGGACTGCTATGAGATTTTTGTTCTAAATTTCAGTTATACCTTTATGCTAGTCTGGAGAAGTGGGAGTCCTATGCTCCATGGTCTTTGGTGGGAACTTTTCGTTCTCTCAAGTGAGGGATCTCAGATCTCACTCTGTGTTTAATTGGGAGAGCGGGTTCCGGATAGTGGAGTCACTTGACCAGAATAATGTTCCATGTGACGAGCGAAGCTCCTTAACTGATTTTGATTTCTGCAGAGCAATCAAAGGAAAGAACACACAGGATCCAGGGACCTAGGACCTGGTCCAAGCTTGGTCATCTCTTTCTTGACTTATTTATACTTCTGGAGGACAGCAAAGTGTTATTGCAGTGAACCTGTTTTTAAAGGACTACGGCTCCCATGACGTTAGGTGAGTGTTCGAGTTGGAACTTTTGTACCTCTATTATTTGACGCAAAGTAAACTTACTGCCACTTCATTGGAATCTGCAGAAACGTCAAACTCCCTGTGGTACGACTAGAAAACGATGGCCCGATCAGTGTCGAAGATAGGTGCGCATGAAGCATTATTGATAACTAAAACTCACCAGTCAGTTTCGAGTATTATACCTTTCAGTCAAAAACACAAATCTTTTGTGTTCGACACTCTCTTGAATTGCTGTTTTTTCAATGTGTTCTTTGATGCACAGGTAATGTTTTTTTGATCAATCGCAAAGGAATCTAATGGGAACCTCGGCTCTCACTACATGCTTTATTTAGGTCTATTTCTTGCCCTCTCACTTTGGATTAAAGAAGGTCCTTTCTGGGAATGTGAATCTACACATAGGAATGACTCTTCTCCAAGGCCAAGTTATAGTAATTTCCAGGAATACAGGAGTAAAATGTCTGCTTATGGGCATTTTGTCAAATAAGTCACAGGACACACTCATGCTAGAGACATCTGCCTGTATATAAACACGAGACAAGGTCGATCCAGTTGGACTTTCTTCTATTTCCCAGTGTAGCTGGTTAGTAGATCTCCTACGAGAGGACTCCTACTACAACCATATACTAAGAAGGTTCCTAAAACACAAATCAGAACTTCTATTTGCTTAACCGCTTGCGTGCGGCAGGAATTCCAGCCCTGTGCTGGACATTCCAATCACAGGCGTGGTCGTGACGGAACCATTCCATCATCAGCACAGCCCAACCGTGACTCATGACGGAATGGTTCCGTCACAAGCATGGAAGGGGTTAATATGAGGTTCACACCAATTATGTACCAGACGGGAAACATCATTAACAACGAAGGCAGTACTACGCGTAACGTTTACAACGAGGCACTTACCACGTAAACGTCTTTCCAACGCGTATGCCTTCAACGATCGTATTTACCACGAAAAAAAAACCCGAAGGATTAAAAAGGGGGGTTGGGGGGGTCTCCCCCCCCCATAAAAAACGATCCTGCCGTGCCGAAAAAAACAGTGTCATAAGAGAGGAAGCGGAATAAACCTCTGCTTCCTCTTTATGACATAAGAACGACGTGGCAAAGAAGATGAGGGGGGGAAAACGAATTCCGTGGTAACGCATGCGTGGAAAAGGCATGCGTTGCAACGGAATTCGTGGTAACAACATATAACCGTACCAGACAATCCTACTATTTCTAACAGTTGAATGATCCAGTTCACACGTGTAAGTTCAATGGCATGCCTTGTGGATGAAAATTCACTTTTGGCCTGTTTTCAGGATTTAAACAGTACCAGTGGACTGGTAACAGAATTAGAAGGGCTCCACAGATTTAGGGTGTTGCCTTTTGCTTGGGACAGCTACCCATGAGTGCTGCATTTCTACCCTTATCCCTAAATGAGAGAGGATTGCAATTCAGAAATACTGGTGGATAGTCAGTACTAGTCAGTACATTTTGAAAATGTCGATTTTATGGTCTGGAAAAACTATTTTTGTACCACAGTGGGTCGAAAATACAATTCTAAATCAGTGCTAAGCCCACACCCCATCTGAAACTGATGACAAATTAATAACAGGCTATATAGAAAAAAAAACATTGAATGAACAACTATGTGTTGCATGCTGAATAATTAGCGTGTTGCCTTCAAGTAGATGTTTACATTGAATTACTTTTCTAAACATACTAAGCTACATTTTTATCAGCCACCATAATTCTTTTTCCTGCAACTGCTGTGCCTTCTCAAAGAACATGGGCAAATGAGTTTGTGAGAGTGTGGCCACTATGTGCTGAAGAGAGAACTTGTTTTTAAGAAAAGAAAAGACCTTGGCAACTACATCAATTTTGCAAAATGCAACAGGTAGCAGAAGTGAGATTGTGCACCCTTTGGTGCCTGATGACTTCACAAGGTTGACTCACTCACTGCCCGATCGCTAGTCCTTAGAAGCCTCCTGTGACCTGCTGAGAATGACGACAAATGCAATGGGCGATGACTAATGGGCCATGTTTATCTCTCTTGCCCCTACAGCTGCCTTCTGGAACATTGAGAACAGAAGAAGCAAAGGTAGTGGCAGGTGAATCCTGGCACTCAAACTTCCAGAGGTCCACACATTAAATAATAATACATTAGGTAACAGTAGGCTGTGTGATGAAGAGTGCATAGCAAGCTGAGCACCCCCATACTCCATAAATGGTCAGAGTAACGATTCCCATATGATCAACATCCTTCGAGCCCCCCTTTCATTTGCTGGAGACATCTTGTGCTAAAGTGCTTAGTGGATTCTTGTACCAAGAGTGACAAACCAAGGGCGTCTTTTATTTATTTTCAAGTACTTTGCAATGAGCATCAAACACCCAATCAATCAATCAATCAATGACACTTATAAAGCGCGCTACATACCCGTAGGGTCTCAAGGCGCTGGGGGGGGGGGGGGGGGTGTGCCGCTACTGCTCGAACAGCCAGGTCTTCAGCTTCTTCCTTAAGGAGAGGTGGTCTTGGGTCAGGCGCAGGTCGGGAGGGAGGGAGTTCCAGGTCTTGGCGGCTAGGTAGGAGAAGGACCTTCCTCCTGTAGTCGCTCTTCGGATGCGGGGGACGGCGGCGAGGGCGTGGTTGGCTGATCGGAGGTGGCGTTTGGGAGCGTAGAAGTTGACTCGGCTGTTGAGGTAGCTCGGGCCTTGGTCGTGTAGGGCTTTGTGTGCGTGGGTGAGGAGGCGGAAGGTGATTCTTTTGTTGACGGGGAGCCAGTGAAGGTCTCTCAGATGTCCGGAGATGTGGCTGGTTCGTGGGATGTCGAGGATGAGTCTGGCTGAGGCGTTCTGGATCCGCTGGAGTCTCTTCTGGAGCTTGGCGGTGGTACCGGCGTAGAGGGCGTTGCCGTAGTCCAGTCGGCTGGTGACGAGGGCCTGGGTGACGGTCTTCCTGGTCTCGGTGGGGATCCACCAGAAGATCTTCCGTAGCATGCGTAGGATGTTGAAGCACGCCGAGGAGACGTTGTTGACTTGCCTGGTCATGGAGAGGGAGGAGTCCAGGATGAAGCCCAGGTTGCGTGCATGGTCTGTCGGTTTGGGTGCGGTGCCCAGGGCGGGGGGCCACCAGGAGTCGTCCCAGGCGGAGGGTGAGGGGCCCAGGATGAGGACCTCCGTCTTGTCCGAGTTCAGTTTCAGGCGGCTGGTCGTCATCCACTCGGCTACCTCTTTCATCCCTTCGTGGGACTCTGACTTGTACGGTGGTAGGTACCCATGCGAAAAACTCAAGCAAAAACAGTCAAGTTGCTCTTGATATCATAGACAATTACAATTCATGCTTTTAGTCACTTTCCAAATACCATCAGAGAGGATTGGGAGCAGAGGTGACATGGCAGAGAGTTACAGTGCCTAGCAATAGCTACAGAAAAGGTTATGCCACCAAGAGTGGCATCGTGGAATTTGGGGACAGCCAATAACTCGGCTTTTGATCACAGGACACTTTTTGGTTCACAGTGGGAGACTCTTCAAAATACAGTTCAAATGTTCCAAGCAAAGTACATTTATATTTATACGTATTATTGGTACTTATTTAGCCCTACAAATCACCCAGATAGGGTATCTAGGCGCTGCTGCATATCTTCAGATATGAGCTATGGATAATGATATTAGAACAATAATCTAAAGCAAGGTTTTAAGAGCTTTTATAAATAATCTGTGATCAGTATTTCCACAGAGATGTAACGTGAGCTGGTTCTAGTATTGGGGGCTAGCTATGAAAATAATCAAGCCCCATTTCTGGCGGGGTTGTAAGAGAAGTTTTCCACAGGACCATAGACCCCTAGTGGGGCATACCAATTAAGTTTTTTCTTTAGATATTCAGGTCCATTCCCATATGGATTTGTGGACCAAGCAGAGGAGTTTAAATCGCGAACGAGACCGTTACCATTTTCTCATAGTCCAGGAGACTAATTATAAGAGACTGGACTAGGTATTTTCGTGATTGAGGTGGTATCCAAAGAAATACTTTTCTTAAAGCATGCATAATGCCAAAACATCTACCCTTGATATAAATACGTCCTATGCAGACAAGTTTGAAGATAATTCTCTTCTTCGCTGGCAGGCAGTGCAATGTGGCTAAAGCAGGAGAGACCGAGTCAAAACTTCTCAAGATAAAAAAATGTCTACTTGCTGCATTTTGGACAAGATCACGTTTTCTAATGGACATTGCAGGAAGATCAAGATAGACCAAAGTACAGTAGAAAACTACAACCTAGAGGGAGCATGTAAATTATATTCCACAAATTAACAATTTCTATTTTTATTCTTCTTGAACAAACAGTCCATGCAAGTTCACACAAGTATTCTTCAAAACAATAATGTTGAAGTTGATTTTCTTTTATTCTGATGTGGAACTGACTGGAACAAATTTATACATCAGAATAAAAGAAAATCAACTTCAACATTTGTTGTTTGGAAGAATACTTGTGTGAACTTGTATGGACTGTTTGTTCAGGAATACTAAAAATAGAAATTGTTAATTTGTGGAATATAATTTACAGGCTCCCTCTATGTTGTAGTTTTCTAGGTGTTTTAGAGGTTTTGACAGGGAACCTTTGAGAGGTTGAGCTTGTGCACAGATTCTAAATTGCTAGAACTGATTATCTTTGAGGTAACAACCTTCTGGTGCACACAAAAATACCCTACACCGTCTCTGGGAATTATAACCAAAGTACAGTAGAATTGATTTGGTCTGACATAGGTGACTTCTAGATGTTTTATGCATTGCACAGGCATATGTCCCTCTCTCAAGCTGGGAGGACAAAAAACAATTTGTGAACTGGAAACTATTTAAAAGGTTCCAGAATTTCAGTTTGATTAACCATTGAGTTTGAGTTGGTTCTTTCTCATCCTTGTCTTGACACTGTGCAGGCACTTACTAAAGTTAGAGGTAGAGCCTAGGTGTCGTCAGCATAAATAAACAATGATGTATTAAAAGACTAAATGAGGACCGCCATAGGTACCATGTATAGGTTGAAGTTCAGGTGACAAAACCGAACCCTGAAGGACACCGCAAGTTACAGATCTAAGGCCTGATTTACAGCTCGGCGAATGGGTTACTCCCTCACAAACAAGATTGATGTGCCGTCCACTGTGATGCCAGGGCTACTTGATATAATGCACTCGCAATAAGCAGGATGGGTAATCCTTCATGTTTGGGACACAGTGGCCCGTCTGCCGCACTCTAAATCAGGTCTCTAGTGTCAGGCAGGTAAGAGCCAAGGTGCACTTGAAAAAACCCTGTTGATTATAAAGCTATGGAACCATGAGAGCGCTGTACTTTAATTCCCCCCTCAGTCAATGATGCCTGCAGAAACTTATTATCTATAACATCAAATGCAGCCGACAATTCAGTAAAATCAGTGGAGCCCGCACCTCTTGATCAGCACAGAGGTGGGGTTCATCAAGGGGCACCCTCACTGGTTGTAGATTTCAATAAACTTTGCAAATTAATTAGACTCAGCATATTTTTGGAGCTTGTCCATATAGGGTAGTTGAGAGTTGAGCCTAAAGTTATCCACTTTTTTTGAATCAAGAGTAATTTGTTACCAACATAAATCATCTGTGCACTATTTTAACTTATCTCATACAATTCTAGAAAGTAAGGAGGAATTGATGATATTCTTTGCAAATTCCAGACCTTCCAACAAAAGATTTTTGAACATCTTAGGTGGAACAATATCAGCACCAGACCGGGATGGCTTGCTGGCCTTCACCAGCATTACCAGCTCCTCATCAATTAAGGAGGATAATTAAGTGAGGTGATATGGAGCTATAGGTGGTGATAGTATGTTGCTGCGTCCAGGATCAGAATGACCTTTATCAAGGAGCAAGGACTGTCAATATTATTGATTTTGGTTTCAAAGTAATCTGCAAACTGCTTGCATTCGGCTTAAGAGCAGGATATTTGACTGACAATAGGAGCCTCTTTTATGGATGACGGCTCTAGATAGACTAGCAACAGAAAAAAGATATTAGTAAAGTAAGATGCATTAACACTTTTAATTGTCTTTTTGGAATTGTTGTTAGACAGGAGCTATTTGCTTTTAGCTGTGGGTAAATAATCACAATGCTAAACACGTTGTCCTACAGTAAGCTTCATCTTGGCTTGGTGTTTTTGGTTCAGTCTCAATTCTTTGCTGAAGTGCTGCAAGGTTATGGAGCATAGAGGTGACCCATTCTCCATTTTTGGGTGAAGGAGGCCTTTATGAAAATAAGTTGTCCTCCTGATTTTGGAGATCGTAGTAGTAGAATGAGGTTTGAGATGAGTGAGAGAGTGGAGTTAGAGGACATATTGAGAGAGGTATAGTGTGAGGCAGAGTATGCATTATTCATGTAATTCATGTGATGCACATAGCAGGAGTGCATCTCATTTACGAAAGCTGCCCGATGAACACACTTCTCGTTGCTGGGGTTTACTTCTGCTCAAGCTGTAAACAATTAACTTGTGGAGCAAAAAGCACTTCATATGGACATTTTTCAAGCACCACCAATATTCTGGTGTGCGATCTTCATTTTGCATCACCCATCTCTCATTTCACAAGTTTATTGGTCAATTACGTGTGAGTTTCACAAACCCAATTTAGAAATCTGATGATTGTCATTTCCTGTAAAGGATTCTGCTAGAGTTGACACTGTAGGTATTGTGCTATCCGTGCTCCCTGCGAAGTGTGTCTTAAGATACTCCACCCAAGCATCCTCACTTAATGTAAATTATGATTAGAGTCCAAAGTTTGGACCTCCGTTTCTCACTTTCTGTATCTCAGAATGCTTTGAATATCTTATATACTGGTCACTTTTTTCCAAAATGGCTAATATGACCAAACAACATTATACATTTGTAGAAACTTTGAAATATTCCCTTTATGTAAAATACTTGAGTCTTAAGTTTTACTAATTTAAAAACAGCCCCTTAGTTAATTATATTAAGATATTCTGCTTGAAATTACTGCTTGCAGATAGTTTTAAAGAATAAACCCCTTCTTTGACGTTCAACAATATATTAATCTTTGATCTTCCAAATAATATAGCCGAGCACATGGCCATGTTGTTTATTCTTTGGTCAATAACATTGTTAAGATTATTTTTTCTCAATATTAAACATCTACTACTACCGACCCTGAAAATGTAGATTTTTCTAGAATTAGGATGGGGAGAGTCTAATATAAAAATAGAAACCTGTAACATCATCCTGCAAACTTGTATCAACATCTTACACATGTTAAAATATTCTGTGCATAATTTTTGTTTTAATTATTTTAAAAAGTCAGCAATTACTTTAAGATAATTGTTATGGTTTAAATTGTTAAATGTCTTAAAGTGTGTCCTTCTGGAGTTATCTAGAGGATAAGAAATGGCTAAAATGACAGACTTAGCTTCATCTGTCTTCTATCCCAACATGATTAGAGATAATTAATTGCACCCTGGGGCTTCATTTCAAGAGTATAATGGTATGCTATCTGTGTAAAAACAGTATTCCTGTATTAGGAGACTTATTGGGCAGCAGAACATTAATTACCAACCTTGGAGTATTTTTTGTAAATCCCTTAAAAATCCAACAAAGATGTCACTTAAACAGAAACTTTCCTTGGTCTTCCAAAGAAATGCAATAGAGGGTGGAAGTCCAACTTAGTTTGTTTAATTACGATAGAGGTGGGGACAGTTGTGCTTCAAAAATAGTGACCAGTATGGTATTAGGAGCAATTTAAGGAATATTTGATTTATTTTGCAGTTTTACATAAAGTAAGTCCAACCCGAAGGTGTTGGAGCACTTTACATGAGCACCAGTTACATTACACACATTCATTTTCTAGGCAGGGAAGATTAAATGTTTTGCCAAGAATCACAGGATTTTGAACGGATGCCGAGATTCAAACCTGTTTCTCCAGTTCCAAAGTCTGCAGCTCTGGCTGTAGCAACACATCCTAATAATAATAATAATAATAGGGACATTTATAAAGCACTGAGTTACGCGCACCGGCGTGTCCACGCGCTGAAAAAGTGGGAGATGCGGCAAGCAGGGAACACAGCTGCCGAGTAGGCAGTTACTTAGCATAGAGGTGAGTTTTTAATTTCGCTCGGAACCTCGCTTCCTCAGGTTCCAGGCGCAAGTCCATTGGGAGTTTATTCCAGTAGTTTGCCGCTAGACACCTAAAGGATCTACCTCCCATGCGAGCTTTCTTAACCCTGGGGATCCTCAGCAGACCCCCACCAGCGGATCTGAGTGCTCGAGCGGGTTCGTAAACTTCAATCAGTTTCCTCAATGGTCGGGGTGCCCTGCCGTTCAAGATCCGGTGACAGGTGCAGAGGGCTTTATATTCGACTCTGCTCCTCACAGGAAGCCAGTGTAACTTCTGCAGGGCCACCTTCGAAGGCGCCCTTTTGGGCAGCCTGAGGATCAAGTCTGCTGCCGCATTTTGCAGCACTTGAAGGCGTGCCATGCTTTTCTCAGGTGCCCCCAGGTACAGCAGGTTCCCGTAATCCAACCTGGCGGTCACCAAAGCATGTACCAGGGTTTGACGGGCTTCAATCAGGAGTAGGTCCAGGACTTTCCTCAATCTTTTCAGCACCCCAAAGCACACTCCGACCACCCGGTTGATCTAGGGCCCGAAAGTAAGACCCGCGTCAAACCATACCCCCAGGTTTTTTGCCTCCTGGCAGGGGGTGGGAGTTGGTCCTAAACAGGATGGCCACCATGCCGACGACCAGGCAGACTGGGCTCTCCCTACCACCAACACCTCTGTCTTGCTGCCATATATGGGAAATATAAAAAAAGAGCAAACCAAGTAGGGAGTCAAGTTTCTGGTTTCACTCTGTTCCAGTAAAACAATTGTATTATATGCAGGCCAGTGGAAAATCAGATGGGTAACCTCCAAGGATGTATTTCTCCCCTCCTGGCTCCAGCCAAGGTCTCAAAGGTAAAATGAAGACATCCCATCAAGGAGGGATCAAAAGTAGTGACAAGAGAAGTTGGAAATCATCAGCAAAGTCACACACTCTTTTTCCAACTCAAAGACAAGGAGAGGGACAGTGTCCCTCCAGAACCAGCCCCCAGAAACGGGTCCCACCCGTTTAAGGCAGAGCGTTGGTGCAGATCACGCGTCTCCCCCGCGCACTCTTTACAGTGGGCACTATTTGACAGTAAGTGCCTGTTCCAGCTGCTGCTCTGACTTAAGTAATTGGCTTTCTGATATTTCATTTATATGTTAATATGTTAAATCTGCACTTCTCCCTAGGACCTCGCGCAGATGGGCTTTTTTTTTTTTTATTTCAAACCACAGACACACCAGGCCATAAATAATGACAATAGGAGGAGGATCCGCCTCCGGAAAACACACAGCATATTGAGTCTGTCCGGAAAGATATAAATTATACTTCATGCCGCAAGAACTAATTCACCCCGCAATGTTTCATTCTGAGATGCGCCATAAGTTAGGTTTTAATCACTATTTGTGGAGGATGTGAATTATGCAGAGAGTAAGGCGGCCGCGATGATTACCTTTCCTTGGACAGTGGCCACTGATGCAACTGTCAAGAGGATTAAAGAATTGACAAAGAAAGGCGGCAAGAGTCGAAGGAGTGGACCGTAACCTGAAAATCATTTTTGAAAAAGTAAACATGGAAAATAGCTTGTTGGACCTTTTGTGCAATTGCATATGAACTCATCCTATCAATTTCTGATAGGACAGGAATGATGAGGCACGATTCTAAGTGACAGGTTTTCTAATGATATCTATGTGTACAGTGGTATGTCAGGCCTAATAGCTTACACTACATTCTTAACTCCTACAAGAATGAAACATGAATACTCTATAAGATTGTAGGATTTACTCGGCCTTCTTGTACAAACTCAAATAAACCCTCTAAAAATCAGGTGAGTATCACTAAGATATAACTGCAGAAGATGATGCTCTTGCAAGATTCGGGATGCCTGGTTACACTGTTGTCCCTGGTGAGGTAACAGGGACCCCCTGAAAGGGATACATTTCCTGGGTCAGGGTTAAGCAAGCATCCTCAACATTGTCTGGGCATTATCATTATGTTAACAACGTTCTTGTGACCCATGCATATTTCTTAGTAGGAATAATTTATTTTATGAAAATCACTTTTTTATCCTTGATTTTATGATTATGTGTATCAATGAATATATTCATTTCAATTTTTTATTAATGTAATTAAACTTTGTACTTTATCATATAATTTTTTCTCCTTGAGTCCTTCTTCTCCTTATGGTGTGTCCTTTTTCCTGCTTTTGTCAGACTTTATATTTTTGGCCTGGGCTTTTACCCTTGCATACACTGTTGTCCCTTACAGTTTGACGGAGGCTTACACTATGTTGCTCTCACAGAAAGCGTCCCAACAGCAAACTGGATGCTTACTGCCAAAAACCAAGAAAACTCACTGCTGTTGAGATACAGCTCAAGCCCAGACTCTATGATCTCTGTCTGGGTTCTCAAAAGTCGGTCCTGGAGGTTCGGATCCATGCCAGATTTTTAGCATTTCCCCATTTGATAAATGCAGTCAGGAGAGGCTCTTGCAGGTATGAGCGGTGGGCAGAGGCGCAGGTGGGGAGAACTCAACAGACAAAGACGAGGGATATTTCATTATTTATTTAACTTTCCGTTGTTGTCGTCTGTCGAGTTTACCCCCACCCCACCCACCACTCTTACCTGCACGAGCCGCTCCTGAATGTAGGTATTTTAAAAATCTGGTATGGATCCGGTCTTCCTGGTCTGACTTTTGAGAACCTTGATCTACGTCACTGACTCCAATTTAATAGCTGACCAGGGCAATTAACCAATCTAGCAGGCCCCAGGAGGCATGGCAGGTGGAGGCCAGGCCCAGGCCCGGTGCCTAGTGGCCTGTTGACATCTTTTGATGCAACTGACCACTCGACTCCATTCATAAAACCACCTTGCATTTATTGGAAAAATTTACGTCAATTCCAGACATACGTTTTCTTTGTTCCTCTCTAATGGAAAGGCAAACTGGAATGATTTTTATTCGAATTTGTCACATTCGTCTCTGGTGTCCCAAACAAAGTCCCTCTACTGCATATTTAACACTTAAGACTTTAAATTACCCCAGAAGAAAACACCAATCAATGGCCAGGATTACCACAGATCTACTAACCAACCACCTTACAAGTGGAGATACACAGGATGGCATAGCCCTTTCATCAGCTGGCAACAAGGAGGGAGCATTACGACAAAGGCCCCTTCTGAAGCCAACCCTTCACATCCAAATAGTCTGGTTTATGGAAGACTACTGAGTGGCCCCTTAACCTTAATCCATCACCCACACATTGAACCGGACAGCCTGTCCTTTGACAGGCTACTAAACTGTCCTTTAACTCTAGACCCAGTACCCTGTCCTGTGTCAGGCTACTGGACTGTCCTTTAACCCTTTCGCTGCGGCGGCTATTCTGCCGCAGTACTAAGGGGCGGGGGGCCGCGTGGCGCTCCCACGCTGGTGACGGAACCGCTCCGTCACTCCCCTCGGGTGAGCTGTGCTTGTGACGGAACGGTTCCGTAACGGCCCCGCCCGCTCAATAGAATGCGCTGCGCAAGGTGCGAAATCAGCGCAGTGCAGGCGCGGCGAGCGGGCCGTGACGGAACCGTTCCTTTCACCAGCACAGTCCACCCGAGGGGCGTGACGGAACAGTTCCGTCACCAGCGTGGGAGGGGTTAAGATTAAACTCGGTAGCCTCTCTAAGAGCAACAGTGACTTCACTAGGTAAATCTGGTATTGTGATTCTGATGGCTGACTTGGAATCCACAACATTCACTAAAAAATAAGGTAGATTTTGTTCCTATCCATGCAAACATGAAATTGGACTTGTACAAATGAACCAAAAGTGGATCAATTGAAAAATGCATTGCTAAGATTTTTAACCCCTTCCATGCTGATGACGGCCCCCGGCCGTCATGCATCACGGTGCTCGTGTGCTGATGACGGCTGGGGGCCGTCATGAACCCGCCCACTCAATAAAAGTGCCATACAGGCGCAGAATCGCGGCCGCGCCCAAGGGGTTAAAGAAGCTTCAGTTTATCAGTTAGACACCCACATTAAAAACAATATGCTCCTTTTAGAGTGGCAGACCTGTTTCAGAGCGGCTCACCCTAGACTGCACTGGTGTACCAGCAGGATTTATGAATTTGTGGTGCATCCATACAGGATTTTATGCCCTAACAACTACTGCCTAAATCTCGGCTTCCTCAATAACGAAAGCTAAACAACGAACTGTATTTAACCACTACTTCTTAAACAACTACATCGTAAACAACGATATTAATTAGCTTAAAATGCCCATTACCAATCAATGCTATTTTGTTCTTTTTATTAAATACGTTACAAACTGTGTTATTCTGAGTGCACAATAATGTAGTGAAGCACAATGAAACTTTAATTTTTTAAAGCGAGGATTGGGTAAATAACCATTTTTGACATTTGAAAGACATTCTTGACAATACATAAAAAGAGTTGAAAGGTGCGTTAAAACACACTGCACCACTTTATTTTTCGTCCATCTTCTTGTTTAATACAGCTGACTGCAATGTAGACTAAAATGGCGGAATAACGAATAAGAAATGTTACATAAAAACACTTGGTTAAAATATCATTAATAATCACATGTACACTCATAATAAAATATTATTTTAAAAAACGAATGCAAAACATATTTTCAATTCAATTAGAATTCTAGAACATTCAATTACATTTAAAAAACGGACATCCACCATTGTAGAATCAATAAAGTTAAATACAGACTAGTTTTCGACACGGACATGAGTGACGTTATGCTATGTCACTTGCCAATCAAAATGCAGGATAGGTAAATGGGACTTCCCTATCATTCTTCCTGGATATCGTTGTTCCAATCAAGGTGAATGTGTCCTGGAAATTAAGATGACGTGCCTAACATTCTTCGTGGTTCCAGGCTTCGTTGTTCCGGTCGTCGTAGTTCCATACTTCGTGGTTCGTCGTGGTTCGTTATTAAGACTTTGTGGTAAATGTAAGTCGTTGTTCATACTTTGTTGTACAGGATGTTTCCCTCCAAGCAGTATACCATGGATAGGGATGGGCGGTAAACTCTGCTCCGCTGGCGGGGCTCACAGAGTTTTGCCACTCTGCGCTCTGCTTGGAGGACGGAGTTCTGCAAAAACCCTGCCAAATACAGCGGAGTGGAGTTTACCTGCACCAACCCCTAGAACAGTTCCTTTCACATTCTCTGCCAAGCCATGACGTCAGAGCTGTGCTTTCACCTTACAGTATTGCGCATTTGGATTGCTTGTGAAAGGATGGTCCAAGTGTGGCAGCCAATGACTAGTTTGTTTACTGGTGTACAGATCCAGGATGGCAGCACCAAGCCCGGGCTCATTGGCCGAGGAGGAACCAGTGAAGAGACAGCAACGGGGCTCCTGTAGCTGATTGCCCGAGCTATGCAAGATGGCAGCTGAGCCAACGACAGCAGTAGGCAGTTTTGGAAGTGGAGCACCAAGCTACTCGGAAGGTGAGAGAGAGTGATGTGGGAGGAGGTGAGAGAGAGAGAGTGTGAGAAATGGAGCCTGCAGGGGGGAAGGAAGAGGCTGAGAGGTTTTTTATGGTGGCATGGGGGCCACTGACTGAAGAGAAGCTGCCAGTGTGTTGGTGGGTGGTTTCGGGAGAGGGTCCCGGTCTGCACCATTAAAACTGCTCTTTCATGGCCATTTACGGTGACTTGCTGAAATGTATCTGAAGGTGCAGACTTTTGCACACTGTAAATGCCGGGCCCAATAAACTCTACACCTATTTGTCATTCCTACATAAACCACTATTTTCAAAGACATTGTAAAAACTGGAGCAGTCGTTATGGAGGCCATAGATGACCAACATACACTGCGGCGCACCACCCACCCACCCACCCCCAAAGCTGCTCGATGACAACCCTAGGCAGGTACGATGCTAGACTGGGCAAACATACTAATAGTGAAGGCAGACCGTCTATATTTTACGATATACAGAGATTGATATTATTGTGAACTGGAGTAACCATGATCTGAGTTCTGACGCAGCAGTGTTTCCCAATGGGAGCGACAGTCATGCTGTATCACTGGAACCTGTTTGGTCCTGGAAGCTTCCAGTTCATTCGTTCTCCTTGCCAAGGCTATTTTATTGTCAACGTCGACTCACCACGAGCCTCTTGGTGCAAAAAACAGTTTTGTAAATCGGTATGCGATGAGGAAGTTATGTTTTGGCCGAGTTTCATCAAACAAAGTTCATACGTGTCAAAAATCATCTTCTCTCCGGACGTATAATGAACTCAGGAGTTCTTAAGCTGTCATTTCAAAAGTTTGTCAGCTCTAAGGCGAATCCCCTAGCTCATTTGACTTCACAGCATCACAATGACACAGCTTATAATGTGCTGCTTGGAATTGATGAGCACACGAATAGGCAACCAAATGTGTGTAAAGATTTTCTCCGCCCGCTCGTGTACATCCTCAGAATTCCGTGGAGCAAACCATTGCGAGTTACGCCCAGGTGTAACCATGGAGTGCTTGATGGTTGAGAAGAAAACTGGATGAGGGTCATGGACTGGCCATAAGATGTATCAACATTTTTTGCTGACACGTTCACCATCTTCACCACCTTAAGCTAAGAAGGTCAACCTCTTAGCTATGGAGCTTCTTACCGTGCACCTTCTCTCCTTGTTCAACATCTAGATATATTCATTAGTCATGTTTGTACCACTGAGATGTGACTGAGAGGGAAAATAATTTTCTGTGAGAATAAAACTGATCACACAGTTACGTTATGCACATACGATGGGATCCCCCCAAAAAGTACGTGAACACCTACAAAATCATGAAGTAGTAGAAGTTCACAACGTTCTGCAAGTTCATTCCTACCCTGGATATGGTCAAAGATTTAATCCTACCGAAGGCCAGATTAAAGCTGTGTGAGAACAACATCAAAATCTGTAAGGATCTGAGTGAAAGAGGTTTTCCATGGGGAAAACATACTTCCTCCCTTACAACTAAACAAAGTTTTTAAGTTCCAATGCACTAATGTGTTATATTCTTGCAAACTAAAATGCTCACATGTATATTTTCAAGTGCAAGAAATAAATGCATAAGTGAGTACTTCTGGAAAGATGTCAGAGTCACTGTTCGTCAAGGGCACTTCTGCAATTCTTGGAGATTTTAATGAAAGATGAATATGTATACAAGTGGGTAAAAAAGTACAAATGTAAGAGCAAGTCGGCTGCGTCCATCACAAGCAACAATTCTTGGAGATTCGGTGTTAGCACGCTTCTTCAGTATCATCATATACAGGGAGGCACCAGGCATAAGACGCTCAATTCAAATCATGCAGTGCGGTCAGCGGTCAATGTCGGGCTACCATCATCTCAGGGCAGCGAGTGGCATTTCTTGCCGAAACATTCACAGAAACTAGAAACAATGTTGGGTTAGCCCACCAAAACACTACGAAAAGAGGAAGGTGACCATACCACGTGAACGGGATTGGAGTACGATTGCAATTTATGAAAAGATAGGAGTCCAAATTTGGATTGTGAGTTGAATATGTCTCTCACCACGAGCTCTAGAAGGTTATGATGGTAGACATTTAGGAGGTAATAGGGTTTTAGGTGAATCTGGTAATAACTCAAATAATCTTTGTAATCTAGTGAAATATTGTACATGCAAAACCAAGGGATGGAACCAGATTGACAACGTAGACCTATCGGGTTGCATTCAGGACAGATTTTCTAGAGATCCACTGAAGACAAAAGCACATACAATGAACCTAGAATGAAGTCATTTACATACTGCTTGTCCAGAATATTGGCCTGGACTTTGCCCTCCCATATCTATGCTGGATAAAGGTAAAGACACGGTTGGTTAGCTTCAGTTTTTCAAAACATAATTGAGTGTCAGGAAAGTGATATTTACTTGCATTCAGTCATTTGGAAAAAAAGTATTGATTTGTTCTGTATGTTGATTTCAGGTGCTTATGCTGTGTACCCTCAGCCAATTAACCAGTACTTTGGGATTTAATTGCTTCCCCCTGGTGATAAACGACACATTTTGACATATGAAACATAGTGCAAGAGTCAAGGCGCAATATTCAACTAATAATTTATATGGGACAGCATAAATGCATTTATAATGCTGTTTATGCAAATATTTTAAAATATGAATGGTATTTGCCTGAACTATAATTTTGGGGTTATTCATAAATATTTTGCAATACACTTGCGACAGTTGGCAATATTCAACCAATAATCATATGTGACAGCATAAATGCATTTATAATGCTGTTTATGCAAATATTTTAAAATATGAATGGTATTTGGCAGAACTATAATTTTGTGGTTATTCATAGATGTTTTGCAATACACTTGCTACATTTATTGTCACGAAATGTAGAAACTGGACGGGTTTTTGGAAGGAGAGATTTTTAAAGAAGAATATCTTGAATTGGTAAAAGAGTCAACCAAAAGCAAAAACATTAAATTTCACAAATGTTTAACCCTAAATGTGTGCGTTTAACACAGTGTGCAGGAAATGCAAATGTAGCTTTAGGGATTGGTTTTAGATTACAACCATTCTACATGAGTTTCATGCATGTAAGTCAGTAAGCAATGACATGAAAATTATGAAATCATACATTTGTAATATTTGTGATTTAAGTGAACACTTGCAAATTTCGGATATGCCTGCCATTATTTACTTGCATGTTGTGAATATTTGCATTTGCACATCATCAACTGAGCATTCTAAGTGTATGAACTCAGGTTATTGGTTGCCACTGCTGCCAATTGACCAAGTATTAGATGTGCATAAACAGATTAAAAATCGACATGTTCCTAGATATGGCTCATGGATTTGCTCCATCTCATGCTGTTGCAATAAAGGTGGCAGGTATAAATAGTCCGGCTGGATCAGTGACCTACAGCATACTGCTAAATTTGAATAGATTCTGACTCATGTGCCAATTTTGGCCCATGAACACAATAGGCAGAACTCCTTTCTTTCCCAAAATTCTTCACGGACTCAATAATTGTTCCACACAAAAACTACAGAATATCTATAGGTTTTGAGGAAAATCATAGCCTATTATTACAATGTGGAGTTTTGTAAGATTGTATGTAGAGATTCGCAATTCTCAGTTGGATATCATTACTACAATTTATTTGCAGTCTACACATAATTATTTTCAAGTTCTTTTTATGAATGTGCAAAAATCTTTTCACAAATGAGCAACATACAATGAAATGACTGGTGGCAGGCGTTTTTTAAGACACCCTGAGGATTCTTTAAAATTTTTAACAAAACTATATATTAAAATCAGAACTGGGCAACTTTTAGAAAGTAGATGTGTATCTAATATGTTTTATAAAAATATAATGTGTACGGCAAAAATGACAAAAATGTGGTAAAAGTCATTATTAAAATGCTCATAATTACTTTTTGTATTATAAAAAGCGTAGTAACGAGTAGAATATGTTTTTAGAGGAAAGATTATTTAAAGATTTAAAAGGTACTTTTAAAATTGTGTTGAATTCCATTAAAATGGCGATAGGACCTTTAAAGAAGTATAAACAATTACTTTAATAAGTTCTCATATACAGGATGAATTTCAAACATGTGCCCACAGGGACTTTCTTGCTGTCTTTGATAGAATTTCAGCTTATTAAGGGTTGGAAGCATCCAAAAATGTTGCTATATTATGATGGATAATTAGCAAATATGCTTACACTATGTGATTTTTTTCTTTAGGCTATACAATACATGGTATTTTAATGAGCGAATTCTTTTTTTTCAAAATAATGAAAGTGGTGCACCTTTCGCTGTATACTCTCATGCAGTTCCTTAAAATGAATATTTATGAAGTGCTGATGCGTAAAGGCAAGGAGAAAAGTTAATATAATGTTTTTATAATTCTGGTTGTTCTACGCAATATTATATCAAATTTCAAATTTCAGCATAACATGTTAATTAATAAATTGCAGAATAAGCATGTTTGTTTCGCTTTATTGCTGACTATATATTGTGCAGACACACTACTTGTTTTTTTAGTAAATAGCAGGGTGAAACTACGATTATAGCAAATCACTGCAAAGTCACATGGTGGGGAAGTTCTTCAATGGATGAAGAAACACATAGTGTCACGTGATTTTTGATCTTAAGAAGGACTCCTAGTTGGGGAGACAGGATGCATAGCTCCTGGTCAAAAGATATATTTTGAATTAAAGATTTTTTCCTGAACATTTTGAGGGCAATATTTTTACTGTAGGAAAGCTTCTTCAAAGTTGTAGGATGGTGGGCCTAAAGCAGCATAAACTTCACCATTTTTGCCCATGCATGCATTTTTCCGATTGGTACAAAGTCATGCCTTTCTTTTTTTCTGTGCAAAACAATATATGGGATATGTATCCACTGCCATAGGTTGTAAAGATTTTGGAGGATATAGCAAGTCATCGGAAAATGTGGTGTCCTTATAGAGGATTAAGGCCGAAAGCTAGGTTTCCTTACAAGATCACAGACCTCCATCGTGCTTCCAATACCCTTTCAAAGTGAGGCACTGGGCATTTCATTCAACATGATGCCTGCCACTCAAGTTTCTATAAAATCCCTGCTCCTCTGGTGGAAGAGTTCTTCTGGTTGGAGATTTGTAGAATCAATGCAGGATTTTTATAGTATAATTAAACCCACAAATATACACCTTGGAATTATTTACAATATATTTTATACAAATTGTATTGTATTTGCATTTTTTTAGCGCTTACTACACCTGACGATGCGTCAAAGCGCTTTTTTTGGCGAGTAGCACACTACTCCAGAAACTTATAAAGGATTAGTGGTGAATTTGTATGGTGAAATATGAATGTAATTTGAGTGGTGGATTTTAGTCAAGTATTTTGAGTGAGAAGGATAGCGGAGGGTTAGAAGGGGAAGAACGGTTTGCATTCATATAGCACCTGTTAGCCCTGATCGGTGTTGAAGCACTTTTCTGGCGAGTAGCACGCTACTTCGGAACCCATAAAGGATTAGTTTTGAAAATGAGTATAGTGAAATATGAAGTCATTTGAGTGGTGAATATGTTATTCAGTTATTTAGACAGAGAAGGGTAGTCAGTGGGATAGAAGAGGGAAAGAGGTTTGTATTTATATAGCGCTTGCTACCCCTGATGGGCTTTTGGTGAGTAGCACGCTACTCTGGAACCCATAAGGATTAGTGTTGAATTACTATGGTGAAACATGAAAGTAATTTGAGTGGTGGGTATGTTAGTTATTTGGATTGAGAAGGGTTTGGGAGGGGTAAAAAAGGGGGAAACAGTTTGCATTTATATAGCGCTTGTAACCCTGAAGGGGTATTGAAACTCTTTATTGGCGAGTAGCATGCTACTCTGGAACCCATAAAGGGTTAGTGGTGAATTAGTATAGTGGAATATGGAATTTGAGAAGTGAAAACGTTAGTCCGTTATTTTGATTGAAAAGGATAGTGGAGGGATAGAAGAGTGAAGGATTTGGATATTTTCTTTTGGGAGGTCATAGAAGTAGGGGGAGGCTTTGGATAAGTAAAAAGGGGTTTTGGAGGGGGAGAGTCAGTAGGAAGAGTTTAGGAAGGCTTGTTTTGGGGGATCAGGATAGTAAAAAGAGGTGTAAGATGATGCAAGGGGGGGTAGAGTAGGGGAAAGTCTAGAAAGGGTTATTTTAGGGATGATAGTAGTGGTATGGGGTTTGGGATAAATGAGAGAGTGGATGTAGAGGATATATTGATAGATGTGTAGTGTGAGAAATAGGGCAGTGCATTGAAAAGAGTAGTAGAAAGAAGTTTGAGATGAGTCAGAAAGTTGGGCTAGAAGATATATTGAGAGAAGTATCGGCTGAATAATAGGATAGTGCATTGGAAATGCTAAATTAGAAGTGATAAACATATAGATCCATAAGTACATTGAAAGTATATAGATGCATAAAAGAGGTAAGTATAAGTAGATTAAATATATTGATAGAGGTACAGGATGAGAAATAGGGTAGTGCATTGGATATACCTTTTCAGGAGAAAAGTAATGACACTATCCAAATCTGTTCTGCTATATAGTATTAGGCATTTTTATATGATGACCTTATTTACTGAGCTACAGTATTGCAAAATATAAAGAGAAAATGTTTCTTAAATTTTTTTAATGATTTGCATAGTGTTTGGTTCATGAAGTTCCCGCTCACTTTGTCTGGTAACTTTGACAGCAGCCATTTTGACAACTGAACTGCAATATATAAAATTATAGATGGATGGCTGTCAATAACTGAGTTGTTTTCCACTGACGGGTTTCATGTGACGACAACGGACAACAAGAGGGATGTCAGTTGGAACTCCAAAATGGAAAACTCCAAATGATTGACAGCCAGCCATCTCTAACTGGATGGTGTGTAGGCTCCGCCTTCCTGCCATATGGCATGGATCAGCTGTGCAAGGGAGGAGGAGTATTGGAGGAACCATGCACAGCATGGCCTTCCTTACATACCTCTAAGTACATTAGCTAACAGCCCCATAATATACATTTAATAATATGTACTACGGGCTTGGCCATGCGGTTATCTCCTCTCCCGTACCCACATATTGAAAGATACAAATCTCTGGCATCTGCCATACTCCCTCACCGCCACTCCCCAAATATGATTTTAAAACCTCTCTCAGGTCTGCAGAGACTCAACAGAGGCCGGAGAAGGTGGGTGGGGAAGCAGAATTTCAGTCATCAGTCCTGCCCCTCCCCCAGATCCCTGAGCACACAGGTGAAGGGTGGACCTTACCTGACAAAGTTCTCGTTTCAGGGCCCAGTCGCGCGCCGCTCTAATGTAAAATATGTAATATTTATCTGTGTAACCTAATGGCATGACCCTGACTGCTACATAACCCTCTTGAGTGCTAAATCTCTTTAACTTAGCTTGTTTTTAACTTTGTAAAAATGTAATATTTAACCGTGTAACCTGACCAGCTTTAACTTTTATAATTACGTAATCTGTAACTAATATGTAACTTGTTAATATGTGACTTTCACCATGAGTATCCCTAGTAGCTATAGGTATTGTCTCCTACTACCCTCTTACTCTTAATTTC
Source organism: Lissotriton vulgaris (assembly GCF_964263255.1). Lineage (NCBI taxonomy): Eukaryota > Metazoa > Chordata > Amphibia > Caudata > Salamandridae > Lissotriton > Lissotriton vulgaris. Next base: position 128,545,458 of record NC_141691.1, on the reverse strand, counting down.
TCAAGTAACGTTTTTCGCTCTATTGTAAAGCGCTCTGACGCCTTTGGGTAGTGTCAGCGCTATATAAAATCGCATAAATAAATTTTTTTTTAAAGGAGAATAGAATGGCTTGAATCTGGTGCTTTACATGATGGCTTCTTCTGGAAGCCATACATATACGACACACTTAGCGTAGCGCAGATTTACCACAAACACACGCATATACATCAGAAGTTTTTATTAAAAGATGCGAAAGACCCGCAAAACAGTCCCTCCTGCGGGGACTTCCATTCAAGAGCAGTTTGGCCTCTGCTTCTGTTTTAAATCATTCACAAAGCTGCACCCCATGCGCACAGCCTCTAATCCCAAGATATATTTACAGTGAATCTAATTATCCAGCTGAGCGCTGTTATTACCACTTATTAATTAAGACACTTTAAGCAAAATGCTACTCTCAAGTGCCCCATCACTTTACAGCTGACACGAGATCACAACTCGGTGCTATTTCAGTGACTTCATTTCAGGGGTGTTTTTCACTCTGCACTTTTGAGGGATTGATTGTGGATGAATTCATTCATCTTGGTGAGCAGAAATGAAATGTTTAGTGTACATTTTAGTCAGAAAGGAGTATGGATTGTAATCGATTTCAGTGAAAAATTCTTATCAAGCGGATCTAGGAAGTTCATTTGAATAAAATCGTTTGAGTGAGTTCATCAAAACACATGGATGTGAGCCAGTATATTTGAGTGAAATCCTTTGGGGAAGTAGATTTGGTATTTTAATCAGACTATATGAGTTAATGTGTGGTTGTATTTTATACAATGAACACGTAATCCGCAGTGCACTGGTGGCATTGGATTTGCATTGCCAACCATAATGTGAGGGCTTTTAGGCTTTTTTTCACAAGGAACTAACTGCCAGATTCATCAAGCGAAATTGCGCTTGCAAAGGGCCAGATTCTCAGAATCTGCCCTTTGCGAGTGCAGGTTTTGCATTTGGGATTCATCATCCCAAATGCAAAAATCGCTATTAGCGAAATCGCATATTTGCGAGGAATTGGATTTAAGGAATCTCTAATAGAGATTCCTTATCCTTAAATGCAATTCATCAACCAATTTGAAATTGCGAATTCGCAATATTTGGTCGCAATTTACCACAAAGTCTGACTTCGTGGTGAATTGCGAAAAAAGAGAAAAAAGCACTTTAGTGCATTTTTTTCTTTTGCATGTTACACACATGTCCTTTGGACATGTGTGTGCGCAACACCTGTTTAAATTTGCATTTAAGGGGTGCCACAGGGTGTCCTTTGGACACCCCTGGCACTCTTCAAATCGCTATCTTATTTGCGATTAGCAAATTGCTAATCGCAAATAAGGAATACTCCCCATTCATTCCTATGGGCCTTTTGGCCCATAGGAATGAATGGGGAGTTATTCCTTATTTGCGATTAGCAATTTGCTAATCGCAAATAAGGAATGTGTAGGATTCGCATCTTATTTTGCGATTCCTACATGAATCCCGTTTTGCGATCTGTAATAGCGATTCCTTATGAATCGCTATTACAGACTCGCAAAACGGGTCTTTGATGAATCTGGCTGTAAGGCCCTGATGCATGAAGCTAAAAACCGTTCGCAAAAGGGCGGATTTCCAGAATCTGCCCCTTTGCGAACAGTATTTTTGCATTTGGGATGCATCATTCTCAATGCAAAAATCGCAATTTAAGAATTCGCTAAATTGCGATTACTTGCATGTAAGGAATCTCAAATTGAGATTCCTTAAATGCAATGCATTAAAGTTTAAAAAATAGCGATTTCGCTAATATGGCTCGCAAATTACCATGAAGTTCAACTAAAGTGCATTTTTCAAAGTTCCATGTTGTGCACACACATGTCCTAAGGGCATGTCTTTGCGCAACATATGTGCACAGATCAATTTCAGGGGTGCAACAGGGTGTCCTTTGGACACCCCTGCCCCCTCGAAATCACATTCTCATTTTGCCATTCGCTAATTGCGGTTAACAAATTGAGAATGTCTTCCCATTCATTCCTATGGGCCTTTAGGCCCATAGGGAATGAATGGGGAGGTATTCCTTAATTGCGACTCGCAATTTGCAAATCGCAATTAAGGAATTTTAAGAAATCGCTATTTTTAAAGTGATTTCTTCTTGCATAGCATTTTGCGATTCCTTATTTTTCGCTAATAAGGAATAGCAAAATGGATGCTTGATGCATCTGGGGGTTATTTTATTGCACTATACGTTATTTTATGATTTTAGTAGAAAACAATAACATCTCTATGTTTTATCAGTGCAATTATTTGGGTTTGAAATGATATACTTTGGCACTTGCCTAGAACATCGACGGTCCATGATTACTGTCCTGTAGCCTTTACTCTATGGACATGCATGTGGACCACAGTTTCCACTCAGAAACTTCAGCCATGTCATATGTCCTATAGAGAGTGGTCTTGCACAGGTGACGTTCAGTCATGTCCTGTATCCAGCCCCCATGCACCAGGGCTTTGGACCTGCCTTAGCAGCTGATGGTCTTTCCGAAGTACGCTTGCCCTTAGTAATGGCTGCACACAATCTGTAGGCACGCCTTAAAAGCACTAGTCACCGTGCCCTGTCTTCATCCATGATCTAAGGACTGTAATATTGCCCAATGGGCGGTGGCATAGAGAATGACCCGAGGTCCCACCCTGCACCCCCATCCCTTGCATGAAAGGCCTTCCATGGACTCATATTGGCAGATGAAAGTTAGAAAGCACCCTTCCTCATCCACTGAGATGAGATCTGTGAAGCATCCCTTTGATTCTATTCAGTCACTCAGTCTAAACAAACTCGACACCCTCAAGTGTATGTACTTCTTGGCAGACCTGACATTACAGACATACTAGACAACCATTCCAAGCCTCGGTTATTGGCTCTTTCATCAGAAACTAACACTGAATACATGAACTACAAAAGGGTCGCTGTGACTCCAGCTAAGTTTGGTGACTCTCAAGCAATACACAAATATGAAATTCTAGTAAACAAAGTTAGAGTTAGGACCAAAAGCTAAAACACTGAAACCTTGCCAATCTTTATTCATTCATGTACTCAGTAGGTTTACAAAGCTTTGCCTGTGCATCAGTGTAAGGCCTGGCTTGTGTGAGTAGGCAGCTGTGTAGGAGGAGAAGTAGCAATCAAACAGTCTGTTGGAGGCTGGGGCCCACAAGGGACATTTTTCAGACACAGACTCGTTTTAAAGTTCAGTGCAAGCCACGAGACTTCCGGGTTCAAGCCTCCATGTTTTCATCATCTGCAGGTCTGTTGACTACAATTCAAAATCACAGGGTTCTAGGTGGTATGTAGTGATGTGTGAGGGATTGTAAATATCCACCAAGGGCCAGTACGGGCCTTTGAGGACTGTTTAGGGAAGTTACAGCGAACAACGTTACCTTAACTCCTCCCCAATGCACTGCGCATGTCTTACACAAATGACATTATAAATGTCATCAACGGAGACGTCACATCCCCCCCAGATATAATTATTGACATCAATAATTGAAAAATAGTTTAAAAGGGAAGCACTATTGTCCTGGTAAACGACATATAGAACCCCATTGTCAGAACAGGAGCAGTTTTGATATTGGTTTGTTAATTATTCTTTCTACTGATGCAAATGAATTTTGGCATGTAAAAGTATAACAAATGTAACTTTATGGGCATGTACATTTTTCATAAAGAGATCATTTGCGCTTCGAAACTCTGACCAAAAACTTCCACATATGAAAAATATGTTTTGGTTTTCCTTAGTAGAAACCCCTAATCCTATGCTGCCCCCATTTGTGGGGGTGTGCTTCCTCCCAGTTCCACCTTGGATACATAACTACCGTCCTTAATAGAAGGAACTCTCCAACCCCATCCAGGGAGAGAATGTACCCTATTTATATTTGTTATTATCCACTAACCGGTGAGATTGTGGGTGTTCACCTACTCTCCAGGAGACCGACAACGAGGATCCCCACTCCCCGTCCGCATGAGCGGATTCGCGCGCATGTGATATTGCAGCATATTGGTGTAATATTCTGATTATATCACTTTGCAAGTGTAAATGTATGTGTTGCGAGTACAAATTTTGATTTGACATCTGCTACACAAGTAGAAGCCGCAGGACCGGCTTAAGTGCGAATGGCGCCCACTACGACAATCATTTTTAGCACCTCCTCCTCTGATTCTCTCACTACCACGGAGCAAAAGTGCCCCTCGTCTCTCCAATCATAAGTTAATGCTAAACACAGGGCACCCCCAGAGGTCAGCGCCTCCCTCCACAGGTCAGCGCCCAGGGTGGCCGCAACCGTCGCACTGCCCTAAAGATGGCCCTCGGTATCTGTACCTGAGCTCACCTTTCTTTCTGAGATGCCTGCTTGGATCAGGCCGGCAGAGAATAAAGACTGCTGCAGTGCCACACGCACATCCTCTTGCACTGTTATTATACATGAAAGGCTGCAGTACCACTTTCAACATACAGATGTCCCTACAATGAACACACACACAGCAACAAGGCTGTCCAGCTGTCCAATGTGTGCAGGCAGGTGCCAAATAGGAAGTTTGCGTGCTTCATCATTTAATATGTAATGTAACCAGTAATGTCAGCACAAATTCAATGTTTTATGTCAGCTGTGACATCATGTATGAGGCCAGGAGCAGTGATCAGAGCGGGGCTATGGCAGTATAGCTCACAATAATTGGTGAATAGTACTATTTTGTAGGTGTTTGAAAGCAACCATAACCTTTCATTAACTAAAGTTTTGTTAAAGATTTTTTTTATTTTTGTTGGTAAAATAAGTGCGTGTTACCCATCTTAATGCAGACCCCTAATGGCTCACACCAGCGTGGACATTCATTAGGCAGCCAGGATCCCCTAGTTTGGTCCACACACAGCCGAACCCTGAGCAGGTAAGAGCGGTGGGGGGGATTTCGACAGACGACAAGGGAAAATTAATTATTTATGTAATTTTCCCTCTTTGGCGTCTGTCGAACTCCACCCAACCCGGCCCCACCGCTCTTGTCTGCACGGGCCGCGGCTGCCCACACTGTTCAGCGCCTCCCATAGCCCAACCCTCGGATTGTCGCAAGGAGGAAGATGGGGAGCCCCAGGATCCAAAGAAACAGGGGGGTCTCTGTACCTGTGGTCCTGTGCCGTGTACTTGAGGAGCTCTGCCAGCTGCAGGGGGTACTTGCAGATCTTCTGCACCGGCGTCAGCAAGAAGCCATCGATTGCGATGTCGATCATCTGCTGCAGGAGGCGGCAGGCCTCGAAGAAGTGCTGGTAGCGGCCATCCTTCATCAGCTTGGAGAGCTCCATGCAAGCATCCAGGTGGTTGTTGCAGTACTCCGAGTAGATCCAGAAGCCATCTTGCTGCATTATGAGAACAGAAGGAAAGTAAGAAGGACACATCAAGCTGGGAGAAGATTAGAAAATGCAAAGAGACCACATCACACATACAAAGGCAGAGGAATCATGCTAACTCAAGTGCCGCTAACTTAATGTCGACAACCCAGGCGGCTCGGATACACAGAATGAGCGGTGGAACAACCTCAAGTGTAACGGGGAGGTTTACCGACAGGCCGAAGGGTCATCAGAGTTATGTCAGGCATGCCTGACATGTGACTCAACCTGCTCCATTCCTTGTGGCCTTCCAGAGGCACCAGCCTTCCAGAAGATCCAGCAAAGTGCTTCAGTGATGTCCATTAAACACCCTTCTGCACTTGTGTGCCTACAATTATTTTTTCACAAATTGTGATAGCCAGAACAGTCCATTCGGGTGTCCGAGCACTCTGCAGTCTATATAGTGAAACAATTTTATAAAATTATCACAATATGAAAAAAACATACAAAGCATAAACATGGGAGTGTCCGTAGATGGGAATAAACATTTATGAATCAAACATCAACACAGTGACAAACACATAAATCAATCAATCAATCAATCAGGGCATTTGTTAAGCGCACTACATACCCGTGAGGGTCTCAAGGCACTTGGGGGGTGCTGCTACTGTTTGAAGAGCCAGGTCTTGAGAAGTCTTCTGAAGGCCATGAGGTCTTGGGTCTGCTGTAGGTTGGTGGGGAGGGTGTTCCATGTCTTGGCGGCGAGGTGGGAGAAGGATCTGCCGCCGGCGGTTGTTCTTCGGGTGCGCGGGACTGTGGCGAGGAGCTTGCGGGTAGGGGCGTAGAAGCTGAGTCGTCTGTTGAGGTATGCTTGGCCGGCGTTTTGGAGGGCCTTGTGTGCGTGGATGAGGAGCTTGAAGGTTATCCTCTTGTTGATGGGGAGCCAGTGTAGGTCTCTCAGGTGGGGTGTGAAGTGGCTGCGGCGGGGGATGTCGAGGATCAGTCGTGCCGAGGCATTCTGGATGCGTTGCAGCTGTCTCAGGAGCTTGTTTGATACTCCTGCATAGAGGGCGTTTCCGTAGTCCAGCCTATTGGAGACGAGGCCCTGGGTGACTGTTCTTCTCGTTTCGGTGGGGATCCACTTGAAAATCCTGGGGAGCACTCGTAGGGTGTTGAAGCAGGATGAGGAGACGGCGTTGACCTGTTTAGTCATGGAGAGGGTAGAGTCGAGGATAACCCCTAGGTTGCGTGCGTGGTCAGTGGGTGTCGGGGCTGTTCCCAGTGATGTTGGCCACCAGGAGTCGGCCAAAGATGAAGGGGTGGAGCGGAGGATGAGGACCTTCGTCTTGTCCGAGTTCAGCTTCAGTCGACTGTTCCTCATCCATTCGGCGACGGCCTTCATTCCTTTGTGGAGGTTGATTTTGGCGGTGTGCGGGCCATCGGTGAGGGAGATGATGAGCTGTGTGTCATCGGCGTAGGAGATGATGTTGAGGTCGTGCTGACGGGCGACGTAGGCGAGGGGTGCCATATATATGTTGACAGCGTTGGGCTGAGGGAAGAGCCCTGGGGTACGCCGCAGAGGATCTCGGTAGCGGTGGAGCGGAAAGGTGGGAGGCGGACGCTCTGAGTTCTGCCGGAGAGGAAGGATGTGGTCTAGTCCAGGGCCTTCTCTTGGATCCCAACATCGTGTAGGTGTGTTTGCAGTGTGCGGTGGCAGACCGTGTCGAAAGCGGCTGACAGGTCCAGGAGTATGAGGGCTGCTGTTTCTCCGTTGTCGAGCGGTGTCCTGATGTCGTCGGTGGTGGTGATGAGGGAGGTTTCGGTGCCGTGGTTGCTGCGGAAGCCAGACTGGGATGGGTCCAGGATGTTGTTGTCCTCGAGGTAGTGGGTCAGTTGCTTGTTGACGATTTTCTCAGTGACCTTCGCCAGGAACGGGAGCAGGAAGATGGGACGGAAGTTCTAGAGGTCCTTGGGGTCTGCCTTGGGCTTCTTGAGTAAGGCGTTGATCTGGGCGTGCTTCCAGCTCTCTGGGAAGGATGCTGTCTCGAAGGAGATGTTGATAGCTTTCTGGAGATGGGGGGCGATGATTGTGCTGGCTTTGATGAAGATGTGGTGTGGGCATGGGTCAGACGGGGATCCAGAGTGGAGGGAGTTCATGATTTTGATGGTGTCATCATCGTTGATGTTGAACCATGAGATCAGGCGGCTGGTGGTCGCGGCGGTGGGGGTCTCGGTGGGTGACGGGGCGGTCGTGGCGCTGAAGCTGTTGTGGATATCTGCGATCTTGCGGTGGAAGTGGCCAGTGAGTCGCACAGGTCCTGCGAAGGGGGATGTCATTGGTGTTGGAGCTGGGGTTGGAGAGTTCCTTTGCTGTTGTGTGCATTGTTATCCAGGCGGTCCTTGAATGCGGTTCTCTTGGCGGTTCTGATGAGTTGATGGTGTCTGCGGGTGGCGTTCTTGAGGGCCGTGTAGTTGTCTGCTGATCGTTCACGAAGCCAGTTCTTCTCCAGTTTCCGGCATGTATGCTTGGAGGCCTGGAGGTCTTTAGTGAACCAGGTGGCTTTCTTGCTGGTGTGGCTGTTGGAGCGTGTCTTGAGCAGGGCGAGGGTGTTGGCACAGTCGTCGATGCACTGTTGATGGTTGAGGGCAGCGGTCTCGGGTTCGGTGGGGTCGGCTGGTGGGCTCTGGGCGAGGGCGGTAGCTAGCTGCTCTTCGGTGACTTTGCCACAGCAGCGACGAGGCATCTGTTGGGTGCGGCGGTGTGTGGTAGGCTTCCTGAAGGTGAAATGGACGCAGCGGTGGTCGGTCCAGTGGGGTTCGGTGGTTTGGTTGAAGGGGACGTGGGGGCTTGTGGAAAAGATGGGGTCTAGCGTGTGACCGGCGGCGTGGGTGGGTATTGTCACAAGCGGTATTAGTCCGAGGTTGGCGAGGTTGTCGATCAGGGTGGTGGAGTTGACGTTGTTCTCGAGGTCGAAGTTCATACATGGAAACATATATTCATTCTCCACATAAGTGCAAATGAAGAAGGACTGAGACACTTCACATCTTTCTTGAATGATTTACAAGGGGTGTTTGTCCAGCTGCCAGAGGAACAGAGGCCCTAACAGGCCAATACAATCCCTATAGACATGTAATCGGCAAACTCCGTTGTTAATTCTGCACCAGAGTGCCACACCTGGTAGACACTCCCTGTGAAGGACTGTGAAAGAACAATGCAATGTAGGATTGTGAAGGTGTTCTTTGTCGGGTGGTATTTCAGCAAAGAGGGGGTTGATACGGTGTAGCAAACACACACATCCACAGACAGACAACTTTTGTTCCACGTATTTTTGGGCTCCTGAGCCAAGAAAATGCCAATTTCACGGTTGTACTTGAAGCCCCTATGGACTGCGTAGAAACTTCTATTATATACTGAATCTTACATCTGATCCTATAAATGTGTGTGCCTGCTACACCTTATTTTGTTAATGATGTTATATTTTCCAATGTTTTTACGTGTCTTTAAATAAGAATGGTTACAAACATCATAGTAACCCACCACTGAAGTCAAAGGTTTTGTGATGTTTTTTCTTGGGTCATTGGGTGCCAAAGGGTCTCAGGTGTCAGGCTCATTAACCATACAATCTTGAACCCCTTTATAGCCCTTAACCTTGGTTTTCTACTCCATTATACCCTAACCTGAGTGCAGACACCCCCACAGAGGGAGGAATGGGAGTGGTGCCTTGACTGTTGCCAGAGGGCCGAAGAAAAAGTCTATAAAGGCAGAGGGTGCACCAAGAAATGGAAGAAACTGTGGGGGCCCTGGCGGAAGTACAGGGCTAACTCAGAGGAATGAGAGGGATGAACATGGTTGACTGTCCTCGCTGTTCCCAATTACTGACGATATGGTCCATTATTGTGATATCTTCAGATGTACTTCATGGATATTGTATTGTACTGAATGGTGTCTTGAGCTTTGTTAATAAAAAAATATTTCCCAAAAAATAATTCTGCCCTAACCTTTGGGTCTAAAATGTCATCTTTTACCTTTGTCGTGGGACACTTTCTAATATGAAGTTTGTAATTCCCTCTTCCTATTTAATGTCTCCACCAAACTGTTTTATGTTGCAGTTCCTGCTTACGCTTCCTTGCCTTTACAATCTATTTCTACTCACATGGTCTGACTTACACTTCTCATGTTTTCCCCTGGACAGAGAATGTAAAATGGCTCCCTTTTTCTGACTGTATTAAATTGTGTTTTCTTTATTTCAAACACTTCTCTTGTATTTGCCATCACTGTTTTACTCCAACCAGAATGATACAAAGTGACGATGGAATTCCATCTTCGCGCGTCATGTCTACAGCAGCATCTCCTCAGCACCACACTCTGAGCTTGGCTTTCACCTAAGAGCACTGTCAAGAAGCTCTACCTCATCATACAGAAGAAATATCTCACTTTATGTTCAAAGATTCTTATGTGTACTAGTTCCAAATGTTTCTGTGATTCCTACAAAATCTCCTATTTGATTACCCATAAGTGCGCTGGCATATGCCCAATGCATTTCAGTGCACTCCGTCGCTTTTCCAGCTGTGGGTGACAACCCCATTCCCTATCTTTACACACTGTCTCCAGTCCTGAAGTTTTCACGTGCACATCATTGCATTCTGGTGTGTACTAGTCGAATTCATTAAATGGAAGCAAAGAAAGACTACAACACCCAGAATGCATTTGATTATGACACAAAAAAACAGGACTGGAGGAAGTGCCCATAAGGGCCAGGAGAGAGAGTGGACACTCTACTCAGGGGACTGTCACAAGCATACATCGGAGACAACATTGGACAGCTTGTGCAAGTTCATTTTGTGTGGTGGCGCGCACTCTTGTAATGGCGAGTGCAGTTTCTGAACACAAAAGTACTCCAACTCGTTCTGCTCTTTGTGAGTCCTGGGTAATTTGAAGTGATGTTTTTGTGTGACTATTATAAAGCTGAATCTTGATTTGACCTAAAAGAAATCAGATAACCAACCTCCCTGTCTCAGAGCCTGATTTATTATTTGACAGGCGGCCTGTTGTTCCAGCAGGGGTATGCAGTAAATTACGCATGCCAAATTTATAAATGACAGCTAAAATGCCGGTCCTGATTTTATGGTATTTATTTTTTAATATTTCCGTCGGTATTTATCCATATTTATTTTTGGGCCATTTTATCTGTATTTATTTTGTATTTTGGGTATAAATGAAGTTGTAGAACTGTATATTTCCACATTTATTTAGTTGTTAGACGCGCACTCATACTTTGATGTCTGTCGTATTTTAGCTATTTAAGATGCCAAATATTACATAACAATACATCCACTGGTAAATACTAGCATTATACCATGAATGTACAAATATATAGACACATGCCATTATTTAAAGAAATGTCATCCTGTTTTTTAATTCCCATGCTGTCCATCTGCTTAGCTGTTGGGCTATAATTCATGAAAGACAGCACAGAGAGGCACTTAAAAGCAGCATGATTGTCTTATTTATCCACTTTAAAAAAAAAATACAGACAGAAAATACAATGTTGTCTGTCTGTATTTATCTATAGAAATACATAAAAACTGAAAACAGGGAGCCTCATATATAATGCATTGGCAGGAATTGCTATCACGGTGGTTCCTGGCAATGCATTTTACTGTTTGGTAGTGGGCAGCGTAAGCATGCTGCAACTCTCCACCAAAATGGGTTTTTTTTGGAAAGGAAAATCGTTCAAATTAATGTTCCCCTCTCCAAGGGAGTCACCTCTATGGTCGGCCACAGGGCCAGTTCTAGGATTTGCGAGGCCCTGGGCTAAAAGAGAATGTGCGAGGCCCCTCTAATGTAGATAATTGGCCCCCCTGCAAGGAGACCATTCACAGACACTGTGGGAGGCCTATTGTCCAGCATTTTGTCGCCCCCCACAGTTTTAACTTTGAGCCCACCAGCATTTCTCACACCTTCAGTCCGATAGGTGTGAGAATTGCTGGTGGGCTAAAAGTTAAAACCATGGGGGGGGCCAAAATGATGGACAATGGGCCTCCCACAGTGTCTGTGTATGGTCTCCTTTCAATTGAAGGGAGCGTCTCCCTCCCTTATGTATCCAGATACCATCCCTGAGAGGCCAAGGGAGGGGGGTATCTCCATTTCAAAGAAAGGTGACACCTTTCTTTGAAATGGATCGCCAGGGAACCGACAGGACACACCACCAGTGCGTGGCCCCATGCTGGTGCGAGGCCCTGGGCAGCTACCCACGCTGCCCATGCCTAGCGCCGGCCCTGGTCGGCCAGCACATAACCAACATCCAAAACACCTAGAACAGCAAGGTCTTCAAAAATTTCTTGAACTTAGCAAAATCAAAGCAGCAACGGAGATAGCGCTTTCTGACCGGAAGCCAATGAAGAGCTTGAGAATAGGCGCAGAGGGAGAGCCTGCCAGGAGATTACAGAGTAGGCGGGCGGCTGTGTTTTGCACCAACTGGGGTTTGGACAGTATGGTGTCATTGGCTACCATAAACAAAACATTGCTGTAGTCAAGGAGGCTTATGACCAGAGCCGGAACCAGATATTTCCTTGCAGATGATGTTAGCCAAGGAAAGATGTTCCACAGTAGCCGAATAGTCGCAAAGCAAGTTCTGCAGATTGCAGCTATAGGACTCTTCATGGACAGATCCGGGTCTAATTTAACACCAAGAGTTTGTGTGGCTTGCCTTGGAGAGGGGTCAACTCCAAGCTCCGATGCCACCAGTCGGGGGACCAGAGGTGCTGAGCTTTGTCGAACAGCAAAATTTCAGTTAAGCTTTGGGGGCCCGCTCCGCACCACAGGGGTTTGCATAACGCCCTGTCTTCAAGGACAAGTACTACGCTTCCATATCAGGGCAAAAGTCGTAAAAAAAAGTGGGGGGGACGCTGTCACCGGAAGTGACGTCATGACAGGAAGTGACGTCACGAACGGTGCCGAGCTCCTCGTCCCAGAGAGGCAAAAGAGTGAAGTCCAGCTGATTGGCAGGGGGAGCGGCGTCTCCCCGGTAAAATAAGTGGGGGGACGCCGTCCATCCGCGTGGTACCCCGACTCGAGCCCTGTTCCATATGCTTCTCACACCCCAACCTAGGATGTTGTCCCTTTTCTGGCTACTACCTTAGAATCTTTAGAACAATGTCAAAGATCTCAATGGACAGGGGAGACATGCTATAGAAAAGAAAAACAAACAATTCCAATTAATGGAGAGTGATCTATACAGCACTTCATTCTCAAGCGTCCCCAGCCATCTAGGCTCTAATAAAAAGTCATATGCATGGCATGCGTGAACTCCAGTGAGTGACGAAAGACGTCTGGGCTACTGCAGGCCTGCAAATGCATGTTCGAGCCTATTAATAGCCACCCGTTTCCCTTTCCCTATTTCACACATTTCGAAATTGAACAGAAAGTTTTTTTTTTACAGGCAATACCACAACTTACCAGCAGGTGGCAGTAAGACCATCTTTTCAATTCTCATTGGTATTACTCTAATAGGAGAGATGCATTCATTCCCCATTTTACACAGCACTGTAACCGTACAAATTGCTGCACAGAATACTCACGATTCTACTGGGAAGCGCGCTGCCAGAGCTCTGCAACAATAAATGTTAATAAATGGCGCACGCCGCACGTCGCATAGTTTGCAGTTTCTACGTGATGTAAATAACAGCTGCATGTATGACTCACTGTAAATGCTGTGAATAAATTATCCACTTTCATTTTCCAATGTAGTCTGCAATTCAATGTCTAGTTCAGTGGTTCCCAACCTTTTTAGAACTATGACCCATTTTTTTAAAATAATGTAATGTCGCGCACTCTCATTCACAGACAGACAATTTTCCATTGAAGTGGCACTAAACCCACACAGACACCGTTTTACTGATAAGACTGTATTATAGCTCACAAATGTTGGTGTGTGGAAATGCGCTTTTGGGGAATATTGATCATTTGTGCATCACCAAGTAAAGTGTCCTGATTTGTTTTAATCCTATTAAAATCTGTTTCAAATCTCATTTTAGAATTACAATAAAATGTGCTTCTTTTTGTTCTCCTAAGTGCTGAATGTGTTCAATTAATAAACTGACGATGGACCTCTGCCCCTGAAGCGCAGTCAATGTGACAAGATAAGGACAGAATACAAAGGCATCTTTATTTATTACTTGGATTTCACGACCCTCCAGTGGGTCGCGCCCACAGTGTGGGAAACACTACTCTAGTATTTTTTATTTTGGGCAAAACAAACGCAGCAGGCAAAGTGGGCTGATACACTCAGGTTGGGGTGAAGCATACCCGCCAATATTTTACAAGTGGGAGATTTTAGGGAAAAAAACGGGGGACGGCTGCAGGGGTGGCACAGCCAACCCGTCACCAGAGACATCAGCAAGGGTGGCGCACCTAACCCGTCACCAGGGATAGCCGCAGGAATGGCCCACCTAACCGGTCACGAGAAACAGCAGCAGGGGTGGCGCACCTAACCCGTCACCGGGGACACCAGCAGGGGTAGCCCAACTAACCTGTTACCAGGGGTGGCAGCAAGGTTGGCTCATCTAAACCGTCACCAGGGGTGACAGCAGGGGTGGCACACCTAACCCGTCACCAGGGACAACAGCAGGGGTGGCGCATCTAACCTGGCACCAGGGACAGCAGCAGGGGTGGCCTAACTAACCTATCACCAGGGACAGCAGCAGGGGTGGCCCACCTAACCCATCACGAGAAACAGCAGCAGGGGTGGCGCACCTAACCCGTCACCAGGGACACCAGCAGGGGTAGCCCAACTAACCTGTTACCAGGGGTAGCAGCAGGGTTGGCTCATCTAACCCGTCACCAGAGGCGACAGCAGGGGTGGCACACCTAACCCGTCACCAGGGACAGCGGCAGGAGTGGCCCACCTAAACCGTCACCAGGGACAGCAGCAGGAGTGGCTCACCTAACCCGTCACCAGGGACAGCAGCAGGGGTGGCCCACCTAACCAGTCACGAGAAACAGCAGCAGGGGTGGCGCACCTAACCCGTCACCAGGGACACCAGCAGGGGTAGCCCAACTAACCTGTTACCAGGGGAGGCAGCAAGGTCGGCTCATCTAATCCGTCACCAGGGGCGACAGCAGGGGTGGCACACCTAATCAGTCACCAGGGTCAGCGGCAGGAGTGGCTCATCCAACCCGTCACCAGGGCCGTCAGCATGGGTGACGCACCTAACCCATCACCATGGACAGCAACAGGGGTAGCTCACCTAACCTGTCACCAGGGACAGCGGCAGGGGTGGCCCACCTAACCCATCATCAGGGACAACATCAGAGGTGGCGCACCTAACCCATCACCAGGGACAGCAACAGGGGTGGCTCACCTAACCCGTTACCAGGGGCAGGGGTGGCCCACTTAACCCGTAACCAGGGACAACAGCAGGGGTGGCCCACCTAACCTGTCACTAGGGTCAGCGGCAGGGGTGGCTTATCTAACCAGTCACCAGGGACGGCAGCAGGGGTGACGCACTGAACCCATCACCAGGGACGGCAGCAGGAGTGGCACACCCAACGCGTCACCAGGGACAGCAGCAGGGGTGGCTCACCTAACCTGTCACCACCGACGGCAGCAGGGGTGGCACACCTAACCCGTCACCAGGGTCAGCTGCAGGGGTGGCACACCAAACCAGTCACCAGGGATGGCAGCAGCATTGGCATACCAAACACGTCACCAGGGGCAGCAGCAAGGGTGGCCCACCTAACCCGTCACAAGGGACGGCAGCAGAGTTGGCGCACCTAACCCATCACCAGGGACAGCAACAGGGGTGGCTCACCTAACCTGTCACCAGGGACAGCGGCAGGGGTGGCCCACCTAACCCGTCATCAGGGACAACATCAGGGGTGGCACACCTAACCAGTCACCAGGGACAACAGCAGGGGTGGCGCACCTAACCCGGCACCAGGGACAGCAGCAGGAGTGGCTTACCTAACCCGTCACCAGGGACAGCAGCAGGGGTGGCCTAACTAACCTATCACCAGGGACAGCAGCAGGGGTGGCCCACCTAACCAGTCACGAGAAACAGCAGCAGGGGTGGCGAACCTAACCCGTCACCAGGGACACCAGCAGGGGTAGCCCAACTAACCTGTTACCAGGGGTGGCAGCAAGGTTGGCTCATCTAATCCGTCACCAGGGGCGACAGCAGGGGTGGCACACCTAATCAGTCACCAGGGTCAGCGGCAGGAGTGGCTCATCCAACCCGTCACCAGGGCCGTCAGCAGGGGTGACGCACCTAACCCATCACCATGGACAGCAACAGGGGTAGCTCACCTAACCTGTCACCAGGGACAGCGGCAGGGGTGGCCCACCTAACCCGTCATCAGGGACAACATCAGAGGTGGCGCACCTAACCCATCACCAGGGACAGCAACAGGGGTGGCTCACCTAACCCGTTACCAGGGGCAGGGGTGGCCCACTTAACCCGTAACCAGGGACAACAGCAGGGGTGGCCCACCTAACCTGTCACCAGGGTCAGCGGCAGGGGTGGCTTATCTAACCCGTCACCAGGGACGGCAGCAGGGGTGATGCACTGAACCCATCACCAGGGACGGCAGCAGGAGTGGCACACCCAACGCGTCACCAGGGACAGCAGCAGGGGTGGCTCACCTAACCCGTCACCACCGACGGCAGCAGGGGTGGCACACCTAACCCGTCACCAGGGTCAGCTGCAGGGGTGGCGCACCAAACCAGTCACCAGGGATGGCAGCAGCATTGGCATACCAAACACGTCACCAGGGGCGGCAGCAAGGGTGGCCAACCTAACCCGTCACAAGGGACGGCAGCAGAGTTGGCGCACCTAACCCGTCACCAGGGACAGCAGCAGGGGTGGTGCACTTGACCCGTCACCAGGGACAGCAGCAGGGTTGGCGCACCTAACCCGTCATCAGGGATGCCTGCAGGGGTGGCATACCTAACATGTCACTAGGGGTGGCACACCTCACCCATCACCATGGATGGCAGCAGAGGTAGCACACCTAACCCGTCACCAGGAATGGCAGCAGGGGTGGCACACCCGACTTCTCACCAGGGACAGCAACAGCATAGGCACAGTTAACCTGTCACCAGGAACGGTGGCAGGGGTGGCACACCTAACTCGTAACCAGGGACGGCGCACCCAACCCAACCTGTCACCAGGGACAGCAGCAGGGGTGGCACACCTAACCCATCACTGGGGGCGGCACACTTTACCATTCATTAGAGACAGCGGCAGCAATAGTACATCGAAACCATCACTTCTCCCTACAATTTGCTAAAGGAACTTATCACCTCTAATGGTGTATGACGGTAGGTAAGGTATGGGTAGCCTAAGCTTCTATATAGGAATGTTGACAAGGATGACACGTGTTGCTCGCCCACTCTGCAGAGGATCTGTAGTGGGTAAGGCATACCTCGCCAATTCATTCTACACTGGAATGACGGCAGAAAAGGATTGTGTAGCCTGTCCCTTCTACGACGGTAGGATAGTCCTCGCCAACCAACTGCACATAGGAATTATGCCAGGAAAGGCATGCCTAGCCAATCCACGCTACATATGATTGACAGCAAGAAAGGTATGCCCCAACAACCCACTCTTCATATATATATTGGCAGGAGAGGTACCCCTAGCCAATCCACTCCACATATATATAACGGCAGGATAGACATCCCTCGCCAATCCACTCTACATGTAAATAATAGCAAGAAAGGCATCCCTCGTCAGTCTGCTCTATAAATAAATAATATAGGGAAAGGAGACCCTAGCCAATCCACTTCACATATAAATAATTGAAGGGAAAAGCATCCCTTGCCAACCCACTCCACATACAAATTATTGGAGGGAAAGGCATCCCTTGCCAATCCACTCCACACATAAATAATGGCAGGAAAGCCATTGCTAGCCAATCCACTGCACATATTAATAATGTAGGGAAAGGCATCCCTAGCCAATACAGTCTACATATAAATAATTGGAGGGAAAGGCATACCTTGCCAATCCACTACACCTATAAATAATTGGAGGAAAAGGCATCTGTTGCCAATCCACTCCACATATAAATAATGGCAGGAAAGACATCCCTAGCCAATCCACTTCACATATAAATAATTGAAGGGAAAAGCATCCCTTGCCAACCCACTCCACATACAAATTATTGGAGGGAAAGGCATCCCTTGCCAATCCACTCCACATATAAATAATGGCAGGAAAGCCATTGCTAGCCAACCCACTCCACATACAAATTATTGGAGGGAAAGGCATCCCTTGCCAATCCACTCCACATATAAATAATGGCAGGAAAGTCATTGCTAGCCAATCCACTCCACATATAAATAATGGCAGGAAAGACATCCCTAGCCAATCCACTCCACATATAAATAATGGCAGGAAAGACATCCCTAGCCAATCCACTCCACATATAAATAATGGCAGGAAAGACATCCCTAGCCAATCCACTCCACATATAAATAATTGGAGGGAAAGGCATCCCTTACCAATCCACTCCATATATAAATAATTGGAGGGAAAGGCATCCCTTACCAATCCACTCCACATATAAATAATTGCAGAGAAAGGCACCCCTTGCCAATCCACTCCACATATAAATAATAGCAGGAAATGCATTGCTAGCCAATCCACTCCACATATAAATAATGTAGTGAAAGGAATCCCAAGCCAATCCAGTTCACATATAAATAATTCGAGGGAAAGGCCTCCATTGCCTATCCACCCCACACATAAATAATGGCAGGAAAGGCATTGCTAGCCAATCTACTCCACATATAAATAATGCAGGGAAAGGCATCCCAAGCCAATCTACTCCACATATAAATAACTGGAGGGAAAGGCATTCCTTTGCCAATCTACTTCACATATAAATAATTGGAGGGAAAGGAATCCCTTGCCAATCCACTCAACATATAAATAATGGCAGCAAAGGCATCCCTCGCCAATCCACTTCACATATAAATAATGGAGGCAAAGGAATCCCTCGCCCAACCACTCCACATATAAATAATGGAGGGAAAGGAATCCCTCGCCCAACCACTCCACATATAAATAATGGAGGGAAAGGCATCCCTCGCCCAACCACTCCACATATAAATAATGGAGGGAAAGGCATGCTTAGACAGACCGCTCTACATATAAATAATAGATGGATAGGCATGCCTTAACATTCCCATTGTACATCGGGTGGATGTCTGGTATGGCATAACTACTCAACGCAGCATAGGTATGCATGACAGCATGATGGAATCGAAGGCTTGCAGTGGCCATCTAGCCCGCAGTGACATGATGGCTAGTAAGGCAGTCCAAGCCAATTGATTGTGCACTGGAAAGATGGAAGGGAAGGCATGGTGTTAGGTAATCCATGCCTCGCCTATCTAGGCTACTTCAGAATAAGGCATGTCTTGCGAGTCAAGGCATGCCTGGACAAACCTAGCTACATTGGTGCAATGTATGATGGCAGAGAAGAGATGCTTTGCCTTACTACATAATTACCATGGCAGGATATGCTTGGTGGCAGGCAAGATATGCCTTGCCTACCCAGGCTACACTGGAATGATGGCAGTAACAGCACGTGTTAGGTATGTCATGTCTTACTAAGCCAGGCAACAGTGGTGAAACCGCAGGAAAGATGTGGTGCTAGGCAAAGCATGCCTCACAAACCTGGAGAAAATCAGTATTTTTTTATTGTTTTTATAGAGTTTTATATAGCGTGAACTTGACCCGAATCGGGTATCAGAGCGCTTTACATAGCACGAGTTGCATTACATGAGGACACATTCATTTTTGTTAGGCACGGGGAGATTAAGTGATTTGCCCAGAATCACAGGACATTCAGCGTCATTGCCAAAACTCGAACCCAGTTCCCTAGATTCGAGGTTGACCGCCCTAGCCGTTAGGCCAACTAATCTTATGATTGCAGGAATGATATGGCATCAGGTGAGGCATGCCTCACCAATGCCGGCTACCTTAGAAGTAAGCAGGAAAGCCATGGTGGCAGGAACCCATGCCTCACCAACCCAGGGTATCTCAGTAGGACAGCAGGAAAGGCAGTATGGTACTCAAGGCTGCTTTGCCAGTGGAGGCTACATTGAAAGAAATGTCATCAAAGGTAAGGCATGCCAGTCTGCAGAGCTTCATGGTAGCTATAAGTGTCAAGTCCATGCAGAAGGGCAAACCCCTCTGCAATGATTCATGCAGCAGACGTCATATCTGATCTCTTTTTTCTCTCACCAATGAAATATTTGCTGCAAAATGGTAGCCCTGCTGAGGTTAGTCACGGGCACATGGCAACCACCGATAAGG
The DNA here is from genome assembly GCF_964263255.1 of Lissotriton vulgaris. Lineage (NCBI taxonomy): Eukaryota > Metazoa > Chordata > Amphibia > Caudata > Salamandridae > Lissotriton > Lissotriton vulgaris. The sequence continues at coordinate 128,525,779 of NC_141691.1, read as the reverse complement.
CACCAGGTAGCCGTACGCTACTGTGAGATAAGAGTAACCCCACTTGTTGCTCATTATGACCTAAGAACATTGCTTATGTGGTTTTATAAATGCCCCCAGAGAGCATGATGTAATCTGTGGGTTTTGCCACTTGCCCTTAAGAATTGCTTCTTCATGGTGGCCCAAACTCAACTTCAGTCTACCTTCAACTCTTCCCCTGAGGGTGGTTCTGCTAACCAATGTACAGGTTTGCCCACACCTCTATTCTCAACCTACACATTGAAAACAGCAATTATTTACAACAGCCTCATCACAGACTGATATTAAAACAGTCAACACCATGCGCTGTCTTAATAATGATCGCCACTGCAGTTACAGGCAGCAGGAGGTGGGACTCAGAGAAGGGGACACAGGAGGGAGCAGCGGTGGAAAAAGTGGACCAGTGATATATACCAGTTTGGGATAGAAAGGGAAGGGTAGAGAGTAGGTGAGAAATCACTCGGTGTGGACATGCAGGCGGATGGAAGAGGAAGGTGTGGGCAAAAGGGAAGAAGGAAAATAATGGGCTAGCAGGTGTAGGGGGAGCACAGGGGCACATATTGGCATAACGAAGGGACGCTGGGGAAGGGGCAAAACTAGCGTGCATTCTTCTTCTGTTGTTTCAAAGTAATTGAAGTATGTCAGTCACTCTAGAGCTATGCAGGACACATGAAGTATGCCCCTGTTCTCTGTCAGGACACTCTTGAGCAATGCTGCCAGGACACTCATGAGATATGCCCCTCGCCCCTGTCCCGGCACTCTTGACCTATGCCCCTCTCCTCTTTCAGGACACTCTTGAGCTATGCCCCTCTCCTCTGTCAGGACACTCTTGAGCTATGCCCCTCTCTTCTGTCATGACACTCTTGAGCTATGCAACTCTTCTGTCAGGACACGCTTGAGCTATGCCCCTCACATCTGCCAGGACACTCTTGAGCTATGCCCCTCTCTTCTGTCATGACACTCTTGAGCTATGCAACTCTTCTGTCAGGACACACGTGAGCTATGCCCCTCACATCTGCCAGGACACTCTTGAGCTATGCCCCTCTCTTCTGTCATGACACTCTTGAGCTATGCAACTCTTCTGTCAGGACACACGTGAGCTATGCCCCTCACATCTGCCAGGACACTCTTGAGCTATGCCCCTCTCTTCTGTCATGACACTCTTGAGCTATGAAACTCTTCTGTCAGGACACGCTTGAGCCATGCCCCTCTCCTCTGCCAGGACAGTCTTGAGCTATGCACCTCTCAGTCTGTAGGGACAGTCTTGAGCTATGCCCGCTCCTTCTGTCAGGACACTCTTGAGCTATGCCCCTCTCTGTCAGCTAGGACACTCTTGAGCTATGCCTCTTTCCATCTATTAGGACAATCATTTTTTTTTTTTTAAAACCTTTATTATGCAGTATCAGCAGACAGTTACGGGCCTACAACCACCTGGCCGGCCTCGACGTCAGTTTGCAGCACATACGCAAGTTATATGACAACTCAGCAGTACACCGATATAAAAACAGCAAGTATTCCGAGTTACACTGGAGGCAAACGTGACTACTGAGATACAGGAGTAAATAAGGTTCATTTTTAAAATTTTAGAATATAAAGGATCAGATGCTATACAATCGATCAAAAAAAAAACACAGAGTGGGCAATACGTACATCAGAACGGCAACACAGCGAATATTCAGAATACCGGTGCTGAAACACTTAACAGGATAAAAGGTACCTATACACGTATCACACCAGTCGTCACCCACCCCAAGAACGTAGGACAACCCTAGTACCTCCCGCAGTACTACAATAAGCGAAAACAGCAAGAGGCACCACACTGACCCAGCATACTGACCCAAAGGAAAGGGATAGATAAAGGAAACAAGAGAGAAAAAGAAGAAGAAAAAGAAAAGGCCCATAGTAACTAAGGGAGAATGAAACAATAAACCCATCCCCCAACCCCCCACCCTGCACCCCTGCAGAGGCTACGGCCTAACCCCCCTGACAGCGTGCCTGTCGCCCTTAAAACGAAAACCCGAAATATAGAGAAGAGAGACTTTTAACCAAAGAAAGAGGGCCATAGAAATAAAGAGTATACGAAACCAAAAACCCCACCCTCCCAACCCCCCACCCTGCACGTCTGAAGAGGCTACGGCCCACCCTCCTACCAACGTGCCTATCACCCCGGAAATGAACCCCAAAGAAAGGGAAAAAAGCGGAGGGGAGCCATTAAAACCAGACCCCTGCCCCCCATCCCCGCTCGCACTAAGTAGCACAGGATCGATCACAGATAAGCCCACAAATTGACAATCGACTGTGGCATTATAAAAACAGAGCAATAAAGGACCCCCCTCTCAGTAGCTGGCCGGGCATCCGTCCCTTGTCATCTGGAAGAAAATTTCAACCCTGACCCACGTTAACCCGTCCATCGGTACGTGTCAACTGAATATCCGCCATACAGTACAATCTCACACGATCAGAGTCAACAGGAAAGCAAGGCAAAGCCAACTCCATGTGAGGCACCAGCAGCAGGGGATCGATAAAACACAACATACGGAAGTCCAGGTTTAGCAGCAAGGTTCCAAGCCATCCTCCCAAATCGCGACACAGCCAGGGCAACGAAGGATAGAAAGCCACCTCAACCGGGTACAAAGGCGGTGCAACTCGGGTGGGCAAAGGCACTGTTCTGTGGAAGTATTCCTCCTGCCATGTAGTTCCAGGCCCCCATGCAGCACTCATGTGATCGGTCGTACGGAACCCATCTCTCATACCTACCGGGTCCCCCCACGTAACCAACTGTAGGTGTGCAACAGTGACCCCCGGTGCCGGTGCAGAGCCGCGAGCGGCACCACTTGTCCGAGGATCATCAGGGCTCCCATCCATCGGTGGGACAACAATGGCGTCCAGTTTCCGTCCAAGCTCTCTGGCTCCTCCCACCCAAGCGGCATGGAGGGAGCCGAGAGCAACAAAGAGGTCCCGAACCGTGGGCTCCATCGTGCGTGTCCGGGCCAATCTCCGTCTCTCGTGGTGTAGCTCCTCACCCAACACAGCACCAGAAGCCCGGTCAGGTCTACCTGGTGTAAGAACTATGTTTAGATCCACAAGGCAGGGGTCGACACCATCCTCAACACTTCGGGGCAATCCGCCATTGCCACCATGATCATGCACAGATCACTCAGTCTCTGGACCCCTTGTGTGAGGCGCAGGCAACAGTAGCGCTGTGTGACACGGGAATACGCTTTTAATGGTTGACCCTCCAAGCGTGTGTAAAATCATTAACCTCCATGCCACTGATGTCTGAAAAGCAGGATGTACTGGTCTGCCCCAAGTCCGACATTGATTGCGGTGCTGTGCCCAGTCCAAAATGGCGGCCCCCGCCCTGCCGACCCACACAAGCAGGCTTCAAAACAAGGATAAAGTCATGCGGGCTTGCAAAGTGGGATCCTCAATGTATGCATCCGTGGCGGGGACAGCGCCCTTACCCCACCTCCATCAGCGCGGGTTCTGTGCTGTCTTCCGCAGTTCCGTTTGGCGATCACCCTGGCCCGCACAGCCGCGTCCTCAGTTAGCACCAACAGCCGGCGCCGACCTCCGGCACCTCCGCTCGCAGCCCGACTCCGCCACGGCCCAGGCAGTAAGGAGTCTAAGATGGGCTCCCGGTTAAGTCAGGACACCAGAGTTGCCGTCGATTATGCCCCAGATCATCCGATGTCGTATCGTGTCGGCTCCGAGTTTGTGCGAGCGGGAACAGGCAGGATTTAATCAGGATTTATGTTGCGGCAAGCGGAGCTCGCTGACTAAGCGGCCATCTCGCTGCCCGTTCGGCCACGCCCCCTATTAGGACAATCTTGAGCTATGCCCGCCCCCTTTCCTCTGTCAGGAAAGCCTTGAGCTATGCCCCTCTCCTCTGCCAGGACACTTGAACTATGCCCCTCTCCTACTGCCAGGACACTCATGAGCTATGCCCCTTTTAGTCTGTCAGGACACTCTTGAGCCATGCACCTATCAGTCTGTCAGGACACTCTTGAACTATGCCTCTTTTAGTCTGTCAGGACAAGCTTGATCTATGCCCCTTTCCTCCTATCAGGACACTCTTGAGCTATGCCCCTCTCCACTGTCAGGACACTCTTGAGCTATGCTGCTCTCCTCTGTCAGGACTCTTTTGAGCTATGCCCTTCTCCTCTGTCAGGACACTCTTGAGCTATGTCCCTCTCCTCTGTCAGGACACTCTTGAACTATGCCCCTCTCAGTCTGTCAGGACACACTTGAGCTGTGCCCCTCTCCTCTTTCAGGACAGTCTTGAGCTATGCCCCTCTCCACTGGCAGGACAATCTTGAGCTGTGCCCCTTTCCTCCTATCAGGACACTCTTGAGCTATGCCCCTACCCTTCTGTTATGTTACTCTTGAGCTATGCCCCTCTCCTTCTGTTAGGACATGCTTGAGCTATGCCCCCCTCTGTCTGTCAGGACACTCTTGAGCTATACACCTCTCCTCTGCCAGGACACTCTTGAGCTATGTCTCTCTCAGTCTGTCAGGGCACTCTTGAACTATGCTCCTCTCAGTCTGTCAGGACACTTTTGAGCGATGCCCCTCTCTTCTGTCAGGACAGTCTTGAGCTATGCCCCTCTCCACTGTCAGGACAATCTTGAGCTATGCCCCTTTCCTCCTCTCAGGACACTCTTGAGCTATGCTCATCTACTTCTGTCAGGACACTCTTGAACAATGCCCCTCTCCTCTGTCAGGACACTCTTGAGCTATGCCCTTCTCCTCTGTCAGGACACTCTTGAGCTATGCGCCTCTCCACTTGTCAGGACAATCTTGATATATGCCCCTTTCCACTGTCAGGACACTCTTGAGCTATGCTGCTCTCTTCTGTCAGGACACTTTTGAGCTAGGCCCTTCTCCTCTGTCAGGACACTCTTGAACTATGCCCCTTTCCTCCACTCAGGACACTCTTGAACTATGCCCCTCTCCTTCTGTCAGGACACTCTTGAGCTATGACCCTCTCCTTCTGTCAGGACACTCTTGAGCTATGACCCTCTCCTTCTGTCAGGACACTCTTGAGCTAATCCCCTCTCCTTTGCCAGGACACTCTTGAGCTATGCCCCTCTCCTCTTGTCAAGACAATCTTGAACTATGCCCCTCACGGTCTGACAGGACAGTCTTGAGCTATGCCTTTCTCCGTCTGTCAGGACACTCGAGCTATGCCACTTTCCTCCTCTCAGGGCACTCTTGAGCTATGCCCCACTCTTTTGCCAGGACACTATTGAGCTATGCCCCTCTCAGTCTGTCAGGACACACTTGAGCTATGCCCCTCTCTTCTGCCAGGACACTTTTGAGCTATGTCTCTCTCTTAGTCTGTCAGGGCACTCTTGAGCTATGCCCCGATCTTCTGTCAGGACAGTCTTGAGCTATGCCCCTCTCCACTGTCAGGACAATCTTGAGCTATGCCCCTTTCCTCCTCTCAGGACACTCTTGAGCTATGCCCATCTACTTCTGTCAGGACACTCTTGAACAATGCCCCTCTCCTCTGTCAGGACACTCTTGAGCTATGCCCTTCTCCTCTGTCAGGACACTCTTGAGCTATGCCCCTCTCCACTTGTCAGGACAATCTTGATATATGCCCCTTTCCACTGTCAGGACACTCTTGAGCTATGCTGCTCTCCTCTGTCAGGACACTCTTGAGCTAGGCCCTTCTCCTCTGTCAGGACACTCTTGAGCTATGTCCCTCTCCTCTGTCAGAACACTCTTGAGCTATGCCCCTTTCCTCCACTCAGGACACTTTTGAACTATGCCCCTCTGCTTCTGTCAGGACACTCTTGAGCTATGCCCCTCTCCTTTGCCAGGACACTCTTGAGCTATGCCCCTCACGGTCTGACAGGACAGTCTTGAGCTATGCCTTTCTCCATCTGTCAGGACACTCGAGCTATGCCTCTTTCCTCCTCTCAGGACACTTTTGAGCTATGCCTCTCTCCTTCTGTCAAAACAATCTTGAGCTATGCCCCTACCCTTGTGTCATGTTACTCTTGAGCTATGCCCCCCTCAGTCTGTCAAGGCACTCTTGAGCTAAGCCCCTCTGCTCTGCCAGGACACTCTTGAGCTATGCCCCTCTCCTTCTGTCAGGACACTCTTGAGCTATGCCCCTCTCCTTCTGTCAGGACACTCTTGAGCTATGCCCCTACGCTTCTGTCATGTTACTCTTGAGCAATGCCCCTCTCCTTCTGTCAGGACACTATTGAGCTATGCCCCTCTCAGTCTGTCAGGACACACTTGAGCTATGCCCCTCTCCACTGGCAGGACACTTTTGAGCTATGCCCCTACCCTTCTGTTATGTTACTCTTGAGCAATGCCCCTCTCCTTCTGTCAGGACACTCTTGAGCTATGCCCCTCTCTTCTGCCAGGACACTTTTGAGCTATGTCTCTCTCAGTCTGTCAGGGCACTCTTGAACTATGCTCCTCTCAGTCTGTCAGGACACTCTTGAGCGATGCCCCTCTCTTCTGTCAGGACAGTCTTGAGCTATGCCCCTCTCTACTGTCAGGACAATCTTGAGCTATGCCCCTTTCCTCCTCTCAGGACACTCTTGAGCTATGCTCATCTACTTCTGTCAGGACACTCTTGAACAATGCCCCTCTCCTCTGTCAGGACACTCTTGAGCTATGCCCTTCTCCTCTGTCAGGACACTCTTGAGCTATGCGCCTCTCCACTTGTCAGGACAATCTTGATATATGCCCCTTTCCTCCTCTCAGGACACTATTGAGCTATGCACCTCTCCTCTGTCAGGGCACTCTTGAGCTATGCCCCTTTCCTCCTCTCAGGACACTCCTGAACAATGCCCCTCTCCTCTGTCAGGACACTCTTGAGCTATGCCCCTCTCCACTTGTCAGGACAATCTTGATATATGCCCCTTTCCACTGTCAGGACACTCTTGAGCTATGTCCCTCTCCTCTGTCAGAACACTCTTGAACTATGCCCCTTTCCTCCACTCAGGACACTTTTGAACTATGCCCCTCTCCTTCTGTCAGGACACTCTTGAGCTATGACCCTCTCCTTTCTGTCAGGACACTCTTGAGCTATGCCCCTCTCCTCTTGTCAAGACAATCTTGAACTATGCCCCTCACGGTCTGACAGGACAGTCTTGAGCTATGCCTTTCTCTGTCTGTCAGGACACTCGAGCTATGCCTCTTTCCTCCTCTCAGGACACTCTTGAGCTATGTCCCTCTCATTCTGTCAGGACACTCTTGAGCTATGCCTCTCCTTCTGTCAAAACACTCTTGAGCTATGCCCCTACCCTTGTGTCTGTCAGGACACTCTTGAGCTAAGCCCCTCTGCTCTGCCAGGACACTCTTGAGCTATGCCCCTCTCCTTCTGTCAGGACACTCTTGAGCTATGCCCCTCTCCTTCTGTCAGGACACTCTTGAGCTATGCCCCTACCCTTCTGTCATGTTACTCTTGAGCTATGCCCCTCTCCTTCTGTTAGGACATGCTTGAGTTATGCCCCCTCAGTCTGTCAGGACACTCTTGAGCTATGCCACTCTCCTCTGCCAGGACACTCTTGAGCTATGTTCCTTTCCTCCTCTAAGGACACTCTTGAGCTATGCCCCTCTTCTCTGCCAGGACACTATTGAGCTATGCCCCTCTCCTTCTGTCAGGACACTCTTGAGCTATGCCTCTCTCCTTCTGTTAGGACATGCTTGAGCTATGCCCCCCCTTAGTCGATCCGGACCCTCTTGAGCTATGCCCATCTCCTCTGTCAGGAAACTCTTGAGCTATGCCCCTCTACTTCTGTCAGGACACTCTTGAGCTATGCCCTCTCCTTCTGTTAGGACATGCTTGAGCTATGCCTCCCCTTAGTCGATCAGGACACTCTTGAGCTATGCCCATCTCCTCTGTCAGGAAACTCTTGAGCTATGCCCTTCTCCTCTGCCAGGACACTCTTGAGCTATGCCCCTCTCCTCTGCCAGGACACTCTTGAGGTATGCCCTTCTCCTCTGCCAGGACACTCTTGAGCTATGCCCGTCTCCTCTGTCTGGAAACTCTTGAGCTATGCCCTTCTCCTCTGCCAGGACACTCTTGAGTTATGCCTCTCTCAGTCTGTCAGGGCACTCTTGAACTATGCCCCTCTCAGTCTGTCAGGACACTCTTGAGCTTTGCCCCTCTCCTTCTGTTAGGACATGCTTGAGCTATTCCCCCCTCAGTGGGTTAGGACACTCTTGAGCTATGCCCCTCTCCTCTGTGAGGACACTCTTGAGCTATGCCACTCTCCTCTGTAAGGACACTAATGAGGTTTGCACTTCTCCTCCTGTCAGGACACTCTTGAACTATGCACATCTCCTCTGTCAGGGCACTCTTGAACTATGCCCCTCTCAGTCTGTCAGGACACTCTTGAGCTTTGCCCCTCTCCTTCTGTTAGGACATGCTTGAGCTATTCCCCCCTCAGTGGGTTAGGACACTCTTGAGCTATGCCCCTCTCCTCTGTGAGGACACTCTTGAGCTATGCCACTCTCCTCTGTAAGGACACTAATGAGGTTTGCACTTCTCCTCCTGTCAGGACACTCTTGAACTATGCACATCTCCTCTGTCAGGACACTCTTGAACTATGCACATCTCCTCTGTCAGGGCACTCTTGAGCTATGCCCCTCTCTTCTGTCAGGACACTATTGAGCTATGCCCCTCTCTTCTGTCAGGACACTATTGAGCTATGCCCCTCTCTTCTGTCAGGACACTCTTCAGCTTGGCCCCTCTCCTCTGCCAGGACACTCTTCAGCTTGGCCCCCCTTCTGATAGAGATTTCTAGCTGCAGATTACCATGCAATACAGACCTAGGCGCAGGTGTGCAGGGATGAGCAATTGGCCACTCTGCAGGGGTCACCAACTAGGATCCCCTAAATATTAAAGGCTTGGTCCATGGAGTGAGCTCGACTGCCATTTACGGGTGCTTTTTGAGGTGTTTTTCTGCCCTGCTTTTCCTTTTCTGCTCCCCACATAACCTATGAAGCGCTGGTCACCTTCATGGAAATCCTTTGTGCGGTTAATATAAAAGCTCACCGCTCGTCAGAGCCAGCATGTGCAGCGTCCTCCTCCTCCTTATTTGTAGGGTGAAGTAGGGAAGCAAGAGTGATCAATTAGCCCAGATGGAATGGGGTCACCACCTTTGAGAGGAAAGGAGCTCTGGTTCTGAGGACCAACTTGTCAGGACAAGAAAGATAAAAAATATACCTGGATGAAGTAATGCCACCTAGAAAAACATTCTTGGGGGGATACAAATCTTAGGGAACAACTATGAAAGGGCTCAAACGGAGCTCCTATCAAAAAAGTAAGAGCCAGGTTTAAATCCCATGCAGCGTCACAAAAGAAGTGGGAAGAAACCTATTAGTTAGACCTTTCACGAAACATAAAACAATGGGGACTTGAAATAGGACGCTTGATTTCGGAAAGGTGATAAGGCCGCGAGATACCCCTTCAATATGTACACGGCACAGCCTTCCTCAGCCCACGAATGTGCAAATACATTTGTTAATGTCAGACAGCCACGCTTTCAAGGATCAATCTGGTAGTCTGCACATCCAGTGATAATCCTCCTTGAGTAAGCAGATTTTGTGTAGGTACCACCAGCAGATAAGATCACATCCACCACGTCACCAGGCAGTTGGGAAGCAGTGTAGTGTTCTTGCCCAACCTGCACATATGCAGTAGATACTGGAAGTGAGGATGGAGGACCTGCCCGTTGGACTGGGAGCGGAGATCCACCCTGAGAAGAAGACTATGCTGTGGACTGCGTTCCACATGCTTCTCGTCTAAGCCAGCAATTAAGATTATGTTGGCCCAGTCTTGGCACATCTTTCTCAGATGGATCAAAAAAAGCAGAGAGGGGCCCTACTTACCCTAGGGGACAAAACAGATCTTCCTCAGAACCCGAGGAATTGAGGGTATGGGAGTAAACGCATAGTGAAGAGGCAAGTTCGACTGCAACCAACCTGTGTCCCCCCCAGTGCTCCTTGCACTGAATTCTGGAGCGGACACAACCTCGGGCAATGAGAATTAGGATGAATGATAAACCTGATCGACCTGGGGCATTCCTCATTATCGAAGATGTTCTTCACAATTTAAGGGTGGAGATGACACTCATGGCAACAAAATGATGCCAACTCGAGTTGTCAACTCTTGTGTTCAGTCAGCTCACCATATGATTCACCACCAACCAAATTCTGTGTACCAGAGCATCGAGAGACAGAGACTCTGCTTTCCCTGCTTGTTGACATACCACATTGTGGTCGTAATATCTTTCAAGATCTGGTGCGAACGGCTATGAAGGTAAGGGATGAATGCTTGGGGTGTGTAAAATTCACGTAAATTGCTTTGGCACAATTAGATAAAATTACGGCAAAAATCCCCCAAAATTATGAGTAAGTATATAAAATGCAAATCCGTAATTTCGTGCTACATTTTTGCATAATTGCAACCTCGAGGGTGCATTTAAACGTGACCACCACACACACCAGCTACTCATATTCAGTTGTTCCTGTGTAGCGGTAAATGTTCGCCACCAATTACCGCAAATTGCACCATTCGCTGTAAAATGTTCCTGTGATTGATACAATTGTGTAAAGTAGCGTAATTTCAGGAATTTCGCGTAACAAGCGTATCACGAAATTACACGAATTACGCTGTCGTAATTTATCTTTCGTCCAGACCTAGAGATTACCCAGTTTTATGTGTAGCATTTTAATCTGATTAAATGTATATCTTCATCTGCTATGTGGGTTATAATTGGTACACAATAGCACAAACGTGTAACTGAAAAATCACCAAAATGTTACAGTTATTTAGCACTTTTATAACACGCTAATAGTACGACCGTAATTCAGTTTTAAAGTTGAGTTTTTTCAATTGCCGCTTTAAGATATGGGAAGCCGCGGACTCGCGCTTAGGGGCAGAACCAGCAAAGGCAAGCACGCGTCTGTCAAGCGGCGAGAAAAATGATTTAAAACTCTGAACTGGTCATTCCTTCCCTGGCCTCTCCTCTTTAAACGTGCAGCTTGTCTCATTTAAATGAAAAATGTGCGGGCGCGCGCCCATTAAAGGTTACGGCTCTCGCGCCGCCGTCCCCGGAGGTGAATGGATGCAGCTTCGCTCGCATGTCCGCATCTCTGGGGGGCAGGGCCGGTCCTGTCTGGGCTCTGTTTAGTCAGCAGCCTCGGCGCCTACGGCAGATCTTGAGGGAACAACCCCCCTGGCGACCCGGACACCTCTGTGAGCCCGAGTGTGTCAGAGAAGGCGCGAGAGTGGGTAGAGACTGGTTTTGCAGATTTGACACGATGGAATATACGGCCCTCTGCATACAATAATTAGTTCTCCTGATGATTGCATACGTGTTAAACAAGATGAATAGGGCTATGTCACGTATGCATAACGGTAACTAGCAGCATTCCCTAGCGGGCAGTGTGGCGCCCCCCTCCAGAAAGGGGCTCTCGGTACAACTGCTGCACCTCCATTAATGAGCGCCCCCCCCCCCACTGCTCTGTGAGCAGTTTAAAAAGGAAGAAGTTACATTTTAGTAAAGCAATGTTGTTATCAATTTATTTTTCCATCATGGCTCCGCTGATTTACATTTTAGGTGTGGGGCAGGGCTGAGCTGTCACAGGAGCAGGGGGGGAGGGGGGGTAAGGGGGGGGGAGGGGGGGTAAGGGGGGGGGGAGTGGGCTCACTCTCTTAAGTGCGCATGACGGTTTGTCCGGCCGTCTTGGGCCGGACAAACAGTCATGAGCACTTAGCATGTTCCGCACCCGGCTGTATTGCACAGCCTGGGTGGAGAACACGCACAGGCTCGCAGTCCTTGTCGGAAAGCTGAACCATGGCGCTCAGACCAATCACAAAGCTACTGTCATGCTGGAGACAGCATGGTGGTTGGCTAGGGGAGTCTGGGAGCCTGTTTGCTTCCTGCTTCTGGAGTCGACCTAAGAGGACTGATAGGTGTGAGTAGCTTGCAGTTTAAAAACATGTTTTCATCCCCGCCACCACCTTTAAGTAGCAGCCGCCACGTTCCTAATTAGTGGAGAGGGCTGCCCCGAGCACGGCAGCAGGTGGCCGGTTATGCACTTTGTTCACACTGCCCATAGGAAGGCCAGTGAAATGCTTCTCTACATATGGATGATAACTTTTCTATTGCTGTCCTGGTAATAAAATGATGGCTTACGAGGCAGGTGGAGGAAGATGGTCAGAGAAGTTTAGCATGGGGCACTGTCCACCCTCCAGCCCAGCGGAGGAAAGAGGTGCCCTCCAAAGGGTGAACATTTCCGCCAGCACTTGCCAAAGTTCAGTTCTCATGAGCATATGTAGTGGGCTGACACTACCACCCTGCAGTCACCGTGGCAAAACCACTCAGTCATAATGTAATGAGGTCATTCAGGGCTTTAAGTGTACCACAAAACCTGGGGGGGATCTTAAAAATGTGCGTGGCCTAAGAAGCGTATCTAGGAATCACAGCTACTGGTTTTGCCAATGCTTGTTAACAGTATCAGATAAATGGGTAACAACAATGGTTTTGCTATGAATAATTAGAATATAAAATGTTTCAATTCTGAAATTATGAGACTGTCAATTAAACATTGCTACGGTCTATGGAAGGGGTAGCGCTCTCTGGAATGTCTCTATCACTCCTGTTTTCCTGTCTCACCACTTTCCTCTGCAGTCTCTCTGCTAGACTCTTAGGCCCTTTCTCCCCACACCTCCCCCATCTGCATGTCTCGCACCTCATATCTTTCATCTTCTGCACTCTCTTTTCACTTCCTCCTGAATGTATTAGCATCACCTTTCTTCACCACCCCCTATACCCACAGAACATACACACTCAGCTGTAAGCACTGCGTCTTCGGCCTCAATATCAGAGCTCTGAATTTTGGTCCGTTACAACCTCAATTCACGCAGATACAAAGAGACAGCACAGTTTACACTAAGCACTATACAAGAATAATATTCGGACAAAAAAACACTCACAGAAACAGATCATGAAAAAAAGCAAACACTCTTAGGGAATGCAAAATTAAGTAAAGCCTGTAAAGTGTAAACAGGAGATACATCGCTGACTTGGATTATCTGAACAGTCTTTACTGTAATTTTTCCTAAATCGATCATTGGTTTTCCCAGTAAAGTTAAGACATGAACATAATGCCCTATAGGGACCCGTTTAAAAATCGTTTTTAGGTCTCGCCTAGCGTATGCAGCGCGCATGCACTGTCCTCACCATGCAAGTCCTTTTGGAAACAATACGGATTCCAAAGCATGCCCGTGGACGGACAGAAGATGTGCAAGCACAGCTTTTCTGGGCGTTTCTGGGGATTACACGTGACATCAGATCGACACGTCTGCACAACGCGCCCCATGACGTGCTTTCCCTTTCGGACCCTGCACGGCGTCTGTCTCCCAGAGGTTTGCTGTGGACTTGGACTTGGAGCATTCTCGTACTAATTCATATCGTCCCCGACTCCAACTAATTTCCAAATATAATTGCCAATTTAGTGCAGTTTATCTGACTAACTTGCAGTGAATCCATATAAATATATTTGCACAGTACATACGGACCTTTGTCCATTATACATTTATGTCCATGATTGAGGCCACATCTCACCTTTGGCAGGAAAGCCCCCTTTTAAGTCAGAGCTGTGCTACATTTATGATGTCACTTCACGGGGCTCACAAAACTGCTCATAACGATTTGTATTTGCCAATTATTTCCTTGCTAATTTTGTGGTATTTACTTTATAGAAGTGCCAATTTTGGAACTAACGGAATCAGGTTTGAGTCCGGTGTTGGCTACATGTCCTGTAATTCTGTGCTAATCAATTAACATCCACATGCTTCAACCAATTAAGTTATTAGTTTATTCTTGAGTTTTTGTACATTTTGATCTGGAAAAAGCTGCCAGTGAAATGCAGAATTTCCTGCACTCTCACCGACACCACATGCATCATAAAGCTATTTAGACACTCTCGGCAACTTTACAGGGGCCTTTGATGAAAAAGGAAGAGAACCTGAGTCTCTCCAGTATGAGAAGAAAACTGCTTTTCCTGATAATTACGAAATGCAATTGAATTAACTGGTGAGTAGTAAATACCAGGACTTCTAAGGAAATGGTGTTATTTTAATTAAATGCATCATCGTAGGTCTCAAATCACCTCTCCAGAGATGTTCATTGCTAACATCCAATCTATATTTTTCAAAAAGAAAATGTTTAAACCTATATAGAGGGAGCAGTATACGCAGTGCCAGTAACATTTCTGGTTAGCAGCAATGTACAATTTAGTCCAGTTCGGATTCCAATATCACACTTTGTTTGGGGAGTCTGAACAGAAAAATAGTAATTTAAATTGAGCACTTAATATTAATAATGCGCTTTCTGTAAATGGTTCACAATGTTCTCTTGACAAAGAAAAACTAAAGAAAACAGATTGGCAGATTTGTCGATACAGATTGCTGTATAAAAACAATTAAAATAAATATTTCTCAATGCAGAGCTATAATGTGCCTATTAGTATCAAAGTTTCTTTGTTTAATAAATAAGCTTTTGAAAGAAAAAAAAATACACTTTTTTGAAATTTGAAGTCACTCTATCATATTTTCATTAAATAGCATGGAAGCCCATCCTTGGGAGTCTCTGGTGGTTCACCAGGGGCGCCTGAAGTAACAGTAGATGCTGTACCAGCAAGGCTAATACGCTGATTTGGCTAAATACTTATAAGGTCCCAAAGGTGAGACCTATTGGCTATGCCAATGCTTGTTTTACATACTGTTAGCTCTGAGACCCTGAGGGGACCGCCCACTGAAAGCCAATTGGAACAAAAATTTCTGCAATATTTTCAGCTCATTCACCTCTTTCGGGTCTCAAAGTGTCCGCTCCACTGGAAGGACACTCAGAAGACTTGAAACAGGGGAGAACAGATCTTGCTCCTCAGGGTACCAGCTAGGGCTAACTTTGCCCCTGTACATCCCCACGGGTACTTGATGTTAGCATAAGAGGGAGAGAAGGCTTTGCTGCCAACATATCATCCACGTGGCCGTGACTCAGCATTGCGGAATGTGAATCTATCAATGCGGGGTGGACAATATAGTCGGCCATGCTTCACTCTGCATCAACGTCAAACCTGGTGACCTCCTCTCTGAGGGGCCCCTCTTCAGATGCTCCAATCAGTAAAGCCAGGGTCATGCTTCAGCACCATCTCTTAAAGGGACCTGAGGCTCACAGACTAGAACTCCAGGTGGATGTTGTGCCACCCTGTGCAATTTGTAGGAGACTCACAATTCCTGGCAATCATGTTTTTATGCTTCTTTCACAACAATTGTCCTTGCACAGAATCGCGTTGGCAAGATTTGTGTTACCAAATTTGTCAGAACTGTTTGATCTAAGTGGTAAAAGAGCCCAACTAGATGAAAACTCTGAGTCTTTGACTTCTACACAGTAACTTTGACCTACCATAACTTGGACCGTCTGTAATTTACATCAGAGAAGGTACTTAATGCAAACTACCTTCTACCATGCATCACAAGGATTTTGCAGGCCACAATGAGTTCCATGACGAGCAGCTAGATTCCTTCTTTCCTCCGATAAACTCCAGCTGTACCATAAGTAAACGCACCACTATCAGTGTCTCCTTCTGAGCTAATGACTGAATGTCCAAGGAATACTACATAAGAACAAATCTAGTTAGCTGAGTCACTGTTTAATAGCATTGTAACTCCACTCGGTTGCCTGCCTTTCACACTGTGTGTCCTGGAATCAAGCACATTAATGACACAGCCGAAATGTAACCAATTATTACAGTAGAGTAATGATGTAATTTACCTTTTGAAGGTGAGTAGTGATGTCACTACTACACCGTAATAAGAAAATTATATACTATAGTTGTGAGAGAGCGCAAACTGACCAAATTGTAGAAATGCATCACACTTACACGTAGTAAGCACAAATCATGAAGAGAAATGCCATGAGTGCTGATAGTAGCCACAGTTATATTCTGATGTGTAGTTAATATAGAAGTTTAAATAGAAGTGGAACTAATACAGAAATGTGTGTAGTAATAAGGTTTATTAAACGTGATTATTTCTGAATCCATGTTGTGTAGCTGCTAAAATGTAAAATGGCATACGGAAACGTTGAACGTGGTAGGCCTCAGGGCCAGAGCTAAGAGGGAGGGGAAAGGAGAGTAAATTGCGCAATGTGGATTGCACTAATGTTTAGTAATAATGAGTAGGTTTGATTTATAGATGTGTTCACTTAATCAGTAGAATAAGAGTATTAACATGCTAACAATTAAAGAAGAAGTTGAATATTATAAAACTGTTGCGGAGCTGGAAAGCCTTAAACGTTGATTTACACATTTTAGTCTGGGCCGGGGAATGTTGCAACGCGGTTGGAAAACCATGAGAATTGGGATTTGGCTCCAAATGTCTGTCTGGAAGAGAAAAGGGGGTATTCAATTATTAATAATGAATAGAAGCCTGTTCTTGAAATGGACCAGACATGGAGGAGGGTTCCGGAATGTTTAAGGGGTATCAGCGGGCCGGAGAAGCGTCTGAGAAACATGGTCGACTCTGACCACAAGGCCTCATCATGGAAAAAGCCAGAAGCTACACCACGTGAGGGGCGTCTCGCGAGGGGCGTCCTAAATGTTGTTGTGTTTTTGTATTAGGGACAGCACCCCTGGGTGGAGTTAGAGCAGAAGCCTGAGGACCCTTTAGAGAGCGGATGGGTAGGCAGAGAGGGGCCATGATTGGAGGACTTTAGGTTTTCACCAAGAGACGGAGAGTGGGTGACTTCCTTTGGGGGCCATTCACTGCTGACACCTTTTGATAGGTTGGGACCTGGTTAAGTAGGGATACCATCTAGAGCAGGTTAGGGACAGCCTAACCTGTATTTTCCCTCCGCCTGTAATGACCGACAGATTTCAATATGTGTCTATGCTAATAGCACTATTGTTTTTAGAATTGGTATTGGTAATTTCCGTTGTTCGTCTGAGGGCTTTCAGAGAACACATGTACGTAGTTGGGCCTGTGTATCTGGTTAATCTCATTTTGAGATGCTTGTATCTGCAACTTATCTTGACTTTATAATAAACCTTTGAAAGCTAGAAGTTGTTTGTGATCCTTTGAGCAGAGTCCTTTATTGGGAGAACTAACTTGGTAAGAGATGCACTTTCTTTCCTCAAAGACAGGCAATAAAGGTTCAGTCGACCAGACCGGGGTTTTAGATCGATAGAGATAAGGTATTGATCAAAATCTCGCCCCTTCCAGTTGGTAGCTATAGAGGATGGTTGCCTTCTTGAGGAAGGTGATCTAGGCCAGGTTAGATTACCCCCAGGCCCCTAGAGATCGATGATCGGAAGAACCGCCCGCGGAAGAAGGACCGGATGACGTGAGACAGAAAAGCAGCAGTATCGGTCGAGAGTGAGTATACAAGGTCATGCGTGTTAAGATTGCGGTGTTTTGTATTGTATCTATGTTGTAATGTCTGGCGGAGTTGAATGACTGTAGAGAGACTGTGGAACAGGTTGTGAGCGCGCGCAACCGGTGGAAATCTTAAGCTCAAGGAGAGCTCAAGTGGTCCGGGTGTATCGGACACTCAGAGTAATTGTTAACTAGTGTGAAGGGGGTCATGAGGTACCAATGATCACCCGAAGGACCAGATAGGGGGAACGTAAGAGTGAGTGCGTGAGTAACGGACGCTGGTCGGAAGTTACTGAGTGTGAAAAGAACCTATCAGAGAGACGATAGACATCTCGTCAGTTGAGTTGACAATTACAGATAGACTGTGGACGTACAGTCGAGGGAAGTGACCGCTTGGTCGGAAGTAGTCATTTTTTTTTTGGGAGTATGAATGGGACGCATGCATGACCGCGAGGAGAGCTGAGAAAGGAGGGGTGCTGCTGCGAAGCGGAGACTAGTGACGTCAGGAAGCGCCGCGCTGGGATTGGCCGGCCGGTGAAAGACCGCACTGCGATAGGCCAGCTAGCAAAGCCGCGCTAGGATTGGTGGATTGTCATCAGGAAGTAAACAAAGTATTCAAGCTGGAAATTTTGCGCGTAATTATGAAGTGTTTTAAGTGGTTAAGAGCGCTGTTTAAAAGAGAGCGCAGGGGTTCGTATGAAGGGGAAGAAGCCCCGCCGGAGGGTACGCCAGCGCGTTTCATGGGGACAAATGTTGGGCTGCACACGATTCTGTGGATCTCAGAGTGGAGTAGGATGACAGATGGAAATGAGGAACTCACGTTCCCGAAGTACGGGACGTTCAGATTAGAGGTGTTGCACAGATTAAAAGCAATTATGACCGCAACTAGACCCTTGCCTAGACCGACTCAGTTTGAAGCCCTTAATGCATGGATTAGGGCAGCGCATGAAAAGAACATGAACAGACGGCAAGAAAGAGTGAAACGTTCGGTAAGGGCACTACAGGATGCCAAGTGGGATGAGGATGCTAAAAGATGGAGGGTGCATAACATGGAAGTTAATAAATTATATCCAGTGTTAGAGATGCCCGGGAACAAAAGCCCCCTAGAAGAGGATGACGAGAGCGAGACAGAGGACAGCCTGATAAACAGATTATTGACAGACAGGCCACCTCCGTATAACAGAGCAGGGGGAGATGCCGAGAACGGCGAGAAAGGGGGGGGCAATGCAGGAGAGCATGGGCCGCTTCCCAGTTCCGATTGGAGTCCCGCTGCAAAGAAAGAACTGTCCCAGCCTAGCCAAGTGCAACAGGTGGTCGGGAGGTTTGTGGTGCAAAGAGCGCCAGAAACGGCGTGTGCCACATCCTACGCATTACCTGATGCACTACAGGTACCTGTTACCATAGGTCCTATAGTGTCGGTATATGACCCAGATAGGGCTAGAGGGGAAGAACGGGTAAGAAGGGACAGAGAAAGAGCAGAGATGGTAAGAAGGAAAGATACGATCAACTCCCCAAGTCAGTTGCCGATGCCAAGAGATTGGAGCACCCCAGTACATACAACAGGAGAGCTGGGGGATATTAGATGGCCAGAGGATATGAGGGGACCAGGACGGAAATCTTTTCAAGAGTTCAACGAGTACATGAAGAAATGGGATGAGGCAGTCGAGGCTCAAAAGAACATCATAGCGGCAGAAGCTGAAAGGGAAAGTCAGGACAGCAGGGCCCAGACTCACTGCGGGGCTGAAGAGAGCAGTCCGGAGTGGGACGGGAGGGAGAAGGACAGTAGGAGATACACCCATTGGGCCCGGAGTGAAGATAGATCCGACCTGGAAAATGGGGGCCCAGAGAACGGGGGGGTGTCTCGCCCGATACATAATGAAGAAGACAGGAGGGCTCGGGAGTACAGGGACAGCTTTAAGTGTATCCACTGCGTGCCCGGCAGGAGAGAACAGAGCGGGGGTTGCGTGGGACCACACCATAGTCCTTGTGAAGACGGACATGAGCGCAGCCCAGGGAATACGGGAAACCAGGAAGGATCGTATCAGATACTGAGTGATACGAGGCCGAGGGAGAATGGGGACCGAAGGGAGAGTAGCAGAGAGACTTACTGTGAGAAGAGAGGAGAGAATGGGCAAGGTGAGAAGGGGGGTAACAGGCCCGTGTTCCATCACCTTCCAAGATCGGATGGCCGAGCATGGGATCTGGAGAGATGGGAACAAGAGAGAGCACTCCCCAACTCTCCAGAACCCAAACGTAGGGCCCGGAGTTGGGATGGGAGAGATACCTGTCAACCTCCCTCGAAGGAATTATTGCGAGCAGAAATAAAAGCCAAAAGACTCGATGTCTCCAGCTTAAAGTCAGATCTGGATGACATGGTAGACGGTACCCTGCCCTTAGAAAGAATGGACATGTATGAGCAGGATGAAATTCTGTTCATGGCAAAGGACGTAACCCGAAAGGCGAGGGCAACCCATGAGAAATTAGTCGAACTAGCAGGCAAATATATGGTAGACTTGTCAAGAACCAAAGCGTTACAGGGCAACCACAGGCTACATTACACAGACCGAGATCTAGATGAGAGGAGGACCATTGGATTGAAAACACACATAAGGGAACTGATCACTGGAATAAGGACATGGAGGGCCCTAGATAAGTGGGAAGAGAGGTGGTCCAAGAGGGGGACCGTTAGGAGAAGTACACTTGGGATGACACCAGGAGGACAGCAGGGAGTAGAAACGTACCCTTTGAGGGAAGTCGCCAATGGGACCTATGTCCACGTCCCTTGGAGTAGGGGGGATTTAGCTGCTTTTACCACCTCATTCCCCAAACTGCGGGAAAACCCTGTGGAGTGGTATAAGCAAGTTGAGAGATTCGTAAAAATCTCAAAGGTCCTATGGATAGATTTGAACACGCTGTTTGACATAGTAGTGCCAGGAGATTTGTGGACCGCATGCAAGGTTAGCGCTGAGTGGCCCATCATAGAGCCAGACAGAGATGCTAGGACTAATGGGCCGTCCGAAAGTGTGATGACAAAATTCGAAAGAGTAATGACGTGGCTGAAAGAGAAAGTGCCAATGCAAGACATAGATTGGGTAAAAATTGACCGAACAAGACAGGAACCCAAAGAGACAGTACACGAATACTATGAGAGATTGCTGAAGGCGTTTAAACAGTATAGCGGTCTGGATGTAATGGATCCGAGGGACATAGGGCAGTTTGTGTCCAAATTTGTCCTAGGCTTGAGACCAGATATCAGTTTAATGATCCAGCAACACCTGATTTGTTGGCAAAATAAACCCCTAGACGAAATACTGAGGTATGCCAGGTACTGCTGTGATGAGATAGACTCCAAGGCTAAGAAACTAAAGGAGAAACTGATGGTGGTACAGATGCAGGCAGCAGGGAAGGGGGGACAACAGCAACAACAACAAGGAACAGGTACTGGAGGAAAGAAACAGTACAGCCAGAACAAGGCCAATGAGGAGAACTCCACCTTTAGACCCAGGATAGATATAGCTGCCTTAAAGAAAACGACTAGGTGCCACCAATGTAACGAGGTGGGGCATTGGAAACGCGAGTGTCCCTATAATGTTGAGATCGGAGACCAAGAGGTAGAAGAGGAAGAGACCCAGAGCGTGCCTACAAGAGGGATAACGCAATACCAGGGAAAGGTGCTCAGAGGGGGGCCTCCTCCCCGAGCCCAGTTCCCGCAAGCACCTAGAGTAGGGACTATGGGTAAGACATATAGACAGATGCCCCTGTTTGTAGGAGGAGAGGAATGCTATTATGTGGACCCACTAACTGGACAGAAAGTGGAAAGAGATGACTGCATCCTCGGGGCAGCTCTGGAGGTAGATCAGAGGGGACCCTATGTTGAGGCCGAAGTGGCAGGGTTCCCCACGACATTTCTAGTGGACACCGGAGCCACTCGATCCACGGTCAGATCAGCCGCAGTTCCAGGCCTGCCCATGTCTGGGGAGACCATACAAGTGGTGGGGGTCGCTAATAAGAGAATGATCAGTCCTTTGACTGAGCCCGTGCAGGTGAAAATAGGGAGGTACAGTGAGGAGCACCAGTTTGTGGTTTGCGATTCTAGTCCTGTATGTCTGCTAGGAAGAGACCTTTTGTGCAAATTGAACTGCACTATATACTGTACCCCGCAAGGAGTGGAGGTACTGACAAATGATGATGATGCAGACTTTAAAGTCGCCAATTCCAGAATATGTGTGGAGTTGTATCCCACTCTGACAGTAGACGAGCTCCCCTGGGACTTGAGAGAGACAGTTGCTCCAGAAGTGTGGGATTTCACTGGGGAAGAGATTGGGTTGGTGAAAGGAGTGGACCCAGTGAAAATTGTAGTGAAACCACATGCTCAGTTCCCAAGAACCCCTCAGTATAAATTGACTCCAGAAACGATTGCAGGCATAAAACCCGTGATTGAGTCCATGATTAAGCAGGGAATACTGAAGGAAATCGTGGGTAGTCCATGCAACTCCCCGATTATGGGTTTGCAGAAACCAAATGGGAAATTCCGGATAGTGCAGGACCTCAGAAAGATTAATAACATAGTCGTTTCGTGTTGTCCAGTGGTACCGAATCCATCAGTGATATTGTTTCAGATACCGTTCCAAGCAGAATGGTTCACTGTGATTGATCTTTGCCAGGCTTTCTTTTCGATCCCTTTGGACGAAGAAAGCCATTTTCTTTTCGCATTTAAGCTGGAAGGTCGCGTCCTAACATGGTGTCGTATTCCTCAGGGGTATACAGAAAGCCCATCGATCTTCAACCAGCTCTTAAAGAAAAATCTTGAAAGTCTAGTGCTGCCCCAGAGGTCAGTTCTGGTCCAGTACATAGACGACCTCCTTGTGGCGTCAGAAACAGAAGAAGCTTGCAGACAGGACTCTATTGCTTTGTTAAATCACCTAGCTGAAAATGGGCATAAGGTGTCCCCGGGGAAATTGCAGTACTGCCTGACAGAGGTACAGTACTTGGGACACAGAATTGAGAAAGGTAAGAGAAAGGTGTCACCAGACAGGATAGAGGCCATCATGAAAATGAATGCGCCTAAAACTCAGAGAGAAGTCAGAATGTTCCTAGGAATGGTGGGATATTGCCGACAGTGGATTGCAAACTTTTCACTGAAAGCAAAGCCCTTGCAAAAACTGACGCACAAGGAAGTGAGTGATCCGGTACCATGGGACAAGGACTGTTTGATGGCGTTCCTGCAGCTGAGAGAGGACTTGTGTCGTGCTCCAGCTCTGGGAATGCCGGATTACGATAAACCATTCTTGCTCTACTGCTGTGAGAGAGAGGGATGCGCGCTGTCTGTGTTAGTCCAAATCCATGGGAATGCCCGTAGACCAGTCGCTTATTTCTCGGCTACTTTAGACCCAGTAGCCGCAGCGTTGCCCGGATGTCTCAAATCCGTTGCCGCAACAGGTGTCAGCATTGAGAGGTGTGAGAATATTGTTATGGGGCACCCGTTAGAGGTACATGTGCCCCACTCTGTTGAACTGTTGATGACCAGGACCAAAACACAGCATCTGACAAATAGCAGGCTCACGCGCTATGAGCAAGTCATTCTTGCTGCAGAGAACGTGACCCTCAGGAGATGCTCTGTTTTAAATCCTGCTACCTTGATGCCACTTCCAAACGATATTGAAGATGATGATGAATGTACAGACCATGACTGCCTCGATGTGACTGAACTATGCACCAAACCAAGACCCGACATCGTAGATGAGCCACTGACCAACCCAGATGAAATTTTCTTTGTCGATGGCTCATGTGTAAGAGACGAAGTTGGGCAGTTGAGAGCAGCTTACGCTGTTTGCACAATTACTGGAGTAGTGGAAGCTGGATGCCTGGAAGGAGTACACTCCGCTCAGGTAGCCGAGATTATTGCCCTGACACGTGCCTGCCTGGCAAGCAATCAAATTCGAGTCACCATATACACTGATAGTCAATATGGTTACGGGGTAGTTCATGATTACGGGCAGTTATGGTCTCAAAGAGGGTTCATGACCTCTTCAGGCTCTCCCATTCGCAATGGAGAGTTTGTGCGCCTGCTGTTGGAGGCATTGCAATGTCCAGCAGGTATTGCAGTTGTGAAGTGTACCGCGCATACCAGAAATATGGACTTCGTGTCACAAGGCAATAGATATGCCGACGAAGTCGCACGGTATTGCGCGGAGACAGGATACTCTTTCACAGAGGTGGAAGTGGGTGGAATAAATGTAAGGACTGAATTAGCTATGATATTGGAAACTGTTGATACTTGGGACGAACTGAAGGAGATGCAAGAGAATGCTCCTGACTGTGAAAAAGAAACATGGCAAAAGGCAGGATGTGTGGTGGGTGAGGCCCATTTCTGGGTCTCAGCAGATGGCAGAGCAGTGTTGCCCAATGAGATGGTGAGCCCAATGGCCCGACACATACATGGTCCTGTCCACTTAGGAAGAGATGCTATGCTGAGAGTGTTTAGACAGACCTGGTACAACCCCAAGTTCAGAGTAGCAGCCGAAGCAGTGTGCCAGCGTTGTGTGACGTGCCAGCAGTTGAATGTAGGGAAAAAGACACCAGTTGCACTGAGCCACATAGGGAGGTCAGGAGGTCCATTCAATAGAATGCAGATAGATTTTATCGAAATGCCAAGGTGCAGCCGCCTCCGTTATATCCTGGTGGTTGTCTGCGTTTTCTCCAGATGGGTTGAGGCATATCCTACACGCAGGTGCGACACCCTCACAGTGGCTAAGTTACTGCTTAGGGAGCTTATACCGCGCTTCGGGGTGCCGGCCTCTTTGGAATCAGATAGGGGAACGCATTTCAACAGCTCGCTTGTGAAAATGATTTGTGCCGCTTTAAATATAGACCAAAAACTACATTGCAGTTATCGACCAGAAGCTTCAGGAATTGTGGAGCAAATAAATGGCACCATCAAGGCCAGAATTGCAAAGGTGTGTTCATCAACATCCTTGAGTTGGCCTGATGCGTTGCCATTGGTTCTTATGAGCCTCCGCAGTACCCCAGACAGAAGAACGGGGCTGTCACCACATGAGGTGTTAATGGGAAGAGCAATGAGGTTACCATCTGTTCCAACTGCTGCACTGATTAGCATCACAGATGATATGATCCTGGACTATTGTAAGGGGCTGTCTGACGCCATTCATTCTGTGTCCCTTCAGGTGCAGGCTGCCGAGGTACCATCGTGCCAGGACCCTTGTCACGACTTGCTTCCTGGGGATTGGGTCCTGGTGAAAAAGCACGTGAGAAACAGCTGCCTGGATGTTCGTTGGCGTGGGCCTTTCCAGATCATCCTGACCACAAATACGGCAGTAAAGGTGGGAAGCCTGCCCAACTGGATCCACGCGTCGCACACGCGGAGAGTTCCAGCACCTCTGGAAGAAACAGCTCCTCTCTCGGATAGACGTCCAGCTGAGGACCGAGAAGCCACAGAGGGGGCTAGCCAAGCTGTAGAGGTGCCAGCGGAAGCAGGGAACGAATCTGACCAAGCTGAGGACGGTCAGTACAACAGCGAGACAGACGACGCTACGGAAGGTGAAAGTAGCTGGGAGTACGAGTCAGACGCTGACAGGTCTGACAGAGAGCGTGAAAGAACAAGAAGAAAACGGAGTAGAAGGGTACGTGGAGAAGCTGATTGGCCGCAAAGAGGGAGCTCTAGCCTAAGGTCAACTCCGGAGAGAACCCTTCCTCCGATATCAGAAGACTCAGACCCCGAAGAAGGTGCTCAGGGCGCTGAAGCACCGGAGTTGAGGAGGTCAAGAAGAGTGCGTGTGCCTAACAGAAGATACTCCACCCCTGAGTGGACATACCTGGCGACAGATGGCTTCGAAGCCAGTGACAGGGAGGATCCGAGCGGTGGTGGTGTCCAGTTCTGAGCCCATCGTAACAGTGGAGATACGACTGTTAGTACCCGGAGTTGAACAAGAAGGGTCACTGACATTTATGCTTCCCCGACCTCCCCGCCTCAGCAAGATAAAGGACATGTTTCTCACAGAATTGCAATTCCCCGATTTTGGTACAAAGATATCCGCCGCAGAAGAGCACAATCTTCATCTGGAAATATTGAATTTTGCTGTTGAAGCTGCAGGCGAGCGCCTGATAGTGGATGCTTAAAAGACTTTGTAAATAAGCGTGAAGAAAAGAAGATTACCTAGCGCCTAGGAAGCAGAGATTCTTAGGGACACTCCCTGAGATGATGGAGAAGGGCTAGGGTTGTCTGTATTTGAACTAAAAAGAACTTTGGCGGAAAGGGTTGTCAGCTTCCTGTTGCGTGGTTCTCAGGACAAAAGGAGAAAAAAGAGACAGTAAAGGAGCGAAAAAGAAAGGAACTTTGTGCTGAGTTGAGAGAGAACCACACTATCTGACGAAATGGAGGCCGGTACCCAGAACCGCAGAGCGAAATGTATAATAGGTACACTAATAGTAGGAGTGATAATACTAATAGCTTTAGTGGTAACAGTCTCTTATGTAAAGGGACGTGAGGAGGAGGCAAAGGTAACTGATGTGGCATCTGCAGAAGCGCTTACACCTACCATTGCTGGTGAGAAAGGGGAAAACACACACGAGAAAGCGTTATTGGCTGCAGAAGCCCGCAGGTTACACGTGGATGAGTCCCAAGGTGACTTTAGGTCAAATGCTTATGCTAAATTATTGTATGAATACGTGGATGCCATGGAGGTTAAGGACTGTTACGTCTGCATGCAGTTGCCGGCTTCTGTAGATGAAGGCATTCGATATCATCACCTCCCGCTGACATATGGCATTACATGTAGCTTGTTGCTTAGTATATTTTATGGGAGAGATAGTTTTGACTATTATTTCTCCAATTATGATGCAGTGTTACCAGAAGTCCCAAATTATAAACAAATGAATAAGTGGGACTACTGGAAGAGTGAAGAAAGGTTGGCAAAGTTTTTCATTCCTTGGATTACTTTAGATACTTCACATGCCCGCAGAAATAACCTGACATGTAAGGTGTCAGAAGTCGAGAAAAAGTTCATAGGGCAGGTGGATGATCGGAATAGGAGACAAAAGATTTTGAAAAAATCAGGACAATGGAAAACAGATTGGACCGAAGAAGAAAAGGCACACAAGAGAAAGGGTAGTAGTGGTCCAATAGCTTTAGATAGAACGCAGAGAGGAAAGTTATGTCTTCATAGAGCCAAAACGTATTATGAAAATGTATACGTGGGAGAGGTTAGCTGTGAACATGCTTTCAATTTGGAGTACTACACCAAAGACTTCCTGAAGGGAATGCAAGTGATTCCTAACGTATATTTTGTATGTGGGAGAAATGCCTACGTGAGGCTACCCGATAATTGGTATGGCTCATGTTACTTGGCAATTATCTTCCCTAAAATATATCATGCCCAAGACTTAGAGATCATTGAGGGCAAGACATCATCGAGAGGAAGGAGAGATGTGAGTGCAGAAATGGTTGGAGATGTCTTTGGAGCTGTGTTCCCACTTCTGGGATTAGCTCTTAATGATGTTAAAATTAGACGGCTAGCAACAGTCGTAGACAGGTTGTCTGCCAGCACTGCTCAGTCCTTAATGCTAGTAGAAGGAGAGATGCAATCGATAAGGGCTATGGTTCTTCAAAACCGCCTTGCGTTGGATGTCCTATTAGCAAAAGAGGGCGGAGTCTGTAAGGCTTTGAAGGTCCAAGAATGTTGTACTTACATTCCAGACAATTCAAAGCCCCTTGAGAAAGTTATTAGAAATATAACTGATATTCACAAGGAGATTGAAGACCTGAGCAGAGAAAATGTCTGGGAAAAGGTGGGCCAAGGAATGAGTGAAGCTGGAAGCTGGCTCACCGCCTTAGGCAAAAGCTTTGTGTGGAAAATACTAAAACCTATCATCATAATATTGATCTGTGGAATCGTGTTATGGGGTTTGGTGAGGGTATTTAAATGGAACAAAGCCAGAAGGTCAGCGAGGGCTCAGAGAAAACAGCTGCAGAGATTGGCTGCCATACAAGATAGTCAGTACCGGAGTCTGAGGGCTCTGGAAACTCAGAAGCGAGTTATGCTAGCAATCACCGCAGTTTAAATATTTAGTGATGACCCCGAGAGGTCATCAAAGGGGGGAACTGAGAGAGCGCAAACTGACCAAATTGTAGAAATGCATCACACTTACACGTAGTAAGCACAAATCATGAAGAGAAATGCCATGAGTGCTGATAGTAGCCACAGTTATATTCTGATGTGTAGTTAATATAGAAGTTTAAATAGAAGTGGAACTAATACAGAAATGTGTGTAGTAATAAGGTTTATTAAACGTGATTATTTCTGAATCCATGTTGTGTAGCTGCTAAAATGTAAAATGGCATACGGAAACGTTGAACGTGGTAGGCCTCAGGGCCAGAGCTAAGAGGGAGGGGAAAGGAGAGTAAATTGCGCAATGTGGATTGCACTAATGTTTAGTAATAATGAGTAGGTTTGATTTATAGATGTGTTCACTTAATCAGTAGAATAAGAGTATTAACATGCTAACAATTAAAGAAGAAGTTGAATATTATAAAACTGTTGTAGAGCTGGAAAGCCTTAAACGTTGATTTACACATTTTAGTCTGGGCCGGGGAATGTTGCAACGCGGTTGGAAAACCATGAGAATTGGGATTTGGCTCCAAATGTCTGTCTGGAAGAGAAAAGGGGGTATTCAATTATTAATAATGAATAGAAGCCTGTTCTTGAAATGGACCAGACATGGAGGAGGGTTCCGGAATGTTTAAGGGGTATCAGCGGGCCGGAGAAGCGTCTGAGAAACAAGGTCGACTCTGACCACAAGGCCTCATCATGGAAAAAGCCAGAAGCTACACCACGTGAGGGGCGTCTCGCGAGGGGCGTCCTAAATGTTGTTGTGTTTTTGTATTAGGGACAGCACCCCTGGGTGGAGTTAGAGCAGAAGCCTGAGGACCCTTTAGAGAGCGGATGGGTAGGCAGAGAGGGGCCATGATTGGAGGACTTTAGGTTTTCACCAAGAGACGGAGAGTGGGTGACTTCCTTTGGGGGCCATTCACTGCTGACACCTTTTGATAGGTTGGGACCTGGTTAAGTAGGGATACCATCTAGAGCAGGGTAGGGACAGCCTAACCTGTATTTTCCCTCCGCCTGTAATGACCGACAGATTTCAATATGTGTCTATGCTAATAGCACTATTGTTTTTAGAATTGGTATTGGTAATTTCCGTTGTTCGTCTGAGGGCTTTCAGAGAACACATGTACGTAGTTGGGCCTGTGTATCTGGTTAATCTCATTTTGAGATGCTTGTATCTGCAACTTATCTTGACTTTATAATAAACCTTTGAAAGCTAGAAGTTGTTTGTGATCCTTTGAGCAGAGTCCTTTATTGGGAGAACTAACTTGGTAAGAGATGCACTTTCTTTCCTCAAAGACAGGCAATAAAGGTTCAGTCGACCAGACCGGGGTTTTAGATCGATAGAGATAAGGTATTGATCAAAATCTCGCCCCTTCCAGTTGTTTATGCATTATAAAGACTGATGCTTCAAATTCTTTGCCTCCGACCTGTACCATTTCTTCAACTGTCTGCACTTGTCCTAATCGGGAAAATTACATTATAGGTAATCCTTAAATTGTCCCTATTTCTAATGGTAGGTCAACAATAACACGAACACTATACCTAATCCTAAAACGAGTGCTAAACTGTCCTCATTTCTTTGCGATGATTTCACATAACCATTTATTTTACTTCTTTCTATTTAATTTAAACTAAGTTTAAAAAATGTTTGCCAAACTCATACCCTAAATCAATTTTTTAGGTTTTTCTTTTTTACTGTTATTTATTTAAATACAATAATTTAATGTGAAATGCATTAAAGTATTTTTACTGCTACATGTGCTGTAATTAACGAGTTAATAAAATGTAGTTGTCTATTTTAGTTATATTCAAAATGATTGGGATGGCACTCGTTAACACTAAATTAATTTAAATATTCTTTTTTCGCTACATACTTTAAGTCACAATTTTGTAATTAATGAAAATAATATTGGCTTGATTAGCATTCGAATTAATGAAATTATTGAAGTTTTTCTCATACAATGCCCCTTTAAAAGTGCTTTTAAACATGTTATCTATTTAACTTTAAAGGTGTTGCTCTATTTTTTTATAATAATTTTAGGTAATAGGCAAGAAGAATATGTTAGAAAAAGAGTGGATCCGAAGTAACGATGTAGAACCATCAAGACACTAAAATAGAGAAAAACGGATTCAGTGCTTTTCTCAGGCAAGGAATTCAGGCATCTGAGTGTTCTGACACTTTGATGATTCATTTTTCCAATACCATGCAAAAAGATTGATAACTCCTCAGCCAATAGACTTTCTTTCATGAATTAAAAGCTTTTCAAAGGCCATTTGGGGTTCATCGGTAGTCCACTCCATTTGAATGCCCATTCACATACACCACTCCTATTCCAACACCCTAAACCTTGCCTAACACTGCCAGTCAACATTTTAGGAAAAACAGAAATACTGTATAATCTTTCTAGAATTTTAAAACCTTATTAACACTCTCAAAGAACACAGTCTTTTTGAGCTGTTTCTATAATTCCATATTTTCTATTAACGTTTTAAAGTTGTCTCCCTGGATGGCGCTAGGGCAAATACCTTTTTTTCTTCATCCTAATTTAAAAAAACAACATATGTATTACACAATATTGTAATTTTGTATGTTTCTTTTGTTTCATTCTTATATATTTCCACCATTCTGACTATTGTTTCTCCGAAATGTTTAAATTGTCATTATAGTACAGAATGCTTCGGCTCGATAACCTTGGGGAACAAATGTCTCCTTTGTAAATTACAGTTGTAGCTCTCTAGGTCTGATTATTTTTATTGGGTTTGTTGTCTTGGAAAATCAATACAAAATATACAGGGAATGAAGGATGCTGTCGCTCACACTGTTGTCATCATCCATAATACAAATCATTAAACCAAGAACAGTGGTTCCCACTGCGGGTAAGTTACATACATGTTCCAGGAAGCATGGTCCTATCTCGCTGAGATGGGGCTCCTCGGTGTTGTACTGCTTCTCCAAGTCTCGTACGAAGCCCATCTGGAACCGGTAAATGTCTTCAATGTTGCCAAATATGACCTTCAGCTGCTCGTCGCTGAACATGTCCCGCCGCTTCCGGCACTGCTTCAGGTAACCCTGGAAGAAGATCAAAGATGGAAGAAGGTAAGAGAAGGTCTCAAGAGGACATCTAACCACAAACAGTGCCCCTGCCCCATCAATTAGAGGAAATACTGCAAGAAAGTGCAGGACGCACTCTCTGGTCATTGAGACAAGCATCCCTGTCTGGAAGATGAGCTTTGAGGATGTGGTACCTTTAGGCATCGATTGTGGGAATTTGTTGTCTGTCTAGACTGACCACCTCAGATATGTTCCTGATTTTAGAACCTCACTCTTTGCAGGTCTGTGAGATTCAGCTGAGACAATCTGAGATACCAAGGCAAGAAATCTCAAACAAAGCGAAACCTGAAACACCGAAAAGTTGTACCTATAGTGCACCACTCCTCTCGATGGAAGGAACTCTCCTCGATTGGATGGATGGCGCCAACGAAATTGGGATAACATTTTTGTATCACTATAGCTCAGTGCAAGCGTTACAAGGAATGTACTACAATAACTTTTTTTGCTGCCATTCTTCTCCCTTTGCACTGCGTCTTAACTCAACATCTGGATGTTGAGTACTCCGCTTTTGCTGTCACTCCCTACCTTCCCAATCTTACTTCGACAACCACACGGTCCTTTTCAAAGACTTCCATGCTTACATATATTCTTTCGCACTCGAGCATTCCCAATTCATTCCTTCAAGCCCTTCCTGACGCTCTCCCAGGCATGCTTCCATCTCTCACATCCAGCTGTCACCATGCATGCTTCCATTCTGCCCCCTCCAGGTCTCCCTGTGCAAGCCCCCATTCCACCCCCTCCAGGTCTCCCCGTGCATGCCTCCATTCCACCCCCTCCAGGTCTCCCCGTGCATGCCTCCATTCCACCCCCTCCAGGTCTCCCAATGAATGCCTCCATTCCATCCCCTCCAGGTCTCCCAGTGCATGCCCCCATTCCACCCCCTCCAGGTCTCCCCGTGCATGCCCCCATTCCACCCCCTCCAGGTCTCCCCGTGCATGCCTCCATTCCACCCCCTCCAGGTCTCCAAATGAATGCCTCCATTCCATCCCCTCCAGGTCTCCCTGTGCAAGCCCCCATTCCACCCCCTCCAGGTCTCCCCGTGCATGCCCCCATTCCACCCCCTCCAGGTCTCCCCGTGCATGCCTCCATTCCACCCCCTCCAGGTCTCCAAATGAATGCCTCCATTCCATCCCCTCCAGGTCTCCCTGTGCAAGCCCCCATTCCACCCCCTCCAGGTCTCCCAGTGCATGCCTCCATTCCACCCCCTCCAGGTCTCCCAGTGAATGCCTCCATTCCACCCCCTCCAGGTCTCCCAGTGAATGCCTTCATGCCACCCCTCCAGGTCTCCCATGCATACCCCCATTCCACCCCCTCCAGGTCTCCCAGTGCCTGCCTCCATTCCACCCCCTCCAGGTCTCCCAGTGAATGCCTCCATTCCACCCCCTCCAGGTCTCCCCCTGAATGCCTTCATGCCATCCCCTCCAGGTCTCCCAGTGAATGCCTTCATGCCATCCCCTCCAGGTCTCCCAGTGAATGCCTCCCTTCTGCCCCCTCCAGGTCTCCCAGTGCAAACCTCAATTCCAACCCCTCCAGGTCTCCCTGTGCATGCCTCCCTTCTGCCCCCTCCAGGTCTCCCAGTGCAAACCTCAATTCCAACCCCTTCAGGTCTCCCCGTGAATGCCTCCATTCTGCCCCCTCCAGGTCTCCAAGTGAATGCCTCCATTCTGCCCCCTCCAGGTCTCCCAGTGAATGCCTCCATTCCACCCCTCCTGGTCTCCCAGTGCATACCCCCATTCAAACACCTCCAGGTCTCCCCTGTGAATGCCTCAATTCCGCCCCCCCCCAGGTCTGCCAGTGCATACCTCCATTCTACGCACTCCAGGTCTCCCCATGCATGCCTCCATTCCACCCCGTCCAGGTCTCCCCGTGAATGCCTCCATTGCACCCCCTCCAGGTGTCCCCGTGAATGCCTCCATTTCGCCTCTTTCAGGTCTCCCAGTGCATGCTTCCATTCAGCCCCCTCCAGGTCTCCCCGTGCATGCCTCTATTCCGCCCCTCCAGCTGTCCCAATGCATGCTTCCATTCCACCACCTTCAGGTCTCCCAGTGAATGCCTCCATTCCAACCCCTCCAGGTCTCCCAGTGCATGCTTCAATTCTGCCCCCTCCATGTCTCCCCTTGAATGCCTCCATTTCATCCCCTCCAGGTCTCCCCGTGCATGCCTCCATTCCACCCCCTCCAGGTGTCCCGTGAATGCCTCCATTCCACCCTCTCCAGGTCTCCCCGTGCATGCCTCCATTCCACCCCCTCCAGGTGTCCCTGTGCATGCCTCCATTCCACCCCCTCCAGGTCTGCCAGTGATTGCCTCCATTCCACCCCTTCCAGGTCTCCCCGTGCATGCCTCCATTCCACCCCCTCCAGGTCTCACAGTGCATGCCTCAATTCCACCTCCTCCAGGTCTCCCTGTGAATGCCTCCATTCCACCCCCTCCAGGTCTCCCCGTGCATGCCTCCATTCCACCCCCTCCAGGTCTCTACGTGCATGCTTCCATTGCGCCCCTCCAGGTCTCACTGTGCATGCCTCCATTCCACCCCCTCCAGGTGTCCCGTGAATGCCTCCATTCCACCCTCTCCAGGTCTCCCCGTGCATGCCTCTATTCCGCCCCCTCCAGCTGTCCCAATGCATGCTTCCATTCCACCACCTTCAGGTCTCCCAGTGAATGCCTCCATTCCAACCCCTCCAGGTCTCCCAGTGCATGCTTCAATTCTGCCCCCTCCATGTCTCCCCTTGAATGCCTCCATTTCATCCCCTCCAGGTCTCCCCGTGCATGCCTCCATTCCACCCCCTCCAGGTGTCCCGTGAATGCCTCCATTCCACCCTCTCCAGGTCTCCCCGTGCATGCCTCCATTCCACCCCCTCCAGGTCTCCCCGTGCATGCCTCCATTCCACCCCCTCCAGGTCTCTACGTGCATGCTTCCATTGCGCCCCTCCAGGTCTCACTGTGCATGCCTCCATTCCACCCCCTCCAGGTGTCCCCGTGAATGCCTCCATTCCGCCTCCTCCAGGTCTCCCCGTGAATGCCTCCATTCTGCCCCCTCCAGGTCTTCACATGAATGCCTCCATTCCACCCCCTCCAGGTCTCCCCGTGCATGCCTCCATTCCACCCCCTTCAGGTCTCCCCGTGCATGCCTCCATTTCATCCCCTCCAGGTCTCCCCGTGCATGCCTCCATTCCACCCCCTCCAGGTGTCCCAGTGAATGCCTCCATTCTGCCCCCTCCAGGTCTCCCAGTGAATGCCTCCATTCCACCCCCTCCAGGTCTCTTTGTGCATGCTTCCATTCTGTCCCCTCCAGGTCTCTACGTGCATGCTTCCATTCTGCCCCCTCCAGGTCTCCCTGCGCATTCCTACATCACCCTTTCAGCTCCCCACTTCTTCCTACTCTTATTCTAGACACTCCAGCCCTCCAAACCATACTTTAATCCATCCATCACTAGCTCTTCCCATCTATGCCCGCAGCTGGTTTGATCCATAGTACCCCCGCCCGCTTTCCGATGCCTGCTTCCGTCATCCCACTGTCCCCAACTGTCTATCAATCTTTCACCATTACCTCTGTTGCTCCCCTCCCAATTGCCACATCTTAACAAGGATTGAAGGAAGAAAGGTGAAAAGATAGTAAACACCACCAACCCCCAGACCACCCTCGCCCCAACCCTTCCACTCTTACCCCAGTGCCTTATTAGAGCCAGTGGCTTCCGGTGCTCGGCACCAGCACTTGATTGTCAACACTAGCAGTGATGACAGTCTGCCACTTGGTGGCACTGTCTGGCTAATTTAGAGATGAGCAGAACAGTTATCAATTAATTTTAATGAGACTAATACCTATTGCACAAGCCTTTCTTACAGCTTTGAGGGCCTGGATAGTCTGAATTGTCACAGTGTAGCTGTGTAGGTACTGCCATTGGCAGCACTGGAAGGGGCATTGGGTGGTGCAAGCTGCAGTGGTCTCCCGACCAGTGGCATCTTAATACATGGGCATGCTGGGCAGGTGCTCGCGGGCCCCACATGCATAGGGTCCCGATGCAGACCAGAATTTAACTCGAATTGTCCGTTAAACATTTCTACTCCTGTGAGTGATTGTCTAGGCAGGGCCCAGTGCACTGATTTGCCCGGGGCCTATAATGCTGTTAAGACGGCCCTGCTCCCGACGAGGGCCCTGGCACTTATTCTTTTACAAATTAAGCACTGTCTTACCCCATTACTACTGAAGTGGTTGAAAAGCTGCCTGACGATAAATCACAAAGCATGAAAGATAGCCACAAAACAAATACCACAACCACATTAGCCATAATAGCATTCAAACACTAATCCATATTTATTTAATCATATGCTCTTACTGCGTGAGGGGGCAAACGGTGAAAATAACTTTTCATCCTGTACCCCAAGCCCTACCTCCTCTTTTGTATAAATCTTAATCTTTTGTGGGGAAACGAATCTGTAAATGAAATTAGGAAGCAAGCTCAAACATTTCCTAAGTCAGGGTTCCAGGGTAAGGTGACATGAAATGTGAGTGCTGGGCATTAACGATATTTTTCAATGTGGCCCTAAGAAATGGGGAAAGACTGGTCCCACCTATCAGGTTAGTGATAAAACATGAAAATACCTTTGGCTGCTCTGTTACAGTGCCACAAAAAACTGAACATAATGTTGACCACTGTATCAAGGCAATTACAAAGCAAAATGGCAGCACATTCCTTTTTAAAACTAATATATTTTCAAAATGTGCTCACAAATTTGAGTGCTGGAAAAAAATCCTGTATTTTCGACTGTTTTCAAGAGCAGCAGAAATGAGGGTTGTGGGAATGTAAATGTGCCTGCCCGGCTCTCTACCAAGGGGCACTGAGGCTTAGCGGATAGCGCGTTGAGGCTGCCTGCAGGCATCCATGCACCATAAGTGTGATTGCTGTCACCAGGCAGAGCAGATGTGCCTGAGGTCAGTGCAGCAAGAGATTCTGCTTCAGCCATAGAAAGGGATATGGAAGCCTGCAGTGACATGATGCCAACAGGGACTAAACATTGAAAAGCACAACCAGCAGACAGCATGAACACCAATGTGGTGGAAACTAGATCTCTGTGCCTTACCATCATGATCCCCACCCGGGGTGGGCGGACAGCACGGGGTGGGCGGACAGCATGGTCTGTCCATGGAATTCATCTCTTCCTCCCAGACCCCTCAACTTCAGCAGCACAACTTGATGCACTAAGAATGTTGTGTTATGATCAACCAAACTTCACCTTTCGTTGGGCAGATGTGGAATTATGGGGTCCATTATAGGTACCAGCTAAAATGAGAGCCCAAGCCATGTCCTATGGTACGCACAATTTCAATATCCCGTAAGCCGTGGAACATAGCTGGGCGTTCCACCCACCACTACTTCAAAGTATATGAGTTTGGATGCCTGGAGATTGGAATAAGAAATTGATTCCTTTAGGTACTGGTAACTCAGGACTAACTCTGAGTAGGTCTGTGATCTGCTAGTGCACACCAGTCAGACCCCCCAGGATATAGCGGCATGGATTAGCAAATTTAGCAGCACAAATATGGAAATTTAGCGGGACAAATATGGAAATTTACAAAAGTGCCGATTTCGCGGTTTGCCGCGAAATCCTGGAGGGTCTGACCAGTTAGACTCTGAACTAAGAAATCAAACTTATTACTAGATGTTAAATGGAAACAGTAGATTAAGAAATATTTTGTGCTACCTAGAATGGACAGTTTTATCTCATGCATGTCTGACAATACTTCAGTCATGCCTTTACATACGTTTAACACGTCAACAGAATGGGTGAATGTTTGGAGGAAGTCCAATTTCCTCACGGTATGGCCAGAAAGTACGCCCAGTAGTCGGACAAGTGCATTTAACCGCCTGGCAATGTTAAACATTGGTCTGCTACATTAGCTAGTCCTCAAAGATCGCAATGTGGCTCCTGGGAGAAGGGATGATACTGCAAGTGGCTTACTCAGTTGAGCGCCTTGGCCACGATCCAGCCTTCGGATAGCTCTGGGCGGTAGTGTGAGACAGAGAGTCTCTCTCTGTGCCTACATTACATGTTCTTGGCTTCATTTTATAGCAGACACTAGCATATGCTGCTGCGGCCATCACCGTGGTCCCGGCGTCACCAGGGTGCCGTTTGTTACCCGGTGATGGGCGCCCAACAGATGGACCTTATTGTAATTAGAGAGCGAGTACTCCAACGGATCGCAGTGTTGGAGGATGCTGAGGAGTGCGAGACAAATAATGGAGTGTTATCCTGCACAGCAAGTTATCAATGGATGCTTTCATCAGATGCGCTCACCAGCCAATGAGAGAAAAAATCAGTATGTCACTTCCTGGCGCCTTACCACGGAAATCCTGGTTCAATCTAAGTCAATAGTATCCAGAAAAAGGGTCGAAGTCAATATCCGATTTATAAAGATGAAGAAAAATAAATAATAAAATATTTAAAATTGGGAACCTTAATAAAAAAAACAACATTAGGATTGTGTTTTTATTAACAGATAACATGTAAAAGTAAATTTAACTACAGCACGATATTTATTCCCGATACAGAATCATAAAATATTGAAAACTCACAAAATAAATGAAATTTACTATAATTATGTTTTTACTATTGTTTATTTTGTACTCATAAAGGCAACGCACTGCTACACATTGCCGTTTAGAGCAAGTGTTAACTCATAGAAGGGCTGAGTCACAAAGAAAGATTTGACAATTAGAAATGTGCATTTTGTCCTTTTCCTCCTACGATTTGTGTAAATCTCGACATTTTAGGGGATGCACAAGGATGGCCAGGAATATGAATTGAATTTTTGCAAAACACAAATTTCCATGTGTGCTCCAAGTGCTTGACATCTACTCTTAGAGACTTTCTTTAACCAGGCAATCTGCAAGAACATTGGTGTTCAATTTTTTTTTTGCTTTGTAAAACAATGTTAAATGGGGATTTTGGATTTCTGACCATAAATTCAACTTTTTTTGTACTGAATTGACATGTGTCAGAGTGAAAAAGTAATGCTGTAAACTGGAAAAATGGCTTAATATAGAAGTTACCATACCAGCTTTTCTTGTGAAGATTATTTGATGGATTTATAATTACATTATTAATTCCAAAGGGCTTTAAGTACTACCACAATTTTTAAATACATTTCAACATGCTATTTTAATAAATATTATTTTAGGTTTTAATCATCATATTTATTGTAGAAGCCTTAACTTCCATAATCATTTCATCATCTTCAAACCACTTTTATTATTACTTCATTTTTAAATCATGTTTCTTGACAGGAATATGTTAACATATATGCAATGATCTCTTTAGCAAAAGTTTTGCAGCAATAACAAGGGCAAGTCCCTACAAAGAGATTTATTCCTGGATCCAATTGCAGAAGAGGTTTTTGATATTGGACTTCAACTGACGAAAAAAAAAACAGGAAAAATCTAATGATTCAATACATATGCTAATAGAAACTATT
The DNA here is from genome assembly GCF_964263255.1 of Lissotriton vulgaris. Lineage (NCBI taxonomy): Eukaryota > Metazoa > Chordata > Amphibia > Caudata > Salamandridae > Lissotriton > Lissotriton vulgaris. The sequence continues at coordinate 128,487,635 of NC_141691.1, read as the reverse complement.
AGACACCATTTATTACAATATTCACATCCAGTATTTAACTGGAATCAACCAGAAAGACCATCATAACTGATAAAAAAACGAACCTGTTTTATCCAGTACAACCGCTTTAGAAAGGTCGACTGGAATGTGAATAGTTAACGGAGGGAAACAGGACACTAGTAATAAGGCCGCATCAAAATAGACAGACCTTTGGTGGAGCCACAGAACCTTAGGAGTTGAACGGAGGACAGGAAACTCTTCGAACGATTCATCAGTAAAGACTGTGGACCAATGAATCAATGACTATTTATGTATCTTCTATACTAATATAATAAAGAGAGAGCCCAAGCCTTTGAGGTGGGTAATCTCAGGAACCACAGCACCAATCACAACACCGAATACAGCGTTGGAAAGGGCAGTTGCAGCAGAAGGACATAGACTATGCAGACTCCCTCCATATACATTAAAAAGGTAAAAGAACCGTGCCAGCAAAGTAGTCCCTTGTGGGCGTGTCTGCGTTGTGCTGTGGGCGTGTGCTGGGGGCGTGACAAACGCTGGGGGCGTGTGATACGTTCAGCCCTTCATGCCATGTCCCATATTGTGTGCTGTGGGTGTGTACTGGGGGCGTGGGCATGTACGGGGCGCAGGATTACGGGAAAAAATAGCGAGCGTTGTGCCCAATATTTCATTGTTTTTTCTTCCCAGGTTCTGTACATTCCTGCTCCGGGTGTGCTTGCCCCGCGCTCCCAGTGACGTGCACGTGCTTTACTGTATGGAGGTCAGGCATGGCGCTATTCCCAAGGGCCGGAAGGAGCGCAAACTGGGGCCATTGTGCAGGAAATGTAATCTTGCCTTAACTTCCGGTGACGCCTGAAGCGCACACTGAAGATTTTCCACTTCTGTTGCGCACAGGCCTCGCGCCACGCACATCCGGACACAAGGCCCACCTCCACGGAAATAGCAAGAAAGGGACTATCCCTCCCCCGGGAATATGTGATGATATTCCGCAAACCAACATCCCGCATACCATCACTCCGCAATTTTTATAACGCTGCACTATTACTCCGCAAAGACATCATTTCTAAAACTTTTACAACGCATATGACTTTATCACGCATGCCATTATAACGCAAATGCATGTGTGGTAAAGTCATACACATTGTAAAAGTACATTATTAAAACAACAAATATATGTTTGTATATATGTGTATATATATGTACATATATATATATATATATATATATATATATATATATACACAAACGCATTTTTTTAAATTTAATTAAAACATTTATTCTTGTAAGTTGCATTATTCATATTATGTTTCTTTATTATTTTATTTTATTACCCTTTACACCCTAAAAACGAATCCCACCCTGCTCCCTTTAAATACCCCTGTACCCCATAATCATAACCCACCCTTACTCCTGAAAATACCCCAACACCCTTAAACACTAACCCATCTTAACCCTATAAATATACCCTGTACCCAAAAACCCAAACCTATCCCTAAACCCTAAAAATACCCCTGTACCCCAAACCCCAAACCTAGCCCTGAACCCTATAAATACCCTGGTACCTCAAAACCCAAACCTACCCCTGAAGACTAAAAATACCCCTGTACCCCAAAACCCAAACCTAGCCCTGACCCCTAAAAATACCCCTGTACCCCAAAACCCAAACCTACCCCTGAACCCTAAAATACCCCTGTACCCCAAAACCCAAACCTAGCCCTGAACCCTTAAAATAACCCTGTACCCCAAAACTCAAACCTACCCCTGAACCCTAAAAATACCCCTGTACCCCAAAACCCAAACCTAGCCCTGAACCTTAAAAATAACCCTGTACCCCAAAACCCAAACCTACCCCTGAACCCTAAAATACCCCTGTACCCCAAAACCCAAACCTAGCCCTGAACCCTAAAAATACCCCTGTAACCCAAACCTAGCCCTGAACCCTTAAAATACCCCTGTACCCCAAAACCCAAACCTACCTCTGAACCCTAAAAATACTCCTATACCCCAAAACCCAAACCTAACCCTGAACCCTAAAAATACCCCTGTACCCCAAAACCCATACCTATCCCTAAACCCTAAAACTACCCCTGTACCCCATAACCCAAAACTATATCTGAAACCTTAAAATACCCAAACACCCCAAAACATATACGTCAGTACCCCAAAACATATACCCCTATACCCATACTTACCTTATCCAAACATTTTTTTTAAAACATGCTTTTAACATTCATGCATTTACAACGAATTGTAATGCCATGCGTTATAATGGCATTGCGTTGTCATGCTACTTTCCTAATGAAAGTATGCGGAGTGATGGTATGCGGAAATAAAGTTGCGGAATAATGAGTGTTTACCCTCACCAGGTAAGTACATTGGTGGCACGGCGGCCCACATCTCCAGCAACATACTCATATTTTTCCACCACCCATTTGAAAAATGCACAGGTCTCTCTCATTGATGGCCAGCATCGACATACAATTTTAGACACACCTCCCGCCACAAGTTCTAGAATTGCGAACTTTAGAGCTGGGGAGCTACGTTCGAATCTCGGCATCAGCTAAACATCCCGTGATTCCAGCAAATCGCTGGAATCTCTCCAGTACACAAAAGTCCACTTTCTACGGACTTTTGTGGACTGGAGAGTAATGTTTCTGAGCGACAGTGATCGGTAATATACGGAGGAGACTCTCATTTCGCGTTACTGCAGGCTAAAACTTTATTGATCCTGCCTGGAGACACTATACAACTTGGCATACAGAGAAAAACTATGCACATAGGTGGTTTTTCCAGCACCAGTCTACATTTGAAAGGCTATTTTATTGATCTGGACAATCGATATCCAGACCTCGTATGATTCGTCCTACTTGAATAAACGTGATTTTCAAACCAAACTCTACTTACTTCAGGAGCCTTGAAAAAGTCACGAATGGCGACGAAACACGTGTCAACTGTGGTGAAGATTGCTTGCTGGACAAAGTGTTTATGTGTTGCTGTATTAAATATTTTGGTTACTATGAGGCCAGACGGCTCTCACTGGGAATAGTAGAGTGGCTGTAGAGTCTTGAGTCACTCTTTTACTCTCCGTTGGTTCACAGATGTACATTCAATCGTCACATGTGGGCCCACTCCTTTCGGCATTCTTATGGGTATGTGATCTCCTTCCTACTGAAGTGTGTGTCAGGCTGCTATCAGATAACACTCAAACTCATTGTCTACAGTGTGAATAATAAACAGATCTAATTTTAATTCTAGGGGAACTAAAGGACATCACTCAACCGTATGGTCTGGCTTGCTTCTGACAAACCGATCGATATCTCATTCGAGGGCAGCCATTCATATGCCGCTGATTTACAGATCTTTGCTCCATTATAGGGCTACCATGAGATGTCATTTGAATGCAGGGTCTGGCACACTGATCCCATAGAAGCGTCGGTTTCATTCTAGGGTGAGCATGGTATGTCACTTTAACGCAAGGTCTGGTGCGCTGATAACATTCTAATTTAATTCTCATTCCAGTGGGACCCAAAGACCGCTTGATGAGGAAAAGGTCCACGAGGATAGAAGACAACTGAAATAGGGCAGCTACGAAGAGAATTTTAATCAGCTTGCAGTAAGTCAGCCTGACTCCAATGAAGTGTGTAGTACACCTGCAGTAAGTTGCTGCACTTGCAGTCCCCGAGGGTCCAGGATTGTTGTGCTTGCAGTACCAGATCCCGTACAAGCAGTTTTCACCATGATCATATCGCCAGGTCACTTCTGTTGGCTGCTTTCCACAACTTCCAAATGACACACAATGGTGGCGGTGTACTGTTCTTTATTCTTTGGAGCTTCCAGAAGCCTTTGTCATGGTGTGACCTAACCGGGATCATCTCCAACCTATAGGAGGAAATTATCAGGAACTTCTACTGCTGCTTTCCTTCCATCAAAACAGCTATGGTGTCCACTCGCCCCACTGTTCCTCTTAAAAGACAAGCACAGAGGGCCTCAGAGATCATGTCATATGCTATGTTTATTTAACAGCCCTTGCATACCTCATTCATTCTTTCCTTTTTCCATCCTACACATCTGTGGATGATACTCGGCTGGTCATTTGTCTAGATGTTTAATGCTTAGAGTATGTCTCAGGCATAATTCCAAAATTGCCTTAAGTCACTGCCCAACTGGACGAGCTTGAATTCCGTCATGCACGCTGCCTATAAGACCAAGACACTCACTGCTCACAATCCTGCAGTGATTGGCCCGATTCTTGGTGGCCCGGTGGGAAGGGTCCCTACCCAGTCCCACCTGCATCCACACACAAGATTGGCTTCATCATAGACAATAATATTGTTCATCTGGAGCCTTAAATTTCTAAATCTTCTTAATGATATCTTTGAATCACCGCAAAACTGACATCAAAGCGGCAGTCGCCTCTTGTTTGGACTATGGAATTTCAGTGGCTTTGGGGCTCATCGAGAACACATTGGCCAAACTTGAAATCTTCAAAGATGTGGTGGCCTGCATCAGTTGGAGCAAAGTGGATGATCAGACTTACAATACGAGGACTAGTTTTGTGTTTCAATACTCCTCTGAGTCTGTAAAGCGTGCAGGTAGGAACAAAAAGCGCACATTTCAAGTAGTAGTGTTTACTTGACTTACTTTTTCGGGATACAGAATTACTACCCAGTCTCAAAACTAACACCTTTATGGCCCTGATAACTGTGGGGTGCCCTATTTCTAGGTCTGGCGTATGTCAAGACCTTTGGTTCTTAATAAAAAATATATATACTATGCTGTAGTGTTATTCACATTTTTCTTCTGCCTATCTCAGCCTACAGCAGAGGTCTTCAAACTTTTTGATGCCGAGACCCCCTTGTAAAACCTTTTTAGGGGTAAGGACCCCCTTCCGACAAAAGTTTCTAGAAACTGGTACTCCTCATCATCATCTTTTGACAACCATAAATGCGCCTTAGACCTCATCACATCCATCCATCATTCATCCACCCACACTTTCACACATCCATCCATCCTTTCATCCTTCCATCCATCCATCCATCCTTCATCCATCCACACTTTCATCTTTCCATCCATACATCCATCCTTTACCCCTCCACCCTTCCATCCATCCACCCATCATTCATCCACCCACCTTTTCACACATCCATCCATCATTCATCCATGCAACCTTTTATCCATCCATCATTCATCCGTGCAACCTTTTATCCATCCATCCATCCATCCACCCTTTCATCCTCCCATCCTCCCTCCCATCCATACAGCCATCTTTCATCCATCCACCCTTTCATCCATACATCCATCCACCCACCCTTTCAACCATCCATCCACCCATCATTCATCCCCCCACCTTTTCACACATCCACCCATGCATCATTCATCCATCCATGCAACCTTTTATCCATCCATACATCCATCCATCCTTCATCTGTCCACCCTTTCATCCTTCCATCCATCCACCCTTTCATCCATCCATCCTTCATCCGTCCACCCTTTCATCCTTACATCCATACATCTATCCTTCATCCATCTATCCTTCACCCATCCACCCTTCACCCATCCACCCTTTCATCCTTACTTCCATAAATCCATCCTTCATCCACCCACCCCTTCATCCTTCCATCCATACATCCATCCTTTACCCATCCACCCTTCCATCCATCCACCCATCATTCATCCACCCACCTTTTCACACATCCATCCATGCATCATTCATTCATGCAACCTTTTATCCATCCATACATCCATCCACCCTTTCATCCATCCATCCACCCATCATTCATCCCCCCACCTTTTCACACATCCATCCATGCATCATTCATCCATGCAACCTTTTATCCATCCATACATCCATCTACCCTTTCATCCTTCCATCCATCCATCCTTTATCCGTCCATCCTTGCATCCATCCATCCACCCATCATTCATCCCCCCACCTTTTCACACATCCATCATTCGTCCATGCAACCTTTTATCCATCCATATATCCATCCACCCTTCCATCCATCCATCCTTCATCAGTCCACCCTTTCATCCTTCCATCCATCCACCCTTTCATCCATCCATCCACCCTTTCATCCATCCATTCATCCTTCATCCGTCCACCCTTTCATCCTTACATCTTTCCTTCATCCATCTATCCTTCACCCATCTATCCTTCACCCATCCACCCTTTCATCCTTCCATCCATACATCCATCCTTCATCCATCCACCCTTTCATCCATCCATTCACCCATCATTCATCCACCCATCTTCTCACACACTAATCCATCCATCATTCATCCATGCAACCTTTTATCCATCCATACAACCTTTTATCCATCATACATCCTTCATCCATCTACCCTTTCATCCATCCACCCTTTCATCCATCCACCCTTTCATCCATCCACCCTTTCATCCATCCACCCTTTCATCCTTCCATCCACCCTTTCATCCATCCATTCATCATTCATCCACCCACCTTTTCACACATCCATCCATCCTTCATCCTTACATCCATCCATCCACCCATCATTCATCCACCCACCTTTTCTGTGCCTCTCTCATGGGGGGTGGTCAGTATCTCTCTGCTCTTCTTCCTTCTTTCCCGATCATGGGAGGGCATCTCTGTGCCTCCCTGCTGGGGGCGGGGGACGTGTGATGGGACTCACAGCTCCAGGCACGCAATATGCATTGACCTCAAAGGGCTACACTACAGCCTGCTCCCCCAGCCCCCCTCCGCCCCCCCCCCCCCCACCTCTCCTCCTCCCCCAGCTCGAAACGGCTTCAGGGACACACACACACACAGCCACACTCGAGTACTTGACAGGTCTTTAGAAGACCTTTTACTTGTTAATGAGGCTTTGATATTTTTCACACCTCGGTGTGAATTAGGCCTCTGGCATGAACACCCTCGATCAGCCCACCGCCAGGAACTGCGTGCTCTGGCAGAATCTGCGACCCCCTTCCAAGGACTCCACGACCCCCCTGGGGGTCGCGCCCCACAGATTGAAGACCTCTGGCCTACAGTATTAGGTACAGGGTCAGCCCACTTCTGCCATTGGCTTACCTGACCTAGAGTGACGACATTCTGCCCTAGCACAATGTGCACATTCGTATAATAAGTAGTCCCCTTCAGTGACAAAGATTACTGGGGCAACGTGTGTTTTCACGTAAAAAGTATACACGTTTTGGCTTTTAGGCAACGTTTGTTCTCCTACAATGCATTTCTTCATATGAAAAACCTTCACAAACAAATTAATCATTGGTAAAGCCAGACGTCAGTAGCCAACACCAGGCCTAAGTTGTACTCAAAAACTCATATAAGACGTAATGCTACCGTTCAAGTTGTATTGTCATGTCCACCCACTGCAGACACTGCCCAGTTCACAAAAAACTGCCACATTTAAGGCATAGATGCATGATTATGGGTAACTTAAAGTTGCATCTTGTTTGGGATTAACAATTACCACAAAAGTTCCATATTGAATTCTAAAAAACTGTAGCTCTTTGTGCATACATCTGAGATTCAAGTGCAAAATATTCCAAGGGTGGAACAGCTGACGTTTGACAGAGACAGTGAGGGTGCAAACATGCCTTAATTTTTGTGCACCTAGAAAATACTTTCCATGTGGACAAATCCCTTTTCTACACCACCTTATATGTAAAAATGTAGGGGATTTTTTTTCACACCTAATTTGCTCATGTAGTCAAGCCTTTTTACTAGGGGTGGGTGTAACTGGCGTAATTCTATCTAGCGTGATTACTCGTAATTACCGCAAAATTACTCGTAATTAGGCGTAATTACGTGAGAAGTGTGATCCAGCATTTAACGCTATTTTATTAGTGCAAAAGGCACCCTTGCATCCAAAATGGCCCGAGGAGGCACATTGAGCAATAAAAAATAGCACTAAATGCTGAAGGACATGAACAGGAGTAGCCAGCAACCCCTCGCTCTATCTTAGCTCATTGTTCCGTGCTTCTGCAGTCAGGTTCTTACCCCAAATTACTCTTAATTACTCAAATTGGCTAACTCATGTAATTTCTGTAATTTCACATCACACGAGTAATACTTAATTACTGAGATTAATCTAATTATTCCAACATAATTAAAAAAAAAAACCCCACCTAATTTTTACTAGTAATGATAAATGTGCAAATTTGATGATGAAAAAAATACTTAAAATATTGAGAAATGCCCTTCAATGTTGGTGGTTTTCATCACTTTTCCAATGGCCTCAGCTCTACCCTCTTATTGCTGTGTTAAATCTGACAACTTGCATTCTTACAGTGTTTGCTACTTGCATCTGCGTGGGTCGGTTGATCAATTTTCTGTTTATTTGATTTTGTATGATTTGAGATCCTTTCACTGGATCAGAATACATCCTTTGCACTAGCAGATAAGATTTTTTGTGCAAATAAATGAAGGCACCATGGGGCAGCAAGGTTGTTTGACTTGGATCTTAAAAACAGCACTGCTCATTTTAACTTCAAATTTTCTATTTATAAAGAGAAATATTCATATGTTCATAACGTGGGCGTAAAAGTAGGTACTTTTTATGGATTCTACAAATATATTTAAAGGAAGTTTGATGTTGTTCTACCTCTGGCATAAATCAAAGTTTGTTTACGCTCGCCTAGTTTTGCGTTTCCGCTTGCTAAGGAGTAAATAACTACATTTGCCTATTATTTATTTGTGTTTTTATCTCAGTGTGCTTGTGTAGGTGTTTGTCTGTGGGTGAGACTATATTAAAATATTGTTCCTACGCTTCACATTTCCTTCCTTTCAGTGGATGGAGCGAATTCATTCAGCGACACATTAGGCTCGATCCGCTAGGCCCCAAGCAGGAAATACAAGGTCGCGGAATCGTTGTTTTCCAGTAAATTTAATTTTGCTGCAGACATCCATGTCAGCTTTGCTATGTTCATTCAGAGTCTGGAAGCGGGGACTGGCAGATAATGTAATAGCGCCCAGATTGGATGGCGGAAAAATCCCACAAACCCGCTCAGGAGTCCTATTTGTGTAATCCCTACAGCAAAGTAATCTGCTGCTTTAAGATCTTCACTTTAAAGATAATTTTTATACATACGTATTACACTGTGACTTCGAATGGTGAAATACCTGGAAATGTTGTGATATAACTTTTTAGCCTTGAGAAAGCCCTGGCGCTACTCGCCAAATAGGGTGAAACACGTGTCGGCTGTCCTCTATTCTGTGTTCAATAAAGCTATGAAAATCTATATCCAGAACGGAATTCTTAAAGGAGATGAATGAACAAAATATGTAATAACTGAGTTTGTTATTAAACCACATATAAAAGGATGGATTTATCCGTACTATATTAAACTCCAGCTATTCAAAATACAAAGGAACGTATGCTCAAACCCAGTTTCAACATAATTTCAGTGGCCCTGGGTATAATAAATCGTAGGCTGTTCAGATCAGGTTGACCTCTACTTGGCTTGGGTTAAAGGGAACAATGATTGCGATCCTAATAATCATTATTCTAATAAGGCACACCATAGCTTGAAACCCTTATATATCAGGCGAGTTGAGGTTTGTTCATCTGGAGTGTGTGCAGAGGTGCATCTCTGCCTCAGGGCACTGAAGACAGTGCAGAGGAGGCTGTCACCTTAGAGCTAAGAGGAATCCCTCTGTGCCCTGCCGCGTGGCACTATGAACTTCCTTCATCTTTGTAATCGAAAGTTTATCAAAAGAAATATTCTGAGTCTCTTCAAAATTCATCCAGTCAGAATACATGATTTATTTAATTTGGCTAATGAGTACCTATATATTGTGTATATCTGTATTTGGTACGGTGGTTTTCTGAATATTCCATACATTGGTTATGCACGTGTATCATCCAATGTATAATTGTCCCAATGCCTTTAGGATACACAAAGGGTCCTTCATCAGGGCACCATTCTGGTACTGATGTGAGGAAGATGGCCAGGCTTTGGAAGCTGTAATTAAAAGCGAATGCATGTGTCTAAGGTGACTTACTGAGTTGCAGCGTCCAGGGCCCATGCCATACTAACACTGACAGACAAAGACATGACACTAAGGCGGCAAGAGGCGTTTTGTAGTAAGCATTATACAAATGTATTCAATTTAGCAATCATTCACTATAAAGAGGCATAGGACCAGAGACGGAGTGCAAGGGAACTTAGGGAAACCTACTTGGCTTCCGTAGGCTGCACTGTGGACAGAGCCCAACAGTAGGGTGACCAGGCGTCCCGGATTTGCCCGGACTGTCCCAGGTTTTCACGAGCTGTCCCAGCATTTTATGTACTTTCTTACTGCCTATTCTGTAATTCTCTGCTAAGGAGAACTGCTATTCTGTGCGCAGTGTGGAAGTAAAATTGTAGTCCTTCTATTTTTGGGAAATGTCCCAGTTTTTGGCTTTAAAATTCTGGTCACCCTACCCAACAGGCTTTTTTCAACTCCTAGCTGTCTGCGTCTGTTAATGTACTTGTGATCTTTCCGTTATGTGCCTGAGACTGAAAGAATGCACCACACAAAAGACAAACCTGTTGACTTTAACAACTTTAACAATGCTTGTTTTGCATTACCACAGGTTAAGCTGTTGTACCCCGAGTTAGTATGATATCACATAGGCTTGGTGTTGCGTGGGCATGCGTTTTGTGGCGTTTACGCACCTTGGCGCGAGCTTGTGCTGCGTCAGAGTGAGCTGCGTAGATACGTCAATTAATCAATCCATCGACGCAGGCTCGCCGTGACAGCCTTCCGCTGCTGCACAGACACTGCCTAAGAAGAGGAAATGTCCCCGAGGAGGCGTGGCGGGTTCCGGCAGAACAGGCAGACTTGTTCAGACCAGTAGGGATGCAGGGGGTCGATGACTGGCTGCTTGATACCAACAAACAGGCAAAACGAACTGAATGCCAATAAAGTACATGATGTTCCTTCTTCCAGAGGGACGAAAACCTGGGTGAATACACCTTCCACAGCAGAGGGGAGCTTCAACAAGCATGTCTGACCCACCATATCCCACCTTCCTTTGCAACACCATCACATTACATGTAGGAGTCAAGTACCGGGCATGCAATGCTTGCCAACTAGGGGTTCAGACTTGTACATTTAGATAAAACTGAGCCTAGACCGATACAGATTTCCACCAAACCGTGGAACGTTACACAGATCTTTTTTAATGACTTTTTTTATGTGATCATGATTTTTGTGTTTTTACTGCGCGCACAATACGGGTTGATTGCATTATTTTATCCCTGGTTATATTATTGTATTTTGGTTTTTAACTTTTATGGAATTCTTGCTGAATAAAGTTTAACAACAACATATACACTGTCTTGGAGATGTTTTCAGTTCCTGAAACCGGCCAAATTTCCTTTTAATGGGGGTCCAAAAAGTAGTTCTTCTTCGCTGACTTCAGTAGGCCTATCCATCCATCACAAATACATTTTATTATGTGTATTACCTGCTGGCAGTCGTTAGTAGGTAGTTATAGTTAGGACCTAGTTACCATAGGAAAATCGCAACATTCTATTCCCAATAACTTTGGCACCGGTTGACGAATCTTCGCGAAATTTTCAAAACTCTTGGCCCGCTCCGGTCTGCTCCTATCTTGAAAGTTTCAGGGGAGATTTGGCAAGCGGGGGGCGAGAAAAAAGGGGGTCCCAAAACGTGCTTTCCCCATGCAATTTTCCATAGGAAACTTTAGCCGTGCCTAGAGCCAGAACTGCTGAACGGAATTACACCAAATTTGGCATAAAGGTAGATTTTGGTTCAGAAAGAACTCTTTTTGTTAAATGGTGTAAATCCGTTCAGTAGTTGCTGAGAAAATCAAATGTAAAAAACTAGTGATATCTATGGCCCCGGAGGATCCGCGGACCCTCCTGACCACGAGCTGTATTCTAATTGGCTGTCAACACTCCAAACCAGGAAGTGTTGGGAGCCATCTTGTGCCTCGGTAGAACCGAGAAGAGAGTAAGTATGTGTAATTTTCTGTAGAAGTAAGTGTGGTGGTGTGTGTATAACTGTATTTGCAAGTAAATGGATGAATGTTGGTGTGTAACAGGATGTATAGGTGTATGAGTACATATGATGAGTGAGTACATGTATGAGTGACTGTATAGGACTGTTGGTGAACGAGTGGGTGTGTGTGTAGATCTTGGAATTACTGAGTAGGTGTGTTGTAAGTGGTATTGGTATGTCCATTGTTTTGAAAATGTTAGTTTCTATTTTTGAGTGTGCGTATCAAAAGTTATATTAGGGTAAGAGGAGGTCTGCCACTCTATCGTAAGGATGATGTCATCAGTGATGTAATTTGAGATGTCATCAGTGATGTCATGAGTGATGTCACTGACCATGTAATGAGTGATGTAATATGTGATGTCATCAGCAGTGCATTGCGGGCGTGCGAGTTATAGTTAGCTGAACAAACTATAATGGGGGAATTTCAATGGTTTTGTACGAGTGAAATGTCCAACTAACTATAACGCCCCTGAAACCTAAGGTTTTTCAGTGAATTTCTAAGGTTTTTGAAATGCTAATTTCAAACTATAACGTGTCTGAAACCTATGTTAACGAACCAAGCACCTCGGTGGCAATTTTGGAGGAGAATCGTGGAAGCGGTAGTGTGCTTGGCGAGCTGCGGCCACAGGAGGGTGAAATTCTGGCCCAGATGGGACCGTGACTTCACGGAGAGACACGGAGCACTGGCACAGCGTTTCCCAGATACGCCCAAAACGTCGCGTGCAGAAGGCGTAGGGCAGCACAGAACGGTTAATCAGCCCCACAAAACTATTTTCAGGACTCTAACAGCCTTTTCCATCATCCGTCACGAAGGATGCTGGAACTTGCAGTTCCTGGGTCACCACCAATGGGGAGGATGCACTTTGAATATTAATGAGGGACTGCATTTGGCGCCAGTTTGGGGGAATAAAGGCATCTGATGAAGGAGACACTACTCCGAAACGCGTCATGCCAACACCATTCTGAATCAATAAACCTACCTGAGTACTGCCCGCTGAGTCTCCTGTCGTTTCTGTTCTGGAGGCGACTTTCTTGGATATATTTTGCAGAGCCACAGTGCAATTAAGGAGACCCGCCCTAACGAACCAAGCACCTCGGTGGCAATTTTGGAGGAGAATCGTGGAAGCGGTAGTGTGCTTGGCGAGCTGCGGCCACGGGAGGGCGAAATTCTGGCCTAGATGGGACCGTGACTTCACGGAGAGACACGGAGCACTGGCACGGCGTTTCCCAGATACGCCCTAAACGTCGGCTGCAGAAGGCGTAGGGCAGCACAGAACGGTTATTCAGCCCCACAAAACTATTTTCAGGACTCTGACAGCCTTTTCCACCATCCGTCACGAAGGATGCTGGAACTTGCAGTTCCTGGGTCACCACCAATGGGGAGGATGCACTTTGAATATTAATGAGGGACTGCATTTGGCGCCAGTTTGGGGGAATGAAGGCATCTGATGAAGGAGACACTACTCCGAAACGCGTCATGCCAACACCATTCTGAATCAATAAACCTACCTGAGTACTGCCCGCTGAGTCTCTTGTCGTTTCTGTTCGGGAGGCGACTTTCTCGGATATATATATACATATATATATATATATATATATATATATATATATATATATATATATATATATATATATATATAATATATATATATATCATATAATCTAATCAGTCAAACCCTGCCAAGATCCTTCAGGGAGATGATCACAAGCTCGAACAGACAAGCGTATTAACAGTACTTAGCATGCTTTTCGTCTAAAACCCGGAGGGTCCCACATGGCGAGTGACTTGTCAGGGTTAGCAAAACCGGATTGTTATACAAAAACCTCTTTTCGGGTCCACTATGTAAACAAGGAGTAGCCACAGAGTGTTAGGTTGGGGCCAGGGTTGCACTCGAGAAATATTGACTCCTTCTTTGGATAAAGGAACATTGGAGACTGAGCAATGACTATGTGTTTTGGGCAACAAGGTTTTCTGCCTTATAATCCACATCCTTCCTAAAAATGTGGCTACTGCGTCTTGATGTGCCCACCTGGGCACATACTGATTTAATCTAGGTGAGCCTCGGTTGTAAGTAGGCTGCGTAGACAAACAGGAAGTGAGCAGTGGTCTCATTGTGAGTGCAGCAAACAGGGCATAACAAGTGTCACATAGCTGAATTTCGCCAATTAGACGTGAAAGCGTTGAGGCGCAAGGAACCTAAACTGAACTGGATGTATAATTTTCTATCAACTGGATCTGTAATGAAGTCCAGATCTGATTCGAAACTGCAGATGGTCTTAAAATCTGCAAATTCTCTTGACAACGTGCCCGTATTACTGTTCTAGGCATTGTTCCGAGCTTCTCATAACCAATACAGTTCTTCAATTCTTTCTTTGGTCGAGAACGCTCAGTAGGGAAGGAATCCCACAACTCCAGCAAGCTCAAACAGCCCAGGAGTTTCTTCATGTTGTTAAGCCAGTTTATTTTGTGGAATCTGTCCTGCTTGACTATTTCTTGCAGTGCTTTGCCATAGGAAGCTAGTTCCGGTGAGGCTCTCAACCTCCCCCAGAACAAAATAGATCTAATTCTTGCTATGTCTGAAATCAATTTCCTCCCCATGTCAAGTTTTAATGGATGTAACCGTGTACTAGAGGAGAGGGTAGCTAAAGATCTTAAACATTTGTTTTCAGATCTAGCCATCTTATCTAAATTATAGACGCCCCAAAGCTCTGCAGCATAAAGGGCGGGACCCGTGGCCGTCGAGTTATACAGTTGTAGAGCTGGGGAGATTGGCTTGCTGTACGGTGTGCAATGTTCCTTAAGTATGGCGCCTGCAACTTGTTTGCGATTTAAGGTGAGTCTGTCTACGTGCATTTTCCACGACATTTTAGATAATAGCTTAATTTCTAAGGTGTCCACTTTTTCTTGCTCTCCCCCTCTCAATATCATCTTCCCATTATAAGACTTATTTTTGCCTTTAGCTACAAGCCCACGCATAGAGCAATTTTTTTTAACGTGGATCATAAAATGCTGTAAACCACTTGGAGTTTGGGACACTGATAAGGTGTTATCAGCAAAAAGTAAAGTAGGAATGTGTGCTCCAGCCAGGGAGGGGCATCAGTAGAAAGCGCTGATAAAACAAAACGTACAACGTTGTTAGGATAAAGGCAGAACAAGGTGTGGGCCAAAACGCAGCCCCGGCAAAGACCTTTATTAAGGGGGATGGGATTTCTTAGTTGTCCCTGATCGCCCCATCTTATCCCGGCAATAATTAGCCCAATGAAATTGAATTTGAAGAGATAGGAAATGTGAAAGCATTCCCATGTCCCATAAATCCTGGTGGGGAACCTAGTCAAGGGTCGATTTCAAATCCACAAAGGTCACGTATAAGAGTACTCTGCCGATTAGCACAGTCTTCCAGCACAGGATCTGAAACCAAAAACCTGGTCTATAGAGCTAGTTTTCTTTCCAAAACCAGCTTGAACCGGGGAGAGAATCTTGTTGTCTTCAATCAACTCATACATTTTTCCCAACACTGCATGGCAAAAAACCTTTTTTTATAGTGTCAATTAAGCTCGTAGGCCAATCGTTTATAGGTATGTTTCTATTGCCCTTTTTATGTTTTGCTTGCACTGTGCTTGTGAAATCTATTGTTTTTAATGTATCTTAAAAGGTACTTACATCCCTTCACTTTTTATTGGTGCGTATGCTTGCCAGTTTACTTTCTCTGCTTCTATTGGTTGTAGCCTGATCTCCCTTCTGTGTTTCTCTTATCAGTTTCCAGTGTCCTAATTACTCATTCCCATCCGCTTTGGTTGTGGAACTATTTTTGTTGTGGTTAAATCTGCATCTCTTTCACTCTTCTCTCACACCAACTCCCTCCCGCTTCAGCGGTATTTAAATAGATAAAGAAGTTCCACCTTTGATGCCTGTTTTTTCCTGTAAAAAGAAAATATGTTTGCTATGTGTGACTCCTCTCATCCAGCAGCACACGTCGTGCACTCTTATTTCAAAGGCTATTTTTTTATTTCAAGCATATGCCACAAATTTAACATGCACTGGCAAAGTCAATAAGTCTTGGGCCAGCTACTGGTTTTGCCAGTGCTTTTTTTAAACTTGATTCGAAAGGGCAGCTCACATGGCAGTTTGACAGTAGGAATTTAAATCACAGAAATTCATTGATCTGTCGCATCAGCTGATTCAAAATAATGATTGGAACTGTGCCAATTTCCTTCTTTTCAGACATTTAAAAATCAGAAAAATCGTTCGGCTGTGGTGAACCAGAGTGCACCGACCAATAGCTGCAAATAGTTTCTATTTAACTATTTATACTGGTTTCAACAGTGAGAACCTCGCTAAATGTTGTCCCATTAAGGCCCAGTTTTCATTTCACTTTTAACATTGTTACATGTATGTGGCCACGTAAATAACGCACAGATTAGAACATATCGTACAGAATATATTGGCTCACACTTACTACCTCTTAGTACTAGCTACTATATTACCTCTTACTGCTCTTTCTACCATTTACTCTCACTATCACTTACAATTAATTTCGTAGTTACCAATATTAAACCCATTCTATTCAAAGCACTAGACGGGACCTAGTATACCCGTCAATTTCATTAAAAAACAGTTTGAATTCAACTAACCTATACACCAGTCTCCAGGCAGGGAAACGGGGACTGGAAGGACTGGTAAAGCGCTTGTTTAGTGCATAGTAACTCCGTCCTGGCCACTCACAGTCGCTGTCTCCTCGGGGCCCCTCCCGGCTCCCGCACCCCGTTCCTACTGCCTGTGCCTATCAGCATCCGGAGCACAGGGAGCTAAGAGCTCAGAGGCATAATATACTGAGCGAGTGTGGGCTGGTGTGCTCGCTCCATCAGCAGTGCCTAGAAGTCAGCGAGGGAGGCGCGGGCTGCTTTGTTGCTGTCACTAGGTTACTTTTACAGCGCTCCTTCACACCGCACCCTTCTACTCTGAAGCATGTATGAACCCTGAGCGTTTCTAAGGAGAACCCCTAAATATCACATTCCCAGCAGTGAAATACAGGCTCATATAGCCATTCAAAGATGAAGCGCTTGGAAGACCAGGCTAAGGTGCTAGTCGTAGTTGTGAAGGGACCGCAGAGCGAGTTCAAGGCAGTAAATGTGTTGTTTACACACAAAGCTAAGCATACGGCCTGGCACACTGCCCTGCTTCTGTGTAGTCGTACCCAGACACAGGCTAGGGGCCTAGGGCCCTGGGGCATCGTTAATGCCAGCAGGCCTTGGCTAGGGTGACGAACCGTCCGTACATTTCACGGACCGTCCATTAATTAGAAGTCACGTCCGTTGTCCGTGACGGTCCCTCTAATGGACGCCTTTTGTCCGTACTTTTGGGGGTTAGAGTGACCTGCACTGCTCAGCTTCAAAATTCCTCAGTTTTCTGAGAACTCCCTGCTGGGGCTGCCTCACACTCCTCTTCTGTACTGTGCTCCGCGGCCTCTCACAGACCGTGATGTGATGGACCCATTGTCCGTCTGTCTGCCAGCTGATTGTGCCATACTGAATGACAATGGGCCAGTCTGGACAATTTTAAAGCATGCGGTGGACCTGAAGGCAAAGAAAACATTTAACAAATTAGATGGAAGCAACATTGTCCAGTTACTTTTAAAACGCAAGCATATGCAATTGGCCACGCATTTGTGCAAGTTAGAGCTTTTGTTTACCTAATACCTAATATAAACTTATTTTGACTTGCACTTATGTTGGTTGTCTGTTTACTTATATATTATTGCACGATCTCCTCTGATGTGTCTTTAAAACTTAGCTTTTGTACCAAAGTTTTGTCCTGAATTTTGACCTTCTGTCCTGAATTTTTACACTCCCCATCCTGAATTTGCACCCATGCCAGTTCGTCACCCTAGCCTTGGCACGGTTTACCACACCGATTCCAAAGTTTAAAACATCAGTTCCCCCGTGTAACGAGATGTCAGAGCACAGTGATGTGGGGAGACCGACGGTTTGTGGTAGCAGCTTCCAAACTTTGGAATACTCTACCCCAGGACATTAGAGCATGTCCCACACTACTCCAATTCCGCTAAAAATTGAAAACCTGGCTGTTCAATAAATAAGTTCTCGGTATAGAATAGAGGTCTGAGCAAGGCAGCTTATTTAACATCAAGCTGGCAAATTAATCAGCGCCAAGACACCCTAGGGTATATGCTGCGCTTTATAAATGCCAATAAATAAATAAATAAATAAATAAATCCCAGGCATCTGAACGCACATAACATAATCAACGCACTTCATAAGCACAGTTTTTCCAAAATGCCACCTTAGGGTATTATTGTGCAAACTAGTACATAACATACTGAATTCTCTGCAGCTGACCACGCCCACCAGCAGAGGAAGCTTGCAGCAAATAGGACCCTATTTTCAGCTGCACACTTTTCTGAACTAAGTCCCCATTGGGACAGTGCTGACCAGTAAAGACAGTGTTTCTGATAAAAGTAGATGGAGTAATTTTCACTTTTTATCACCCGGCACTGAAATCAGCCTCGTGTTCCCAGATCTTTCACTTATGAATGATGTAAATTACCCACTGACCCTGGCACGTCCCAGACTTTGGGCGTCTAAGCTGCAGCTCTCTCACCTGGCGGTCAGTGACTTGAGAAACCAATCAGAAGACAATGCAAAGCGTCACCAGAGCAAATGACATCCGTTCTGGTGTCGCCATTGCTGCTACACTAACCCCTTCTCTGCTTCTGACGGCCAACAGCCGTCGCGCGCACTACCTTCGTAGTCTTGCGCACTACCTTCGTAGTGCTGCGCACGTCGTTTGGCCGTCGCGGCCCCGCCCACTGTACTAAACCGCCACACCGCAGCGGAATTGCGGGCGCAGTTAAGTGGCTAAACTAGTTAGCGTGCGTGTCATTTGCACCATTTTTAGGTTTCGCCTGCACATCGCTTGCACTGTGCTTGTTAGGTTTCGCCTGGACTGACTCTTATTGCCTTAGATGGCTATAGTGTTGAATACCTTTGTGTAGACACGTCGAGGCGCATAAGTATGTTCAATCAAATAAAACTGGTACTGATGTTATCGGCTTCAGAAGGATGACAGCCTAAATACACTCCAATTAGCAATTATGCCACATTTGTCATATGCACACCAGAAAGAGCATCACATGAAGGTGGTGATCACCTGATAGCATGTTCTCGTCATGCCATCATTTATATGTTGTGTGCACCATTGATGTGTTGATGGCAGCTCCTTGCCAAAGCAAATGTTTACTGCTGGGCACTCTCGTACTCCTCAGAAAAGGCCTTGCGGGTCTTTCCCCCAGCTGTGGCGTATTGGCACTGTGGAGAGAACCCTACAACCTAAAATGGTGGCCTTGGCTGTTTCATTGGAGATCAGCAGCACTTGAGCAACAAGTGGTTTTGTTGTTTTTTAACTGTCTTTATTCATCTTCAAAGAAGTGCTGCTCAAACGGGTGACATTTAACACACATATGAGGGATAGAATGAAGCCCCTTTACCGGGGCATGAGAAGGCATGATGCTATATGTCTCGTTTGTAAAATCTCACAGAATTTTGAAATTGCTTGTAAAGCATGCGTGTAAAATTAGTCACCCATCACTGGCTCCTTTTTGTAAGCCGCTGAAACATTAGCATGTCCGAATAGCACATTCTGCATGACAATTTGCGTGCTTTATTTATGAGATTCTAATGCACTGTATTTCACTGTCAGCAGTCTGCATGTGTCTTGACCCATAGACATGATCAGTGACGTGGCAGGAGAGAAGCAAATTGAACAAGCAAAATAAAGCCAACATGGCATTAACTATTATCTGCATTATTTTGTCAAGAAGCCTGGTGAACACTGTGCTAGAAGCTCTGATCTTGCATCACAAACTCCATTTGATCTTTCTGGGTTTTCCACATTGATGCAGTTCTTCGGCTGAGTTTGCATCCACTACAATATTGTTCTGCTCTTTCGCCGTCTCTTTTTTCTCTCTCGCTCATCCCCTTTCCTGCCCATCTTTATCACACTGGCACACCCTGCTTTTTATACTGTTATTCTGCCATGTTGGGTGTCGCCCACCCTTCCGGCACCACTTCTTTACTCTCCCCCTACCTGTACCCCTCTACAAATGACTTGTACTATTAACCAACTGATGCATATAACTTTTATTAACCAGGGCTTCAAACTTGTATCAACCGGTGCATCGTGTTTGTATCAACTGGTCTTTTGAGCTTGTATCAACCGATGCATCGTGTTTGTATCAACTGGTTTATCAAGCTTGTATCAACCGATGCATCGTGCTTGTATCAACTGGCGCATCGAGCTTGTATCAACCGATTCATCGTGTTTGTATCAACTGGTGCAACAAGCTTGTATCAACTGGTGCATCACGTTTGTATCAACTGGTGCATTGAGATTGTATCTGCAGGTGCATTGTGTTTGTATCCACTGGTACATTGCTTTTGTATCAACTGGTGCATCAAGCTTGTATCAACCGGTGCATCGTGTTTGTATCAACTGGTGCATCAAGCTTGTATTAACCGGTGCATCGTGTTTGTATCAACTGGTGCATCAAGCTTGTATCAACTGATGCATCGTGTTTGTATCAACTGGTGCATCGAGCTTGTATTAACCGATGCATCGTGTTTGTATCAACTGGTGCAACAAGCTTGTATCAACTGGTGCATCATGTTTGTATCCACTGGTGCATTGAGCTTGTATCTGCAGGTGCATTGTGTTTGTGTCAACTGGTACATTGCTTTTGTATCAACTGGTGCATCAAGCTTGTATCAACCGGTGCATCGTGTTTGTATCAACTGGTGCATCAAGCTTGTATCAACCGGTGCATTGTGTTTGTATCAACTGGTGCATTGAGCTTGTATCAAGCGGTGCATGTGTTTGCATCAACAGGCGCATCACGTTTGTATCAACCGGTGCATCATGTTTGTAACAACTGGTGCATTGCTTTTACGTCAACTGCTGCATCGAGCTTGTGTCTGTATCAACTACTGCATTGCTTTTGTATCAACTGGTCCATCAAGCTTGTATCAACCGGTGCCTCAACCAGTATATTGACTTTGTGTCAACCGGTGCATCGTGTTTGTATCAACCAGTATATTAACTTTGTGTCATCCGGTGTATCGTGTTTGTATCAACCGGTGCATCGAGTTCGCTTCTTCCGGTGTATCGAGTTTGTGTCCTCAGGGGCATAGCGTTAGTATCAACCTGTGCATCCAGTTTGTATCAACCGCTGCATCATGTTTGTAACAACTGGTGCATTGCTTTTACGTCAACTGCTGCATCGAGCTTGTGTCTGTATCAACTACTGCTTTGCTTTTGTATCAACTGGTCCATCGAGCTTGTATCAACCGGTGCATCAACCAGTATATTGACTTTGTGTCAACCGTTGCATCGTGTTTGTATCAACCAGTATATTGACTTTGTGTCATCCGGTGTATCGTGTTTGTATCAACCGGTGCATCAAGTTCGCTTCTTCCGGTGCATCGAGTTTGTGTCCTCAGGAGCATAGCGTTAGTATCAACCTGTGCATCCAGTTTGTATCGACCGCTGCATTGAGTTTTACTCTTCTAGTGCATCGAGTTTGTATCAATGTATGCAAGAGAAGTCTGGTCCGTAGTGGACATAACCACTCTGGTGACTTCTTGAAGGAAGTTCGGGCCAACAGGGAACACTCTGGCAGCACTAACACTGAGCAAGGCCATATTGCTCCCTTCCATTAAGAGGCAGCGCGTGAGGAGCAGTGCTGGCTCAGATGTATTTCTAAAGTGCTAATTAACAGGTAATACTTCATTTTTGGATGAAGAAAAAATATCAATGGTCACGCTTGTTTGTTTCCATTACACAGTATGGCTGCTAAGTGCCCAGGTAAAATTGTAAAACTATTAATCCTGAGGAGGGAAACGGTGTTGCACCGTGCGCATAAAAAAGGTCAGCTTTCAAGAAATG
The DNA here is from genome assembly GCF_964263255.1 of Lissotriton vulgaris. Taxonomy (NCBI): domain Eukaryota; kingdom Metazoa; phylum Chordata; class Amphibia; order Caudata; family Salamandridae; genus Lissotriton; species Lissotriton vulgaris. The sequence goes on along the minus strand of NC_141691.1, from coordinate 128,465,693 downwards.
TTGAATTCATTCACTTCTTCAAACCAGAAGTTGTCCTTCATCGCTCTGTTTTCTCCTCTCTTCTTAATCCCATCCTTCCTACAATCTCCTCATTCCTGTCTGCCTTTAGTCCAGACCTTCTTCTTTCTCTTCCACCCCTTTGCCACCATCACTCTGTTCTGCCCCCCCACACTCCTCTCTCCCTCCCTATCTTCCCGGCGCTTCTTCCTCTACGCCTCCCATTTTTAACACCCATCTTTCGCCCCTCTTTCGCTCTCTTCCTTCCCTAACTTGTCTCCCGACTCTCTTCATTCGCCCTCATTTTGTCTCCTTCCTTGATTCATGTTTCTTGACTCCTGTCTTCTATCTCTCCTTCGCCAATTATCTTCTTACCCTCCCTTCTTTCGCACCCTTTCTCTTCTGGTACTCATTATCGCCCACTTGTGTCTCCCACGGGGTGATGCGTGGTCTTGGGTGCCATTAGCGTCATAGCGCTTTTTTTAAACTTTAAGAAATGTTGCACAGCAGCCTGCGCTACTGTGCAACATGTCTAGTTTGTCTTGGTGCTAAATAATGGAAGGAAAGTAAAACATCTGTAAAAAATGTCTAACTCTCAGGGTTTAAATACAAAACCCCTGATACCTTTTGAGGTTAGTAGAAATATCACTTGAATAGGTCTTGACATAGCCAGTGATTTAAATGGGCAGGTGCTCACAGCTTTATAGTACCACCGGTAACTGCACAATATATTGCCTTTCTCAATATACAAGTCATAACACTTTAACGGTGTTTGAGTAACTTATATTGCACAACTGCTCACCAATCTACAACTTGCAACAAAAAACAGCGTATTATGAATCAGGTAGGCAAAGCCTATTGAATTTGGCAATGCTTGTTAAAAACTGGTACAGCCTCAACTAATTTCCGGGAGCTGGGAAGGGGCGCATCCCTTGCAATTGCATTTGACAGCACTAAGACGTATTGCAGACCAATTGTCTTTATCGTGGATGAAGATGTCACCCAGTATGCCATCAGGTCCAGGCGCTTTCCGGTGTGCAATGGCGTCAAGGGCAGTTTTTATGTCACTTAAATTGAATACTAAAACATCCTCTTTCACATCTGCGCAAAGCAATTGGGTATTGTTGTTGAGGGCTTGGGTATACTCCAAAAGAAGGAGAGTTGAGGACTGATTTAGGGAAGGCTGTTATTTTAATAATAAATAACACTCTAGCTCACACTCAACTGTGTAATAATCACAAACTCTCCTTAGTAAGTTTGCAAAGTTGTAAGATAACCTAAAAATATTTTTCTTGACAATATTTAGAGAAAAGTGGATCAATTTGTGTTACAGAACACAACTAAACTAAGGAATGAAAAATGCCAAAATTGAATTTGAGGCTTCCATTCTCATGGTGTAGAAATGTGTTATTCTGTGACACATGAGCATAGTGCAAGGTTTTAGGAGAAGGGCCTGGTCCTAGGTCGCAACATAATACTGGTGATGAGGCCAGTGTTTGAACTCTAGCTGCGCACTTACCTCCTTGTTGGAGTGTCTAGGGGCCGGCGTTGAGATGCCACGGAGGAAGGTGGTGGCCCTACCTGACTTTCCAAAGCAATCGCCCACGTGTGTGCTCCCGAAGGTGAGTATTCTCTCTCGTGGCTGCAATCAGTGGATCAAGGCCACCTGCCGAGTGGACTCCATCACTGCAGACAGCACTGTGGTCTGATTCCGGTGGAGTGTGGAGCATGTCGCGAGTCGGAGCTTTTCTCCACTGGCCGCCCTGGTGCAGACTCTGAGGTCCATCCGACCGTGCATGTCCCAGTATCAGAGACTTTCACAGCTGCCCCTTTCAAAGAGTGAAAACAATAAACAATACGGAAAAGAAAGAAAAGAGAGAAAAAAAAGATGGGAGAGAAATCTGGTCTTAGGTGGTAATAGAGAGAGCTGATTGAGGAGGGAAGAACAAGGCTGCTGCACGTCCTGGGCCCGGTGAGGCAGCAGGAGGAGTGGAGTTGAGGAGCCAGCCGGCTACTTCCAATGGAAGGGATCAAATCCTGTGAGGGTATTCAGCAGGCAAAGACAGCATCAGTGACAGCATGACTGATGATCTACAACCCACAGCACAGCAACAGCCACTTCCACTGGTGGGGATAGCACTCCTATATGCATGATGGCACTGCCCTACATTTATTGAGCTTGTTGACCTTGCAACGGAAGTGCCTGGATGGAAGATATGGCTGAGAAGGCTCGACAACTACTTCCAGGGAATCCGCGGGACCGAAGGGATGGTCAAGCGATCCCTCCTGCTGCAGTATCGAGGTGAAGAAATGTGCAAGCTGCCGAGGACAGATGCGGATAACTATGATGGGGTTGCATCGCTAGATGCCCAGTTAGACTTTCTATTACATCCCTGACCTTAAGTAGTTTAAACTCCTCCAAGCTCTCCAGAAGGAGGACAAGACAGTTGAAGGTTTTCATGCAAGATTATAGGCACTGGCTAGTATCTGGATCAAGGACTATCAGGATAAGGAGGTACGAGCCCAACTGATCTGTCAACATGATGGACATCAACTAACATCAAGCCCTCCATCCGAGGCCACCCTTCAAGCACACATGCAGAACAAACACCCTTGGAAGAAGCAAAGCCCTGGAGCTGGCAGGAGTCCTAGAAGAGGAAGTATCAGTGTTGCACGGGGACCGCACCAGAGACATGTGCTTTCAAATCATGAGAGAAGGCGTAGGCACGCTGCTTGGGTGACACACAGCAGAGGATCCAGGGTTAGTTTTCTTAGCAAAACACATTCACAATAGCAAGTCGATGGCCTTCTACAGGGATTTACACAATTATTTGAGGACTGGAGACGGCTGAAGAACAAAACAATCAAGCTGCACATCGACACAGCTGTGCAGCCCACCACACTCAGGCACTGGTGTGTGTTATTTCTGTCCTCTGGTGGTGGAGGAACTCCACAAGCTGGAGCAGCACAGGGTCATCATCACGGTGTCAGGTCCAACCCTATAAGTGTTGCTCATAACAACAGCCCCTAAACACAAGCCGCCAGGGGCCATCCAACTATGTGTGGACAGGAGGTTCTCCAACAAGACCATCAAGCGGGAGCCGACACTTGACACCTACCATGGATGACACTCCGGCACACCTGCATGGAGCCCAGGGGTTCTCAAAGCTGGATCTCGATGCTGTGTATCACCAGTTGGAACACGACCCTGGTCGAAGAAACATAGCCCCATTCTATACACACCTAGGACTATGGTGCTACAAGCGCTTCAGCTTCAACATATCCTCCATGGCCAAAGTATTTCAGGATGTTATTTGAGAGGTGTTGTCAGGGCTGGGTGGAATCCTGAACATCAGAGACTAACTCTGCACTGCTGTATGTGTTCAGTGTTTGAGAACTCCACAGAAGTCTTCGGATGTGTGTTCTCCAAAGGTGGACCAACAGTAGATCCGAAGAAAACCAAAGCCATCCACACTGCCCCTGCACCTCAGAATACAATGGAACTGAGGAGCTTCAAGAGAATGGCCAATTATGTGGCGGTTCATACCAGGGTTCATAACATTGTCAGAGCTTATCTGTATCCTCATTAAGACAGAAGTGCAATGGATCTTGGATGATGCGCCACAGCTGCGTTCTGTGACATCAAAATGGTCGTACTCCAAGATGCCATCATGGCATACTTTGGCCCACAATCGAAGATGGAGCTGATCGTGGATGCCAGCCCTGTTGAGTTCGGAGTGGTACTAACCCAGGAAAGGAGCTATAGAGATTGGATACCCAATGCATTTGCCAGCAGGCCTATCACTGGAATAAAGAAACAATACACACAGACAGAGCGTGAAGCACCGGCCATCCAATGGCCATGCTGCCACTGTCCAGTAGGCGCTTCAGAGTGGGCACAGACTACAAACAGTCTTGCTGTTAGCAGCGGAATCTAGGAACCCGCCGCAAAAGAAAGAGAAATGGGCTGTAGAAATGCAGTTGTACCAGTTTGAGGTGGCCTACAGGCCTACAGGCACAGGGTGGGGAATCCCGCCTCAACAACTCATGCTGGATGTGGACAGTGAAGCAGTGGAAGTCAAAGTCTCTGATGCATTTGTCTGGATCATTGTTCAAGGGGCATGTCCAATAACAATGATGCTGGAGGAGCTGTCGGAGGCCATAATGGGAGACACCTGACTAAAGAAGGTAACAGAGACAATAAAGCACACACTCTGAGGAAGTGGTTCCTTGAAGCAGCAAAGACATTGCACCCAACAAAGAAGCTTGTGATGGTTTAGATCTGGAGACTTCAGGATGAGCTCAGCTGCACACCTGAGGCTTTGATGCTGCAAGAGATGTGGAAAGTGATCCCGCAATCGCTGTGGTCATGAGTAGGGGGACTGGCACATCAAGGACATTGGGGGTGGTGAAGACCAAGGTGAGGCTGAGGGCCAAGGTGTGGTTCCCAGAAATGGATGACATGGTTCGAGAAGAGGGGGAACTTGTGCGGACCACGCCAGGTCACAGGAGAAAGTGGAAACCCTGTCTCAGTCATGACGGAAGGGCCAATGCAAAGCCCCAGTTGCACTTAAGCATGGACTTTGGGAGTGTTTCTGATGATCGAACTACAGTTGTGATCCTGGATATCCACTCCAAATACCCCGTGGTGGATCCCACATCCACCACCTTGTTCCGGAAGGTGTGGCCCAGCCTTGAGAAAGTGCTTGCCATGTTTGGGCTGCCATTGTAGATCTAAATGGATGACGGACTCCTCTTCCATGGGTCTGGTTTTGCAGACTACCTCAGCACCCTGAGCGTCTGACTTCTCAGCATCACCTCTCAGTGGCCCAAGGCCAACAGCGAAGTGGAATGCTTTATACACACCCTCAACAAGGTACTAAGGATAGAAGTGGTTCAAGGAGATGATCTTAAATGGTTCCTGCATCGCTTCTTGAGGGCTTACTATCACACTCCAAAGAGCACCACGGCTTTCTCCCCTATGGATCTGCTGTTTTGGCGGTCAGTGAGGGACAGCATCCCGGTGGGAACCTGCAGACATAGACATGACCCAAACTCAGCTCCAATGAAAAGTCACAAATGACAAGGCCAGTCAAGAATGCAGAGCAAAGGCGACCAATATGCAAGTAGGTGATCATGTGGTAATTAAGGACAGCCACCCGGGTGGAAAATCAGAACATTGTTAGGGGCCCCTGGACCATAGCAAAGATTAAGGGCTCAATAGTCACTGTGAGAAGTGCCCAGACTCAATTTTCAAGAAGGTTGAAGGAGGCCCCCTGGCCGCAGGCCACAACATCGTAGATAGCTGGGGCCTGAATCATGAGGCTATAGTGCCTAGTGACACTAGCCAACCAATCGCAGCAAGTTCCCAGGAAGGATCCACATGTCCTGGGCCAAATTCCTCAGCTGGAGGAGTGCAGGGAGGGGGTGCCTATGACTAGCCGGCCGCTGAAGATAACTGTCAGGACCACTAACCACACAGTCAGCCATACCATCTGTGACCCAATCTGGCTCCAAACATGCCACTGCGGAACTGGGTCTCCACCGTCCGCGAGGTGTAATGCCTGAAGGGAGTGAGAAGTTGGAGTCATCAACCAATGTAGGAAGGTATGAAGTTTACTATCAGGCCACTGCTGGCATAGCCATGATATAACACACAGTACCTAGGGAGGGTGTAGTTGAGAGGAAAAATAAACAGGGGTGTGGAATTTATTAAAATATCTACTTGTCCATGGGGCAGATTGCTTCATTAATCTACTTGTTTTGTAACAAAATCCATTTGTCCTTTTGGTGCCATGTAGTGCGGCGACAAATTATGGCAGCAATCTCATTATTTAAGAATTCTGATATAGCCTCTCTGATTATGCCAGGGCTCATGTTGCCACGTTGCCACAGATCTACATACTGGGGCTGAAGGTAGTGGTAAGAAATAGTTCCAGGGTTAGTATGCCCTTTTGAGTCTGTGCAAACCTACTAACTTGCATGTTTTTTAGGGTTTTCAACAACTCTTCTCTAATCTTTTCCCATACTGAGACAAGTTGGAAATTTACTTCAGACAATGGTGGACGTAAACCTTCTTCCAGAGATGGGAAATAGTGGGTGGAAGGAAAGTAAACTTGCAAACACTCAGAATTTCACATGAGCAAAGCTAAACATGCATATTTGCTCATGCTAAAATGCAGTTCACAAATATTTTCAAGGAGTACTATTTCTTGTCCTACTTCTGTAAACTCATGTGAATTCATGAAAGCCATATAGCTGTACTTAATGCAAGGACATATACAATGGGTGCACTTTTAAGACTTACTTTAATAATTGGGCCCCTAATTTGGTCTGGCGTTGACCGTGACCATTTGTGTTTATTAAAATTCTGTCTCTCTCTCTCTCTCTCTCTGTATCATCTGGCTTCACTGTGAGTGAATGCATTCTGCTCTTTCACAAAGAGCATATCGGCACACAAAGTACTTTTGTGCAGTGCCAGTAACTACTGTGGTAGTGTGTGCTTTTTGAGATAAAAAAAATTTTTTTGCTTCAGCCAGTGTTTGTTATAGTGGGCCCGGCAGCTCCCACACCAATAAGGTTTTACAAAAAACATGCCAAAACAAGTCACACATTGATAAAACTAAAACGCTGACCACCAATTTCAGACCTATTGGCTTTTCCAATGCTTGTTACTTTTGTTTCCCATAATTTTATTGAAACTGGTTACACTGATTTTCCATTTTGAATATTTTCGAGAAATACTAGCATGCATCAACACATGTTACTAAATGATGCTGCAATGAAATGGTACCTGTAACTTTACAGTAGTTTAGCTAAATGTTTTTTCTGCTTTCATTTTTTTATGAACATTTTATTTTGAAAGTAAAGAATCATCAATCTTGCTATCAAGCTTCTGCAAATATTTGCAGCAGGTCAGAGAGCATTCTGGGAGCATTATATGTAGCCTTATATTGCTAAACTATGAAAACGTGTGTGCACATTTTTACACTGGAATCACTGTCAGTAGTGCAGTCAGAGCTTACATTTACTTAGAGCGCTCACCCTAGTAATGAAGGCTTTCAATTAATGAACCATCAATACAAGTTTGAATAGCATTAACATATGGACAACAATATTACCTTGACTGCAGACAGTGCCCTTCCCAGATCCACTTCCCAGATCCATAATATGGTACTGCAGACTGGCAACCAAAGGGTTAGTGCTGCAGAGGGTTGGGCCTACTTGTACCAAGGACAAAATACACATGAAATATTGTTGCCTTTGACCCCAAACAATATGCCCTGGACGTAGGGCTATAGGAATTCCACAGCCTTGAATAAAGGAGAGGTGACCACATGTGGTCACTCTCGTAGGTGTCATTGGTTAAGCACATTGCTAAGTGTGCACCAGGACCCCAGACTAGCAACATCACACTAGCCACCATGATGGATGATGGTTCCCAGAAGAACCTTGTGCCCTCAGTTAACACATTGATGCTTGAACACGTTAGCGGTGCTGGACGCACATCCCCTGCTTCTATTAGGTAAAACAAAGCTGACCTGGAGCCCATCTCACTTTGCCCAGGTAGCATCTCAAAGAGTGTCACGTTCAGTGCTCCTAAGGGGCCCGATGTAGGTAAATCTACATTTACCACGTCATAAATACCGAATCATACCGAATCGGTATTTATGAAGTGGTAAATTAGAGGGGGGGAGATGTAGGTATTTCAGATTCGGTAAATACCGAATCTGTAAGATTCGGTATTTACCGATTCTGTAAATACCGATTCGGTATCCCCCATTGCTTCCTATGGGCCTTGAAGCCCATAGGAATCAATGGGCATTACCGAATCGGTAATTACCGATTCGGTAATTACCGATTTGTGCAAGGGTGCAGGGGGTGTCACTTTGACACCCTCCAGCACCCCAAAAAAGGCATGTGAGCCATGTGGCACACAGACATGCCCTAAGGGCATGTCTGTCTGTCACATGGCATAGGTGTGCACACCTGGATTCGGTATTTTAACACCCAATTGGATTGGGTGTTAAAATACCGAATCTGAAGGGCCTGTGGGACTGAAAGTAGTCCCACCTACATCCCAAATTAAAAAAATGGTAAAATTACCGATTCGGTATTTTTGCGATTCGGTAATTTTACCGAATCGGTAAAATACCGAATCGGATAAAAAAAGGTCCCCTACATCTCAGTAGGCCAAATACCGGTCGGAAACGGCCGAAATCGGCCGTTTCCGACCGGTATTTGGTACCTACATCGGGCCCAAGATGTTTTAACTATTATGCTCTGCGGTGGGATGACAACTATAGTACGGTTTACCTTTGTTAATAACGAAATGATTCTGTATACACAGTGTTTTTCTATCAAATGTTAGTCCAGTGATTAATGAATGCAAGAAATTAATAAATACAACTTAAATAGATATAAAGCCTGACACTCAGCTGCCCCCGCTATGCAATAGGATTGTATGGTTGCATACCTCTTATCCTCATTATTGGAACAAATAATGCTTTTGATGCACCTTCCAGGGATATATTTTGTACATATAAGAAAGTGTAGGCGCAAATGGAGAGGCACAGATATCGAGTACAGATTTACAAGTTGCATCTAATGCTCGGTTTCTTCTGTCCTGAAATGCAAATGGACTGATTCACAAAGATTTGTACTGGCCGCAAGTAATGCAAGTGCATGAATGAATTGTGCCTCATTCACAAACGAATGCAAGTACAAGTACACAAACTCACTCACACGCATAGGTGCATGTGCAATGTACATCATGAATGAGTGATTTACTGACCAGTAAATTACATATGGGCATGAAAAACTGGGGCTGTCCAGGAGTGTGCTAAGGCCCGCCATGTGGAAACGAGACAGCCGCTGTGACCACCCAAATGGAGGGTGACACAGGTGGTCAGGAGAGAAGTTACGCTTGCCCATACCCACACAGTCCACAATATGTCATTCAGTGTTGCAGAGAGAAATACATTATTCCCTGTTGAGTAATGCATAATAGGTGACTTGGCAAGGCTGAATTCACGGTCACAATCTGCGGCCGCATGGTGGCTCATGGATTTAGACTCATACGCACCAGAACAAAAAAGAATCGAGAGTCTCAAATTAAGATGCATAGAGAATTTAGATTTTATTAAAGACAATGGAGGCTAACATTATGCAATAATCCTTTACTGCTGCCCCAACATGCAGCCCTTTGAAGAACATCACCACATCACAAAGAAAACAGAATATTCGGAATACATATATATCCAGAGAACTCAGACAGCCTCCTCTTTAGGCTGCGACAAAACAGGAAAAACAACGTCTTCTTCTCAGGCACTTACAAAACATTGTCTGAAAGAAATCATAGAACTCTAAATCAAAATATGACCATAAGAAGAATCTAAACAGAAACCTTAAATATGAAACATAATCTTAACCAAAATATAACATTTCTTCAACCTCCCCAAATATATTATGCTCACCATTATACCCCTTACTCCTAGGGTGAGGAGGGTGGGATAATGCTAACCTCTGTAGTCTTTAATGAAATCAAGATTCTCTATGTATGCTAATTTGAGAATCGCCATTTCATGACAAGACTGGAGACTACCATTATGTATGGTCCACTGGCCTTAAGTAGAACTTTGCAAAGGTATTTGCATTTGACCAATATGCTGACTATAAGATCTCAGGTAAAGAGCCACCAGCCCAGAAGACCTTAGTGGCCAATGCACTCCTCGAAGAATGACCACGAAACCAGGGAGAGGTCCACACCTGCTTCCATCAAAACCCTAAGAACCCATCTCGCTAACGTAGCAGTAGATACTGCCTGTATGGTTTGACATATGACAACAGTAGCCGATCTATGCCACGCACCCTAAACTCTAGAACCTTGCTCTCGTAAGGTCTCATACAGCTTACCACACACAACTTTTCCCAATCATTAAAAAGGGCTAAAAACTGATTCAGACATTGTCTTTGTTCACTTCCAAATATTGAAATGCACTCTCTCAGGGGAATAAAACCTGTTAGTTTTCTCCAGAGCTTTAACATTTGAAACCCTTATGAAAGAGATTAAACAAAGCAATGTTGCTAACTTTATGGAAATTTGTTTCGGGTAAAGGAAACAATTACCTAGCCATGAAATAAACAGCTTGAAGATCAAGCTAACATTCCAAAGCGACTCATACCGAGCCCTGGGAGGCCTCCTTAATCTCACATCCTCCATCATTCGTCTAATAAGAGGATAACTCCCAGTCGTGAAATTATTAGCCAAGGCATGTCCTGCGGAAACAGCAGATCTATAAAATGTAATGGTTCTATAAATGAGGCCTGAGTTATACAAAACCACTAAGTAATTGGCAACTTTGGCTACAGGAGCTTCCACAGGATCAATACCCCTCTCAATGCACCAACTTCACCATTTCTGTCACACTCCGCCACATATTCTTCTTGTTCCCGGGGCCCAAGACTCATCCAGTAGACCTTTAGCCTCTTCTGAAGGGCTGAAGCACTAAAATCTTCCAGACAAGAAGGTTCATTTGCTTTTCTGCAACTGAAGAATGTTCCTCTAGTGCAAGCCTACCAGTAGACCCGAGGAGCCAACGGCCAACCAAGGTCTGGCAATGCAAACTTCAACATCTCTGGGAACCAGAACTCTGATCTCCAAAAAGGAGTCACCAGAATGATGTTGCAGGCTTCCGACCTCATCTTTCTCAGAACCCTTGAATTCGTGGAAGGGGGGTGGGGGGGGCATGACTAAGCATGAGCGAATTTTGCGGATCTCGCGTTCGCGAATTTTGCGGATTTGCGGATTCGCAATCCGCAAAATCCGCGAATTCCCGCGAATTTGCGGATTTTTTTTTTTTTGTGTTCGCCCGTGTTTCTGCCAGTTCGCGAGGGTTTTTACAATTTCGCAATTTGCGAACTTACCTGTCGGGTCGCAAGTTTTGCGAACTTGTTGTTTCTACGTGTCCAGCCTGTTTGGGACACTCTTCTTCATCACTGCCACTCTCTGTCACCACTGCCACTCTCTGACTACTCATGCCACCCTCTGGCCTACCCATGCCACCCTCTGTTTCATCACCACACCCTCTGGTTGTCCAGTGTACATTATTTTCGGCAAAGCAAAGCACACCTTCCCTGCCTCAAGTGACCTGAATTAATTTGGGGCTGATTAATGTGTCACAGAATATTTTTTTAGCTGGCACCTGCTTCCTTAGTGCGCCCTGATTAGTGATCTTTTGCACTTGCTAAGTGCTTTCATTGTTGCAAAATTAGTTACAACACCTGCCCTGCCCCAACTGACAATAATGAATTAGGGGCTGATTAATGGATTTTAACTTCCAGCCTGGCTCCTGCTTGTCTCCCTTAGCTGTAATTCAGGACCTTTGTGGCATATGTGTTCTGAGGTTCAGAGCAGGGTCACTCACATAATAGTTTCAACTGGCAACTGAACTCTGGAGGGGCCCCTCAGGAAGCACTACAGGAAATGGCTACTAATGATGTGCCTGAACTTTTGAACCTGGTAAGTAGTTACTTTCAGTTTTGCTAAGATCGTATTTCTGCAATGTTGCACTTATTCGCGGGGCGCGAACTCACGCGAACAGTGCGAGCAGTGCGAGCAAAATCCGCTGCTCGCGGATTTGCGGATTTTGCGGGAAATTCGCAAATCTCGCGGATTGCGGATTTCCCGAAAATCCGCAAAATCCGCGAGCGGAACGGATTTTCCGCCCATGCCTAGGCATAACCTCCCCTCATCTCCCAATCCTGTAGGAAAGCCTCTACTACTGCTGCCTCTGGATCCGGCTTCCTACTGAAGTACTAGGGAACCTAGCAGGTCAAGTTGCTCGCAAACAGATCTATCCGAACTGGGCCCCATAACTCCTGAATATGGCCGAATACCGCAAGATTCAACTTCCAATCACTTGAATCCCTGAGAAATCTGTAATTCCAATTGGCTCTTATATTCTGTAGGCCTGGAATAAACTTCACTCTCAAAACAATCTTGTGATCCAAATAAGTGTATCAAATTTTCCTTGCTAGATCCACCAGTGCTTTTGACCTTGCACCAACCAACCGGTTTTATGTAAGGGACCGAATCACAGAGACACAGTTTGCCAATAACCTGCTAACATCTTTAAGCAGTTTATATGGAGTTTCTGTTCCTCCCTGGTCCATCTTCCACCTATTTATAACTAGTTCAAATATGCCCCCAAGCCTAAGTTCTAAGGTTAGTTCAGGCGCATTCCCGAAAATTGCTTTGCCATTCCAGGGCTCTAGAGTCCTTGATCACAAGACTTGGTCCTCTCATGCATCCACTGAAATGGGAAGGGAGTCCCCATAGCATAAGCATTTCATTAATCTCCAAGCAATCAACCTCGGAAGACCCCTGTAGTGTAAGGGGCCATGGGAAATGGCCCGAGTGGAGGATGAGAGTAGTTCCAAAACTCTCGCAAGATCTTTCAAGCATAAAATCTCCTTCAGTAACACTGCTGACACCGCCTCCTTTACTTTCTTCACCTTTTTCTGAGGTAGAATCAACTGAGCTAAAAGGGCATCTATGTGAAAGCCTAACAATTCAAATTTCTGAGAAGGTACCATAACTGACTTTTCTGTATTCACTAAAAAAACTAGGCTCACCAGCAATTCGCTCGTCCATGGCAAATGTTCTTGCAGGTCTAGCTTGTCCTGGGACATTATCAAAATATAATCTAAATAGATCATTAGCCCCTCTCTCTGAGAAAAGCCACTATAGGACTTGGCACCTTGGAGAAACACCATGGAGACAAGAACAGTCTGAAGGGGAGGCAAAGCAACTGGTAGAGGACATCTCTCCACCTGAAACGCATGTACCTCTGACTATCCCGGTCCATGGGTATTATAAAGTATGATACCTTGAGGTCCACCTCACGTAACTAATCCTCTGATTGTAAGATGTCCCTCAACAGATGGATCCACTCCACTTTGAAATGCATGTTGATCAGGAATTTATTCAATTTCCGTAAATTTATGATAGGACGCCAACCCTTGTCTTTCTTCTTTATGAGGAAAACTGAACTCAAAACCTCTTGATCCTCCCTAATCGGGAACCTGATCAAAGCCCCTTCTCTAACATCTGGACACCTCTGAATGTATCAGAATAATCTTTTCAGCATCTAAAGAGAATTCCTTGGGTTGCTCAACCTTTACTGCGAAATCCCAAAATTCTATCTGGAAACCTCCGACAGTTTCCAGCACCCAAGGGTCTCTTGTGATACTTTCTCAATTGTGGATGACGAATCTCAACCTTCCCCGACCTTTAGTTGGAAAATTCCAACACCTCTCATCTTGTAATCCAGAGCCTGAGGATCTAGCTCTTCTTTCACGAGTTCTTGTGTTTTTCCTTCTCTCTTGGGGTAGACGTTTGAGCATTGGCGATACCCACTGCCATAGTATCAAGGCTCCTGTGTGAATTATTAGGACCTGAAGGCACTGGGGCTGACAGTCAGTCCCCTCCTGTCAGTCCATCCAAAAACCACCCTGGAGCGAAATCTCTCTAAATACATGTCTGAGCCTTACTGAAAGCTCTGAATGTTTTCCCAAAGACTTTATGAATCTTTCTTCAAAGAGAAGTCCCTTGGAATCTCCCATGTCCTCCCTAGTGGCTAGATCAGCTAGCTTAGGGTTCAGTTGCATCAGGATGGCTTTCCGTCTCTCAGTTATTAAGCCTGCATTGCATTGCCTAACATGCAGACAACACATTATGCCCAACCTCTCCACATATCCAGAATAAATCTGCCACTCTTACCCCCGGCCTCCTCAGACATGTCTTGAATGCATGTAAGTGGACCCAGGGCGTCAAGGACCTTGTCCCGACACTGTTTAAGACATTTTCCAATTCATTTCTTTGGCTCTTTCCCCAATTTTAACAAAAAGGTAATCAGCTCTGGGTCCAAGTTAGGGGTCAAACATATGTTATCCTCCATAGAGAGTCTAGGACACTCCATTCGGATGAAAGTATGGGCCTCCCTATCCAGAGACTTCCTTACCCAATGGCTCAAGTATTTGGCCACGTGGTCCATTGGCCACCATTTGGCACTATGCAGGTGTCTAATCGTTGTAGGGCTGAACATCTCTCCCGGTATGGGTCGTTCTCCTCTTCGGAAGCAGAGGCCTGGTTCAGGTCCTCATCCAGCCTACAGTGTCTTGGGGGGTCAAAAATACACTCATCCCATTCCATGCCGCCATTGTCATTGTTATCCTCAGTAGAATTCAACTGTCCCGTAACTCTCTTGTGCCTTGAAGGTCACTCTTATCAAACATGTCGCTAAGGGCAACTTTCCTTTGTGCCCCTTCAAGGTGGCCCTTTTTACTTGTGGTGCTAGGAAAACCCAACTCTATAGTAGTGCAAATGCTACCTGTGCCATAGGCGTGGCTTAATGCCTTATCAGTATGTTTCCTCTTATGCGAAACCCTTCCCCCAACATGGGGGTCAGAGGAAGAAGGGGAGTACCCATCTGAGAATAAAAAATTATTCTCCTCAGCAGGGGCATCCCTCTTCCTCTTAGTTAGTGTGGCATCTACAGCCTCCTTTATAGAGGATCTAAGTTACTCACCTAGAAATTGCTTGATTGATTGCCCCATAATATCCGGCCATGGATATTAGAATCCTCCATAGTTTTGTACAACTAAACGCCCAAACTCAGTGCATAGTTTAAAGATAAGGAGGAGACTTAACTGTTCAACAGCTTCATCTGGAGAGAATTCAGGCAATTGTCAGAAAGAAATTCGCCTGGAAATACCGTTCTGGCGAGCCAGGGAAGCCTTGGTACTGTCTCATAGTGTTTTCTGGTACAATATACAATTTCCTTAAGATAAAATGCTAGCGCTCGTCGCTACCGTCTGGGTATTCGAAACCACAACAGTAGCGGTTTACACGCAACACGCAAGCTTGCATGTCACCTGGGTGAGTAAAAACAAAAAAAGGACCGCAGCCGGCAGCAACGAGTCAGCCATGTTGCTAACTCATCAGGAATGTTGCCCCTGCAATGCGCTTAATGCGACATTGCTTGGTCCTCTTTGCTGAGTTGAAGTTTGGCAAGTTGCCTAACAACACGTCTAATGCCTTTCCGAGGCCAAGTTTGGCCATTGGGGAAACCCCATTAAGGGTATTTTCCCCTTAAGAGAGGCGGGTGGTTGGAGGAAACCCCTCCGAGACCAATCTACACCTACAAATGCCAATCAGGAGGCAGCACCAAGGGGAAGGGCCCCTCTTATGCGTGAAGAAGGCCTCCAAAGATGATAAGACTGCGTTGCTGTTGTTGTATCAAACTCAAGCGTCGAAGCAGTAAGGCGTACAGCCAACTTTGAATGTTTATAAACGACAACAGTTCTTGTCATAAACTAGCAGGGAAACTAAATGTATTCTTACCTGGCCTGACCGTACATTGGAGGGTCATAAAAGAAAACAAACAACTTAAGCAACCAACAAATGTTAGAATAAGGCACTTAATTACGAAAGCACATAATAAGACACTCATTTAAGAAAGCACATAAAGGAGGTACTTATCCTGCCTGGAGCAGCTAATAACTGAGGAGGATGTCTATGTGCTCTGGATATACATGTATTCTGAACATCCTGTTTGCTTTGTGATGTAGTGACGTTATTTAAAGGGCTGCATATTGGGGCAGCAATTAAGGATTATTTCATAATGGTAGCCTCTGGTCTTGTAATGAAATTCTTCTGATCCCATGTCATTTTTGCAGATGGGTGGTCTTTATTGAAGGAAAGGATAGAGCAGAGTTTACAATGTGTGTATTATTGCTAGGATAAGAAACGCTAGGAAAAAAAGTTACAAGTTCATTGTTATACTGGGAGCCATGTGATATGGGTAATGGGTGAATGGTAGGAGTGTAGAATGAGGAGCATGTAGAATGCATGGACTGTGGGGAAAAAGAACCATTGGCCAGACAGCTGAATTTGGAGACTGTTGATTGGTCACCATGGAATATGGAGAAGAGGAACAATCGGATGAGGAAGCTGGAGTTGCAGACTAGAGAAGAGAATATTGATTGGCTGGCATGGAATGTTGGGAGGCAGAACCAATGGATAGGACTGGTAGAGACCAAGTTTAGAGTGCAGAGGTCTAAACCATGAACAGCCCTATGACAAAACAAAGGGCCCTTAAAAATGCAACTCTTCTCAGCAGGTAGCCAATGAAGGTGCACTAAGCCACTCGAAATATAAGAGAAGAGCCAAGTGTTAGTATTCTGAACCAGCTCTAATCATTGAATAGTAAATGTGGTAGACCCAGGTACAAACAGTTGGCATAATCCAGATAAGACAACACCTTGAACAACTGTCTTGCGGCAATTAACAGGACAGAAAAGGATGACCTTCCATTAGAAAGACAGTAAGAACAAACTTTGTTAATTTGAGAGCCTGGTATCTGAGAGCCTCAATAGACTCCCAGAAACTTATCAAAGATCACAACTTCAGTCTGATTTGGGTTGAACATTTGGTGTTTGGTGCTTTATTCAGAGCCACTTTGAGGAGACAGGTACAAAGGTTGGATTGGTTGTAGCTTGAGGCCTGATCTATGCACAGAACAATCTGGGTTTCATCTGTATTACAGATTGGTGTGGCGCCGCGGCCAGGGTGACTGACTCCAGAATCTGGGTATCATGGTTCGATCCCAACAGATTAGCCCAACACCATGTGACTCTGGGAAATAGCTTGCTTAATATTCCTGACGGCCCCAGCGCCTACAGACCCTAACGGGTGATGGTTCGCGCTTTACAAATGTGGATTATTATCAGCAGGCCATGATGTGTGCACATAAGTAAAATTAGCATTTACATTCATGGTGAAAAGTGTTTTTCGGCAAGCGGGTTAAATGATTGGGAGATAATGCGTTGGGTTATATTTGTATGATTAAGACTGGATGCAATATGTTAGTGGCTCCGGGTACGTGGTAAATGAGTTTATAATATGCTTTAGTAAACATGATTACAGTTCAGAATTCGATGAACTTCGTTTTTTAAATTTTGGGGAAAGTTTCTTATTAAACAAATGTTCTATTAGGCTAATGAAGTAAGTCAAATCATAAAATATCTATTTATATTCATGGATGCCCCTGATGAAGGGAAATGTACTTCCCGAAATGCATTGGGTGATTGGATTAAAATCATGGCGTGTGAAACCCATTCCATACTCCTGTGTTTTTATGAACATAGACGACAAGATTTGATTGGATAAAATGAATTGAACATAAGTTAAGAGAAATGGATTAAAAGTATGGTGAAACAAAGAAGAAAAATAAATTAAATTGATTCATTGGATTCAAACTTTGTTGGGGCTGTGCAGCCTGACGGAACTGAAATGGGTTCCTTTTTGGTTTTCATCTGTATAAACCATTACACAAAAGTGAAACGAAGCGAGAAGTCTGGGTACGGGAGCTACGTCCATATTGAAAAGATTGGGGTTCAGAGAGGAGCCCCGTGGCACCCACCCGGAAAGACTGTAGAAGGAGGGTTTGGATTGGCTGTGCTAAGTAGCAGTCATTAGCAAATATTCCACACGCTTCCCTCCTCCTAGAAGACACTACAGAGTCGAGGGTGGTAAGCGCCCTCATGGAAGTCCATCCCACAGTAGGCTGGAAGATTCGCAAAAGAGAAACACAAAACTATAAGACCAAATTTGAAACAAAATCAGAAACCTGCACCCAGAGATTTACCCCCTCACTGCGAAGCAAAATTCTGATTTTTAGGAAACAACAAAGATTTCCATGTGTACTCCTGGAAACCTGTAACAGTTGCTCAGAAGTACCCCTGAAATCTGACTGTGAATTGTATTTCTGAATAAGCAATAGTAAGTGCACAAATGAGAAATGTGCACATATAAATTAATATTTTCTAATGAGGTTCATATTTTGCTCTGAGGAGAGACCTCCTTCTCCAAGACCCTACAAATTTTGGGAAGGAACAGGATTTGTTACTCCCCTTGACAGGGTTGAATCTAAGACTGTTCCCAGGATATGAATGGTTAAGAAAAACAGTTATCAATACCTACAAATATGTACATTTATTGATATACACAAACGGTAGGGAATATTGATCTGAACGTCCACTAGACACACTTGGAACAGATTTATGCACAAGAAAATCTAGTTTATTAGATATGTTTAGAAGTGTAAAACTACCTTTTGTGCATTCCAAAAGTGGACGGTCATTTGCATTTCTAAGCTTTAAATGCGCAAATAAGTTTGTGAATCTGGTCCCAGCTGCTCCTGTGACCTCTGGTAGTAAAGTACACCTTATTCAACCTGGTGTAAATAAGAGACTTTTCTGGGTTGATTAGAAGGTGGGTTATTTTACCCTGAAAGGAGAAGGCTTTCTGCCCTCGAAAAAGTGCTGTTTTGTTATCTAGGTGAGAAGTATGACTTACCTCACTTTTTGGCCATGTGGCTCTTGTTTCTGTAAACCACTTGCATTTCTATGTGAGACGTAAGTATGATACATAAAGATATGCATATGCATTAGCAGAACTGCACACCTCCTACATAGGAATGGCATATCTTTGTGCTCCCCAAACGTTTTAGAACCACACCCCCCTTTTTAGTACCTCAAACGTTATCGACACACCTAGCTTTAATGTACTTAACCCCTTTGCTGCTGATGACGAGCTTAGCTCGTCATCAGCCACGGTGGTCGTGTGCGGATGACGAGCTGAGCTCGTCATGTAACGCGGCTTTTGGAAAAAAGACGCACAGCGCAAAAATAACCCCCGGAACGCATGTGGTTAAGGGGGCGAGTGGGGAGGTATTTGATGTAACTAAAGCATCGTTTGGTAGCGCATTGCCATTTTCAGACTGCACACTTCCTATTGAAATGGTCACTGAATTTGCATAGGTATACAGTTTTACTGATAATTTGTGGGAATCGGGTGTTTCAGTTAATATTGGTTATTTGTGCATCACCAAGAAAAATGTCTAACTTTGTTTTGATTCTATTCAACCTTAATTTTCATCCCACTTTTAAATTACAAAAAAATGTACATCATTTTCGCTTTCCTACCTGCTGAATGTCTACAGTTCGTTTATTGGTATTTACTTTTTATTGTGTGTTACGAAAAACTGACATCATACAGCCTTTTTATGTCACACTTCATGTACCTCAGCAATATTGTCACATAATTCACTTTATTTTAATGTATCTGAATGCAGAGTGAGAGGAGTTTGGAAACACAAGTCCCCATGTTAAAGAAATAGGCAATGGGGGGGGGGGGGGGGGGGGGGGTGAAGCCGGAATAAGAGTGAGACATGTTGTGACTTGGCTCAGTACTCCAGTGGCCTTACACGCCACCTAATTGCCCCTGGACCAGCCCTATATATGCCTCCTGCAAGCTGCCATTGCTTGTCCCATCGGAGGGTTGCCCATAGGGGCCGGGATCCACAACAGCAAACTCTACAGCCCAGACGAGTATCCAGGGGCTCAGCGCAACATCCCTGGCCCACTATTTTGAGAGAGGTGACTGATGTCCAACTGCGCCAGCTAAAGGGGCCCCCTTGATGTTTGATCAGGGGCTCCTCATCGAAAGTGATCCCACTGCTGCCGTCGTGTGGAGAATATCAAAGCATCTTTTTACACTGAGTGGCTCGACACCGATGCACCACTTCAGCTGCACCTTTCATCTTTCTGAGCGACGCAGCCTGGATCAAGGTACTTTTGTTCAGCGGGCCAAAGTGGATCTGTGTATCCGGCCCACGCTCCATCGCAGTTGGTCTGAACTTTTGTCTTTGTCCTGATTGCAATATCCTAAATAAGCACACATTGCTTCTAAGTGCTATTCTACAGTTTATTCTTTAAAATATATATCTTGACTTCTTCTTTTTGGATTTTTGTTATTTTGGTATTATTTTATTCAAACAATTATTCTCTATTTTTAGGTTGAGCATTCGAGACTTCTTGTATATACATTAGTATATACTTTAGTATATATACTTTAGTATATACTTATATGTGTATGTACTTTGTAGGCTCTGGAGATCAGCCCTAGGGCTTGTCTGCTTCCGCTTAGGGACTTTTTTTCTGGTCAACTGTCTTTATTTAACTGTCTTGATAGAAAACGACCAGCCGAGGTCAGTAAAGTACGAGAATCACTTTAGCATTCTCTAGATTCCAGTCCACAGAAATTGTCTTCCACGAGCACCCATAGACAATAATGTTTTTTTCAAACCTTGGATTTTAAGTGACATGACCACCGAAGGCCCTGCTTTTATATAAAAACACAGAGCTTTGGACTATACCATTTCCTGATAAAAGGCAATATTTCTCTCCATGTGTTCCCATACCTGGCATGTCACGCAGTTTGGTGCTTACTTTCCCTCCATGTTAAAAAACAGTAGATGTTTCAGCACCCAGGCTAATGTGCTGCATAGCTAAATACATATAAGGTCCCAACGGCAAGACCGATTGCATTGCAAATGCTTGTTCTAACCTGGTGTGGAGTCTTTTTGTGGCGTTTTCATTATGCTACTATTTGAAGTGTTGCACAAATACTTTACACATTGCCTCTTAAATTAAGCCTGACTGCTCTGTGCCAAGCTACCAGAGGGTGAGCACAGGATAATTTAGGGTGTGTTGTGACTTACCCTGACTAGAATTGTGGATCCTTCTTGGATAGGGTGCCCGCCTCTGCCAACCAGAAACCCAGTTTCTAGCTGGGCTACTGACGGTATCGTGCCAGCTTTCTACCAGCAGTTAGGAGCTTCTTGAGGACTCGCTCAGCAAGATCACAGTGACTTACAAGAGGGTTTTGGAAAAGACATAACAGCACTATGGCTGATAAGTCAGTCTAAAAGAGAGAACGATCTGATGCCATTTTGGGTGGTCTCACTTCAACCTGAATGAGCTTCTCAATGACAACGTTGGAAACAGCTCAGCCAAGCAATACTGTTTTCCCCAGCACTTTATTTGAGGTGAATGATTTCTCATCAGGGCACATGGGACAGCTATTGTTTTTTGCAGATGCCCAATTACTGCCCAACTTGAAGAGCATTATAAAATGTAATGGAACAAATGTTTGAATTAATGTCAGTCACTGGTGATCGCACGGGTTCTGTTTAAGTGCATTATCTTTCGCCCATCATGCCACTCTAGTGAGATAGACCAGCAATAGCCTTGGTTATGTTCCAACAGGAATAGTCCAGCTCAAACTTTCAGACCTCTTCCCTCCAGGCAGCAGCACTATCATCCCTGGACTGGTTTCAGTCTGTCGAGGCGCCATCGGTAAGACATAGCTTGACTCCTGCAGCACGGTAAGCACCTTAAGCTGGACTGGAACCCTACCAAAATCTCACTGTGCTCCCTACCTCTGATGGCAACAAGAAGTACATGCGTTAAAATCAAAGTATCAAGTGGAGTGGGATTTATTATTTCTGCTGAAGTTCTGATTCTTAATTTCATTAGTGTCTGCAAAAGTGGAGAAGATTTATTCAATGGCACAATTCCTTTGCATGGTGCAGTATTTGTCATGGCTGAGCCCTCTACTGGAAATCCATCCATCTCCCAATTATGGGATGGTATGTCTTAGTAAAGTCCACAATTATGCATACTTCAAAAGTACAATACACTCATGTTTGCCTAAAATGTTCTTCCTCATTGAACAATAGCTATTCCTACACTTGGTTAATTGTATGTATTAATCTTCTTCAAAATTAGGTTTTATGCTCCTTATTTTGACTCTGGATTGCTGCTGCAATTTCAGAACAATCGTAAGAGTAGTGGAAGTGCCACATATGAGTCGCCCTGGACTCTTTGATGATACCAGAGGAAATGACATCACAGGAAGTGGAACATACACACTTTAAAACTGATAAATTTGCAGGGACCTCATACCAGATACTACAGTAAGTGCAAAGAATACAGGATTTCAAGGCATCACAGAAACATATAATGTTCAGGCAAAGGAATTGCAACAGCTTATACAAAGGTGCAAGTTGCACCTTCCAGTGGCCCCTAGCAGAGGTCTATGCCATTGCATACTGTACCACATAAGATCAAGCCATGCGTTCCTTTCAGTTCCAACGAGGGGTGGTGAATTACATAACTATGTATGTTGCGCATGTCCTTTATGGGGGGACTGAGAAAACAGCTAATCTGATACCTTAGAGTCTGAGAAACAGCGGAGTAATAGGGGTCCACTACACTTACTACCCAACCACAGGGCATGGGAATGCATTTTTCCTTGCACACATTATGGCTAAAGCACCCTTGCTATTCTGTTCAACACAAGATTGACTATCTGCACCTATGCCATATCGGCCATCTCACTGTACAGTCCATAAAAGAACTTCTTGTTTGAGAGTAATTGAGGGTAAATGCTCAACACCGCCACCAAGAGTTGAGGAAGAGGGACTGCGTCTTCGCCATTCACTTCTTGCTATCATGGATCTGTCAGTCATGTGTTCCCCCCATAAATTCTCTAAATTTGGTTTCATAGATTCATGCACCATAAGATCTCCTAAATTGCATATATGAGGCGCCCAGCCAGCAAAGTGGGTGATTAATTTGCATTTTTCGCATAAAACAAAGGAGTGGTGGGCGCAGCCCGTGCCTTAAATAATGACTGCGGTGATCCAATTCCCATTGAATGCAGATATCCGTTAGTTCAACAAGTGGCGCCCGATAAGCAAAGCACTTCCAAATTAAAAGCCGGGTCTCATGAGCACTCGCAAAGCAAACAGCATCAAACGCCTCTCGTTAATTTGATGGAATTCGCCTTTTCAGCAGAAACCAGGGCTTGCTTTAAGCAGAAGAGAGAAGCCTTTGGAGTTAAAATCGGCTGGGATTTGCTGTGCATATTCTATGAAGGGCTCAGCTCATTATATTTTTAAGCCATGCCTGGCATGATCTCAAAGAAAAAAAAAATTGAAGGGGATGGTGCACGTGCAGAAACCCATTCTTTGGGCGAATAATGTCTCCATTTCAGAAGCATTTTGCAAAACACGCAAATAAAATAAGGTCAAGTTTAGTTAGTCAATCGTCATTAGGTTTGGCGTTAGCAAAGAGCATTTAATTTTAATAAAATTAAATATATTACTTACTTATAGGGGATTTCAGATAGCCCTCTTCATCCATTGGCCTATTGTTGTCATTCACATTTGTCTTCCACCAACTAAAGCACACAGAATGGGGCAAAGGGTCAACCCACTTTAACCATTGGCTAACTTCATTGTGAGTGACGTCATTCTGCCCTTTCACAAGGAGAACATCCACACACTAAGTAGTTCCTTTCAGCAACCAGGTCTAGTGTTTGTGCTTTTGGAGACCCACATTTTGTTTTTTTAACTTTTAGCAATTTCTTTTTATTTTGATGACGGCCCAGCAACCTCAACTACAATAAAGTTTTACCAAAAACATGACAAAAATAAACTAGCATTTACCAAGCCAAAAAGCTGGTAGCCATTGCACAATCTATTGATCTGCCTGAAACGAAAACAGAATGCAGATAGCAGTAAAAATCTCGTTAGTGATAATTACAATACAGATGGGACAACTCACTGCCATCGGAATAGACTGCTGCCCTAGGAGGGGGGTCCGCGCTGAAGAACCTGCGCTGCTAGCGCTGTGGGGCCAACACTCCAAGCTGCACGGGACTCCACTGACCAGGAGTTCGTGCGGGTCAGCACCTGTGCTTGGGCACGCCCACATCCACTCTCCCGGCTGATAGGAGCTCGCGGAACCCGCTGGCGCGGGTCCCGCTTTGCTGGGACAACTCACTGCCATCGGAATAGACTGCTGCCCTAGGAGGGGGGTCCGCGCTGAAGAACCTGCGCTGCTAGCGCTGTGGGGCCAACACTCCAAGCTGCACGGGACTCCACTGACCAGGAGTCCGTGCGGGTCACCACCTGTGCTTGGGCACGCCCACATCCTCTTCGCTAATATTTAACATCGATCAATTCCCGCGACGCGGGACGCGCGTGGGACGTGCCGGGCGAAGCCCGGGCAAAGGGCGGGCCCTCTGTGGCCCTCAGAGGACCTGAGGAGGACGGGACGGGCCACTCCACTTGGCCCCATCAAAGGTAGAGGTACAGAGACACTTTACCTTTTTCTATTGTGTTTTGAATTGCCTAGTGACGTTTTGGGGCCTTTTTAGCTCAATTACTATGTCTATCTGGGAAGAATTGAATGCCTTGTGTGGCACAAACTATGCCCCTGATATCTCTACTCCCCCTACAATGGACAGAGATACGGACCACATAAACTGCACTCCCCAGGCCCCTGAAATTATCCTGCCTCAAGCTGATACACCGTCTCGGGAAACAATAAGCAAAAGGAACAACGAGGTGATTCCATCAAATGCCGCCCGAACGTGCTGTAGCTCCTCTATTTCCCCGGCCAATTCAAGCGTTTTAACGCCGTTTATGGCGGGGACTACACCAAATGACTCTGCTTCCCCCCTCCAATTGACCCTACTGGCCCATATTGAGCGATTGTTGAATGCGGCTTTATCACCCCTGCTCTAAAAAATTAAGGATCTGGGAGATAGGTTGTCCGATGTTGAAAGAATAGTACAAAGGATTCTACCATCAACTCTAAATACTGCTATTTCCTCTTGTCCTACGCTCTCTACCAACCTTGTGAACCCCAAGTCCATCGAACATAGGAAAGAACGAACAACTGATTCCTCTCTCAGCACACCCGTCCCAAATGGGCGTAATGTTACTTCTAAGCCCACTCGTCTCCCTTTCAAAGCCCCTAGGCTCCCTCAAGAAAGAAGACATCGAATTAACTTACCCCCTGAAGCCGCCCCCTATGTGAATGTTCTCTCTGGGGTCCCTGAACTTAGTCAGGGCAAACATGAAACAAGCCAGGATCTGCTGAATAAAGCCATCTTTTGGCTCAACAACAACAGACCGTTGCCACCTGACCTAGATGGCGGAATCATGAGCGTCAGGAGGGTGGGATGGCTAGGGATGTTGCCCAAAGACATTCCGGGAGACCTGATATTAATCAAATTCAAACACAGGAACATTGTCCCCTTTTTAAGATTTTCCCAGCCCAAAATTGGAGACGGCCCTATTTCTACTTGGGACTTGTTTGATTTTTACCCCGGCCCCAGTGTATCGAACTATAACACTTTGTGAAAGGGGACTCTGTCTACCATGCGTTTTTATTTTGCACTAGATTGATTTTAGTTTGCTTTAAATATCCGTTTTTTTCTTAACATTGTAATGAACTGTTGAATTCTATATACATGCATGTATTTCTTTTTGCTGCTTTTATGGTTTTAAACTTAAAGACCGAATAAAGCTTATTTGATTTGATTTGATTTGATTTGAATACAGATGTTCTTAATGGCAGAATGTAGCAAAGCGGTACAAACAGTATAAAACAAGAAACTATCCATGGAGAAGTTCCTTGACATACCTATCATAGCAGCATGCTATAGTTTTACACCATTAATACAAATTACAATTTTAAATACCCATGAACCCTCGGAAACTGAAGACCACACCTGCTGTCTGGCTCTGGGGCAAAATTACTGAT
Source organism: Lissotriton vulgaris (assembly GCF_964263255.1). Classification (NCBI taxonomy): domain Eukaryota; kingdom Metazoa; phylum Chordata; class Amphibia; order Caudata; family Salamandridae; genus Lissotriton; species Lissotriton vulgaris. Next base: position 128,440,169 of record NC_141691.1, on the reverse strand, counting down.
GTGATCCTAAACTATGCAGCATGGAAGGCAATCATCAGTGTTAGGACCCAAACAAAGGTGTCCATCTAACAATAGTTATGGAAAAAAGCCTGGCAAGGTATTAATTATGAGGGTCACCCTTAAAGGTAGAGGAAATACTATGATGCCAACCATCGAACTAAGATACACACACACTAATTAGTGTTGTTGAAAGAAATCATAAGGTCCATAAAGGTACATGTTATTCCCATTTCGAAATCAGGTGACATTTTGTATTGGTGACCAATAGAAACGTCAACAAAATCACTCCAGCATATGTGAGTAATCCGCATAAAAACTGTGAAACATGACTTCATGTGCCCAAACACTGACTCAAAGTAGACATGTATATTACATCTTTACAAGCCTAATTGAAATGAATGAAATGAAATGAATGAAATGAAATGAAATGAATGAAATGAAATTTGATTAGTAGAGCGCATGGCTGCCCGGAAGCGTCCCAGCGCTTGCTTAGGGAACCCGTCCTGGTATTCCCCTGCGAGATAACCCATTACTGGGCGTCCCCAAGGTGAAAGCCAGGCATCCCGCTGCGAGGGGCCGTTGTGGAGATTAAGCAAGCTATTGCCCAGAGTTACAGAGTGGGACTCCATGATTGGAATAAGCACCGAGGCGAGAATTGTCAGGTCCGGGGAGATTTGAGCCCTAGACCCGCCGAGGCGGGGAATTGAACCCTGGTCCGGGCCAGACCTCTGCATCAGGGTCTGCCGCTTCAACCACTTGAGCCACACTTCTCCACTCCATTGCATCTAGAACCTTATTTGCTTCCCGAAAGTAGCACACGCAATTTCACCATTCCTTTTTATTTACATATTTTTTTTACCATTTGATGTTTCCCAGGATGCTGAGCAATGTGTGGAGGCCATCTCGGTACAGCACCAGCACGTTGCTAAGTCTTTACCAGAGCACACCATCAGAAAAGTATAAGACTCCATCACAAGAACCCCAGAAGGCAAACAGAGGAGAGACAGGCCAAAGAACACCTGAGGGTGAACTGTGGGAACAGAAATGAAGATCCAGAACCACAGCTGGGTACCAACCAAAAACTTGTTCAAGACAGACAGACGTTGAGGTTCTTTGTTGCTTCCCTACATGCCAGTTAGCATAACAGGGAGTAAGTACGTAATCCAGCACCTTCGACCAAACACTGGTCATCCTGTCCTGATATTCAAGAACCTACCATGGTTCTCCAATCTTTATGCACCATGAACCCTGGATTCGCTGCTCGATGACTGTCGTAGAAGTAGATGGCAGGAGGTGCAAAATAATTCAGCTGATCAGCCCTTACTAACTTCTTCATGAAACAAAAATCATCCCTCTCCTATTGCACTGTCTCTGTAACAATTCACGTACCCAGACTTTAAACTTAAAAACATTGATATAGGATGCAAGTACTATTTCATTTCAGGCGGAAAACACTCCACAAAAGTGACCACTAACAGTAAAAAGACATATGCATCAGTATAAGTTCATGTAAGACACAGGCCTCAATGCTCAACACATCCAAGTGCATGTTTCTACAGAGCAACCCCATCCGTTTGCCATTGTGTGGTTCCCAGATGCCCTTAGTGATGGCAGGGGGAGGGAAGGCAAAATGCTCTGTTCTATGGGTTGATCAGTTATTTCTGAATGGTTTCAACAAAGATTTCTCCATAGCACCCTCAACTTGATTTCACCTTCCTGTATTTCGACTACTCTAAGACTGTGTAATCGCACTTTGTGACTTACTTTAGTAAGTGTGTGCTGGTATTCAGGATAGCATGGGATGATTTCACATGTCACATACAGAAGTGGAGCCTATTGGTCACCAGCACTGCCACAAAACAAGTTCTGTGGTGGTGAGGAAACATCTTGAACATCAACATAAAGGTGGTGCACTTGAAGATATCCATGTACAGCTCTAAACCTATAGTTTAGAGCTGTATCACATGGCGGGAAAAAAAATCTAGTTTAAAAAAAAAAATCTAAAATGAAGATAAAGTTAGGGGGCACAGTGGGCTTATGAACAATCTAGGTAATAGTGAGTTATTCTGAATTTACCTAATTTGACACCCTGTACGAAAAAAGTATGTAAATAAACAATTCTGGTTCAGGTCCCAGCCGCTGAATTCTAGAATAATGCACAGCATGTGAATCTATAAGAGATTCTATATGACATTTCTTCCAGATGGGGGGCACCATACTTTCAACCTTCTGGTCTATGTTGCCTATGCGCAGTTAATGCATTTCATTCTTAGCCTGTAATGACAGTAAGAAGTCTTCGAAGGAGAATAATGCTTTATCTTCTCTGCTTTAGGTTCCTCTGATGGTGGTGTCACATCTTATCATCAGCTCATTGGATGACTAGGAGATCTCTCCTAGAATGTACGGTTGCTGTTATGTAAAATAGCTGTTAGATCTGGGCCTTTTCCATTGGGACTCATCATCTCTTCTATACTTAATAAACAGCAGTTGAAAGACCTGTGGATACCCTATGGGGTGTTCAGCCGTGCTTTATAAATCCTAATTGATTGAAAGACCTGGAAATTCCATCTGAAAATTTGTCCAGAAATAATTTTCCCTTAATGTCTTCATTTGAAAGGATCTTGTGGCCCACTGACATTCTAAAGTTATGGTGGTCAGTACAAACATAAGACACTCATTAATACATTCAGCAATGATCATGACTGTACACATGACATTCCTGATAAAATCACAAACAACATCAACAACATTGCAAAGTGCAATGGGATCACCTGCCATCAGAGACGCTAAGAGGATCATGAGCCGTGAAAGCCAGATCAATAGCCACAAATTGGCCAATGGCAAAAGACCATCTTTCTCAATTGGATTCAAGTTATGTTATGTTATGTTATGTTAAGTCTGCTTGTATAGCGCATGGCTACCCCAGCAATGGGGCGTCCCAGCGCTGCGGACATACCTAAGAGCAGTGCAACACAACAGAGAAGATGAAGTTAGATGGAAATGTTAGCATGTGAACAAATTTACAAACCCCAGCTATAAGAAATCCTTATTTACAGCAATCAAACCTATAGGTTTAAGTGCCTAAGTTAGATTAATTCCACTTTTTATATAATTGAGTCTAACTATATTTGCCAAAAAATTTCTAAAGCTGACCAATCTGAGCAAAGCGTTAAAAGCTCAAATTCGGTGAGCGCACACAGTTTTAGTAAAGATTTAGCAGATTCGTTAAAAGTGTTCAAAGTTATCAACATAACAAAAACCACACTTTTTCTTTGGACTACCCATCTGAACCACATTTATTTTCTTAAACTGTCTCTTCTGCTATGTTTCACTTTCATATGAGTTTGCACTTGTCTGTGTCTTCAACACAACGTAAGAGGACCTCTCTCTCCAGTGCTTGGTATATCAATTTACACTTTCTGTTCCCCATCGAACCTGTTTGTAGTCTTTGTGTTTTTACTTAATTATCAAATTCAGATTTCGACTCAATTTTTGGTACTTGCCTGTCTGGCATCCGGATAGATTCGAAATAGCATTATGTAAATTGTCAAAGTACTCTGAATGTTCTAGAATTGTTAGAACTTCAGAAGCACACAACCTCAGTACCATTCTTTCCATGGAAATTGGCACTAAATGTTTGTCTACCCAGACTTCTCAATCTGCATAAAGGGAAGGGAGAGGTTTGACCTTTCACATGAAGTGAGGTCTGTCTCATAGCAGGGTCTGACTCCTTACATGTAACGCAAGGTGCACACTTCTATCTCGACATGTGTCACTTGTCCGTGAGGCTCTCATTCAAATAGTGACCGTGTTTCTGTATGACCCTCTTTGCTGGAACCATACAGACCGGTTCTCATTACCCAGAATACAATCTCAACACTTATGAATGATTTAATTGGCCCAATAGACAGTCCCCAGTTCATTGCTTTAAAAGAAGCCTGTGATATTCCATTCTGGTCTTCAGAGTACCATGCACCCAGGTCTCCAAGGATCAAATAGTCAACCTCATGTAGTTCTGTACAAAGCAGAGATCTTAACCCATCTCCTGCTGCAGGTTGGCTGTAAACATGAGTATATAATCAATGCAAACAACCAGAACTGCCATGAGGATTGTAATACCATGCACAGCCTGCCAACAGTCACTCATAACTCAATTAATGGAGAATGAATTGGCCGCTGGGTCCCACTGGCTATGAAAGGAACAAGAATGTCTCCGTTCTTTGTATGATCACTACAGGGAGCCGAACACTAGCCATTTTGGCTGGTAGATGATACGCTGTTCTTGCTCAATACATGCCACAGTTTCTCAACATCAGTCTCCCTTATTATGTTGAATTAATGCTCAAATGTGTTTTTTCTATGTAGCCATGACCTGTTTGAGAGCTTTGCTTTAAAACAATTCGGAGTACCTTCATAACATCTGAATTTGTAAATTACTGCATTTTCTCCGGATTGCAATACTTGCAAGTCACAACAGTGACCTATTGTATAGTTTTTCTATTCCCAACTTTACTGAAGAAACAGATGCATGCATTGAATATTTGTGTTATTTTGCTCTTTTGGCTTTTTAGAAACCCTCCCGGTGCAAGCTTGCGCTCATTAACATGATATTAGGGTAATATTTCATGGTTAATTCTAATTGATATAATATCAATTCACTTTGTGTTTTAGCACACCAATTCTACAAATCCACTTGTAAAAGCACAGGCTTGGTGCCTTTCCCATCACCACTTCTCCATGCAACTCCTATATTTTGAAGTGAAGCTGCAAGTTTGTGGGAGTGAGCAAGGAACTTTCACAACATACTCATCAGCAGCCCACTCTCACTCGAGTTTCCATCCTTCAGATAATAAACAGCTCTATCTACGGAAAGCACAACCAAAGACGAAGCGACAGGGGCAACAACAGAACCGTCAGGCAAACTGCGGCATTAAAAAAAAACCAAGAAAAGTACAGTTTGGGTAGCAAAGCATACATCGGGCACAGAGGGAGGCTGTACCAACAAGCGTCAATAGTGATCTGTACTGTCTGTAGTGCACGTGGCAGGAAAAGGCGATAGTTGAGACCTCGATGTGGGAGAGGTGTGGCGCAGCGACCAGAGTGGCTGACTCCAGAGCATGGGGCTCACAGTTCAATCCCCGTTGCAGGCAGCAGCTCAGCTCAGCATCATGTGACTCTGGGCAATAGCTCACTTAATCGCGCCAACTGCCCCTAAGGGGTGATATGTTTGCGCTTTACAAATGTGGATTTTTATTTATTTATTTCTGTGTGTGACCGGGATGCTTTATTGAGTGTTCGCAAAGGTAGGGGACTCATTCGTTTCACTGAAACAGTAGAGTTCCCAAAGGGTTGAGGACCCCAAACCGCAGAAGCCACAAGAATCTCTGAAGCAGATTCCCATAAGCATCCGTCTGATGCAAACGCATAAATATAAATCTGCAATGTCATTCGTGGTGATTCTCACACCTCCTTTCTTCTACAGTGAATACAACATCAATTTATGTATGCATGTATGTAAGTATGCATGTATGTATGCAGAAGAACTTGTAAAGTACAGACCTAGCTGGGAAACAACAAAGTGCAATGCATTTCTGGAAGACATCTGAAATAATGGAAGAAGAAAAATGGCTACCCAACTACCTTACAGAAGTGACTTCATTCAATCTCAGCAGAATCCTCTGCTTTATGATTGGCTGACAACTAGGAAGTATGGCTTGCATAAAGACGAACCAGTGACAATGTCTCTTAAACAACTGTCCTGTGTCTGAAAGCTCTACGTCTCTCTTACAAAAGCACCATTTTGGAAATTTTAGGTTCCACCAAATAGCACCGCTTTACATTTTAGAATACATTCTGGCTATGTAAAAGGAACTGAGTGTCATCACTATAACCAAGTAATAGATGTCAAACGGTCACATGGTCATTTTCACTGAACACTTAGTGCAAGTTGCACAGTAACAGACTAACTGCTCCTCTTCTACAATATACTGCTGCTACTGCCGGACAAGGTTTTCTTAGACACAAGCCAATACTCTCAAGCACCTTATCCCTCTACTCTGGAGGCTCACATTTGCCACCGGACCGAGCTATGTTTTTCTTTGGATGACATTCATTCTAATTGGACTAAGGACTTTTGGAACATTTACGCCTCATGGATGGAGATATTCCTATACATCGCTGACGTTTCTTAACTATATTTATTGCAGAACTTTGTGTACCTGCGATACGCACCAGGTCCTCTTACCCTTGCCCTGAAGAAGCCCTTGTGAAGGGTGAAACTTGTTGGCTGTTTGTATACTAAGAACTCTTTGGAAAATAAAAAAGTCTTACTACAAAACTATCTACGCCTGCAGAACAAAATGTTGTTGTGTTTGCATTACAACCTGTTGCTCCTCAGTATTGACTCTCATCTCTCCTTTTCCTGAATGTATTTGTGATCATGTGGCAGCTGACCATTTGAGGTGGGCAATGCAAGTCTCAGTACCAGTTGTGACTAGCCTAGGCAGTGCAGTTACCATTGTACCCTGCAGCCTTCTGCTCTCTTTTGGTCCCATCAAAGAACACCGCTTTACATTTTAGAATGTATTCTGGCTATGTTAAAGGCACTGAGTGTCATCACTATGACCAGGTAATAGATGTCAAACGGTCACGTGGGTATTTTCACTGAACACTTAGTGCAAGTTGCACAGTTACAGACTAACTGCTCCTCTTCTACAATATATGCACACACTCATAGCTGTGCAACACTCAGGGCCTGAGTTACATCTTGGCAGACGGGTTACTACATCACATCAGTGATGGATATCCCGTCCGCCAAATTATAAATTCCATTATATCCTATGGGATTTATATTCTGGCGGATGGGCTATCCATCACCGCTGTGACGAAGTAACCGGTCCGCCAAGATCTAAATCAGTTCCTCTGTGTCTTACAGTAGACATCGGTGGAAATCATGCCAAAATAATATAACAGAGTAGTTTAAGCAGACATACATTTGTGGGCTTTTAATTGCAGGCATTGCTCTCTACAGATATACTGACAATGGGCAAATATTTGAGGTTTCGACACCAGGGATACTGGATGGCCGGATTATGGTCCGTCTTGATGGTGCATCTGTGGCTAGCCAATTATATGAGCATCAGTAAATAGGGGTTTTGGCTCCAACCGCATGTTGGGAGCCAGGTGTACATGTTTTGATTGGGCAGAAGTTGTGTGCTTCCACAGAAAAAGTGCTTTCCCTCCACACAGCTGTAATCATTTTGTTTATTTATCCAGTTGCCTCAGCTTGAACTTTCAGGGGCACACACATGGCATTCTAATGCTATTAAAGTGTCCTAGCTAATGTATGGTGTCTTTCTCTGGCAGCAGCACAGTTGGGAGGAGGGCAATCATTAACCTACATGGATGTTTAGGTCTGGCTTGACAGTGGAACCTCACCTGATTTTTTAACCTACACAAATCGTATTCCAAAGGTCTTTGCGTCCACACAAATACATATCCATTCCCACACTATTTACTTGTAGTTCTTCACATTACCATACAACATTCCTTGAAAGCCAAACCTATTGGCATTACCAATGCTTATTTCAAGATTACCAGTGGACCATAGGCTTTCGCCTTGGGCGACAGAGCTGGACTTACCTCACAGATGTCTTTGAGGTGCTTGATGTAGTGCCGTTCAGTGCTCATAATTTCATTGATTACATTGGCTCTCATCTGGTCGCGGTTCTGAAGGGTTCTGCCGATGCAGAGGCAGTCCGAGTTTGGGTCCAAGTGCCCATTCTGGACTTCGCTGGTTCCCTCCTCGACTCCATCTTCCTGATTCACCCATAGCTGCAAGGAAACACGACAAGTCAATGAGCGAGGTGGACCTGCTCAAAACTATGACACATCCCAAGGACAAGACTTACTGTCAATTGCTTCGCTTAAGACGATTAAGAAATCTAACGTTCATTGAAAATTTGTGTATGGCTCTTTGTAAAGAAGACATGGAAAAAACAGCATCAGGGTCTCGATGCATGACAGAGCTCTAAACAATCACAGATTCTGCACAAACAACGTCAGGCGTTTCCATGTCAGAAAATGAGGTAACCAAGTATTTTAGGAGTGGTCTTTGGACAAGACGGGTCTCCAGCTTACAGAGCAGGGCATGACAATCTTTGTGGTAGGCCAGGGCCTGTTCGCCTTTTATTGGCGTGGTCTAATTTTTCCCTATTAGCCGTGCTTAAAAAAATTCCTTGACCCAATTCCATCCAACTCCCAAAACAGCTGCGGTGGTTCTGATTGAGGAGGTGAGTGTAACTTACAAAAGTTTCCCACTGCAAACCTCATAAAGCTATTTATCGAAAAAAATTGCAAAAAGATGCAAAGTTTTTCCTTTTCAATTGAAGTGTTTTTTATTTTTTTACTAAAAAACTAATCTGCAAACTTCATAAAAGTGGCATCTTTTTTTTCTAAAAAGCAGCAAAACCCATGGTAACAGATTCTGCAGGAAAAAAACGGTGCCAAATTTCAATTAGGTGGTAGGATCAGCTCGCAGAGGAAGGTAATGCAGAAAAGTTCTTTTGCAAAAGCTATTTACAAAGCTTTTTATCCTTCGTAATCTATTACGTTTATGTACTTTGCAAAACTTTATTGGCAAAACTAAAACTTCTCCTACCACTGTGGACAATGAATCAGTTTGGCTTAAAGTGACGACACCAGTGACCACACCAGAGATGTTGCCAACACATCATGGATTTGGGACACCGTGTGGGATTTAGAACACACAATCCCTTCTTGGTGGACTGGGAAGGATGTCTGTGATGTGCTACAGCTTTAGCTTCTAGGTGTGAATAGGCCACGAGTGATGTGCCTCCAGCTCACAAAGGAGAAGGCCTATTGCAGAAACCTTGTGCATCAGTATCATGCCTACAAGGCCCTCCTCAACACGGGACCAGAATACCTGAACAACCGCCTGACCTTCCACCTGTGGTCTGCCTCCCTGGCCCTCCACGCCGCCCCGCAACCATCGAGCCAAAGCTGGAGGACGCACTTTCTCCCACCTCGCTGCCAAGGCCTGGAACGACCTCCTCATCCACCTCCAAACCTCCACCTCCCTGGCCGAATTCTGGAGCGGCCTCAAGACCTGGCTGTATGAATAGCTCCTTCTCACCAGCGCCTGGATACCTCTAGGGGTGATCCGCCCGCCATACAAATGATTGATTGATTGATATTGCACCAATTTACAGCTAGTGTGAGAGTGGATGGAGCAAAAGCACTTTTATATCCAGACCATAATATAGAAAGACTTCTGCAACAAGGTACACGTGGAGGAAAGAGATGGTGGGGTGACTACTAAACATACATAAACCTACACATGCATAAAGGGCACACGTGGTCGCATAGCCCCATGTTTTTGTTACAAAAGGAGTATTGGCGGGGTTAGGACTTCCAACGCTAGCCTCCTGCTTTGCTCCCATCCAGATCTGGTCTTCTCTGCTGAATTCTGATTGGCGATCGGGCAGCTGTGCACTTCGGGGTTGGTTGCGGTTGCTGATTTCAGGCTCCCTGGTCGGTACTGTGAATTACAGGTTTTTGAGGTTCTTGAGGAGACATGCCGCAACACTCTCCTATGGATACCACCGCCGAAGGCCTGGCTCCCCAGCATCCCACCCTCCTCGCCCAGAGATGCTCCTCCCAGCCCTAAGCAGCCATCTACCTTAGGTCTAACTTCTCTTCATTGTGCACTGACCGGGACATTTTCCTCACTTTCAGGAGCAAACAGCCGTGATTTGCACCCACTGTAATCGCTTTGGGTGCAAACAAGTGTTTTAGGGAAAGCTGATGCTGTGGGGAAGTAATGGCAAGTAAGCCTTGAGACTCAGTGCCACCGAGTGACATAAATGTGGCCTGAGATTGAGTGAAACACCAAAAAAGTGAATGAGACTTCGACATACTGTGCAAAGTTGAAAAGGGTTTTCATTGCAAAGTTCTGGAAGTTCTATGGAAATATTTAAACGTCACAAAGTTGAAAAGTGTAGTGAGCGCGCTAGCACGGTACGTCACGTGGCTACGTGACGTACGTGGACGTAGAGGCGTGGCAGGCGGAGCGCGGCATTCAGAGCGCGAGCAGGCTGGGCGTAGGACATGCTTTGCGCTCCTTGTATGTATGTACTTGAATAAAGAGGTTGGCACCATCACCCGACTCTGAAAGTTATTGGGGGAGAAAGAGCATCCTTACAGTGGCGACGAGGGTGGGATACCGACCCACGACCCCCACCACGCAGACTACGAGAAGCACGGCGGAACGGAGTGGTGGCGCAGGAGAAACGAGGAAGGCCCGAGGGTACGCACAGCGACCCCACCCTCATAGGGCACGGCAAGGAGCGCAACGCAACCATCAGCAAGGAGAACAAAGCACCGAGAGCACAAATAGCGACGGTCGAAGTACCCTGAACAACCGAGGTAGGAAGCCAGTCACGGTCACGGCCCACCGGGATACGCACTGGCTACTCCACCCGAACAGGAAAGGGCTGAAAGGAACAGCCCTCCACCCTTGCTCAAGAAGGAAGAACGAAACGGTGCACCAGGGAGCCCGAGAAGCCTGGAAGGTACGCTGCCCGCATCCCGGGCGGAGAAGATGAATGTACAAGCGGGCTACGCGATAGCGCCAGTCCAGTTCCTTCCCCGACCAGGGGAACCGCTCATGAAATGGGAGGACTGGAAGGAATACATAGACAATTTCATAGAAGTGATGGAAGACGAGAGCGAGGAGAAGTTCAAGCCGCCGAGAAAGAAACGCATCCTGCTGCTAAATCTGGGCCCAGAAGGCCTAAGGATCTACAAAAGCTTGGTACCGAAGAAGAGAGAGACAGAGGATGACGACGTGTATGCCCATGTGCTGGAAGACCTAGAAGAACACTTCAAACCCTCAGTGTGCGTCTCAGTAGACAGGTTTAACTTCCAGCAAAGGAAGCAACTACCCGGGGAAACGGTGGAAGAGTATGTGGCGGCGTTGAAGAAACTGGCGGTCTCGTGCAAATATGCCAACTGGGAAAGTGAATTCATAAAAGACCAAGTGGTGATGCACACCACGTGCACGAGCGTGCAGGACAAGCTATGGGCCGCGGGGGACACCTCGCTCAAGGACGTGTTGGTGATAGTAAAAAGGGCTGAACTGGCACGAAGGTGTGCAGCGGCTACGAAGAAAGAGATCGTACCCAGTGGAACGGTGAACAAAGTAGACGAGGAAGAACACCACAAGGATAATCAGGCACGGAAACAGCCAGAAAAGGGTCCCGACAAATGGCGGAACAGCCCAGGCAACCCTGGCAAACAGGCCGGAAGTAGCAAACGGCCTTGCTACAGATGCGGCAGTTGGACGCACGAGGCGCACGACCGGAAGTGCCCCGCGCTTCGCGCCAAATGCACGTTCTGTGGAATAGTCGGCCATTTTGAAAAGGCGTGCAGGAAGAAGGCAGCCAAGAACGCAGTGAAGTACGTGGCCCAAGCATCGGAGGAGCCAGAAGAAGCAGCAGAGGAAGAAGTGATCACAGTCCTCTGCATCTACGACGAAATCTTAAGCATAAACGACCGAGGCCGTGGCACCGGCGGAGGAAGAACGATGAAACCCGTCATGGAAATGAAGATCGGAGGCGTCGAAGTCCAAGTGGTGGCGGACACAGGGTCGCCCTATACCATCATCCCCCGGAGCGTGTGGGAAGAGAAGTTTGCTCCGCGACTGGGCTCCGAGCTGGACAAGCTGGACATACGTCCCGTTACCTACAATGGTGATCGAATCCCCATGGCCGGGTGCAGGAAATTGAACTTCGAATTCAGGGGCAGAGAGGCCAGGTGCAAACTGTATGTCTCCGAGAAAGGTCCCTCCGTCCTAGGGTGGCTAGACCAAGGAGACCTGGGCATCAAGCTGGACCCGGGAGGCAAGGAACAGATATTATTGACGGAGCCGGAGGAAGCGCTGGACACGAATAAATGGAGGAAGAAGTTCCCAACGGTCTTCGGAGGCTCAGTGGGCAGACTCGACAAATTTGCACACAAGATCATACTCAAAAAAGGAGCTGTACCGGTGGCACACAAGGTGAGAAACATCCCGCTGGCAGTAAGGGACGACGTGAAGGAAGAACTACAACAGCTGGAGAAAAGAGGGATCATCGAGCCGATAGCATGTGCCGAATGGCTATCGCCGTTGGTGGTGGTGAAGAAACCGAATGGGAAGGTCCGTTTATGCGTGGACCTACGTGAGTTGAACAAAAATATAGTGGTGGAGAAGTTTCCCCTTCCCCGGATAGAGGAGATGCTGGCCAGCACAAGGGGTATTCAGTGGTACTCCACCATAGACTTGACCTCAGCATATCACCAGATAGCGTTACACCCAGAGAGCCGCAGCTTAACATCCTTTATAACTCCCTTCGGATGCTATCGATTCCGCCGCATGCCGTTCGGGCTAGCCTCGGCGGCTGCGGTGTTTCAAAAGCTCATGCACCAGCTGTTTCAGGACATCAAGGGAGTGCAATACTTCCAGGACGATATATTGGTGATGGGCCAGGACAGGATGGACCACGACAGGAAGCTGGAGGCGGTGTTGGGCATCCTGGAAGGGAAGGGCCTCACAGCAGAATGGGCCAAATGCCGGATAGGGATGGAGAAGGTAACGTACTTGGGCCACGAAATCAGTGCTCAAGGAGTGACCCCCAAGAGTGAAAATGTAAAGGCGATCTGCGACGCACCATCACCAGCTACCAAGGAGGAAGTCAGGTCATTCCTGGGAATGGCGGAATACTATGGGAAGTTCATTGAACATTTCGCCTCGAAAACTCACCATATGAGACTGTCAACCCGAGAGAACAGCGAATTCTGTTGGTCAGAAGAAGCTCAACGGGAATTTGAAATGATAAAGAGAGAAGTGGCAGGGGCAATTCCTCTGCAAGGGTTCGACCCCCAAGGAAGCACCATACTCACCACAGATGCGAGTGATAAAGGTCTGGGGGCAGTCCTCATGCAAGACCGAGGCCAAGGGAGAGTCGAAACCATATGCTTCGCATCCCGCACCCTGAACGACACTGAAAAGAGATATAGTGTGATTGAAAAAGAAATGTTGGCGGTGGTGTGGGCCATGTCCCGGTTCCGCCAGTTCCTGTGGGGCACAAGGTTCAGGTTGAGGACCGATCACAAGCCCCTGCTCAAAGTGCTCACATCTAGCGGACATGCGGAAGCGACACCGAGGATCTCGAAAATGTCGCTCAAATTAATGGAGTTCCGCTATGATGTTGAACACATTCCAGGGAACAGGAACAAGGTGGCGGACTACCTGAGTAGGGCGGCAGCGATGGAGCCCAGTACAGAATGCCCCGAGGCGGAGGAAGAGTGGGTCGCACTCACCGGGGACCTCGAAGCATCCATCAGCAAACAGGAATGGAGAACGGCATATGAAGGAGACCCGAATCTGGAGAAAGTGAAGGGCTACATTGTGAGAGGCTGGCCGGACAAATGCAAACTGGAGCGTGGCCTTGTCCCCTACTTCGAGGTGAGAGAGGAACTATCAATGGATGACCAGGGAACATTTATATACAGAGGGGAAAGAGTCATACCCCCGTCAACGATGATACCCAGATTGATGGACATGTTACATGAAGGCCACCTGGGAGTGGGAAAGTTAAAACTAAGGGCCAAGCAGAATTATTGGTGGCCAGGAATGGACATAAGAGCGGAAAGACATGTGAGAGAGTGCCTGAGGTGCCAGGGTGCAGACAAAACGCTGAAACCATTGCGCCCTGCCCTGGGAATGATTGATCCTCCACAAAACCCGTGGGAGGAACTGTCCATCGACATTTTAGGGCCAGTGCTGAATGCACAAGGTATACAGAAATACATTTGTGTAATGGTGGATCGTTATTCGAAATGGCCGGAAGTAAAGATCGAAGAAACAATGGACACTGAGAAAATAGTGAGCTTCATGGCAGAGACCTTTGTGAGAGAGGGCATCCCTAAGTGTGTTCTTAGTGACAATGGGCCCCAATTCCGCTCTGATAAATGGAATCAATTTATGCAAAGAAATGGAATAGCGTCTAAACACACATCCATATATCACCCGGCTGGGAATGGGTTGGTGGAGCGCTTCAATAGAGTGGTGATGGGCTCGATACAAGCGGCTATTGCAGACAACAAAGACTGGGAGGCGGAGATATGGCACATGGTGTGGGCGTATCGGATAACTCCCACGAACACTGGCTATAGCCCTTTCCAGATATTAAGGGGCCGGGAGCCGTTCACCCAAGACAACAGGATATGGAAGGACAGAGTTATCAAGAGTGAGTGGTCACCGGCAGTGGTGCAAGCCAATCTGAAGAAGGCACAAGCAGTGTATACCAAACACTATGATGCGAGGAGGAATGTAAAAGACACTGCCCTCGAAAAGGGGGAATGGGTGAGAGTAAGACTGCCCACACTGCAGAAAAAAGGGGAAAGTAAGTACAGCAGGCCCCTGAGAGTTGTGGAAATCAAGGGCCGGGCGGCTTTGCTGAGCGATGGAAATGTGTGGTCGCAGGATCGCATGGCCAGGTGCAATAAAATACTCAACTGGAGAAGTGGAGGCAACATGGAAGAGAGTGAGAGCAACAGTGACCACTCCAGTGACTATGGAGGTGAAGGCCCGGACTTAGGAGAAAGTAGTAACGAAGATCAAGAGGCAAGTGCAGAGTGTCAGCCGGAGGAAGACAGCAGTCGGGGCGTGCCTAGCGCGGCTGCGCTAGAGAGTGGACAGAGTGAAGAAGCTACGACTGCCAGTTCCCCGGTAAGACTGACGAGAAGGGGCAGGGCGGTGGTCCCACCAGTGAGGTTCAGAGACTATGATATGAGTCAGGACTTGTTCACATAACTCTTTGGAAAAAAGGGAGATATGTAGTGAGCGCGCTAGCACGGTACGTCACGTGGCTACGTGACGTACGTGGACGTAGAGGCGCGGCAGGCGGAGCGCGGCATTCAGAGCGCGAGCAGGCTGGGCGTAGGACATGCTTTGCGCTCCTTGTATATATGTACTTGAATAAAGAGGTTGGCACCATCACCCGACTCTGAAAGTTATTGGGGGAGAAAGAGCATCTTTACAAAAAGTTTACACTTTCCAATATTTGCACGAAAATCTTGAATTCTTCATCAGAATAAGTTGTAAAAGTCATGCTTACAGAAAAAACATTGCATACACCTGCCACTGTGCACAGAAAAACAGAAAAGGTAAACATGGAGAGAAAAAGTCTGTATCCACTTCCCATTGTGGCTGGATTTGATTGGAGTTAAAATGATCTCGCAGTGTGGTAGAACGCCTTTGCACAGGGAGGGGAAGGTAAACATTGAGAAATTGTGCAAACTTCCTAAAATGTGAAAAACCTTGAACTTTGCAAAACTTCATTGGCGCTCTTTAACTCGAAGCAAACTCCAACGGCAGTAAAGGACACAGGTGAAAATGAATTATGTGCCGGGTCACTGGAATTATACGACTGTGCAGCGATTTTCGCCTAATTGTAGATTTGACGCATTTGCCACATAATCCATTGGGAAACATCCTTTACAACGAAACTTTTACAACGCAGTGCTTTTACAACGCAGGTTTTACAACGAAAACCATTACAACGCATTGCACTGGGGGGCGCTCTAGGATAGGGAATAGTTTTAATTTACTATCCAACACCTTCCCTACTATCCACGGGGACTGGAGTTGGAATAGTAAATTAAACTATTCACTATCCAGCACCCCAAAGCGCTATGCGTTGTAACAGCATGCGTTGTAAAAACTGCGTTGTAACAGCATGCGTGTTAAAAGCATGCGTTGTAATGTCATACATCCAATCCATTATCTGCAGCATAATATGTAGATTTTAACCCAAAACTGAAACGGTTAGAAAGTAAATAAAAAATGCACTGACACGTTTTGCAGTGCAGTTGAAGGTCCTTTGCAAAGGTTGACTGTTCACCTTTTTGTATCTTCTTGCTATATTTGGGTGTTAAACTGGTACTAATGAGGTAAAACTAAGGCTCAGACAAACTTAAAAATAACAAAATAGTGAAGTAATACTATAACAAAATGTGCCGCATAATTCCGCATAATTTGCCTTTTCTTACTGCATAATTTACTCGACACTGCCGCAAAATTTGACCCTCCTCTGCCGCATAATTCCAGTGGCCCTGATTATGTTATTGCATCTGAGGGGTGTCTTAACACTGATTGCACTAGAAACAGAGAGAGGGGCCAGGCAGTAGGCAAAAAAATCAACACCGTCAGCAAGAACACATTTGTTAAAGGTTTTCAAAAGGACATGTATTACTAAAGATTATGGATATGGACGTATACTACATTATAAACTGAGAGAGTTAAACGCTCCCAAATTGTGGAACTTGGAGAACGACTGTGTGGCACCTCTATGTGATTCAAAAGGCCTTTATGCCACTGCACCCAAGTCTTTAATCCAGCACGGGCCGAGAGACAAAGGATTTCACCATTTGCTTGTGATATTCTCTCTGCAAATAATATTAATAATAATCCACATTTGTAAAGCGCACAATCACCCGTAAGGGTCTCTAGGCGCTGGGGGCCGTCAGGAAGATTAAGCAAGCTATTGCCCAGAGTCACATGGTGCTGGGCTAATCTGCGACTAGTGCCAGGGATCGAACCGTGATCCCCAGATTCCAGAGTCAGTCGCCCTAGCCGCCGCACGACACCTCTTCAAATGAGGGACTGCCTCCTTGAGATTGTGATGCACACATTTAGCGTCAGGGCAGTCTATATTACAGAAGGAGAGAGGGGACCACAAAAGTGCCTGTGGCTTCTTCTATAATACCAAAGTGCCCTGGAGAGCTGAAAGTGGGTGCACCCTCCCGTTGGCCCCTGGGTCTTTTCAGTGCTTTAAATGGGAAAATATAAGTGCAGGTAAATTGAGCTAGGGGTGTGGCTAGTGGGCGGGGTTAGAGGTAGAGCGAGACATGATTATACAAAGACACTTCTAATGAGTATTCCTTTTGCCCTTGAACTGCCCTTGATAGTGGTCTCAAAGTTTCCATATGTGCAGATTAACAGCTATATATGCTAATAAAGGGTGGCGCGAAGGCTTGTTTGGAACAAGCCATACATCATAATGGAAGGCGCTTGTAAACTATGAGTGCAGCCAAGCCATCTACAGTACTATTAGCACTTTCAGGGAAATAATCAGTGCGTCCCAGGAGCAACGACATGCTGGCACAGCACCAGTAATAATGAGTTCTAGGCCACTTGCAGGACATACCAAAACAAGTAAGTATCAATATAAAATTAACTCATTACAAGAAATGACGGGCAAACACAAAATGTTAATGTTTACTTGTTTTGGAATATTTGCAGCTTCCTAATGTCATACTCTTCCTGCTTGCTTGCCTTAAGTGAAATCATTACATCTTGTAGAGTGCGCACAAATACACACGCAAACGAGCATTCCACGCATTTCTTTTAAAATATCCAGAGTGTCCCAATTCTTTTCCTCTCTGATCTAATTTCTCTCTCAAAAATACACAATATCGAGCAAATACGAACCCATAACTAGAAAAATACTCAAAAGACTCACTTAAGGTTATACATTAGCCCCCAGATTCATCATGCTCCTCTTTTGCGAGTCCTTAATAGCGATTATTAAGGAATCGCTATTAAAGACTCGCAAAACGGGATGCATGTAGAAATCGCAAAATGTATTGCGATTTCTACATCTTCCTTATTTGCGATTCGCTAATTGCTAATCGCAAATAAGGAATGACTCCCCATTCATTCCTATGGGCCAAAAAGGCCCATAGGAATGAATGGGGAGTCATTCCTTATTTGCGATTAGCAATTAGCGAATCGCAAATAAGGAAGCGATTTCAAGGGTGCCAGGGTGTCCAAAGGACACCCTGTAGCACCCCTGAAATGCAAATGTACACTGGTGTTGCGCACACACATGTCCAAAGGACATGTGTGTGTGTAACATACAACTTAGACAAATGCACTAAAGTGCATTTTTCTAAGTTTTTCGCTATTTACCACGAAGTTACACTTCGCGGTAAATAGCGGCCCCAGATTGCGAATTCGCAATTTTAAAAAGGTTCATGAATAGCATTTGAGGAATCTCTAATTGAGATTCCTTAAATGCAATTTTTCGCAATTTAGCGATTTCTCTAACTGCGATTTTTGCATTTGGGATGATGAATCCCAAATGCAAAAATAGCGCTCGCAAAGGGCCAGATTCTCAGAATCTGGCCCTTTGCGAGCCGATTTCAGCTTGATGAATCTGGCTGTAGTTTCTTAGCAGCGCCAGTGACAGTCCAAATGTGATTGAAAGAGCATGGCCTGGTAGTTGCCTACTCTGTCGGACACAGCAGGAAAGTGAAATTCCCAAAACCCGGACATCCCGTGCATAATGCAAATGAGCCGCTGCTGAATGGTGGCTCAGCTAAGGGCTAGAGAGGCGCTTTAGATGTCAGAATGCCCTACAGATCTACTCCACTCTGACTGTCTCGAGCTAAGCAGCACCAGCAGCAATAAACTTACATTTCTTGAGTACCGGTACTCACCTTGGTAGTGGAGAAGTGCCAGTACTGAGTACTTGTGAGTACCGGCCCATTTAAAGCAATGGGGGCCAGATGTAGGAAGCCCAATACTGGTCGGTAATGGCCGAAATTACCAAATTTCGGCCGTTACCGACCGGTATTTAGGGTTTGGGATGTAGGAGGCATCTTTTTGGATTCGGTAATTACCGATTCCTTAAGGAATCGGTAAAATACTGATTCCTTATTTTAAGGAATCGGTAATTACCGAATCCAAAAAGCTATGTAGGAGGCACTCAAGTGAGTGCCTTCTTGCATTCAGGATTCGTTATTTACCACCAACTACAAGTTGGTGGTAAATATCGAAAACCTTTAAAAAAGCTAATTTTTGCTTTTTTTAACTGTGCCATGTGGCAGACATACGTGCACACATGCACAATTCAGGGGTGCAACAGGGTGTCAATGTGACACCCTGCCACCCTTGAATGTGTTCCCCAAATTAACGAATCGGTATTTACCGATTCGGTAATTCCCATTCATTCCTAAGGCCCATAGGAATGAATAGGAATTACTAAATCGGTAACATTTACCGAATAATTAATTATATACTATTTACCTATTCTTAAATATCGAATCTGTAAAATGCGGTATTTACCGAAAAATTAATTACATACTATTTACCTATTCTTAAATATCGAATCGGTAAAATGCGGTATTTACCAAATAATTAATTACATACTATTCACCTATTCTTAAATACCGAATCGGTAAAATGCGGTATTTAAGAATCGTAAATAGTATTTACCTTCATCTGGCCCTGGGTCTTTTGGTATAATTGTCATTGATGTACTTCCAAGGGCTTTGGAACTGTTGCACTGCTCAACCGGAAGTCAGTGAATCAACCAGTGTGATTAATCTGGCTTTTAGTTTAAGGGCCTGGTTGCGATCTTGGAGGATGGAATACTCAGTCCCACCCACGATGGATATCCTGTCTGACATATCACAAGTTAGATGGGATAATATGGAATTGAAATTTAGTAGGCAGGGATTCCGTCACATTTGTGACGTAGTAACCCTGTCCGCCAAGATTATAATCAGGCCGTAAGTTTAGTAAAAATGCCTGTAATACCGCTGAGCCACTTTCTAGCCGCTTTATCTGCTATTGAGTAACAGTTACAATTGCCGCAGCACAAACGAGAAAGATTCTGAGCAGCATTGACGCAAAGTCAGCATGGAAAGGAAGCCTCTCCGTTGAGATCTGGGAATGCAATGGTTCTAGCGATTACGTGCACTCATGTAATGTAATGAATTAGAGGCCACTATCCAATGCGTTACAACAGATGGGTGAAACCAATGAACAGAATTATTCTAAAAATAATACCCAAAGGTTCAAATGATGGCCATCAGTGAAGGAGAACCATCAGCGAGACTTCCAGAGTTGTCATGAGATCTGGTATGGCTGCATGCACTACAGGAGGGCATGCGTTATCCTTAAAAAGAACCCCTTCCAAAGGGGCAGAAGTCCTTCCAAGTAAAATGGGCTTGTGTGATTTGCACTGGTCGATCTCTGCGGCTGAGGGCTACTTCCTTTCGCGAACCAAGCTTCGCCCATGGTCCTCCTACAGTAAAAACACCAGCGCACAACGAACTGGAAGCGACAGCCGGATTCACAATCTCTCACTTCTGGTTCATCACCCAAAGCATTAGACCGTCTCCCAGGTCTGCTGGGTTGCGGAGCCTCAGAAGCTTTTGTTTGCTTATATAAGAGATCAAGGGAAGGTGCTGCCGCTTTTATCTTCCAGGGCTGTTTTTAGAACACGCCGTTCCCAGAAGCCCTTGCACCCCCCTGGGTTTGCGCACAATTGCATTGTGAAATGCTTTTAAAAATAGCAATGCCAGCATTCAGCGAAGACTCTGCAGCATTGCGCGACTCGAGCGTACTCACTGCGGAGTACTGTTCATTCTCTTTTGTTCTTGAAATCTGAATGAAGATATAGATGGACTTTCATTGACGAATTACAACCAGGGCCCTCAGTGGTAGCTGTGGCTCAGGAGTCACTCTACCCCCTTTAGAATTATACCATCTGCCGGCTCTGATCACAAAATTCAGATTTGCCGTAAACTGGTCTATGTATTACTGGTGGACCAAGCCCGTGTGATTTGAGGTATCAGGCAATGTATTATAATTTTTCAAGAAAGTTATATCCATAACTTGTCATCTTGTACCTGGGGTATCAGAGGATTTTGACTCGGGCACACCATGGTAGACAATATATTCCAACAGTGAAGCATTCATTAAAAAAATAACTACAATCGGGAACATGAACTTGTCCAGTCCTGTGTCTCTAACAATCACCAACAATAGGCATTCTAGAACTTTTGTTTCTTTATGACATCAGCTGGGGTTTTGATGTCTATTGTGACATCGGTCAATTGATGGCCCTTTAAAAGAAGCGGCACAGAATTATCATGTGCTGATTGGAGAAGATGCACGCATGTTTACTAATATCAACAATGGGGTGACTCGAGAAAAGATTGTGATCCTCCATCGCAGACTCCTTAGATGAGTCCTGACAAAAACGAATCTTTCATTCTCCAATACCTACGGAGACACTCATAATGCAGCGGCAAGGAAGGGGCCACTGTTTGCCACTTTCATGACGTATTTATCAACACTTACATTTACAAACCAGATGTGCTTATGGCTGAATTTGGGAAAAACACAATATCAATCGCCGCCTGGTAAATCTGATCCAAGAACATTATGCGTGTTCATCAGTCCAAATTAGATTTGGATGCAGTAGCTACAAAATGTAAAAAATGACCATTACATGCAGAGAAAAGCGAAGACACCTACTTCTCAACATCTATAGCATGAATCTGCCAGACCTTCTGTTAGAAACATACCAAGGCGTACTAAAGACAGGACAAACAAAAAAGAACGTACTGTTTTACTCATGTGATTTGGTTTTACATGCACCTAAATGCAAGACCACCAACATTGTATCTCCACAAACGAGAAATATTACAAGAGATATTAAATGTAAATTAACAAGTAAAAAAAAGTCAAAGGATTATAGACTTATCAGCCTCAGGGATGTGGAGGAGAGAGTTTTTAGTAAATTAATCCTAAAAAGATTGAAAGATTGGTCCGGCGACAAGGGAGCAGGGTGGCTTCAGAGCAGGACATTTGACTAAAGACTACTGCTTCAGTGTATATGCAATTGAGAGGAAGGCAAGCGATCTTAAAACAAATCTCTACTGCTGCTTCGTAGACTTTCAGGCAGCCTGCGATTTGGTTAACTGTGAGATTTTATGGGTAAATGAGGTACGTTAGGGATGCCAGGGAGGCTGCTAAGTATGCTCAAGGAATACGACCAGAAGAAATGGGCGCAAGTAGAATTACATAAGGATGGAACTTTATCTGACAGTATTGAGATACAGATTGGTTTACATCAGGGATGTGTGTTCGCTTTATACCCTAGAGATCTTTCCGAAACCCTGAAAGGGTCAGCCTCCTTTTCCCCCAGATGGGTTGGTGCCATGTTTCCGGACGGCTTTATGCAGATGGCTTAGTCATTATGGATATGACAAAAAATGGCTCCTGTCGATATCAGGTGGCTTTTAAAAGTACAGCAGGAATAACAAGCATTGGCATAGCCAATAGGTCTTGCTTTTGGACCTTATAAGTGTTTAGCCATGCAACAGTTGATGTTGTTGCACCAAGGATATTGTGCTGCATAACGGCGAGCTGTGAACCTGATAAGTGTTAGGACAGTGTGTGGTGCAGGGGGGTGAGCACAGCGAGCTTTGAACACGATGATAAGTGTTAGGACAGAGCGGGGGACAGGGGATAAGCACGGCGAGCTTTGAACCTGATGATAAGTGTTAGGACAGAGCGGGGGACAGGGGATAAGCACGGCGAGCTTTGAACCTGATAAGTGTTAGGACCGACCGGGGGCAGAGAGGGTAAGCACGGCGAGCTTTGAACCAGATGATAAGTGTTAGGACAGAGCAGGTGGCAGGGGGGTAAGCACGGCAAGCCTTGAACCTGATGATAAGTGTTAGGACAGAGCAGGTGGCAGGGGGGTAAGCACGGCAAGCCTTGAACCTGATGATAAGTGTTATGAAACAGAGTGGGCAGAGGGGGTAAGCACGACCTGCTTTGAACCTGATGATAAGTTTTAGGACAGAGCGGGGGCAGGGGGGTAAGCATGGCGAGCTTTGAACCGTTTGGCCAGTATTAGGATAGAGCGGGGGAGGGGGGTAAGCAAGGTGAGCTTTGAACAGTATGATCAGTTTTAGTACAGAGCAGGGGGTAGAGGGGTAAGCAAGGCGAGCTTTGAACCTGATGATAAGTGTTAGGACAGAGCAGGGCAGGGGGGTAAGCACGGTGAGCTATGAACCTGATGATAAGTGTTAGGACAGAGCGAGGGGCAGAGGGGTAAGCACGGTGAGCTTTGAACCTGATGATAAGTGTTAGGACAGAATGGGGGGCTGAGTCGTAAGCATGGCGAGCTTTGAACCTATGATAAGGGTTAGGACAGAGCGGGGGGCAGGGGGCTAAGCACGGCGAGCTTTGAACCTGATGATCAGTGTTAGGACAGAGCGGGGCAAGCATGGCGAGCTTTGAACCTGATGATAAGTGTTAGGACAGAACGGGGGCAGGGGGGTAAGCACGGTGAGCTTTGAACCCGAGGATAAGTGCAAGGACTGAGCGGGGGCAGGGGGTAAGCACGGTGAGCTTTGAACCTGATGATAAGTGTTAGGACAGAGTGAGGGGCGGCGGGTAAGCACAGCGATCTTCGAACCTGATAAGTGTTAGGACAGAGCGTGGGCAAGGGGGGTAAGCACGGCGAGCTTCGAACCTGATGATACGTGTTAGAACAGAGCGGGGGCAGGGGGTAAGCAACGCGAACTTCGAACCTGATGATAAGTGTTAGGACAGAGAGGGGGTAAGCACGGCAAGCTTCGAACCTGATGATAAGTGTTAGGACAGAGCGTGGGTCAGGGGGTTAAGCACGCGAGCTTTGAACCTGATGATAAGTGTTAGGACAGAACGGGGGCGGGGAGTAAGCACGGCGAGCTTTGAGCATGATGATAAGTGTTAGGACAGAGCGGGGCAGGGGGGTAAGTGCGGCGAGCTTTGAACCTGGTGATAAGTGTTAGGTTAGAGCGTGGGCAGGTAAGCACAGAGAGCTTTGAACCTGATAATAAGTGTTAGGACAGAGCGGGGCAGGGGGGTAAGCACGGCGAGCTTTGAACCTGATGATGTGTTAGGACAGAGCGGGGCAGGGGGGTAAGCACGGCGAGCTTTGGACTTGATGATAAGTGTTAGGACATAGCGGGGGACTGGGGATAAGCACAGCGAGCTTTGAACCAGATGATAAGTGTTAGGACCGAGCAGGGGCAGAGGGGGTAAGCACAGGCACGGCCAGCTTTGAACCTGATGATAAGTGTTAGGACAGAGCGCGGGGCAGGGGGATGAGCACGGCGAGCTTTGAACATGATGGTAAGTGTTAGGGCAGAGCATGGGGCAGGTGGATAAGCACAGCGAGCTTTAAAACTGATGATAAGTGTTAGGACAGAGCGTGGAGCAGGGGGATAAGCACAGCGAGCTTTGAAACTGATGATAAGTACTAGGACAGAGCGGGAGCAGGGGGGTAAGCACGGCGAGCTTCGAACCTGATGATAAGTGTTAGGACAGAGCGGGGGACAGGGGATAAGCACAGCGAGCTTTGAAACAGATGATAAGTGTTAGGACCGAGCAGGGGCAGAGGGGGTAAGCATAGACACAGCCAGCTTTGAACCTGATGATAAGTGTTAGGACAGAGGGCGGGGTATGAGGATGAGCACGGCGAGCTTTGAACATGATGATAAGTGTTAGGACAGAGCGTGGGGCAGGGGGATAAACACGGCGAGCTTTGAAATTGATGATAAGTGTTAGGACAGAGCGGGGGACAGGGGATAAGCACAGCGAGCTTTGAACCGTATGATCAGTTTTAGGACACAGCGGGAGCCAGGGGGGTAAGCAAGGAGAGCTTTGAACCTGATGATAAGTTTTAGGACAGAGCGGGGGCAGGGGGGTAAGCAAGGAGAGCTTTGAACCTGATGATAAGTGTTAGGACAGAGTGGGGGGCAGGGAGAAAGCACTGCAAGCTTTGAACCTGATGATAAGTGTTAGGACAGAGCGGGGCAGGGGGGTAAGCAAGGAGAGCTTTGAACCTGGTGATAAGTGTTAGGACAGAGCGGGACAGGGGGGTAAGCACGGCGAACTTTGAACCTGATGATAAGTACTAGGACAGAGCGGGAGCAGGGTGGTAAGCACGGCGAGCTTCGAACCTGATGATAAGTGTTAGGACAGAGCGGGTAAGAGGGATAGGCATGGCGAGCTTTTAAACTGGTGATAAGTGGTAGGACAGTGCGGGGGCAGAGGCATAAGCACGGCGAGCTTTGAACCTGATGATAAGTGTTTGGACAGAGTGGGGGCAGGGGGGTAAGCACGGCGAGCTTTGAACCTGATGATCAGCGTTAGGACAGAGCGGGGGCAGGGGGGCAAGCACGGTGAGCTTTGACCCTGATGATCAGTGTTAGGACAGAGCGGGTGGCAGGGGGGGTAAGCACGGCGAGCTTTGAAACTGATGATAAGTGTTGGGACAGAGCAGGGGCAGGGGAGTAAGCACGGTGAGCTTTGAACTGGATGATCTGTTTTAGGACAGAGCGGGGGGCAGGGGGATAAGCACGGCGAGCTTTGAACCGTATGATCAGTTTTAGGACAGAACTGTGGGCAGGGGGGTAAGCATGGCGAGCTTTGAACCGTATCATCAGTTTTAGGACAGAGCGGGGGTAGGGAGTAAGCACTGCGAGCTTTGAACCTGATGATAAGTGTTAGGACAAAGCGTGGGGCTGGTAAGATCGGCGCGCTTCTAACCTGATGGTCAGTGTTAGGACAGAGCGGGGCAGGGGGTAAGCGCGGCAAGCTTTGAACCTGATGATCAGTATTAGGACAGAGCAGGGGCAGGGGGGTAAGCACGGCGAGCTTTGAACCTGATGATCAGTGTTAGGACAGAGCAGGGGGTAGGGGGATAAGCAAGGCGAGCTTTGAACCTGATGATAAGTGTTAGGACAGAGCGGGGACAGGGGGGTAAGCACGGCGAGCTTTGAACCTGATGATAAGTGTTAGGACAGAGCGAGGGGCAGAGGGGTAAGCACGGTGAGCTTTGAACATGGTGATAAGTGTTAGGACAAAGCAGGGGGCAGAAGGGGTAAGCACGGAGAGCTTTCAACCGGATAATCAGTGTTAGGACAGAGTGGGGGGGCAGAGTGGGTAAGCACGGCGTGCTTTGAACCGGATGATAAGTGTTAGGACATCGCGGGGGCAAGGGGGTAAGCACGGCGAGCTTTGAACCAGATGATAAGTGTTAGGACAGAGCAGGGGCAAGGGGGGTAAGCACGGTGAGCTTTGAACCAGATGATAAGTGTTAGGACATTGCGGGGGCAAGGGGGGTAAGCACGGCAAGCTTTGAACCGGATGATAAGTGTTAGGACAGAGCGGAGGGCAGAGGGGGTACCACTACGTATTAAGGGTAAAGTGGCCGCTTCTATGACATACCTAAAGCTGCTGGTTGAGAAGCTTGCAATGGACCCAGCCTCCCTTCCCCTCCCCTCTGAAAAAGGGGGGAGAGAAGAGCTGCAGAGTGAAGCTGCTGGCAGACTCTGACCTTGAAGCCTAGAGGTGGGGGCCAGAGGAGCGAGCAGCCCTGAGTAGAAAGGGAGACAGGGACACTTGTTTTCAAGAAATAAAATGCACTGTTCATGCCCTATTGACAAACTTCCATGGCATGAATAGTGGGGAGGCTTGCAAACAGGAGCAGTTTCCCTCCTCCGTGTCCAAAGGGAGGGGTCGAGAGGGGAAAGAGCAGGCTGGAGAAGGTCCGCGGAATGCAGAGGAAGGAGAGAACAGCCAGGGCCTGCGACCCATGACGAGAGAGGAAAGCCATATGGCGCCTCTGCTCGTAAGCGTGTGTGCACATGCACTCAAGCTCTAGGCCACAGTGGTAGCATTTTCTGAAGCCCTTACTAAAAGAACAGCCAGGGCCTGTGACCCATGAAGAGAGAGGAAAGCCATATGGCGCCTCTGCTCGTAAGTGCGTGCCCGTGCACATGCACTCAAGCTCTAAGCCACAGTGGTAGCATTTTCTGAAGCCCTTACTAAAAGTCTTGCCAGAGTACAGCACATGCGCTGCTCTAGGCTCGACCTAAAAAACTCATGGTTAATATGGAAAAACCAAAATATTGGTATTTGGACATATGAAGAAAGAGTTCTAATGGTACTTGGGGAAGAGAAGGATAGAAGAGGGGGAGACTTAACAATATGTATGCATATATACAATGCAAGTTGTTACAATTACGTGTTAGGTAAAGTGGCGTTGGACTATAAAGTCCAACGTTTTTCCTACTGTTATGGGGACCGGAGTTGGAATAGTAAAATATACTATTCCAAAGTTCAGCGTCCCTCCCTAAGGCAAGTCTTTGTAAAGAACTGCATTGCCAATGGAAAGTGTGTTTCAGACACATTCGTTGTTCTGCCCATGGTGTCCAGGAAAGCGTGGGAAAGGAAAGCGTGGTTGCGTCATACAACTGATGAAAGGTGCTTATTTGTAGTTGATGGCAGGGTGGCGCCATTAGTATCTTATCGTTGTCAACTATATCTGTAGGAGAAGTGGGCGACTCATCACCCTGCATGAAAAGGAGTTTTGAGAGGTCTTCTTTCTGCTTTTATGTGGAGTCTCTCAGTGGTGGATAAAATAAATTCATATGGAAGAGTTAATTGGCTTCCCTGATGTGGTGAGGCAGAAAGAGGTCCTGCTTTTTAACTAAGGTTCATAAGCGGCAAGTTATTGATACTTTAGGATTGGAGACAAAAATTTGAGCGTAGACTTGGAATACAAAAGTTGTATTTAGCTTGGTTGGGAAAGTATGTTGTACAGAAAGAAAGGGCGTTTAAAGCCCCTATAGAAAGGCCAGGCTGATGTTCCTTGACTGTTGTGGGTCTGTCTGAAACATTGTTGGTTATGTGCTGACAATGAACAACTAGTACTGAGGATGTAGAGCACATTATCAACACTATTTGTTTTTATTTTTAGTACTAAGATTCTTAGATAGGTACATTTACTATAACATTGCAATGTGGACTTTCTTTTCATGTTAACTTTTTTCATTGTTTTCTCTATATACTAGATTGCTGTCTTGTTGAGTCCAACGTACAATTCTATAAAACACAAAAAATATCATGAAATATATTTTATAAAAAAAGAAAGGACACCAGACTCCTCATTCGACAAAGAACTTAGACCGCCTAGCCTTGCCAGTTGTTTGACGCGAGGACTCTCGCGTGCATGCCACATAGAGGAAAAACTAAAAGCGAGAAAATCACAGATACTACTGGTTTCTGCATAGAGAATGGTGAATTCTTGTCCCCAAATTCACAGTCTTTTTCTTTAGAAGAGAACATCCCCCTGCCCTTACATGAAATTATGTGCCAAAGAGCTTTGCATACTATTAAATGCAATTATTGTCCTACAGGTATCACACGTGATATTGAGACAGATGCCCTATAAATGTGCAAACTATCAAAAACACCTTCACTGCAGGTTTGTACAAAAAAAGCAGTTTTTGTAACATCACTAGGCAGCCTATTGGCAGCATTTTAGTCCTAAAAGATGGCGAGGCACATTTCATGCGTGACTACTGAAGTGCCACAAGCTGTGATTAGTCGTCCGGGTTTCCAAAGAACTCCGTTTTTTTCCTGTCTTGCATTCCAGCATCTATGTATAATTAAAGAGCTCTCCTTCCCACCAGCTGTCTCTCCAGCTCCTCTGTAATATTTTATAGAGTAGGGGACCGCTGCCAAAAAATGTGTGGTATGAAGGTGGAGGGGCGGGAAATCCCCCAAATGGACTGAATAATAGAAATAATGTCAGAGAAAGTATCACTTTTTATTTTCACGGTGAAGCCTTATGCAAAAATAAAATCATATTAAAAAAAAAAAGCACAAGGCTAATAATCTTGTTAGGTTATAGTGAGTTGCCTAAAGGATAATTCTTTTAAATTGTGTTTGCAAAGCAAGGACACATTATATAAATCCCCCACCACGAGATTCCGCAGAACCAAGTGCCTCTAACGTTATAATCAATATTGTTAACACATATATTTTCTTGTGATTAAATATTCTAAAGTGGTCCAGAAGATTGATGAAGCCTTGGCCAATAGTTGAAACATTCAGGTGCCGCGCATACAAAACATGGCGTCCTTGGGGCCTTGCAAGGCGCTCACATAAATTGTTAACAGATGGAGAGAGCCTTATAGCTGCAGAAGCCATGAAAACACAGACGAGAATCAGAAAACTTATCAAGATGCATTGAAAAACAGGTTTTGCTAAGGCCGAAACATGTCAGGCCACTGGGGTAGTCCCAGAAGGAAGGTGATGAGGAATGGAGAACCTTGGCCGCCCGCCACTTCTTCGCTGTTCATGTTCTTTAGGAGCAGATGAGACACTGATGGGCCAATTCACAAAGATTTTGAAATGTTTCCTCTTGTAGTACTCATAGCTTACTCCTCAATTTCAGGAGCGACAGGTATGCCCAGGTATTGGTCCCTTGCTCACTGTGCCATCGCACTCGAGATGCACCCTACTGACGAGGCCCAAATAGGCCAAAACCAATCTGAGGTTGCTTGTGATCCCATTCAGAAGGGAGGTTGGACTGGACTGTTCTTATTGGAGCTGAACCAAGGTGGATTTACATATGACTGGTTCATGTATGAGGTGGCACCATAGACAAAAAAGCAGATGGACTTATAACAAAGGCCACTGTCTGGCAGAGTTCCATAACACCAATGTCACCATTGAAGGGTGGCAAAGTGTCTCTAGAATTCATGCCACAGTCTCTCTGCAGGAGACACCCATGTCACTATTCCAGTGTAGAATAAGGAGGTCTTTATGATCTATGCCACTGTTTCTGGGTGGCAAGGGACGTTATTACATATGTTGCTACTCTAGAAAGGCATAGAGTCCATACAATCTATTCCACTGTATGCAGTTACAGAGGACAGAGTTTTTTAAATAATAATTGTAGGAGAGTGCCCCTTTTGTCATGTGCCCAACTATTTGCCTGGTATCTGAAGCAACTTTGACTGAAAGTGCACTGGGGCCTTGCTAACCAGGTCCCCAGTACCAGTGTTCTCTCTCTAATACTGTAAAATTGTTAAAAAACTGGCACTACTTTCGACTCCAAGTTAGTCCCTAGTGAATGGTATCCCTAGTACCTGGAGCATTGGGACTAAAGAGGGTCTCTAAGGGCTGCAGCACGAATTGTGCCACCCAAAGGGACCGCTCACCAAGCTCATGCAAACTGCCATTGCAGCCTGCATGTCTAGGTGCAGAGAAAAACGAAGAGCTGAGATGGCACCTATCCCTGTATGCCATGCCTGCAAAGCACTATGGGCCATATGTAGGTAGGCAAATACCGGTCGGTAACGGCTGAAATTCGGTAATTTCGGCCATACCGGCCGGTATTTGGAAAATTAGATGTTTGTCCCAACCTGCAAGGAGCATTTTTGCGCAACCAGCCCAGCCGACCTAACTACTCAGCACCCGAGCTGCCTGGCCTCAGTATCGAAGATCTGGCTGTGCTTCCTGCTTCAAGACTCCTTGTGACCCAATCCCCTATTTGGGAGCTCTCTTGACTTGTCCTCAACTCCCCCTGCGCAGCCTGCTCTCGGTTGACCCCTTTCTCTGTAGTGCAGAGCTACCAACCTTACGAGCACCCTGCTCCAGACTAAACCCGGGCTGTGCCCGAAGAACTGCTGGTAGTACTTTGGACTTTGACCAACTTCAAACCTAGAACCCAGAAGGTGAACCCCCTAAAACCGACTATACATTCTGATATGCATATACGACTTTTCCTTCCATAGGACTGCATTGTGCGTAAAGGCACACTCCTTTGAAAAGTTTTACTTACCTGTACAAATTGCTAACAAGAACAATGCTTACTTTTGAGCAAAGTTCTTGGTTTTTCAAATTATATAAACAAAGTGTAATTTTTCTAAATTGGTCTCAGATTCATTCTTTGAGTGTGTGCCTCAATTATTGCCTCTGTGAGTACAACAAATGCTTAGCACTGCCCTCTGATAAGCCTAGCTGCTCGCCCACACTACCAGAAAAGAGAGCGTTAGTATTATCTACTTTAGCCTCTTTAAACTAATTGGGATTCACTGGACTCTCTAAACAGTGTCCTTCTTTAGTGCATTATATGGAGAGCCAGTTTCCTACAATAATTATCAATATCGATCTGCTGCACCTAAAGCTTTGGGAACTCTTTCACTCTTTTACATGGTTTAGTGGGGAATTAGTTGGGGCGTGCAAAACCTGAGGTGTTCAGAGCGTGTGGCAAGCAACAACCTCCTTCTTCATCATGATGTGTGTGTCCACCCTGGTGACAAAACTATAGAAAAAACAATGATCCCCTGGCATCATTGTTTTTTCTATAGTTTTGTAACTTACCCAGATGCCATTGGGTTACTTGCGTCCCCCCCTATATTGCTACACCCTGGTGACAAAGAGACCTGGTTCTGAACTGAAATACCACCAGCTACTCAGGTAGACCTGCAATCATTGAAAGTCTCAGGTGAAGAGCTCTGTGCTGGACTTTCCTAAATAGACCTACAACTGTAAATGTTGGAATCGTAAACCAAGGCCGAAACAACAATTCTGCCCATACATCCCTGTAACCAGCAAGCACTTGCATAAAAAAATCTCTATCTTGTCTTTTAATTTCTTGATCCACTTGGGTTCCAGATCTGAAGAGATGGCGCAGAAGGAACATGCATGCTTACAGGATCCTGGCCCAGAAGAACACGTGTTTCCACAAAAATTTAGAGCATCCCCATCTAGCAAATAAAGCATATATTCACTTGGGTTGATCCCAGCTGATATCATTGTCAACATTTGCCGTATAGAAGCCCTGGTCATATTCGAGCCGTGCATTCCCTCTAAGGGCCTTTATACTTTTGGTCACCTTGTGTTCACCAACTGCACTCTAATATCTGCCACTTTTCCCAAACAGTAGTATGGAAAAAACAAGAAGACAATTAATAAACTGCTCTAACTTATGTACCCTGTTTTGTCTCAGTGTCTTCAGTTTATGATGAATTCAGCCAAACCATCTCTCACCCTCCTCAGGAGAACTTCTCTCCTCCATCCAAGGCCCTCAACTTTTTGGAGGTTGATCATCAATCAATCAATCTGGATTTGTATAGCTCGTCCAATCCGCCGTGAGGGTACCAAGATGCTGATGGCTCCACCTCTACCCAGGACTTGTCTCCACTGCTCTCACCTGGCTTCAGTGCTATTATTGGGCCCTACTTTATACTTGGGGACATCAGACTTTCTAGCACCTTTGTTACTTCCGCATTTGTGTGCCCGAGCAGCAGGATAAGGCTCACAAGGAGCCAGTTGGGTCCTGACGGTCATTATTTCCCCAAAGCTGAGGGCAATGAAGATTGTAGCACCTCCCTTCAGACCCATATTAACTTGAAAAAGTTAAATTAAAAGAATTTCATATTACAGCACATCATCTCCACCCCCACCCTTCTCTCCTGCCTTCCGGTAGACAAACAGTGCCCAAAAACAAAGAAATGAACACTGAGGGTTCCTCCATGTACCCTGGTGCCATGCCATGCTACTGACTCCATCCTCTCCAAAGGAAGAGAATGAGCTTAAACCGTGGCCAGGGTCGGACGGTCCACAGCCGTCCGAAATCACAGTGGGCGTGTGCGGAGGACGGCCGGGGGCTGTCTGAAACACGCCCACTGATTAATTCCCCAGCACCATGGCGGAATTTGCACCGCAGGCAATAGGTTAACGGCCAAGAAAATAAAAGAAGTACAACAACAGAGGACATGTCAGGGAATTGTTTTTGCAGGGAGGTTGTTTACGGAAGTAAGAATACAACAAAGCTACGCCGTGAAGGCAGAGGTCCCCGCGCTTCACAAATCATTCCGAGCAGGCAAAATACCAGCCATTATTGACTGCTAAGGGGGCACGCTGATTAACCCCAGTCCAAGTGTCGATGCTTTCATTCCAGTAAATACTTGGAACAGTGACCCAAGAACTTGGATGCTGAGGGGTGAATCTTCCTGTGTGTAGCTCGGTAGGAGACTTCTGACCGAGGTGTCCACACGTGGGTCATAAGATGTGGAGAGCTTCTAAGCACTTCCTGGAGGAGCTAAGAGTGCATAATGGCCAAGGAGGACCAGGAGGTAGAATCCCCTCGTAGTCGTTATGAATGTAAAACAGTGGTACTGTAACTTCCCATTCTTTCGCATGGTTTCTGTTTGTCTTCTGCATAAAATGCACACTTTACATTGATTGTGTACAGTCTGACCTACAACATTTAATAATCAGAAAACATCAACATATCATCTACATAAACATATGAAAGGAAGCGAAATGGGCTAAAAAGACTGGCATTTAAATTTGTCAGAGAAAGAGAGTTTGAGCAAGAGTGGGCAGTGGAAGAGTGAGGGGAAAAAGCACGATTGAGCGATGAGTGGGTGAATTTGGATATAGAAACAGGTGCCAAGCTGGGTGAGTGTGGACGGGGGCATGAGTTACAATTTGTCCTACAATGTTTAATGATGTAGAAATATCACACCGATCCAGATGCGCGTTCAGAGAAAGAGAGAACTTGACAGGAAAATGAAAGAATCATAAAGAGGGATAACATAGACATGATGCAAAAATGAGAGAGAGAGAGCGAGCTTCGGCATGAGGGTAGGAGTGAGGGAGAAAATAGAGACGGTAGGCATACGTTAATAGATGGGTGAGTTTGGGTGGACGGATGGATGGGTGAGTGGATGAGTTTGGATGGACAAGTGGGTGAGCTTGGGTGAACAGATAGGCTATTGAGTGTGGACGGGCAGATGGATGGGTAAGGGGGTGAGTGGGTGGATAGGCTGGTGAGCGTAGAAGGATGGATAGATAGGTAAGTGGGTGAGTTTGGGTGAACAGATTGAACGAATAGGCTGGTGAGTTTGGATGGATGGGTAAGGGGTGAGTTGGCGCACAGAGAGGCAGGGGAGTAGGGGTGGACAGATGTATGGGTAAATGTATGTGTGGGTGGATGAACAGACAGGCTGGTGAGTGTGGATAGATGGATGGATGGGTAAATGAGTGTGTGGGTGGGTGAACAAACAGGCTGGTGAGTGTGGATGGACGGATGGATGGGTGAGTTTGGGTGTACAGATAGGCTGGTGAGTTTGGATGGACAGATGGATGGGCGGATAGATAGATGGGTGGATGGATGGATAAGTGGGTGAGCTTGGTGAGCAGAATAGGCTGATGAGGACTGGTGGATGGGTAAGTGGGTGAGCAGAGAGGCTGGCGAGTTTGGATGAATGGGTAAGGCGTGAGTGGGAGCACATAGAGGATGGTGAGTGTGGATGGACGGATGGATGGGTGAGTTTGGGTGTACAGATAGGCTGGTGAGTTTGGATTTTTCAGATGAATGGATGGATGTACGGATGGATGGGTAAGTGGGTGAACAGACAGCTGATGAGTTTTGATGGATGGATGAGTTTGGGTTGAAGTTAGGGTGGATGAGTATGGACACATGAACATATGAAATGGGTGGGCCCGCACTGTGGAGGATGAATATGATATTTAATGAAAGCGAAATAGTTACTGAGTTACAATCAAATTATTAAGTATGCTACAAGCAACTTACCCTCACAAAACTGGCGGGGAACCATCCCTCCTCGTCGTCAATCTGACCCCACCACCAGTCCTTGTTGGAAGCATCCAGGACCTTGATGACGTCACCTGCTTTAAATGCCAACTCCCGGTTGGCCATGGTGACGTGATCCCATACTGCCTCAGCACTCACAATAGAACCAGCACTGATCAGCTGCAAGGAAGGAAGGACAGAGACAGGTTAGAGACATGCCACCCAAACCGGAAACACAAACATGAACATGCAACATGTTACAACAGAACCCACAATGATCACCTGCAAAGGGGGGAGAACAAAGGCAAGTTAGGGACATGCCACTCAAACAAGAGGTCTGGACATGAACATGTCAGACTTAACAAACGAACCAGCAATGATCAGCTGAAAGGAAGACATGTAACATGCCAGCCAGACCAGAGGTCTAAACATTAAAATGCAACATGTTCCTACAGAACCATCACTGATCAGTTAAAAGAAAAGAGGGGCCAAAGGTAGGTTAAGAACATGCCATGAGACAAGAGCTTGACACAATAACATGTAACATGTTACAACAGAACCAGCATTGCTCAGCTGCAAAGAAGGGATAACAAAGGCATCTTAGGAACATGCCATCAAAGTGAAGCTTAACATGTTATAACTGAATCAGAACTGAGCTGCTGAAAAGAAGGAGCGGACAACGGCGGACTAGGAACATGCTACCAAGTCATAGCTCTACACATAAAGTGTAACAGAAGAAACACAGATCAGCTGAAAGGAAAGAAGGACAAGTGTATGCATGACCCCCTCTAGAGATCTAACAGAATATGTAACAAAATAACTAGAACTCCTCAGCTGAAAGGAAGAAGAGAACACACAACGCGGACTAGAGCTCTAAATCCTCAACGAGTAAACAAACAAGTATAGCGTTTTAAGTCCTCCACACCATCCAACCGCGGCAAATAATGGTGGGCCTACTATTCAACTCAACAGGACCCATGGCATATCTCAGGAGTTAGGTTTTCGTAGTCCTTGTCCAGTTACAATAAAGAATGCCACATTGACACTGGTGTTGGGACACAGACAGCACCACACAAGCCTCCTCATAGCCGCACCCTGCCCTGGAGGGGCAGAGAGAGCACAATTCCATGGAAGCCTGCTAGCGTGGGGCCCTTAAGGCAAGTTCACAAGTACATGAGCTCAGGGGACACCATGAAGTCTGTGCTGGGCCTTGAGTATGGTACCAGAGCAGAACCAAGACAGAGTCTGACATTAATACTGTCTCCTAAATATCGGTTCCATGAATATGACTTCACTTGAGTTAGCCATTGAAAACCTGCGCCCAACGGGAAGTATTTTTGTAACCTAGATTTAGAACGCAATAATTAGGCCAGACAATATATGTTTAGATGATATTCTGACATGCAACTAGGCCACAGAACCAATCACTGATGACAACAGGAAGTTACAGCGGAAACAGCTGCATCTCAGATGAAGCTGGACAAGGTTACCTATTGCCGCAGGCCGCTTGTTACGGCAGAGCAGAGGTCCGCAGCACACCACACCTGATACACGCAGAAATGTACTTCGTTGCACTTAAATCGCCAGCACCTGAGATCACTTGGTACTCAGGCATCTGTCCATCTCTACCTTGGTATATCTTGCTCCATCTTTCAACCATAAGCCCTCCTTTCATTCATCCATCCACCGATCCATCAATCCATCCATCGTTTCAAAATAGATGTTAAATTCCCAAAATTAGCTGTGGGAACAAAAGTGACACCAGGGATCCTTTGACTTTTGATGGCAACTCTGCAAGAGCCCTGGTTACATTGGGTTCATTCTGCTGCCACACAGTGCATGAGATCAGAGGGAGATGGTGAGGGCAGTGGAAGGTAGGCACAGCAGCAGCTACCTGGGCATACCTAACTGATGCCTGGGCATTTCATCGATTGATCCACTGGCCCATCAACCCATCCATGAATCCACAGACACAGGCATGTGCTCTTCCGTTGTTCCATCCACAATCTGTTCTTCCATTGACGGCTTTGCTCTCGTTAGATCTGTCTACCTATAGATCTCTCTCATTCTACCAATCAATCTGTCTGCCTATATGCATAAGCAGCGCTGTCAGTGCAGAAGGTCCACTGAAGCCTGGAGGTGTCAGTAGCCCACTACACTCCAACTATGACTGCCTTTTACTGCTTAGCTGATGGAGAGTTGTGTTTTTTCCAGCTCGCATTAGGGTCCACAGCACATTTGCTACACCACTGTCTATATATCCGTGTTTATGCATGGATATCAATTTACCAAAATGGCAGGGCTAGCGGAAGTGACATCACTGACCATGTGAACCCCAATGACATCACAAAGTTGACCCCTTGTCTGAGAGCCACATATTTATTCTTGGTTCTTTTGAACAATAGGGGGGTTGAAAGTACCGTAAGTAAATAAACACAGTTAAATTAACTTTTACTTCCTGATGCTGCTGCATGTTCATGATCCCAGGAAAGGCAGGGCCAAGGGGTACCCAATGGCTATTCAGCAATATCAGATTCTAACTAGGTCTGGGCGGTGAACTCCTCTCCGTTCGCGGGCTTTGTGGAGTTATTCGCACTACGCACAACTCGTTGGGTTCCAAAAAGCTCCGCTTTGCGTAGCGTAGTATCACACGTTAAACCAAGCTGGTACAATTTGTCGTTTTAGAAAAAATATAAAGTTAAGAGAAGGCAAGGGACGAATCAAGGAATGACACTATTTTTATGTTGTCATCACGTACCACTCCTGGCTTAACAAGCAGACAGAGTCTATGAACTGCTGAGGCCCCTTAACAACTCAGTAAGAAAATGACACATATTACTAAAACAAAGGGGTTGGACAGCACACAGGGTTACAGGTCTTTACAGGGGTAAAATGTAATTACACAGGCTGCTGCATACAGACTTTCGCGTACAGCTCACACATTACTATGGGCTTTTTGCGTTTTAATTACTCTCTGGAGGGAGGGGGCAGTGGTTCAACTGGGTTGAAGTTGTAAACTCTGTGGAGAGCTGTGAAAGTGCTCAGAGAGATGTAATGCTAGTGACCTTTAAAATCAACCATCCTACAACAAACATTCTCAACAATGTCTAACGCAGTCACCCTCGCTGAGCACTTGCACGGCACTTTACAGCACCACCACTCATGGTCCATTCGAACATCTGCCCTCCTTTCCCCGGAGGGGTATTAAAAAAATGTGGGGCTAGTACTTTCTCTGCTGTTTACCCACCTCTACGCTGGCCCCCATAACTCTGAATCTCCTACATGACTAGACTTATTCCACCCCAAATTGTCTGGGTTCTTGGAGTACATGTTTCTATTTTTAGCACTATCCTTTTCCAATAAACCACATTTTGTTAACAGCGACTGGTACGTACTGTACGCGTCAGCATGTAGCCTCGTTCTCAATGCCGCATTGTGGGCCCTCTAATAGTGCCTTGTGCATGTCTTCTGGGCAGTGTGTTCTCTGCTCCTAGACTCTTAGGTGTAAACAGGGCTTTAAATGGGCCGGGTCTCACCGGTGCTGAGCACCGGCAGTTTTTTAAAGGAGGCCTCGAAATGGGTCTGTTTTGTGCCCGGGCACAGACGGTCCATTATTTTCCGAACTGCAGTGATGTAGGCACATCGATGTGCGCGTGCTCACACTGCTCACTTCTCACTAGTGGAGAAGTGACGTCATGCCAGGTGAGCGTTGTAGGGGAAGGGAAATCCTTTAAAGAGAGTAATTTTCTCTCTGGGTTTCTCTTCTCTTTTTGAAACTCAGGAGCAGCAACATTTTCATGGTGTCACCAGGGCTTTAAGTGAAAGCTTTATCAATATTATATATACAAGCCATAGTTGCTGCTTATTTATCTTATGCAACTAACAACCATTGACAAAGCCAATAGTCCTGATTTGTTGTAGGTATGATGTTACTTGTTGTATCATATGTCTGGATGCAATCACAGAAACAGCAAAATGCAAGTCGGGCGGCAGAACCCCCAGTTTGTTCATCCCACTTAAAGCAATGGGAGGAAAGGTTCTAAACCCTACGATCTGAACTGCACGTGTGAATAAAACAACTCAGTGGCTTAGGGGCTGATAGGCTTACAGAGTACAGCAGGGCTGTGTGCCAGACAGCTATAGCTTTCAGTTGAGCCTGCTTATCGGCCGCCATCCCAAAGCTCTCCTAATCTGGAATCTGAGCAGGACCACAAGCTGGCCTCGCGGATCCTTTTTGTAAACACTGATTTCAGGCGGAAATCAAAGGACCCACTCTGGCTAGACAGGTAACATTCACAACATCCCACCGCGAGTCACTGGACACAGTATCCTGTCGCGTTGTGTGCTCTGAGCACACACAAGTTACGCCGACTGGTTTTGGTGGACCTCACCTGCTGTGAGTTACCCACTGATCCAACCTATAGCATATACTACTGTTCTTACCCTGGGTCTTAGTTTCAGGCTGGTCCTGACCACTTATCCCACTCCTGCCCTGCAGTTTACTCACACCGGGGTATATGCAAAGCTGCCCGTGTGCTTTACGCTGTCGCAGACTGAAGAGTCCTGTGATGCGGAGGTCTTTTATCACCAGCCTCCCATCTCCAAATGCTTCATCTAAAGGACAATCAGCAATTCCTTCAGACAGAGTAATTTTCTGCTTTGAGCAGGCTAGGTAGCTACAACAAGAAAAAAATGAAGGATTACTTTCAGCTTCTACACAATGCCCGTCGAGAGAAGGTAGGCCTACGCTCAACCCACGGTGGACCCATCTGGAGACTCCGTCTTGAATCAGATCTTTACAGCAGGAAAGACTGGTCTGGAGAGGCCTTTGTAAATCTGACCTTGTTCTACATCACTTACTGTGGTTGCATTACAATCCGCTTCACTGCTACCCGCATCCCCTGGCCAGCTTAAAAGGCCTTTCTCTTACCAATGCTTCTTAAAGATGTAATAGGAATTTATTGGTCAGCTCCTGTTGCCAAACTGACAGCCCACAGGATTATGTAACGTTCCTTACAGTTTATTCCAGCTCCAGAACACGTTTTAACATAATTAAGAAAAGATTAAGGTTTGTAGTTTTAATGTTGACATGGGATATATTAATACTAGGAAATCATAGGCTAGACATGGCCTGTCTGGATAATATCTATATATCTCAGTTCCCTTTGATGCAAGTGCCTATGTGCACTCTTTCATGTGGACAATTAATACCTTAGATTAGTTCGAAGCGTTTGCCCAAGTTCATGCACAGGTCCTAAACGGCAAGCCAAAACAAGTATTGGAAAGGTAAAGCAGCCAGACCCCGCAAAGTAGCTATAATTTTTGTTGAAATGTTCGTACAAACATAGGAAATATTCCAAAAACATATAGCAAAAAAGTAAAAATGCAAAAGTGAAGGAGTGTCTCAAACGTCAATGCTCATCAGGCCTACACTTCTTTTCAGGTAGTTCTGCACATGTAATCAGGTGAAAAGCTGTCACTCACAGTGCAAAGACCCAATGGATGAAGTTGACAGACCTACTGCCCAATGCAGTATGCTATGGCGGGCAGAAGCAAACTCTGAATGATGCATGAACAGAACAACGGACGAAGAGCCCTGACCCAAAGACCCACCGCGTGGGTATATATGCATGTATTTGTATAGTGGTTTTTGGTGGGGCGGGGGAGAGCTGATGAGAAAGTTAAAGCTATCTCTAGGCCAGACCTAAAAAATGATCAGTCATTTCTAATTTGCCTGCCCAGATCAGGACTTTCTAAGAGCAGACAGGATTGATCCATTATTTCAAAAAAACAAATTAATTTGATAGATTAGAGACTCGAGTACCTGATGGATTTGGAAGACAGACGTTTGTTAAACACGGTCTATCTTTTTTTAGGCAGGGTTTAACATACTAAAGAACTGTAAGGAATGTGTATTATGAGTGCTGGTGTACTTTGGTGAGAACTGATGAAATTGTGTGATGCTTCTCTTAAATGTGATGATTTTAGATGTTCGTCTTGTTCATGGTTGTAATTGCTAAACCAAATAAACATGATCTTAAAGTAAAGTAAAAATATTCCATGTGTATCGTTGGACCATATGCGGATTGTCACGACTCTTCTTTTGGGACTCCGCCCTCCCGGACTCCTCCCCTTCTTGATGCTATAACCTGGACTGCATTTGCGGGTTTCCGTGGTACATTTGATCCATTTCCATCACTGCTCTTATTAGCCATGCTATTATCTGGTGAAATGGAGGTGGCCAAGGTAGACCGACTAGAGGGGGCAAGGAAGACAGACTAGAGGGGCAAGGAAGACAGACTAGAGGGGGCAGGGAAGACAGACTCGAGGGGCAGGGAAGACAGACTAGAGAGTGGGAGGATCGCAGAGACGAGGACATTGGCTGGAGGAGAGGATGGGATTTGGAGTCCAGCCCAAGTAGGAATGGAGAGGCAGGAAAGGGAAAAAGACAGGGTATCGGGGAAGATGGCCCGCAGAGAAGAGGGAATAAAGAAACAGAAAGAACTTCTACAGGGGACACTGCGGCACTCTTAACTAGCCTGCCTGATGCATGTTCTGGAAGAGGATCTTAGAGGTTTGAAAAGGGTTTGGTTTGTGAAGCAACTGGGGTAGTGGGGGAGAATAAGGAGGAGGCTGTTGTAGTATTCAATTTAGCTCAGACCTCCTGGGTAAATAAAGTATTGGCAGAGTGGAAGGCGAAGTGGGCAGAGTGTGAGGCTATTGAGCAAGTTGTTGTGTTTAAGGAGATCAAGGTGGAAAGACACATTTTCAAAATGGATGAGACAGAAGGAGAAAGAGGCTTGGTTGAGAACGAGATGGAACAGTTTTGGGTGCAGCTGATGATGTGCGGCGCAGGGTTGGTCTGTGCGAGGTTGAGAATTAACCAACGTGCAGTCACGCAGTTTCGGATAACAGAGAGGCAGCTGATGACGTGCCTGAATGTGAGGTGCTGCAGAAGATGAGTTGAGGGCCACAGGTAAAGAAGTCGTAGGCACTGACGTGAAGATATCTCTGAGGAGAGAGGAAGAAGAGTTGAGGGTCACAGGTAAAGAAGTTGTAGGTACTGATGCGAAGATACCTCTGAGGAGAGGGGGAAGAAGAATTGAGGGTCACAGGTAAAGAAGTTGTAGGCACTGATGCGAAGATATCCCTAAAAGGCTACAGAAGAAGAGTTGAAGGTCATAGGTAAAGAAATAGTGCAAGAAGTAGTAAGAACAACTAACTGATGCATAGTTGAACCTAAATGGCATGACAAGAAGAGTTGAAGATTATAGATAAAAAAGTAGTAGACACAACCAACTTGTGGGAGGATAGCCCTGAAGGGCGAGGGAAGAAGAGTTAAAGGTTTAGGAGAAAGAAGTAGTACAAGAAGTACAAAGACTTAGTAGGTTATCTATCTAAGTTGAAAGTCACAGGTAAAAATAAAAATAGTAGACACAACCAAATAAAGACCCATCTCCAACAGAGGCTGTGTTTTGGAAGAAGAGGTGAGTATGTTGGCCACCTGTAGTCAAGCAGACGTAGAGCAGGAGGAGCGCTGGGACGCTGAGTACGAACGGTCACAATGATAGAACTGGGGTCGATGTTACGCATCTGCCAATGATACATCAGTAAACAGAAGGCAAGTCCATTTAAGACAAATTCAGTGAGTGCAGCATTCTGATGGATCCCATGCTACAGGCAGCAGGAAGAAAACGACCAAGTGCCGCAGAAGCACTAAAGCCAGACCTTCACGTGGAGGTGGATAGCGAGTGTGCGTCACCTGGGAAGGATCAGGAGTCTGTGTGGGCGCAGTTCATTTTACTCCTTTTCTTATTCGACTGCATTTGAACGAGACATG
Organism: Lissotriton vulgaris; assembly: GCF_964263255.1. Lineage (NCBI taxonomy): Eukaryota > Metazoa > Chordata > Amphibia > Caudata > Salamandridae > Lissotriton > Lissotriton vulgaris. The sequence goes on along the minus strand of NC_141691.1, from coordinate 128,398,007 downwards.
CGTCCAATCCTGTCTCCCGCTCTCAGCGGTGTATTTATAGCATAGTGTGTTGGACTAGAGATTATATGAGCATGTACAGCATGGGCGGTCAGGGTCTTACACCGTCCGGATCCGAATACAGTGGCTGAAGAAGACAAGGTAGAAAGATGTGATCGCGTGGCGCGTGGTTTTAGGGGTGCAGACTGCAAGCAAACATTGACACCAACTTACATGAGACAATGAATTGAACCAAAACACTTCATCAGTGCAGCCTGGCACATGTGGCCTCTTTCCTGCTGTTGGTTCCTGGCAAGATTCGGAAGTCAAATCAAACTCTATTTGGCAAAAAAAAGCCATGAAAGTCACAAGTAAAAAAATACTGAGCAATTATTTTTCATAGAATATATGATTGTTAGAACCTCATTCTTCCATAAAAAAAGAGCAAATAAATACTGGTATCCAAAGAGCTTATTATTATTAAAAAAGGCGACGCGTCATGGACCATTTTAACATCATAAAACATTCAACAGGATAGAAAGCTAAAAAACCTATAAAATACAAATACTGGGGTGGGAGGCTGCTCTCAGTACCAGAGTGGGATCCACCCAGATCTACTTCTAATTGCTAACACTTTCCTAAAGTCAGTCTGCAGTCAGGTTATGGTTCGTCAGGAGACCTGTGTCTGCATTCCACCTCACACAGGTTCCACCTCAAATTTCCACCTCAGCTATATCCCTTCTCAATTTACACTCTACTTCCAAGATGCATGTAGGTGCCACTGAGTTATATAATTCAAACTGACGTCTACCCCAGCATGTATACCATCTCAACTACATTCCAGCTCAGGCTGAACTGGGGAAAAGGTGTGTTTTGGCTCAAAGTGTTTGACACCTCAAGGTGCATTACAATTTAAGTGCCCCCAAGCTGCTTCCAACCAGAAGCTGCACCTCAAGGACCAAACCAGCGTAGGTAGCATGACACCTCGACTGCACTTCAGTGAAAGGTGCAATCTGAACCAACGTGCGTTCTGTGTCAGACTGCTTGACACTTGGAGCCGCATTAAAAGATACGTTTCCATCCAACGTGCATTCAGACGCCGCATCTCAGGGCACATTCCACTTCAAGGTGCACTTACCTCAGTCAGCTCCACACCTCAAGGTGCATCTACATCAGCCAGCAGGACACCTCAAGATCCCTTCTACGGAAGGCAGCACAACAACGCATGGTGCATCTACCTTAGGCTGCACGACACATCAAGATTCCTTCTACGTCAGGCAGCACGATACCTTAAGGTGCATACTACCTCAGGCTGAATGACACCTCAAGATGCATTCTACATCAGGCAGCACAACAACTCCAGATGCATCTACCACAGGCAGCACGACAATGCACCATCCATCAGGCAGCGCAACACCTCAAGGTGCATCTACCTTAGGCAACACGACACCTCAAGATGCATTGAACGACAGGCACCATGACACCTCAAGGTGCATCTACCTCAGCTAGCAAGACGCCTCAAGATCCCTTCAACATCAACAACACCTCAAGATGCATTCTACATCAGGAAGCGCAATACCTCAAGGTGCATCTACCTCAGCCAGCAAGACACCTCAAGATCCCTTCTACGGCAGGCAGCACAGCAACGCATGGTGCATCTACCTTAGGCTGCACGACACATCAAGATTCCTTCTACGTCAGGCAGCACGATACCTTAAGGTGCATACTACCTCAGGCTGAATGACACCTCAAGATGCATTCTACATCAGGCAGCACGACAACTCCAGATGCATCTACCACAGGCAGCACGACAATGCACCCTCCATCAGGCAGCGCAACACCTCAACGTGCACCTACCTTAGGCAACACGACACCTCAAGATGCATTGAACGACAGGCACCATGACACCTCAAGGTGCATCTACCTCAGCTAGCAAGACGCCTCAAGATCCCTTCAACATCAACAACACCTCAAGATGCATTCTACATCAGGCAGCAATACAAGTCAAGGTGCATTCTAGGTCAAGCAGCACGACAACTCACAGTGCATTCTAGGTCAGGCAGCACAACAACTCACAGTGCATTCTAGGTCAGGCAGAACGACACCCCAAACCTACCTCAGGCAGCACAGTGCATCAACATGCATATTACCTCAGGAAGCACAACACCTCAAGGTGCATTCTACGTCAGGCAGCACAACACCTGAAGGTGCATTCTACATCAAACAGCACAACACCTGCAGGTGGCATTCTACAACAGGTAGCACGACATATGTAGGTGCATTCTACGACAAGCAGTACGCCACCTGTAGGTGCATTCTACAGCAGGCAGCACAACCCCTCGAGGTGCATTTTACGACAGGTAGCACGCAACCTGTAGATGCATTCTACGTCAGGCAGCACAACACCTCAAGGTGCATGCTACGACAGGCAGCATGCCACCTGTAGGTGCATTCCACGACAGGCAGCACGACACCTCAAGATGCATTCTACGACAGGCAACACGCCACCTGTAGGTGCATTCTACATCAGGCAGCACAACACCTCAAGGTGCATTCTATGACAGGCAGCATACCACCTGTAGGTGCATTCTACGTCAGGCAGCACGGCACCTCAAGATGCATTCTACAAGAGGCAGCACGCCACCTTAAGGTTCATTTTACGCCAGGCAGCACAACACCTCAAATCACATTCTTCATCAGGTAGCACAACACCTGGGGGTGCATTATACGTTAGGCAGCACAACACCCCATGGCGCTTTCTATGTCAGGCAGCAGAACACCTCAAGGCGCATTCTATGTAAGGCAGCACAACACCTCAAGGCGCATTCTACGTCAGGCAGCACAACACCTGAAGGTGCATTCAACGTCAGGCAGCACAACACCTCAAGGCCCATACTATGTCAGGCAGCACAACACCTGAAGGTACATTCTACGTCAGGCAGCACGACCCTTCAAGGCGCATTCTACGTCAGGCAGCACGACCCTTCAAGCTACAACTCCAGCTGCATTGCATTGACAGGGACAGAATGTGATTATGTCACATACCGAAGAGAGCGGCTCGTGACCATCTCTCTCCATAGAGACTGATTCTAAAACACAATGCCTGGCGAAGGCTCAGCCGTCAGGAGTATGATGTTGCCAAGGAAACCCACCGCACGCTGCTTTCCACCAAAGCATACTGAAGCTCCACTATATAGAAATGCAACGTTACATCTCACAATGCGCCTTGAAGGTCACAGTACAAGATTTACCACGCCTGAGGAACGAATCACAATGTTTATTTGATATGTATATTTTGTTTAAGTTTGCTGTTTCCGTATAACTCAAAACCCTTCCAGATGCTTGAAAGCACTTCAGAGGGCAGTGAGGGAGTGTTGCGGATGCAGTTATATGGTATTGTCAGTAGGCTTGGGCGTTAAATTCTGTTCTGCCTCCAGAATTTGCGGTATTTGGGTAATTTTGCGTTCCACGGAGAACGCGGAAATGCCAAAAATTTCGCGATCTGCGGCTTCGCAGATTTTTTTGCTTGTTCGCACTTTCTAAATGCGTGTTCACAAGATATTTCCCCCGAGCACACAAACAGAGTTCGCAAACAGGAAAAAAGCATTGCAAACAGGCGGAACAAGCTATTCCGTGTGCTGGTGAAACTCTGAGTGCTCGCTGAGATTTTTTAGCGGAGCTTTGCGTAGCGCGACTACGCAAATTCCGCCCACCCCTAAGGCAGGACCTGGACAGAACAGCCCTGTCACCAGATGTTTCTTAAATACGATTTCGAGTCCAGTGGAGTAGGGGGAGGGTTCCGGAGGATGGAGCCTAGAACGGGGGTGTTCTGTCCCCAAAGTAGTAAAGTAGCAACAAGAGACTGAAGGAGAGTTTACCCCAAAGCACATCATAGGCTCTCTCCGCTGACCTTCAAAAGCAGTGCCTAGTGGTCAGGGCAGCTGAAAAAAGCAGCTGTAGCTATGGACTTTTCTGTCTAAATCTTAATTTTCTACATTTGCCACATAGCCCATTGTTTGCTGACCTACTCGCAAATTGTGTCCCAAAAATATTAATCTCTCCACAGAAAGATCATAGGTTACTACAATTACTAGGCACGGTTGTAAAAACGTTTGCTGGTCACCCTGTGCTGATATCAATCATTTACAGAAGTGAGAACCTTGCCTAGATGACGTAGACATCCCGTTTGATGGAATGGGGGAAGGCTTTTGTTTGCAGGTGGAAACAAAAACGTTATATACACAAGTGCACTTCAAGGGAGGAAAGAATGTCACATGTTTTTGTTTTGGCCACTAAAACACATTCAGTTCACTTCAAAGATACTTGTCACTGTTGCAATTATTGGAACAGGGCAGTCAGACTTTATAACAGTCACAAATGTTGCATCCCGTTTTACTCCTTAAGGACTTACTACACATACGTAAATATGAAATGCAATCTACTGCTCTGCAGAGCTATTTTTAACGGGTACCGGTGCTGTAAAATTGCTGTATAATTTCCTTTCCCTTGCCGCATGATTTTGACACCATAACCACATAATTCCACTGACCCTAACAAACCTACGAGGCAACAATGTCAGATGCCTGTGAAAGGTTGTCATTCCGAATAAAGACAAGGTTTAGTCCGTATCTGTGATGGGCTGAATTAAAGAACCTACGACTCATACCATTGGGCAATAATGTACAGTATTTACATTATTTGTTCTACTTTGGGAGGCAGAAATTGAAGTTTTATTACACGATTCTGTGCTTCAATGAAAGACAAAATCATACTTGTTGACTAAGACCACTTAAATGAAATGCACCTTCTCTTGCCACATAATTTAGACAACTCGGCGATATAAATCGGTTCTCCATTGGTTTATAATTCCCGAAACCTTTCAATGGAATTTACATTCACACATCTCCGGAATACCATTCGCTACTGATCCCGACTCCTTATATATTATTCTTTCCATTGGTGTAGCTCTCATTTCCAGCTCATTATCTAGCCTTATTAATGCTAAACACCATAAAATGAACATTTACCAAGCAGCACACAGCTCACAGACCGCAAGATCAGGAGAGCGCTGAGAGACAAATGGGGCATGCGAGAAATGATGCAAATGCATTTAAAAACACAGATATAGATTCACCACTGTTTCTTTTTTAAGTAAGACTAGTCCCTTCTAAGTGTGCTTCGGCAAACTCTAATCATATAAGAGTAAAAAAAAAAGAAAATGAACCAAAGAAGGTCTGCTCCAGAATGCAAAGCTCAGGCCACCCCCGCCATCAGCATCCAATGCAGAGCGTGTGTGACACCCGGGCCATATCCACTGTCGGTCTCAGAATCCACAGCTTGTGTTATGTCAAATTTACCTTCATCGCGAGCATCTGAAATACTAGGTTTGTGTGTTGCCAGCTCCACTGACAACTTCAAAGACATGACTTGGCCACTCCAAGCATCAGCCCGAGAAGACATGGCTTGAGTGACTTCCTGGCCAATCCCAGCCTCAGCCGGAGAAGGCAGGTCTTACAGCATGCCCCTGATCACCTCCACTGTCAGCTTGAAATCCAAGACTTACTTGGGACCAAGTTGTACCTTCACCACAGGTCTAGCAGCGGACGCCTGTAGCCAGCCATGTTTCATCCTTGCCGCCTTTGTAAGATTATGGTGGGCGAGCCTGAGCCACGTGGAGGAACTTTCAGGAAATGGTATGAAAATGAGATTAGGGAAAGTGCTAAAAACATAATTGAGTATTCGACTTAATGGCATGTCTCCCGATGCCGTGCGTTGTGACAGGAGGTGACAAGTCTGCTCCATCACCCAAGCCTTCAGGGAGAACCATCCTTGTCTGAGACTAGAGAAGAAGCTTAGGAGCTTAGGAAAGTGACAAAACATGGCTAATGGAACTTCATACAGATTCAAAATCCAACCTAGGTGTCCTCCTGGATGGTAAATTTCTTTGGCAGGGCAAGGCTTCCTGCCATCGGATAGAAACTGACATTTTACCACCCGCTCCACAGGCAGTGTGGCCGCATTTACAGCCTGGAGGACAAATTGCGTGACAAAAGTTGATGGTAGATCTCTAGTTCACCACTGTGTACTTCTTAGACCTGAATAATCAGACGTGAGTTTGTTTGGGACACTAAAGATATAACTCAGCTATTGCCATTTGGTCCAGAAAGGGATATGTGGAAGAATTTGAAAGCCATCAAGAAGCAAGTACAATATTTGGTAGGCCAGACTCAGACCAGGGCACGTTTTTTTAGAGGAAGGGTAATTTTGCATAAAAATCCCACCATGATTGTAGTTTTTCTTAGGCTCATCCTTTCTGCATATTTTTCACTCAGAGAAGACAAAAGACAAAAAATGTTTTGCAAGATCTGTGCATCTAGATGTGTGCCGCAGCCGCATGGACTGCACTTGTGACATTACCTTGGGACTTTAGGAACTGGATGGAAAAGACACTGTGCAGGTATCTTTTGTGCCTTTATGACACAATTTCACACAGCGCTGGCCAGGATGCAAGTACCTTGCAATATGTGTGACCCCTTGAGGGACATGTCTACTACCCGCTCTGCAAAATGCGTTGCTACTTAAGTAATCAATTTTTCTCTTGCCGCTCACCTAGAGATACAAAATGTCTGCTTAGTGCTGCATATTGCAGCAAAAGTGCAAGCAAGTAAATCGTCTCCTTTCTTGCTGCTTATTTTCCCAGTTCATACAGGGCATTGCATCATGTACCTTTAACACAGACCAGATGATGGAATGGACGCTGGGATGTCTAGGGAGAGGTGTAACCTAACATAATGGAGAGGCAATTTCCCATCTGACCACACTATCAGGATCGCGAGCAGCTCTGGAAGGAATCCATAACTCTACACGTCATCACCAACCCACACCTTCCATGGTCTTAACTTTATCTGCTTGGCCCTGCTTTGCCTTATTTCTCTCTGTGCCATTCTGTGGCACACCTCTCCGGCCCGGCGATTCAGCAGCTGTGTATGGGTGTGCCCGCTCCTTGCACCAGCGTCCTTTCAAATATTTCTGTGCCTTCTGATTTAACACCCCACCAGAGTCCATAGACTAGTAGCCTTAGTGATCAACTAAACTAGAGATGTGCCTTTGCCCAATGCCAGGAGCGAGCAGCTCCTCTAAACTTGACTCTAATGTGTAACCCCTGGAAGGCCCATTCACCAACATGCCAGGGGTTCCGGAAGTGAAATCATGCTCTCCTTGATCCCGGTTACTGTCACAGGACTCATTTCTTTTCGGTCTCTTAGATTTTCAACGGCTTGTAATCTATAGTGCGAATGTAAAGGAAGGACAAAGAGAAAGAACAAAGAGCGGACACAGCTGGAAGCAAAGAAAACTCCGGAAGCCATGTTTTCTTTCCGCTACTCAACCATCTTCAGGACCCAGAAGGTGCGGGGCGCCGCTAGGGGGTACCCAAGGCAATGTGATGTTTAACAGCTGCTACATCTGGCTTTTCTTAATTGATATTCATATGAAGTCCTACATTAATAAGGAGAAAAACAAAAACTAAAGGTATCAGAATACAAAAAGAGCACTGTATGAACACCCCCCCCCCCCCACACCGCCAAACGCGACAGCTGGTGAGCTATTCTAAGCTCAAGGATTCAAGAATAATTGTTTTGTAGTCTATTGTGCAATAGGGTCATGGAATTTCTTGGCAGACGTATACTGCCTCACTATGTATGGCTTAAGATTCATTTTAATAATTACTATTGCTGCCTTTATATTGTACCGTCAGTGGATTCCTGCTGTAGAGCTATAATGGTACCAACATTTTGATTGTGTTGTTAAGTACAACAATCTAACAGATCCCAGGTGATGTTCTGTCCCAGAACAGCGACACATGTCCAAGCCTTCAACGTCCCCATACTGACGACGTGCCTCTTAATTTGTTCCATCCGTTTGGCGTCTAATCATCGTCACGTCTGGGGACAAAGGAGTGTGCGTACAAGCACGCCACGCGTAGCAGCCTCTCAATCAATGTGACTGATGGATTCAGAGGAACCCGCAGGACCTGGCCGTTGCGCGCAGCATCCACCGCTGCCCCGCCATACTCATTTGACTAAAGTTATTTTGCAGAAAGGCCATTGGGTTAATAAAATGTAGCAGCTTTTTGGTTGATTGGTGTTCCTCGTGCGCAGGCAGAATAGTAATACAGTGTTGCATTGGTATAATTGCTTTCTGGAGAATACGAGGCTTCCTGCCCCCTTCCCATTACTGACACGCTCTACGGCTGTGCTATTAGAAACGGCCCAATGGTGAAGATTCCAAGCCCAAACTGAAGAATAAATGCCCCTATTAGAGCAGCCCTAACCATTTATAATTTCCATCCATGTATTTGGATAACGATTTTTGCCCAAACTGATCAAATTCTGAAAAATCTGTGGAGAAATATTACTAAATCAAATTTAAACTATGAGGTGGCGAACCATATCCTTACTCTATGACGTAACTAATTTTCCTTTATCTATATAACCTGTTCAGGAATTTAAAAACGTACAGAACTCCATTAGCCAAGATTTTTAATTTACCAAGCAAAACAGTTATAAGCGGCAGATCTAGAGAAATTCTACGCTCTCTGTGATCTCCAAACATTTCGAAAAGTTAGATCAGTAGTATTTTTTTTTCCATGGGTGTTATACCCTTCATCCTTCTAGTTCAATTAAAAATCTTGCCGCACACCAGGCAGTAGTCAACCTTAGACTTTTCTATAGGATGACACGTGCATTCTATTACATTTATTTTCGACCGGTGTTATGTACCTTACGATTGGCCTGCTTACTTACTTTTACGTGAACATGTACGCCTCCAGTCACCCACTCCGGGAGCCACAAAGGGCTTGGTAACAGCTCCCTACTCATGAACGGGAAACAATATTTTACTCTTTCCTCTGAAAACCGAGATAGGTCTGCCCACAAACTCTGGTAATATGTCATAAAAAAGATGCCCCTCCCTCCCACGAATTAGACCTGCCAATCTCAGTAGCGATATCTGTGACACAGGAAGTTAATCTATCCTACAGAGGCGGTCTCGCAAATTTAAAGCTGCATCATTTAAAGAGAAGCACTCCTTCCAGGAAACAATACCAAACACCTCTAGTAACCATATTGAAGCCTGTAAGGTAGTAGAGTGTGTTAATGTGCCTGCTGTAGAAGAGAATTTGTAAAACCTAGTTTAAAGCTTCAAATCCTGTGCATTTCACTTTAACTGTAATTAGCATGGGTTATAGTAATGATGTCGCACTTTGTTTGCAACTTAACCTGGCTATTCGAGGGACAGAAAATGAACGACACTTCCGGAAAGCGATTAAAATTGGGTCTTTAAATAATCTTGCCTTTAAAGCTTAGCGCTGGGATGCCTTTGGGTTGCCACACGCTTTACAAGTGAGCAAAATAGAAATGGTATTGGCTGTAACCAAAATCACACCAATGTCTGTTTTTTCCCATTGTTAAGGGGTTCCCCAGAAAGTACACAGTGTGTAAGTACAAGGCCTGTTGAACATGCATCCAGTCTTATATTGAGTGTCCCCCTTGAAGCCACTCCCATACTAAGAGAGATGTCTTCTCCAGTCCTGAGGACTGAGAAGACGCGGCTACAGAGTGATGCTTGTAGCTTTCAGAGGCAGTCATCGGCTTGAAGAAAGGCCAATATGCGGCTGCGCAAAGACACTTACACTCTATGATACCGTTTGCACCAATGGGAACAAGTTTGTACAGAGTATCCTCAGCCCTGTTGCACAAAAAGAGGAGGAAGATACCGCTCCTGCTCAATGTCTCCTTGCTCAATACAAAGACGCCTTATAGACTGCACCGCCCAGCCACAAGCGGCCATCTTGGCACTAAAGGATATTGGAATTAGGATTCAAGTGAAACAACTTGGTCTTGCTGGCCACAGCCTTCCTGAATAGGATAGGGTTTACTTCCTGTTTTAGCAAAGGTTGAAGAGTTCCAGCATTTGTCATCATGAGAGAGCTTCATCCCTGGGTCATGTCTATGATGACTTATCCTTGATTGCCTGAGGCGGATATCAGACCATAAGATACTTCTTGCGCGCTTGTCTACTCTAGTGTCTTTCGTGGCAGATGAGACTGGAAACACTTCCAACTGGTAGGTGACTGTGAATGGCAGATAGCACTGTGAAAATGCCAAGAAGAGTCTGCCAGGAGATCTCACAACTTACCTTTATTACAGTGAACTCGCGTAATTCAGTAATGCGTCTCTACTGTGCTTTGCATACATCAGTCTTAAAGAATGTTGAAAACGTTTTTTTCATTTATTAAAATGTTTGCATTAATACAACGTTAACACATAGACACATTAATACTGTTTGTAGAGATTAAAAATGTACATTTGGACTAACGAGACATAAAATAAGCTTGAATTTTTAAGTCTGCTGTTGTTTGCCATCTTGCTTTCTGTTGTGAACATTTTGGGGCTAATAGGATGGTGGTCAGAAAATCACCCCGGCCGCTATGGTAGCGGGAAAAGACTGCCCACAAGGACCGCAGAATAACCGCTGGTCCAATTAGTATGCTCCACAGTCAAAATCCGATCGCAGCCATTAACACTGCGGAGGTTGCTGCTGCCAGCAGCACCGCTGCGATGTCCAAAGGAGCATATCCTGCATTTCCCTGCACTGTGTGGCAGGCACTTTATAGTGCCTGCCACCTGGTACAGGGACATGTAGGGGGTTCAATGGGTACCCCCCCAGTGCAACCACCCCCCCCCCAACACCCGTAATGGGCCGCCGGAACCTGTCTCCACCAGCCTTTCCATGATGGTGCCAACGCAGCTAAAAGGCTGGCTTCCGCCGGCATCATAATCGTGCCGGCGGAGCCTGGCCCTGCAACGGCCGCATTTTAGTGGTCCAGTTCCACCCACCAGGTAAGCGTGAGGACCGCTACCGGTGGAAAAGTGGCGGGTTGGATTTCTAACTACCGTGGTCATCACGCCATGCTAATTTGACTAGCGTTTTTCCGGGTTTCAATCACGGACGGATGGCCGCCGCCAGCCTGGCGGCGGCCATCCGTCCGCCATCCTAATAGTCCCTTTGATATCTAGATGACCTGGTGTCCGAATTAACAAATGCAATGTTCCTTCTTTTCCATATAAAGAAATGTTTTCTTTTCTTTGTGACTATTATAGAATGTTCTAATAAACAGCACATTCATGAAACAACTGTGGGGTACAGGGTGGTGCTTGTAACTCATCCTGTGAGAGATAATGTAAGTTCAAAGCATGCTGAGAGAAGCTTGTGTTGTGAGAAGTCCTGAGAACCTAGCGAGCACACAATTGCATCATCTTGCATTAACCTACTGGATGTCTCAGGAGAACTGTGTGTAGGTGCGTAAAATGTTGGAATTGTGTCCTTTGAGTTAGTGCAGTGTAGATTAGAGTCAGAGAGAGTTTTCGATGCAATTTAGAGCTGAGTAGGAGGTTTAGAGCACTCTCTGAGAGTAAGGGAACTCAGAGGGACTTTCCTTTGTCATTCCCTTTCAAGAGGCCCTATGCTGGCTCGTCCTCCGATTTATAAGAGTTTGATTTGATTTAAACTCCATTTTACTTGATGCATTCATATTTTGATTATTAATCAATACTCATCTGATTTTTGCCTTCTGTAAACCACTAACTTGTCATAAACCTTCATGGTTTGAAACTTAAATACCTCCCGTCTTTCTTTTGGAGCCTAACATGCATTACCTTTATTGAATGTATTTACTTGATGACTAGGCTCAGCTGTGTAATTCGGTCCAGCTGATAGCACTTTACGGTCTTTGAATTTGTACAAAGCAAAAGCGCTAACAATGTTTTTGGTTTTCTCTATAATTCCCTCTTTACCTGCATAGGTGTCCGTGGCCCAAAACGGGTTCCACGGATACTAATTCAACGTCTAGCCATTGACACAAATACAATATTCTTGATATCTGCTGTCTTAACCCCTTCCCTACGCCGCGATTTCCGCCCCGGTGCAGGGGGTTAAGGGGTGAGCGCAGTGCTCATGACGGAACCACCCCATCATGAGTCACGGGCGGCGTGTGCTCATGACGCCATTGGTTCCGTCATGACCCCGCCCGCTCATTAATTTGCCCGCACAGGTGGGGAATTAGCGCCGCGTGGGTGGAGCTGCAGCAGCATGATGGAACCACGCTTTCATGAGCACACGCCGCCCGTGGCTCATGACGGCGTGGTTCCCGTCATGTGCACGCAAGGGGTTAAATCTACCCGACATAACTAACGATCAGGGCACATTCAGGGTCACAGATTACCTTTCCTCCTCCTCAAAGAAACATGGTTTAACACTGCTTTCAAGTCTATCACGGTAATTCAACTAACCAGGGGCGGCACCTCCCCAATGGCGGAGGAGCGTCGCCCCACGGGCTCATAGCCAGCAAATGAAAAAAAAAAACGATATTCTAACATACTTTTATTTTTTGCCCCGCGGGCTGAGCCAGCATCCCCAAGGAGGTGGGGGGGCATGGGATGGGGAGGACCATTTTGTGCACTTCTGAGAGTGTGTGTGTTTGGCCGGCCGTCTTAGGCTAGCCAAACACACATGCCCACTTACGCTTCTCAAACCGGGATGTGTAAAACAGACAAGTTGGAGAAAGAGCACCAACTCCCTGTCCCGAGCGGAGCTTCAAATGAGCGCGCTCAGGCCAATCCCCATAGGTGCTCTCACAGCATGAGGGCAGCCCGGGGATTGCACAGGCGTCTGTGATGCTGTCCCATTGTCTGCTGGGACCAGGGAGAACATTGAGGCGTGACGCGAGAGGTGGCCATGAGTTTCAGGAGAGATCCTTTAAAAAAAATTATTATTAACCCCCGTGCTCCCCCTGTTGTGCAGCCCCAGCACCCACTTCACACGCCTTACCACTTTTTGCTCGTGGCGGCTGCCACTGCAACTAACACATGCATCAGAACAAGAAGACCTGCAAATAATTATCCCCAAAACCACTCCAACCTTCGACTAAAAGCTCTCTTCATCCGAACTCGTCAGACTCCGTATCATCTCATATCTGAAATTTGCAGAGTTCGATATAGGGTGACCAACTGGCATTGGTGCAAATTCAGGACGGTGAGTGTAAAAATTCAGGACAAATGGTCGAAATTCAGGACACAAATTCAGGACAGGAGGTCAAAATTCAGGACAAAACTTCAGGACAATTGAATACGTTTTACAGACACATCAGAGGTCGCGCAATAGTATATAAGTAAGCCCAGCCATATCCAAACATATTCAACAATTTGCAAATCTATCCACCATGCATCCTTCCATCTATCATTTCACTCATCCATCCCTCCATCCACCCTTTCACTCATCGATCCATTATCCATCCATCCACGCTTTCACCCTATCCATCTGTACACTCATCCATCCACTCTTCCACCCATCCATCCATTCACTCATCCATCCAGCCATTTACCCTTTCACCCATCCAGCCATCCTTTCACTTACTCATCCATCCACTCACCCTTCACCCATTCACCCTTTTAGTTATCCATCCATCCTCCCATTCTCTCTCCATCATCCCTTTCACTTAGCCATCCTTCCTTCCATCCATCCACCCACTCATTCATCTACTAATCCACTCATGAATCCATCCATTGACCCTATCACTCATCCATCCTTTCTCTCATTCATTTATCCTTTCACTCCTTCACTCATCTATTTATCCTTTTGTCCATCTACCCTCCCTTTCACTCACTCATCCATCCTTGCATCCATCCTTTCACTCATTCGTCCATCCATTCACCCTTGCATTTATCAATTCATCAACCCATCCATCATGTCACTCATCCATCCACCCACTCACTCACTCATCATCCACCTTTTCACTCATCCATGCTTTCACTCACCCATCCATCCTTTTACCCATCCAGCTACACTTCCACCTATACATCCAGCTATTTCCCTTTTCTCTCTTCCATCCTTCCGCTCACTCCTCAATCCATCCATTCTCTCTCATTATCCATCTATTCAATCTTTCATTCATCCATTCACCCTTTCACTAATTCATCCAGCCATCCACCCATCCCTTCACTTACTCACTCGCCCACCTTTTCATATTAATTTTGAGCTGAGCCTTTTTGAGAAGAGGCCCATCAAGAACTTCACCTGCGCTGTATGAGCCATTCCAGGACTGGGACAGAAGCCACCCAGGGCAGAGACAGGCTCCACCACCGGGGGGGGGGGGGGCGGGAGGGGGGAGACGGGACAGGAGCCATCACAGGCGGCGGGTGGGGTGGGGGGAGCCATCCATCACTGGGGCGGGGAAGGAGCCATCACAGGAGGGGGAACAGGATCCACCAGGGTGGGCACAGGGGTGGGCATGCGGTATTCTAGTATAATCTTGGTCTCTTTCATGGTGGGGTAGGGCTCCTCACTGCCTCCTGGTCAAGACAACGAGAAATCAGGCTCTTTCCAAAATGTTAGTTTTGCCATTCCCCACTGTGATGTACAGTACTTACAGGAGATACTCCAGGAGACTGATTGTCCTCCATACTTTGTTAATCTGTGTGGGTGCGATTGTGCCATTTCTTTATTTTATTAAATTAAGACTGCATGTTTGAAGAACCGAGGTTTGTTCACAATGTAGTGACAATATTTAAGCTCTGTGAAGAGAACCAGTGCTGCGCCGTCCAGGGCCGGACTGGGAACCAGAACCGGCCCTGGCAAAGTGCTCAGCCGGCCCCCCTCCCCCCCCTCCGGGAGGAGGGGGCTGGGGGCGGTGCGACAGCGCTCTGTGCCAGGGCCGTTTTTCTGCCGTTTTTGTTGCAGGACCGTTTTTGCAGCATAACGGCCCTGTAACAAAAACGGCCCCCAGGGGCCCAAAACCGGCCCCCAACCATGCGGCCCACCGGGGAATTGCCCGGTGCCTGCAACGGCCAGTCCGGGCCTGGCGCCGTCGTGTAATCAGGGCCGGTTCTAGGATGTTTGGGGCCCTGGGCTGAAAGGAAATGTGTGAAGCCCTCCTAATTCGCAGAGACATGGCGCATTCAGGGCTGTTTGCATCTGAATAGATGCCCCTGCTCCTGAAGCTGCAGCCCCTCCCTCTCAGTCACCTTCAAGCACCTCTTAATGGGTCATCAAGGGCTGAAGGTGGGAGGGTTGCCATCCCGCTGTGCCTCTCCAATAATGCTGGTTTCTGAGCTTTGGAACAGAGTCAAGAAGGGAGGTGGGTGGAAGCTGTGCTGGCTGTAGGGTAGTGCGACCGGTGCCTGGGGTTAAAATTACGGACAAATGGCGTCCGTTAAAGAATCCTTCACGGACAACGGACCGACGGCCGAAATTACGGACTGTCCGTGAAATTTACGGACGGTTGGTCACCCTAGTTCGATAAATCCCCTTCTGCTACAGTTTGCAAACATTCCACCAAGATGGCAGGAGACAACCTTATTTTCTGATACTATGAAGAATCCTTTTCATAAATCCCAAACTGTGTCAGGAAGCTTATCTGGATTTTTAGATGAAGTTGCAGCTTTTTTTAAATTAAAAAAGTATTTGTTTTGGAGGGATTTGAACAATATCAGAGGCATCTCCATGGAAACTGACTGCTTACCAGCAATCTTTTGTTCTAGTGCATCCTAGAAGTGATCATGGCAGTGAGATCAGAGCATCGAGTGGGGTCTGAATTACAACATCACTTATGGCAAACAGCAGCATCAGCCTGAATATTGTAGCTCGAACCTCAAAGGGCCAATTGAGTCTTTCATCCTTCACCAGTCAATATAAAAAAGAACTCTTACATGGGAATAAACAAGCCGGGCTCTAGAAAGTGAATGACATTCGTCCTGCATTGTGCTCCATACAAATGCTAATTACATCAAATGAAATATATTTATGATGGCCCCCTATTAATCCAAGACCATGACAGCTCCCCTGGTGTTAAGAAACAGTACTGC
Organism: Lissotriton vulgaris; assembly: GCF_964263255.1. Taxonomy (NCBI): domain Eukaryota; kingdom Metazoa; phylum Chordata; class Amphibia; order Caudata; family Salamandridae; genus Lissotriton; species Lissotriton vulgaris. Next base: position 128,382,111 of record NC_141691.1, on the reverse strand, counting down.
AATGCTGTATTATGTTACATTAGTCACAATCGTCAAGGTCACATCAAATCATCACACACCATCCCCATATACCCAACTCAGGTGGGGGACCCTGTTTCTTGAAGCCAAAAATGACTTTATTTTGGGTGTCTACCATCTGAAATTGCCTCTGCTTCAATAGAAGTCAATGGGGGAAATACATTCTGTCGATATATATTTTTTTTAAATCTCCCACTTTCATGTATGTATATCCTTCCTTCAGACCTTTGTCATACTCCAAATTGGCTGCATGAACTTGGTTAAAAAGTTATCAAATAGTTCCGAACCACCGTATGACAAATCACATGAACATATCCATTCCGTCCTTGTCTGATCAAAACACAAGGCTTAGACCGCAAAGGGTGAGCTAGCTGGTGGCTAACCCAAAACCGCTTGTAGCCAACCAAAACCATGAAGCAATAGTAGATTTACCACATGTAAGCTGCACCGGAAATGATATCGCTCAGATATTGACCCTGAATCAAACCACAGTGTTGATGCCTTGTCCTACTATTTGCCCCGGAACATTTGTCTATTTGCTGCTGAGGATGTAAGGGAAGGGGAGAGACATAGCAGCTAGTAACCATGGATACCCCTCTTTGACGTCTATGAACATCACTATTATTTGGAGGCCTAGATTCAACTCCTTGACAGCCCATCAGGCTTCGGAACCACCAGATGCAAAACTCTAGTACCAGAGAGCCACATCCATGGAAGGTTTTCAGGACCTCCACCATGAATATGGGTAAGGTAAATTCACACTGTGAAACAGAAAGCATTTGTGTAATCAGTCGAACCCTAAAAATCTACATTGAGGTTCTAAGACAGCCACCTTGTCATTGAAGAACAAAGGCGAGATTTGAACAAATCTAAGAAGATAAACATGTCCATCCAAGGTGAACTCGTCCATGCAACAACGACACTCTGTGATCTCTCCACCCAGCGACGCAAAATATCATTAAATACTCTACTCTGGAATTATGGACGGGAATCAAAAACACTGCCTTACAGAGCATCGATGTGTAGCCCATGTGATCCCATACCCACCCAATGAGAAATGGGTGAGTTGAATCTTCAGATTGATGGGAATCCTGTGCCGTGATTCAGAGATCCACCGGTATCAGCTTTGTAGTTCACAATTCACATGCAACGCCCTGGTAAAGCTCATTCGTTTATGCTGACGTCACCAGCTCTACCACTGTGAAAAGAATACACCTGAGAGATGAGCTAATGTCACTAAATGGTGGACATTTGTCTACTGATGAATGAAAGGAAACTATGGTGGCCATCGCAATGCCAGGAAAGAGGTGTCCATTTATATGTTGGAAACAGGTGCATGAGAAGGCACACAGAGCCTATGGCTGCGATGGGCTCTTCGTTATCGCGGTGTTAACAGAATTCAGGTCAATGGTAGGCCATAGAGTGATATCAGAAGTACAGAGTCAGGCCTGCAGGTATTCAAACCTGCAGGCACACCAACCCACTGAGCTGTCTTACAGCCAGACCAAGAAGTTGCCAATGTTTAAATACTAATTTCTCACAAACAAGCGTGTGCCTCCTATCTCTTACCCTTAATGGCATCCTGATTGTGGTAACAAATAGCTGTCAGGTAGCCTCATGTCAGAAGTGACACCTTCAACTGGTCATGGCGTTGTCCCCAAAAGCCTTCTGCATCCTGTGACATGTAGCTGCACTTTTATCATTGTAAGCATTGGCACAAAGATCCCAGCAGGCAAAGCACTGTTGGTTAAATGTCGACCATGTGGCCAGCCTAGAATAGTCAGGGGTTGTAATCAGTGCTTTAAATGGGCTGGTACTGTCCGGTACGGAGTAGCAACACTTTTTTTTATTTTAGGAGGGAGAGTACCGGCACTTCTCAGGAGAAATGCTATACTTTTAATTGGAGAGTACCAGCACTTCTCAAAAACAAGCAGGTACTCCGGTACAGAGTACCTGCACTTATATTTTTCCATTTCAAGCACTGGTTGTAATGACCAATGAGAATTCACAACTTTGCAGGTTCCCCTCCCCCTCCGCCGCTCCCACCCCCCAAGCTCTGGATTATTAGAAGCAAGTCGGATGCAGGCTCCTCTGACAAAAGCTGAGCACGTCACCGAGGGACGCGTCAATAGAAAACGTGCTGATGGTGCAAACCCGCCGCACTACAAATTAGATCACAACTGCAGAGTGCTGGATTCAAATCAAGCAGCGTCGCAAACACAGCGAAGTAATTACATTTTAACTGTGCGAAGGCATGAAGAGGGCATTTACACTCAGATCGGTTCAAGCACGCGCACAGCAATTGTTTCCTTTGCAGAACGGCCATTCAACGGTTCAAGCGCGGATTTATGATTCATTAACTGTGCGTGTTATTGTTTAATTGCTTCATTACTTTTTGGAAATTAAATTTCTGCTCCCATTCCGATTTAGCAAACGGTAAACACAGAACACCAACCCTACAGGAGGAAACACCAACAAAAAACTGCACGCTCAAACCCCACGATCGTCAAAGACTTCACCACAACAGCTTCCAATACAAACAGCATCACCCCCTCACAAGACCTATGGAATATCAATAACCTATCAGAATTTTCGAACAACAAAACCAAAAACATTTACAACTTCGACCCCCAAACGAACCCCCACAGCCTTACCTCCAGTCTACCCGCTAAAAACCGAAGGAGCTAGCCAAGAATCACCATGGAAGAAACAGCCATCATCATGGGAACTGCTGACTTCGGGGCACCGAAGTACACCGCAGCCCCCTCCACATCTACAACATGGGTGCCTCATCACTTAGCGGGGTACTCGTGCGCATCCGGAAGCCCTCCATCACCACCGCAACGTTCCCAGAGGCCTGGAAACATGCAGCGGTCCACACAATTCTAACGAAACCTTGATCAGAGTCCACCCAGCTAGCAAACTACCACCCGATCTGCCTTTGACCCCTCCCAGACAAGGTCATGGAGAAAGTCATCAACAAGCAACTCACCTACTACCTTAATATATACCAACTCCTAGACACCACACAATCAGGCTTCAGATGGAACCACAGAACCGAGGCTGCCCTCCTCGCAGCTTCAGGATGATCCTAGACTTGGGGGGAAATAATAGCCCCCATCCTACTGATCAGAAAAAGCCATGAAATGGGCATCCCAGGACCTGCCCTCAATTGCATCTACTCCTTCCTCACAGGAAGAACACAAAAGGTCAGCATGCCACCCTAAACGTCGCAAGCTAAGAACTTCTTCTGTGGAGTCCTCGAAGGATCATCTCTCAGTTCAACCTTATTCAACATCTATATAACCCCACTGGTCGACCTCATCAGATCGCACAGCATCAACATATTTACCTAATCAGACAACCCCCAATGGATACTTTCCCTGACGGACAAGACCTCTACCACAAAAAACAAATTTGTCACCTGCATGACCACTGTAGTCACCTGGATGGGATCAAACTGCCTCAAGCTCAACTGAGACAAAACTGAAGTAATTTTCAGAAGGAAAACCTTCGCTTTGGATTGCCCCTGGTTGCCGGCGGACCTTGGCTCCACACCACCCACATCGCTCACGCCCGAAACTTAGGAATCATCCTAGAAGACAAGCTTGATATAACAGTCCAGCTAAACGCAATAACCTCCAACTGCTTCCAAATTCTGAGGCTGCTACGAAAAATCTTCAAGTGGCCACCAGTGAATACTGAGATACACTACAGCAACGCACACTATGCAAGAATCACATCACAGCGTCTAAACAGGCTCAAAACCATCCAAAACGCTACAGCAAGACTCATCCTCAACCTACTTCACTGCACCTGCACCACCCCACACCTCAAGGAACTTCACTGGCTTCCTGTACACAAACACACTCAATTCAAACTACTCACACACAGATACAAAGCACTACACAACATACGCCCCACCTACCTCAACATCCGCATTCACTACCACCAACCTCGCAGGCAGCTTCGATCACCTGGACTCTCACTAGCATATGTACCCCGAAAATATATTATCAAAGTCGGTGGTCGCACCTTCTCATACCTCTCTCCAAAGCATGGAACAACCTCCCACATCACATCATATCCTCCTCATCACTTCTTGAGTTCCATAAGATGCTGAAGATCTGTTTTTTTAGTAATCTCACTTGAGGGAAAGCCACCTACCCACCTGCACAGCACCCGGATACCCTCATGAGTGATTAGCTCGATATACAAATAGAAATAATATAACATAATGTATCCTGCCAATGCATGGAAAAGGGAGTTGCTTTCAGTATCGAAGGCATATAGGAGATACAAAATTGAACGCTGCACACACCGTGATGACGAAGTGTACTTTCTCCATGCAAAAGAGTCCCTCGTGCATTTCTATGGAATAATTTCCTAGGAGGCAAAAATATACACCAAATATTATTTTTATTGGGAAAGACTTAAGAGATGCATTGATAGTGTCCAAATTAGCTCCTCTAATCCCCACGAGTAATCAACATGCACTTATATAGCGCTTTACTACCCCTGATAAGGCTTCAAAGAGCTTTTTCGGTGAGTAGCATGCTACTCCAGAACCCAAAAAGGATTGGTGGTGAATTAGTATAGGTAAATATGAAATTAATTTGCGTGGTGGACATGTTAGTCTGTTATTTGGATGTTGATGAGATTTTGAAGCACTTTTTGGCTTGTAGCACACATGCATTGTGATCTATGTCAGATGCTTTGTAAATATGTGTAAAAATCATTTGCATACACATGCCTGGATCAGTGTGTATAGGAAACTGTGTGCACGCGTGTGCCGCAAACCACATTAGCTCTGTGCGCCAAACCCTTCATTCACTTTTATTTTATTAGCAACCATCATGGAAATTCTGAGATTGTACCAGTCAATTCTAAGTTTTAGAATGATGCCATTATCTGCAGCTGTGTGCATTCTTAACCATCCTAAGCATAATTAAAGTGTACATCAGGGATATGAAGTGGCTGGGGACTGGTCAGCACATGTGCTGTGAGGTGGAAAGGACAAGTGCTTCAAGTGTGTGCTGTCGGGCACTAATGTCTATTACTTGCCCTCCCACCTCAATGGAAACTGTTACTGCTCTCAGAAGAGGGAATGACGCCTCAAGATGCTAGCATATAATGGTGCACACTGCAAAGTCATTGCAGCTCTGGTGGCTTCGAGGAAGCGCGGGGGGTGTGATGCAGTATCTTACCACCTCCCCGCACAGCGAGAGGGCTACGCTTTTTCAAGGTCAGGGCTGGCGCTGGGAGGAATTAATCTCAGATTGGAATAGAAATTCAGGTAATTATTCCTGGAGTCTCACAATCCTGCCAATACTGATATGGGAGGATGTTTACCTAACTGACAGGCCATAATCCCGCTGCTGAGGTCTCCACCAATGGATTCAGCCTTATTGGTTTTCAAGGCGCGAAGGCAGGAGATGGACGGGGTTAACCGCCCGACACCGCAGTGGCGAGTTGTGGCCGACTAAGCGGAATGTTAATGCTGGTGGACTGTCGTGCTCGAACCCGATAAATAAAAACGACCTATATTAGGAGTGACTTGAGAATAAAAAGCTACATTTGTTTTAATATAGCAGGCTTAACGTGGGAAATTAATATGGCGTAGCGTGGCGCGACAGAAGGCGTTTGTACCAGCAGATGTAGTATTCCCTCAAAGGGACTGCGACCTGGTGGCGGGAGCGTTGCTGATCAGGGGCACTGGTCCAAACTGCAATTAATTTATTATAAATCCTAAGGTCTAACCTCACTGTGTGCACAGACCAGAGTTTTATAAAAATTGATCAATAGATAGATAGATAGGTAGGTAGTTAGGTAGATAGGTAGGTAGGTAGATAGATAGATAGATAGATAGATAGATAGATAGATAGATAGATAGATAGATAGATAGATAGATAGATAGATAGATAGATAGATAGATAGATATATAGATAGATAGATAGATAGATAGATAGATAGATAGATAGATAGATAGATAGATAGATAGATAGATAGATAGACCCAGTTCTAACTAGGAAAAGAGTATTAATCGACATCAGATCAAAGTCCATTGAGACAATCAAAGCCAAAAGAAATAAAGTGAGAGTCCATGGTGTCATCAGAGTGACCCAATTGATACCTGCACATGTTCGGCTTGCTGTCCTCTCTATCGCCTCTTGCCTGAGCTTTTATGTCCCTCTTCTGGCTCAGCTGAGACCTGCCCGGCCTTCTTCCTTTACCACCTTTTCTCTTACTCCTTGTCCCACCACGTTTACCCATATGTACCGCTATATTTCCTACACCCCGAGCCTTTCTGCAATTTATTGGCCTCATCTGCACAACGCACTGCTGCTTTGTAACTATATTCCTGCTATACACTTTTCATATGTCCATACTTCTATGTCAACAGAAAAAAACATACAAGTCAACCATTTTTGCTCTTAAGATGCAAAATAATGAGCTGTTCTAGTTCTAAGCCCTTCCACCATCTCTTGAAAAAAACATTGAAATGAAGCTCAGCAGTCAGATGGAATAGGACATGTTTGGAACAACACCTACATCTTCAAGCCCACATCATTTCACTTTACATTTCATTAAAAATTCATAGCACCATTTTGATTGGTTCTGGTCATATCCATCAGGGCACTTTAACACAGTGAAATAAGTTGCCCCCTCCTGAGTCTGCACAGAATTAAAGCCCAGTATGCTTCCCTATGGGTAGGAACAGTAGTGGCATGTTAATGACCCTACCAGTGGCTCTCAACCTGGTCAACCATTCCATCTTGTTTCACCATCTGTAAGGCAGCAGAATTTGTTGTTTACCTCATTTCTCACAAGATGCAAGCTGTTTTGCTACCTCCTTTTCGCTCTATGAGTGTCTCTCTTGCATCTGGGTGTGACTCAGGGTTCTGCCTTGTTAAAAATAATTTTTAATATTTACTTCAAACCCCTTTCTTTGTGGCCAGATACATTCCCCTGGCTTCGCTACGCAGGCCAATGAAGAAGACGCCCAGCTTTTGCTGAAATTCCACCAAATTTCATCCAACTGCAGTGACTGAGTATGTGACTGCTTGGTCGGGATCGAAGGGGGGATGTCTCACAACTCACTCAAAATGAATGGTGCCAAGACTAACCCCCAGATGCATCAAGCATCTAGTTTGCGATTCCTTATTAGTGAAAAATAATGATTCGCTAATAAGGAATAGCAAAATGCTATGCAAGAAGAACTCGCATAAAAAATAGCGATTTCTTAAAATTCCTTAATTGCGACTCGCAAATTGCGAGTCGCCAGTAAGGAATACCTCCCCATTCATTCCTATGGGCCTAGAGGCCCTTAGGAATGAATGGGAAGACAATCTCAATTTGCGATTCTCAGTTAGAGAATCGCAAATTGAGATTGTAATTTCAAGGGTGCCAGGGTGTCAGGGTGTCAAAAGGACACCCTGTTGCACCCCTGAAATCTGCATATGGGTACATCTTGCACACACTCATGCCCTAAGGGTATGTTTGTGTGTAAAATGGAACTTTGAAAAATGCACTTGAGTGCATTTTTCAAAGTTTTTGCAAATTACCATGAAGTTCAACTTTATGTAATTTGCGACCCCTATTAGCGAAATCGCAATTTTTTTAACTTTAATGCATTGCATTTAAGGAATCTCAATTTGAGATTCCTTAAATGCAAGTAATCGCAATTTTGCGATTTCTTAAATTGCGATTTTTGCATTTGGGATGATGCATCCCAAATGCAAAAATAACGGTCACAAAGGGGCAGATTCTGAGAATCTGCCCCTTTGCGAGCGGATTTCAGCTTGATGCATCTGTGCCTAAGATGCTAAAAATTATTTTTAGAGTCTTTTCTACCCCTTTGGTGTGGTTAGAAAAGAACGCTTTACCTCTGAAAGCTTTGGTCCGAGTTTTGTGGACGCCCAAAAGAAAAGGCGAATGAGAAGAAAGGAGCCGAGGCAGCACACGGTTGTTGAATTTACAGGACAGAAAGTGAGGGGCATAGCTATAGATTAGCCGATCTATGTCAATCATAGCCATAAATACAATCCCCTTCTCTACGGCATTTGTTTGAGGTCAGAAGAAATATGTTGACTCCTGGAAGGACCAGTGATAAAATAGGCAGCGGTGCTTTGTATGCGCTGCAAGCAATTCAAAAATTGGTCTGGATGCCCCAGAAGGAGGGCACTGCCATAGTCAAGATGAGATTGAATTAATGCCAGTTATCAATAAATACCGGACTTTTCCTTGTATGTTTGAGTTGCAAAAAACACATATTATTAACATAAGAATGAGGGACCTATTATGATGTCGGTGGTAGCCTTACGACTGATATTGTTAGTTTCAATTCCAACCAGCTGATTTTGAATCAGCCGGTCGGAGCTGAAACCGGCCGGTAAGTCCAGCTGGCTTCCGACGGGCCCGCAGGCCAGTCGGAACCGGCCCGAAATCCAAATGGATTCCGGTTTACATCATCTGGAATATGATGCATGGTTTCCGGCAGGGTTTTCATGCCAGCCTTTCCAGCATGGAACCCCTGTCGTAAAGCGTGTGTGGGGGCACCCAACATGGTCCCCTTTCCTTTCCGGTCCCCGGTACATGGCCCCTGTTAATACCTGCACCCCGTGGCAGGCACCTCAAGGTGAATAACACCACCTCACATTTCCCTATAGGAGCATGTACTATGGCAGGTTTATGGCCATAATACATGCTCCCATAGGGAAATGTCGGAATGCGACCACACGACTGCACCATGTGCGGTCCCATCATAATGAGGCGTATTCGGGATCGCCGACCGGAGGACGGTTGGTCCAGTTTCTGAGACGGTGTAGGGCGGATGCAAGTCCACCCGACATTGGAATAGGCCCCAGAATGTTCTAAATAAAGGTCAAAGTCTACATGAATACCAAAATTGGGTTCCACCTTTGAGGGCTCATATCAGGGGCCCATAACTTCGGGTCAAATGGAAGAGTTTAACATATGAAAGTAATTTCTAGTGATCATGAGCTCTGTTTTGTATAGCAATTACATTTTAAAAAGTTGGTGGCCAACCAGTGCTGCACTGTCATGAGAGTTCCTCCCTCGTCAGTGAAAACGGGTGTAGCACCCAATTATGTGCGATTCAACTGCTGAAGCTTAAAGATTAATTGTATATCGTCAGCATACATGTGAAAGCGCGAACCCATAGATTTCAAAAGTGTGGGCTGAGGGGGACAAATAGATGTCGATTAGGAAAGGGTATATTTATCCCGGGGTACTCCAAAGGATGCTGACTTTTACACCTGATTTGAAGGGAGGGAGAAATATTGGCTGAGTGGGAGAGGTAAGAAACGGTGCAAACAAGAGCACTGAGACGGTCACAGACAAAAAAATTTAGCATGGGGGAAGCAAGATAATATGGTTAGATTGTACCTAACAACGGCGATAAATCAAGACAAATTAGGGTGTCAAAATTAGTGCGTTGTCAATACTACACCTTAGATCGACTCACTTCCAAGCTTCTGAGGTTTAAAAACATGGCTGACAGATTAGTTTGAGTCTCAACAAATTTGACCTTATCTCCCTGAAAAGACTCTCTCTGCGCTAAAGATTCCTCTTTCAACCCTCTGTCTCACCCCCAGAGCTCTGTACCAATCTGGCTCAGTCTTTCTTTAGTGTTTAGTGCAGTGTTCTTCAATCTGTGGGGCGCGCCCACCTGGGGGGGCGCGACACCTTCCCAGGGGGGGGGGGGGGGCGCGCACTCCACTTAAATCTCACCTTTGTTCCCTGCATCCGTGCAAGAAGACTCCGGTATGTGGAAGGGGGAGAGAGGGGAGATTGATGGGGCAGGAGGTGCCCGTTCTTTTGTCCTGTTAACTCTCCCAGGAGGGGGTTAATTCAACGAGCTGACAGCTTCAGCTGCAGTGGGAGGCGAGGGGTCTCCTCTGCTAAAACTGAAAGCGTGTCTGTTTGTTTGCTTTCGGTTTTAGCAGAGGAGACTGCCTCCCACTGCAGCTGAATTAACCCCCTCCTGGGAGAGTTAGCTCTTCTCAGAACGGAGACAAAGTTTCCAGAGTTTGAGTCTCTGCAATGAAACTCAACATCCTGTGATTCTGGGCAAATCACTTAATCTCCCCGTGCCTAACAAAAACAAGTGGCTAAAGAATCAGGTGACAAGACTAATACAGAGTCAGCACATGCAGATTAGGTCAATGTATCAGAGGGATGCTACTCGAACACAGGGATAGTGATATACACCAATGCCATAGACCAGTCTTTGATTTAAGTAGCTTGATGGGTCTACATATGTGCACTGAAACTGGCTACTAAGAGACTGGTAAGCCTCACCAGTGGCAGCAAAGAAACGAAATAAGGGACCAGAAAAGCACCCACAGACAGGGAGAAAGATCACAAATGCCACTATATTATGCTGCATTGTCTATCAGCCAGGGCTGCAGAGAACCCATTATGGGAGAAAGTGCATCTGCATGTACTCCATCTGTTCCAAGAGGGATCCAAAGATAAACAAATGTTGCCACTCAATCCTTCAGAAGAACACCTAAGGTCGTTCGGAATAGTACAAGGTACACTTCAAACTTGCCTGGAATTAAGTCCCAACCCCACATCTTTAAGATTTAGGGGGCTGTTCAAAGCCACAGGCAATGGAACTGGAATATAACTTGCGAAGCATAAGCTAAGATTTTGAGAGCCTGGTACATAAATGCCACGTGTTCAGGCTGCTCTGACATGTTCTTACTACTTCTGAATGCGCCAATTCATACATCTCAATTCTTTTCTCTCAGCATGAAAAAAAAGCCAAAAGTACAAAGGAGGAGATGGTTAGTAGTTCAACAGAGGACAATAGTGTGGCTTGAATTTAAAAGTACACTGAAGTCCCCAAATTTGTACTGTTATAAGTGGACAATCAAGGTTATTAACAGCAACAGGCTGGGGAAACCCTCATAAATGCCATGTAGATTCCATCCAAGGGGAATGGCAATGCAGAACAAGGTTGGGGAGACAGCTGCCTGAAATAAGGAGGAGGGCCAGCGTGAGGAGACCCAGGGACTAAAATAAGAACAGGGCCAGGTAGTGCCATAAGGAGAGGGCCAGGCTGAGCCAGCGCAAGGAGAATGTGGAGCTGAAATGCGGAGCGGTGCCAGCCTGAGAGGAGACTGCTGGGCTGAAATGCAGAGCTGTGCCAGCCTGAGAGGAGACTGCGGGGCTGAAATGGGGAGAATCTGTGGCACGCCTGGGTGGAGAGAGGCTGTGGGCAATTTTGGGATGCACAGATCTGGAAACAAATGAGACCACTGCGTGAAGCCTGGCAGGAGGCACCGCACTGGGCTTAAGGACTGTGTCCAGCAAGACCACCTCACCTCAATGGAAGGGGCCGGTTCAGATGGTAAGGCAACCCTGCGCAGGGCACCATTACTAAAGATGCAACCCTAGCACCCAGCAGCAGAGGGGTCTGATCTGGCTAGTGGCAGAGCTGTGGGCCCGGTTACTTAGATTATCAGCTCTGGGCACATGGGTAAAGAGACCATGGGTCAGCCTGACCGAGGCCGGAGGGGGGCGATCGAATGCCAACAGGTCTTTACATCTGAGGAGACCTTGGCAGCAACTTTGGGAAGAACACACACCACCGCCCCTCTTAAAGGCATTAACCGGAATAGGGAGCTAGGATTTACAGAAAATATTTGAAGAATATCAAATGTTTATCACCCAGTGGGAAATGGTCCGCCCACAGTGGATTGTTAATCAGGTACAACGGCTAACTATCCCTGCTTTGTAAAACCTAAAAAACACCTCCCCCTGTTTTTAGTGGACCCTCTCCATAAACCGGGACATGGGCTAAATATGCCCGGAATGTGCACGTGGCGGTCGAGTCCAGAAATTTCTGTCAGGTGGTGGGGGGGCCCACCATCTAAAAAAATTCAGCTGGGGGGGCTCAAGCTACAAAAGTTTGAAGACCTCTGGTTTAGTGGTTCCTTAGCAGCCCGCCTTCAACTGCGATCCAGTACTACCTACACGCTCAATGTTTTATTCGCAAGCGATGCAGAGATCCAGCTTGTAAGAACGTGCTACCCAAACTTTGGAATGATCTAACTCACGGGATCCAGTCAATTCCTATTTTTATTTTTGGAGCTTTTAAGGACTCTAGAAAATTGATCTTATGTGCTTTGGTTTAATTCTGGCACCATGAAGTCATTGCTTCTGTCTATTTCCATTTTTTCTTTTTAAACGTTCCAAGCACCAATAGGCCTCGGTGGGCATTGTGCTTAGTAAGCAACAAAATATATAAATAAACAAACAAATAAATAAATAGATGAATATAAAAATAAATAAATAAATGCATTATTATCAGGAACGAGAAGAGGAGATGGAGGAAGAGAAGGACCAGGAGGAGGGTGACAAAGAGGAACAGAAAGATGTAGAGGAAGAAAAGGAGGAAATAGAACTAGAAGAAAAGGAAGAAGGAGAGGAAGTTGAGAAAGAGGAGGAAGAATTATTATTATTATTATTATTATTGGACAACTGTAAACCTGGCTTTTACTATCTTTCAATGTTGTGATCCCCTTGCCCCATGTGTATTTTGCCCAGACCCATGTCCTAGAGCTGTAACCTGAACACTTGCTTGCCCTGCTTCTACCTTTATGTGGTGTAACTGCTCAAATGCATGGCTTTTTCCTGCAGTATCTTCATTGTTATTGGCTGGCTTGGCTACCTCGAACAAACTAACTCATGTGTACTGCGCAGTAGTGAAGCGGGCAGGTCCATGCAGCAAACTTCCTCGGTTTGCGGGATGCTAGAAGAAGGACAAATTCAATTCCATTGCTTTGATTTCTGCTGGGTTTTCCTACAGAGGAACACCACATACCCTGATCAGGACAGCGTTGTAGGCGTTAGATTTAGTCGCACATCGTGATGGTGAGAAAAGGCCATCAAGGGAGATGGGACATGTACCAGAACAACGTATGGCCAAGAGGGATCCATGATGGTTGTGGCAATAGAAAAGGCCAACACCTTAGTCCCGCCAAGACTCCAGATGATGAGGAGGGAGGCCTAGAGTCCATTAAGAAATGCAAACTAGCAGGGCGGGTAGTGGGCACCGTATAATAACAGAGTCACTGCCCACACTGGATCTCAGGGAATTTTTCTAGGTTCCCCCATTTCCTATGCCACTCCGGCCCATGCGCAGCGTGCTCGAAGTTTACACTCCACAGGGGGTCAGGCGTAAGCTCTTCAAAGGGAAATCAGAAAGGGATTATCAGACCAACGTGAACGTACAGTACCCATTCAATCTTAACATATGTAGTAAATATGGGACTGTCTAAACATCAGAGTTATCAATCGACAGTCTTTTAAAGTGCTGAGGAACAAATGGTCTGTGGAGCTTGAGAACCCATGTCTGATGAACTGTGGAAGAGGATATTGTATGCAAACTTCCATAATTAGGTAGACTTAGTTTAACTTTGCAGAAGCTCTTTAGAGAAAATACTGGTTGCAGTTAACAGTTAACAAACTTCTTCTTACGAACATGCCGGTTGCGTATGCTAATCCAAAAATGGGTATGCAAATCCCTAAATAGTCCTTGGGTGTATATGTTTTTTCCTTGTTTGAAAGTTGCTTGTTACTGGAATAGTTTATGGAAATAATTTCAATGGTCTTGGGGACGAAGGTTAAGCTCTCAAAAGTCTAGTCGATACTTTGAAATTACCACAAAAAACAATTTCTATGAATGGATTCAATAATTGTGAAAGGAATTATCTTAGACAACTAGGAAGGGTAGTGAAGTTTCTAGCACTGAATCTCGGATTTGGCATATGTGCTCATATGCAGCCATTGTACAAAAGAGGGAAACATTTTATATATTTTGAAAATATCTGGCCTCCATTTAAAGAATTGAGTGCAAAAGAAATCTCCCTAAAGCATTGGCGTGTGAGATGTTTGTCCCAGATTTAATTCATGTGATTGAAAATATATAAATAACAATTATAAGAAAAACACAGCCACATTGCAGCATTGTACCACTCATTAATTTAGAACAGAATAAAGGGAGTTTGCCCCAGGCTCATCTCTAGCATTAGTTAAAAGCACGCGTCGCCATCTGTTTGCTCCGCTGCCTTTTAATAAAGCAGCAAATCTTGCGCACAATCCGTCCAGTCTGGACCCTGCATCGACATTTTAGTGAAAATGTCCCTTACCATGAATGTTCTCTTTCTCCACCATCCACTAACCACCCCCAACTTCTCCACACTCTAGTCCTCTTGAGAGTCCTACCTCGCAGCTGGACGAGGCTCATGGGATGTTATCCTTGCTCGTCGTGCGCGTACTAGACACGCCCTCTTGGGAGGGGCCTATGGAGCTTCCTGAGCCAGTCAGGTTGGAGCTGCACCACTTGGTGACTAAACTCTTACCTTTGACCCTGTTCCTTGCTTTCCTGCCTTTTTGGCTAGGTTTATGCTTTACAAATACTCTATGCATACAAAATATTGTATTTTAGATCTGAAAAGAAGGGAGCAGCCCTTGCGGAAGAAAGAGAGGCCATTTATTACTTTCAGAGGACCAAGGCTTTAAGGCACCAGTGCGTACTCAGAGGAAAGACTACTACCACGAGCAACAATGGCGCAAGATTACGGCTCCCTGATTTCCGTTTTCACAGATTTTTACAGATAGATACAGACAGAAAACATTGTGTTTCCTACCTGTATTTATTTCTAAAAGTGGAGTAATGCAGATAATTTGGCTTCTTTTAAGATAAATGACTTTGATGGCCAAAAGCTGTACATATTGGCAGCATGGGGAGGTACAATGCTGAATGAGGTTTGCTTAAATTACTACACATCTCAACATGCATTTGAGATATTATGCTAATTTTTTCATGTGGATTTATTATTTTATTCTTTTTGGCTGTGTAATCTGCTGACAGGGTCAATGTATGAGTGCACTTTTATCTGTGAAATAAATGCAGAAGTATATATATTATCACCTCATCTGTTCACTAAACACAAAAACAAATTGATAGATACCGTTTAAATGGACAAAAAAAAATGCATAAATACAGATGGAAATATTTTTTTAAAATACCATAAAACCGGGAGCCCTACATATGATCTTATACCGCATACATGCCAATCGACGCAATTCAGGCAAATCAATGAAAAAAGAAGTGCCGGGGCTCTCGTCAGGAGGCGGCTTGCACTAGCCCGTTGCTCCTATTAGTGCTGCCTATAACAGAACCAACAACTAACCATGACGCCCTACAGGTGGGGAGAGGATGTTGCGTAACAGGCAGTGCTGCCGACTTTGAAGCTGGGGAACCATGTTAGGAACCATGTTAGAGTCATCCTGTGATTCTAGGCAGATCACTAAATCTCCCCGTGCCTACAAAAAATAAATATGTCCTTAACTGGTGCTCATGAAAAGTGCTCCAAAAACCTTTCGGTTGAGTTTGTGCTAAAAGCTCCAGTGTTGATGATTAAGTGCTGGTGCCGAGCCCCGGGAACCAACGGCTCAAATTAACCACTGCGGTTATGGGGGGAGGGCCCCAAATATGATTGTCGCACTGGCACCAACCAGTGGCGTAACAAAGACCCCCGAGAACCAGGGGGTCCCCTCGGTACAGTACCCTGACCTGAGTGCTCCTGTGTGAGTCCGGAGGGGGGGACCCTCCATATGTACTGTACAGGGCGGCCCCCTCAAGTTTCGTTACCCCACTGGTGCCAACGCCTCTAAAGGCGGCCCTGCTTCAGAGAGTTTTGCTCTAACATACACAGAGGCACTGACTGGCCTAGGGACTTCTCCCCAATGACTGAGATCTTTTGAGCTTACATTTGCACCACCTGCATAATGGCATGTTGAGTTGGTGCAAATGTCGCTTTGACGATGGTTTTCATCCATGCAAATGTCACTTTGCACTGGCCGGTTAGTGCCCTTGCTGGTGCAAAATCGCATGCTCATAAGTGCATACATTCCCAGTCACAGCACACTGCATATAAACCTATCACATGGATTTAAAAAGATTTAGCCCTTTAATGTTGGCCTTATCGATTACGATTGATAAAACCGATAGGGTCGATCAGCCCTTTTTTGAGCCATACAACATTTATTTTTGTCTAATACACCATTCACCATCAATCACCAGCTGACATTGAAACTTGAAAAACGAATTCACATACAATACAAAAGATAGGATGCACGCCAGCCCTTGGGGGGAGGGGCAGAGAGAGGTGTTGGGTGGAGGAGCAGGGGCAGTGAGAGAAAGATGCCACTCTAAATCAAATGCAGAGGCATTCTGAAGTCACTAGACCACAAAACTGATTTCATACTTGGCAGAGATTTGATTTCTAAAACCAAATTATGTAGGCAGACGTGTGCAGCTCTCCGGGTATTCACCTTAGATAAGGCCTGGGAATGAATTTATTTATCATTTGCAGTTCCCAGGACTCCCCCTGAAGCATCAGGGTGGGGGCGAGAGGGGGCCCTGACAACTGAATTAACAGGGCCGCTGTGACATTCAGACAATTGTCAGGAGCTGAGAGTGCTGGAAAAATGCTAGTGGAAGAGTACTCGCTAGCTAGCGCTGTATATATAATGGCGTGTCTGCATATAGCGCTTTATAATTAAGGTTACCGGTTTTCAGTTTTTTCTGAGTTTTACAGATAAATACTATTTTTAAAAGCAAAAATATACTGAAAATAGTGCTTCTTGTGAGAGACTCTCCATGCTATCTTTCATTAATTCCAAGCAACAGCTGAGCAGATGGAGAGCATGGAGAGTTAAAAAAACAGGATGAGATTTCCTTAAACACAGGCATATGTTACCGCATATTTGTAGTATAATGCTAATATATACCTGTGAGTGTGGTGTTTTGCTATATGTGGCTGCTTAATTTGTTAAAATGTGACAGGCATCCATGTACGAGTGCACGTCCAAGAATTTAATAAATGTGCAAATATATCATTTTACCGCTCCATTTATTCTCAAAATACAAAATAAATATGGATAAATACCAATAAAATGGCCCAAAAATAAATATGAATAAATACAAATTGAAATTATTAAAAATAAAATACCATAAAACCGGAGTCCTATTTATAATGCAAGGCTGAAAGCGCCGGAATAATAGGTGCTGTGTCGCTCAATTTGTCATACTCCTGTTACCATCCTCAGAAGGATGGGAGACTGAGTGAACCAATAAGGCTCTGAACCTGTAATATTTAGGTTGCACAACAATTTCTTCAGGCATTACATCAGCCTTCTGAGCTAACTTCCCAGCAATATAAGATCTGCTAAAAATGGTGCAATGGAAAATGTGTTTGGTAACAGAATTATCCTCCTCTAGAACGCATATAAAAATAACGCACTTGGATATAGCACAGTTCTAAGTAATGTAAATAGAAGCTGCTACTATTACCTAGTTAAATGCTAATCAATTTACTGACCTCATGAAGATGTATAGCGTGGAAGGTGACCTAGCACCATAGTTCCACACACCATAAAGGCACATTAAGCAACCTATTGCTATTAAAAATAGTCTGCAGGTCTCATTTCTCCCTTTATAAAACGTATGGAGGCCCATCCAGTAATGTACTCACCTGGATTGTACACTGGCTGTGGTGGACAATGCAAAATCCCTGGTTTCATCCGCCGCAAAGATACTTAATTTACAAAGACAGATTCTTGCCCTGGCCAAGCGTGTACGCGAACCTTCGAAACTGCCCTGTGGCATCAGGCACTTCACGTCGGGTCAGGACTTAAAGACTCTGGTCCAGGCACCTCTTCGATCCAGAGTAGATTACAGTAATTCTCTTCTTTAAAGTTCACTGAGCCCTGCTCAAGGCTGTATTACAGGTGGCCACTCAGTTGTTGGCTGCCTCAAGACCTTTGAGCCTGCTGCCTCCTTTCTAACTTCACAACTCTGCCTTCCGAAAAGCTAGGGTGGCAAATGCAAAAACAATCAAAGTGATGGATGGAATACTTAAATTACCCTCAGCCACTGCCAATCACTCTGGCCGCATTCTAATCCATACATTTTTGCCCACAATGCCACCTCAGTTTGGACCCAGCCATATGCAAATCAGTCTTGACCCTGCTCCACATGGGAACAGTCCAGCCCGGACTGCCAGGGCAGGTCCTCACTTTGAGCCTGTTGCCTCTTTTTTAACTTCACAATTTTGGCTTCTCAAAATCTAGAGCACACTTCAAGACTGCTTGCATCACTCACAAAGGCCTTCAAATGGGTACTACCCCTATCTGGCAGAGAGTGTGTGTGAAGCAGCGGCAGCTCCTCCGAAAATAGAGGAGGAGCGTCCCCCCACTGACTATGAGCCAGCAGAGGAAAAATGGACAATATTTTACTATTGTTTCATTTTTCAGCTGCTGGCTCTCAGCCAACATGTGCAGGGATGGGCAGGACTGGCTATGGGAGGGGGAGCAGGAGTGGTAGATGTGCACTTTTAAGTGCCCATGTCTGCTTGGCCGGCCGTCTTAAGCCGACCAAACTGACATGCGCACTTAGATTTCTCCAACACAGCTGCATTGCACAGTCAGGTTGGAGAAACAGCACAGACTCCCTTTGCCTGAGCGAGCATTAGTCCAGCTTACCCAGGCCGATCCCCACGTCACTCTCATGCTTGATGGTAGCGCAGGGGTAGGATGGGGAGTCTGATGCGGTCCCAGGAACTGCTGGGACCAGGATCAGAGGAGCGTGAGGCGGCCGGCAGCACTAGGTAAGCCTTGTGTTTTTTTTAAATTATTATTAAAACCCCCGCCGTGCTTTCTCCCTGCGTGATTCCCACCAGCCCCCTCTTCATACTGCGCCCCCTCCACCCACCTCACCAGTCTTTATCAGTGTGGGCTGCCACTGGTGCAAAGTTTACAGTTTCACAATGTTGAAAAGTTGTAAAGTTTGTCAACTTGCTCGCAGGAGAGACTATTGCCGCAAAAAGGTAGGTTTGCAGGATTTTATATGCATATGGTGGAACCAAGACAAGTTTGACTTGGCATTAACCAACCCCGGCATGCAGCAGTAGGACCTAAGGAAAATACAGGGCCCTGCCCATATTTTACTCTAAGTTAATCACTGGCGCAGGGCGTGTGACAATTTCACAACTTAGCAAAGTTGGAGAGTTTGCCAACTTTGCCCTCACCAGTATCTTCTCTCAGGGTTTGCAGCATTTAGCATCCCTTTTTTAACTTCTCCAACTTTATTAAGTTTCCAAAGTTGGTAAAAAACCGAGCGACTTCAAATATTCAAAATATTTCTTTTGATAAAGCAGAAAACCGACCAGCATTACAATGAATCACACACACTTCGTTAATTATGTACACCAAATTATTCACATCAGCAGATCTTCATTATAACAATTAGACATGCTGCAGATCTTTTCGGTATTCTTTGAGCAGCTTTGAAAAAAGATATTCACAAAATTAATTAAACATTTCCCAGAGTTTATTCAAAAAATGAAATATCCTGTGAAGTGAGTTTAACTCCGACTGGGATAAATCAAGAATTTTCACAACTTTTGCAGCACGTTCTGACAAAGTGCGTATATAGTTGTGTGTGTATACCTGTGGACAAGCTTCCGCAATTCATAGTTATGACGTTGTTGTTTGTGGCTTTAAGTGCATATGGTTTTCAAAACCCTGTAATTCAGTGCTCTAATGCCACAGCAGCAGAAAACCGAGTTTTGATTTTTCTCTGTGCTGCATCAGAGCTGCGAAACACCAGGCCCATGAGCCCATCTCAGAACGGGGCTGATCCACTACCTCGTGCAAGTCTCAAAAGACATAGGGGCACGGCCGGACAGGCCTTTTATTCCACCGGGCATTTCCCCAGTGGGCTGGCGACTTTTGAGGATGGTTTTGAAAGCCCAGGGCCGTTCCTGGTTCTTCTGTACCTTTACCCAGCTCCCTGAGGTAAAAAGCAGTGGGAGGGTTTAAGAAAGGGAGGGGGGTAGTGGGGAGGTAGAGAGAGAGGGAGAAGAGAGAGAGAGAGAGACGACAGAAGGTTAAAGACGAAGGGAGGATGGAAAGAGAGAGATTGCAAGAGGAGGCATGGGGAGCAGCTCTGGTTTGAGTATATTTGCCAGGGCTGCTTTGGTTCACCAGTCAGACCCTGCACAAGGGAGGTGAGGGAATCCGGGTGGCTCTCTGGTGACATCACCCACTATGTCCCCTGTTAGATGAAGGTTAGCACTGAGGCACACTGACAGGAAAATGGAGGCTGTACTAACTAAAGGAGGCACCGGCTGCATGCTTTCAATGTGAGTGCTGAGAGCATGGCTTTACGTCTGCATGGGAGGGACTGCGCAGAGGAAGGTGGGCGAATGTGTCGGGGCACCATGTAGTGAATTTTTTATCTTACTGGAGTGTGAGGGGAGGATATTGCTGAGGGTGGTTGGAAAGGGGACACAGGACACCAAGTGTATTTTTTAAGTCTGGCCAGGAGAGCTGAGGGCACTCCTAAGGGGGTGGCGATTGGTGGCTGGATACTAGATTTCTTTTTTATTTAAGATAGGCAATGGAGTGGAGGGGTTTCCTGAGGGTAGTGGGGCAGAGCGGGTGGATGCCAGATATTTTTTTTGTATCTGAGGTGAAGGTTTTGCCATGGATGGGTGGGGAGAGTAGCAGGATGTATCTATTTTTTTAGATTGGGAGGTGGAGGGTTTTCCGGAAGTTGGTGGATAAAGAAGACAGTAGGAGGCAATATTCCAATTACCGTTTTCAATAAACAGTTTCCTGTTTGAAAAGCAAGTGGCTTTTTGCCATTCGCACCAAAATGCCCAAGTAGAATATAAAATACATAAGATGCAATTTTGATTACTGTTTTTGATTGTAGGAAAGGAGTTTGGGCTACAATGAATGGTCTCCAGAGAGTCACAAGACCCTCCTACTCTTAACAGTGGCAATAAATGGCATATTACAATCTGCTAATTTGCATATATGGTATACAATTTCATACAAGTCCTTTTTTTTAATCTGACATTACAATCAAAGAGATTTAACCTGACCTATAACACAAAGGGTTGACTCATGCAGAGATCTAAAATCCATCTAAAAAGACATTGTAGGTATGGGCCCAGCCCTTTCCTCTTTAAAAAGCTTACAATATGATTGTGATGTTGTAAGCAGAGGTTTCTCAAAGTAATAATGTAGTATTATTTAATGACATAGAATGTGACCTTTGCACTCTAGTAATACATTTGTGAAGGTACTTTATGCAAGCAAATGTTTCCACATAAGGAGTTTTGTGGGCACACGTTTGTATAAATGGCATGGCATAAAAAGGAACATATGAAAGTAGCAGCACACACAGTTTCTTGGTAGAAATCAGATGAGACAGTTGTTTAGTGTCACTCATGTATCACATGAAGAAGATGGGCTTCTGAATGGAAGTGTGGACACGTGTGGTGTGTGGCAAATGGCAGGTGCAACAATTTTTGACAATGTCTTGAGCCCAGTGCAGTGCTGCAGAAAGTGTCCCTCATGGGATTGCTATTTCAGATTGTGTGATCCTCTGACTGTAGGAAAGTGAGTTGTTTGGGTGTCAGGTGTGACCAGGTGCAGCGAAGTGGATTGAGAGTGTTTCAGCATCGCCGCAGTGCAGGTTCATGGAGACCCGCTCTGCCCCTCAGGTGCCCACTGCCCTGAAACAGAGGAGAGAGGGTCAGATGATAAAAGCCTGCCAGGAAGGCATACCCCCTAGAGAGACTGATTGGAGGAAAAGTGCTCTACTCAGAAATAAACTCCTAAAACCCAGAGATTGTGCATTCTGAAGGCATTGGCCGAAGAATGGAAATCTGTATGTGTGCTTGACGCATAGCATATTCTTAACCCCTTCCACGCGGGGCTAATTCCACTGCGATGCGGGGAGGGGCTAATTCCACTGCGATGTGGTTAGGAGGAGGGCCGCGCGCGGCGCCGTGGTGCTCGTGTCGAGCTCAGCTCGTCACGCTGCACAGTGGAGCTGTGCTCATGGCGAGCTGAGCTCATCACGACTCCGCCCACTCAATGGAACACCCCGCACAGGAGGGGAATTATCCCCGCATGGGCGTTCCATGGCTGTTATGACGAGCTCAGCTCATCATGAGCACAGCTCCACTGTGCCTCATGACTAGTTGAGCTCGTCATGAGCGTCAAACGGGTTAGGACACCAGGCATCTGAGCTCGAAGCATTAAGCAATTTGTGCTGACCGTTGTGGTTGACGGGCACCAGCACTCTGTTTAGGGAAACAAGGCTAATTTTTAATCACCATACAATGCTTTATTTGAGCCAGTGGTTTCCGGTGCTCAGCACTGGCACTTAATCGTCAACACCGGCACTTTTCATGAGCTGAAGTTAAGGACACATTCATTTACGGGAAGATTATGTGATTTACCCAGAATCATAGGAGGTTCAGCCGACACCAAGACTCGAACCTGGTTCCCCAGCTCTGAAGTCGGCAGTTCTGGCTATTACGCCACATACTCGTCCCACTTTCATAGATAGTGATTCTGTTTTAGGCGGTGCTAACAGGAGAAATGGGGTGGAGCAAGTTGCCTCCTGACAAGAACCCCAACACTTATTTTCTTTTTTACAAATTACCAGCGGTTACCATACTTTGATCAAAAAGGAGGAAGAAAAAGATAGGAAAATAGTGACAAAAGAAGAAGGCAGGGATGAGAGTACCTGGAAGAGTGAGACAAGAGGTACTGGTCCATGAGAGAGCCCGTGAGAGACAGACACTTTCTGGTTAGAACTTGAGAGCTCAGAGGTCCTCTTCTCCATACTCACTGCGGCTGCATCCTGAGAGTGGGCTTTGACATTGCAGCATGCAAGAGCACCGAGCATCAACTAACTGATGGAAAGAACATCTGGGTAGCGCTTGCAGATTGGAACAAGGGGACACCTACAGGAGAATGGAAGGCTTGCAGCTGCTCACAAAAAGGATGCAAAGGTTTTCAGTACTACAAGTAAAATGGAAATTTGGTTCCTGGAAGCATACCCCCATATACCTCCAATGGACAATTTTTTGGACTGTTTGCAATAATTTTGCACAGCTACTAGGTAGCGCCTTGAGGCTTCTGCCCTACCTCAATTAATGGTTGTGGCGAACCTGCACCCGCTTCGGTTCCTTTGCCTGTTAGGCTGGCAGTGATGAGGTAGTCATTGGCTTAAGGTGCTCACAAATTTTCACAAGAGTGTTTGTGAAATCAGTGTGACCCAGCAGCCAATGAGAGCTGTCATGCATTCCAAATATTTTAAAAAAATATTTTTGAGGACTGCGAAAGGTGGTGGCGCCACAATGGAACAGATGGGGGAACAACTGGAAGTGGGAGGGGCAGCAAGGGACATGGAGGATTTTATACAAATAAAAAAGCTGTGGTGAGAGAGAGGTGGGAGCAACATGGAGCACGTCGGATGAGGGAGGATATCCCACAGGGAAAGCAGCACACGAGGGAGACAGCAAGTGGGGGGGCCGGGGGGGGGGGGAAGGAGAGCAACAAGAGGGCAGATGGGTATTGGGGGAGGGTCAGCATCGTGCACAGGAGAGGGATGGAAAACACATGCACTTTCATGGAGTGCTAGTAGAGAAAAGTAGTTCCCTGAATGTGAGCAGTGGTAAGATACAAGTCACTCAGTCAAAAGGATGAAAAAGAGGTTATGCACCAGGAGAGGGACAAACACAAAAAGATGAAGGCAAGTCATCAACCAAGAGCAATCAAATGACAGTGATCATAATACACACAAAGGACAAGCAATGTGCAGGATCTAAACCCACTGTACAAGTGTCATGAGGGTATGTAGCCACGTCATTCAGTAAGCGTGTGCATGCATGATGGTGTGCACATGTGCGTCATTATGCACGTATGCATCTACTGAATAAGGCAGGCCTTTTTTTAACATCTAAAGATCCAAGATGGGGACGTCACTTGCAGCAGTAAATGAAAGAATGCATTTTCACTTGTATAAAAGCACATTTGTGAAAGGGGGAGGACTTGACAGCCAATGGGAGATGGCAGGCCCTCCCAAAAATGTAAAAAGAAGTTTATAAGTACCCTGAGGGGTGGGGAGGAATGAAAGAGCAGGTGGAGAGATGCAACTGGGAGTGGACGAGGAGCAGCAATGGACATAGGAGAATTACATTAAAATTAAAGCTGTAGTGGGAAGAAGGGAGTTACAGGGAACCTGTAGGGTGAAGGAGGGTATGCAATAGGAAGGGCAACACTCGAGGGAGAGATCACATGGGGGGTTAGGGTAGCAGTGATAGGTATCTGAGGGTACGCAGCACATTTGAGAAGGAGCTGGAAAACACATGCACTCTTATGGAGTGCTAGTAGAGAAAAGTAGTTCCCTAAACGTGAGTAGTGAAAGGATACAAGTCAGCTAGTTAAAAATATGCTAAAGATGCTATGCTCCAGGGGAGCGATAAACACAAGAAGAGAAAGGCAAGCCGTTGAATAAGAGCAATGTAGTATGAGTGACAATAAGGACAACAAAGCGTAAGCAGTGGGTGAGCTCTAAGCCTACTGCATGTTTTTGGTATGGTCCACAAGAGGCTTTTGCCTACTGATTGCTAAAAGTAGGTGACAATTAAAAGCAAGAGCAACAGGTGGGGTGCTTCTTTACTGTGGGGTGCTGGCGCCTCTCGAGTAAGTGTAATGGTGGAACTTGTCTTCTAAGTGCGGTGCAGTAGATGAGGGAAAACACCCTAAGCCCTCTGTGTGGACACCAAAAGCCCACGCTTTTAATCTATGCACTGGTCTACGCACACGCTATTCATGTTTCAATTTGCATTTAGTATGCATTTGTTCATTAGTATGCACAATAAAAGGACATGATTCAATGAGCTCGTCAAATAATCAAAAGCCACTTCTGATGTTCTTGTGTTCTTTTATTCTAACGATTTTGCCCAGCCAACACGTGTTTCGTCACGGGGAATTACCCACTTGACTTCTTCAGGGCTATAAAATAATAATCACATGCAAGGAATCAGTCAATCCAGCAATTCTACCAAGGTGGCTACTAATTACACTCAATTGTGCCTATTATGCGCCTGGCCAAACTTGACAAACCATGGTGAAATGCCCACTCCTTTACATTAAAGAACAAAAAAGAAAAAAAAATTCTAAAGTGCATTTGTACCAACCTTAAAGTGTCTAAACATGAAGATGGAATCCAGGTGACATGCATTACTGTAATTCATCATGTGAATGAAATATCCAATCCTTGAATCATAGCTGCGTTAAGAACATAGGTATTCTTCATACTCCGCTCAACAAAGTTAATACGATGTACCAAATTAAATATGTATTGGTGTGGGGAGACTAGGGGGTGAAGAAATCACAATTGCACCTCTCCAAATTATTCATTAGTAAAGGTGAACAAATTGTTAAAATAAAAGAACACAAGAACATTAGAAGTGGCTTTTGATTATTTGAAAAGCTCATTGAATCATGTCCTTTTATTGTGTATACTAATGAATAAATGTATACTAAATGCAAATTGAAACATGAATAGCGTGTGCGTAGACCAGTGTATAGAAGCATCAAAAGCATATTAGAGCGAAATGAGCTTCAGCCGCTCTAACCAATCTACTAGGCAAAGGAGTTGGGGTCTAAATGTTGACAGTGTTTCGCCCTATAAACAATTAACCAGTCATCATCAGGACGTTTTCATTTTTAGAGCACGAACACAGAATTCTGTTGGAAGAATTACTAAAATGGAGAATATTTATTTTCTTGGTGATAACTGGATTTGATAAAGAAAAGAGAACTCCACAGCAGGCAAAATATACAACTTGGTAGGTCAAGAATTACAGCTTCAGAAAGGCCAGGGCAGTGCAGGCAGTACAGCGTGTCCTTACAAAGTGCCATGGAATATAATGCATGGTACTGCTACATGAAAGTAAGGTGTAAGGTGACAACAGTACATATGAGAAAAGTACTTACTATTTTAGGATATGTAATATTACAGCATTTCTGGAAAAAGACCGGAATAGGTCTGCCAATCCCTTATAAACTGTAAAAATAATATTCCGTAGAACTCTATTTTGAACAGAACTAAAATAAGACTACAACTCCCAGAATGCGCTGGGTTGTTAATGGAAAGCCCGGAACTGAAGGAAAGTGTCCTGGAAACACTGATCCACCTTGACACCTTATTTTACCTACATTTATATAGGGATGGAACCCTGCTGAAGCAACCTAGTGCTTGTTCATCCTTCGGATAGCTGCACGACTAGCATCATCAAGTTAACTAACACAAATAATGTAGTAATGTGAGCTGTATAAATGAGTAACGTGAGGCCTGTATAATTCCAAGGGCTGCAGCACCACCCGCACAAGGGCATTTGTAGCCCACACATAGCACGTGCCTATGCCAGTGTATTGTCCACCGAGGAGTGGCTGGTAATGCACTTGAGGCTGTAGCTCCAGTGACTGAGGTCACAATAAGGGCATGATGGCTGCTGGTAAAACCAAGGGACATTTTCGTTATTCGTGACAACAGCTGTGTGTATTGTATGTGGTTGGATGGCCTTTGTCATCGCCGAGCGGCCGCAAATATGCCCTTCTTCCAAAAGGCTCGGCCAGCAGTATGTTTAAATATATGGTTGGTATTCAGGTTTATGTGGAGCAGGTTATCGTGCTAGTAACTCAGATTAACAATTTATGTGTTTACTGAGGTTGGCTCGACCAATTGTTTTGCCGAGTTTGCTGGCATTAGCTTCTATTAGAACATTGGAATGTTGAGTGCTCCGTGAAAACAACGGAGTGCTCCGGGCTTCTGATCGCCAGTAGAAGAATGGAGAGCAACATTCCAATGTTTTCATTTCATAGCTGTTGCCGTGAACAAAGGCTTCTCGGAGACCAAGGGGATTTAACCCCCCCCCCCCCCCCCCCCCCGGGCTCCGAGAGGCCTTTGTTTTTACTAATTAGAACATTCTGCCCTCCAGGGCAGAGTTCTAATAGCCTTAGAGCCCTCCATAGCAGTCTCTACCGGCCATTAAAGGCTCACTCCCTTGCTAAAGGCCAGAGACGAATGGAGCGGGCGTTTAATGGCTGGTAGAACCCGATACGTCGGGCTCTAAGGCTATATTATTTGCCTCCATTCTAGATTTAGTGCTAGGGATACAAAGCAACCAGAGATAGTGGGTGTGGTTATTTGCCTGTGTCGGGGATATTTGGGAGATTGATGCTAATTGTTTTTCGACCCACGTGCTATTGGGCACTAAGCACTGTTAATGCCCCTCAGCAGAGGGCAATAATGCTCATTTATAAAAATGAATGCCGGCCTTTGGAGCTGGCTTATTTGATGTGGTCTGTTCTCATTGCCCTTTTCCTGTGAACAACCCGGAGTTGAAAACTGACAGCGTCTGCCTTTGCTTCTCAAAGGCCATGTTAACCACTTAGGGTCTGGTTAACCAATTTAGGGAACCCTCTTGGGTTTAAATCAGACCCGATCATGCTGTCTAAAGCTCTATCCAGACTTGAGAACAATTGTAAACTAAGGTGACCAGATGACTCAAATTTCCTATGAATACCCGAATTAGAGGGGCATTTTGCAAATCTATGCTTTCTGGGAATTGTTGATTATATGTGCATCAGTAGTATACACGGATAAAACCCATTTCGTAATGAAGATCTGAACACAAAGAGACCTGGGTAGAAAAGTCTTTGGGTCAACCTTCTCTAACCCTAAACAGTCCATGGTTTATCGCTGACTTTAAGCCACAACCTTCAAACAGTCCCATTAAAGTAGATCTACAACATGGTGTCTATCACCAAGCCAACAGTCACTTGGAGCCCTCACGCCTCCCAGACACCCAGTCAAGTTTTTCTCGGCATTCTGGGAATTGTAGTCCTGGTTTTACAATTGGTAAAAATGGACTTTAGATACTTGAATCATACATTACAACATTTTAAAACTGGGAAGCTGTAGGTTTTGGAAAACAATGAGGAGAATGTATTTTCACAGTGACATATATTGAAGCAGAGGCCATTATAAGCAGGTGGCAGCTAAAATGTTACCATTCTTGGCTTACACAATCGGGAGCCTGTCGCCTGAACAGGGTCTGATCGCATGTATGTGTTTAATGTAAAGAATTCCAGAGGGGGTGAGCTATTCACGCATAGATCTGGGAGCTTGGGAGGGCTGCTCCAGGGCTTGCCTTTCAGGAACCTTTGTTACCCAATCTATTACACCGTGTTTTTCAATTGCAGTGCTCAGCGCCTGCACTCCCAGCTTGCACTTGTGTGTTTCACGAAAGCTCGAGGGTCCAAACGTTGTGCCACAGGGATATTGCTCTTTTAATCAGCCCAAAAAATAGAACTTTGGCAAAGACCATCTTATTCAAACGGCAAGAAGATAATTACCTAGTCACTGTGTGATGCAGTATAAATTGTAATTCAAATGCAGTGTGGGTCCTACAAGCACGGACGTGTGCAACAGACACGCACTTTCCTCCCAGGCGGCCCACACACCTCCTATCTGCGCCTCTCCCCCTGCTCTAATGACGCAGGCGAGGCGAGCAGTTTATCTGCAACTAGTGAGCAGCGGCGGCGGCTCGGCAGCCACGAGCAGGGGGAAGGAATGCAGCCCGCACGGCGGAGGATTACCATATCAAGTGGCGAGGAAGGTACCAACGCAGCTGCTGGAGGGGTGGGCCCGGATGGGCACGCGCCGGTTTCCAGCCCAAGCAGCCACGGCTCAGCAGCAGCCGCATGCTAAGACCCAAGGAGCCGGCAGCTGCACCGAGCCCCATCTGCCGGGGGGCGCCGGGAGGGTGCGAATGAAAGCGGCTCTGATGAGAGCGAGCCCATGAGGCGAGTGCACCGACCTTTCCCCGGCACACTTCCCCCTCCCCTCCGCCATCCGCATACTAATGACTCGCTGTGTTAACTCTCGGAAGGCTGAAATAGCGCTGCCCTCCGCCCACTCGAGGCCAGCGCGCGCCCACCCGCGGGTCAGAAGCAAGCTTTTTGCAAAAAAAGAGCGAAGCAAAAAAAAACAAAAAACTAGATATTAGATTTTTCACCATCAGATAAAAAAAAAAACCAATTGGGGGGGAAGAGAGAGATAGGCTGACATCCCCATCCGCAGCCAGTGCTACTGAAAGGCAAAGGTAAGGGGGAGGGGGGCAGAAGGTGATCTATTCCCCTCACGAAGCCCCCCGGTGCTCCGTTCTCGGCGGAGAGGGTTGCGTTCCTTACCGGCCTTGGACCGACGGTCGCGCGCCTTCACCCCGGTCTCAGGCGGAGGGGGCGGGCAGAGTCACCCTCCTGGCCCCGGCGTGCCCATGCTCTCGACGCCTCATCTCGCGAAGGTGGCTCCCCTGCACGCACACCTCCTCCGTCTCTCCCCCATCATCACTCAGCATCAGCACCGGGGAGGGGGGATAACGGGTCCTGTGCTCTGAGCAGGCGGGTCCTCGGAGCCTCACATGTGCCTGTGGGGGGTGGGGGCGGCGGAGGGCTGGTTAGGAGCGGGCGTCGAAGCACTGGGCTGCCGTAGTCACTGGGTCTGCGCCTACCTGTGCTGGGCTCAGGAGGCGACGCTGGCACGTGGGCTGCATGTTAACTCACTGGGATGAGGGCAAAGGGACAGCCCTTTAGGAGAGCGGGGCGTCCCACAGCGTGTCCTAATGGACACTAGCGCCGAGATGCCCCTTCGAGGTCGATTCACTGCGCTATACCAAGCATTTATTAACATAACACTTCAATCCGCCCAACAAACAACGAGAGAGCAGAGTCAAGGGGTGAAAAACAACATAAAGTGAGACATCATAGAGCCTGACTGTTTCAGAGACAAACATCAGTGCACTGGAAAACAGCTGGAGCGATGATGCCAGCTGCAACAGGGGGTGATTGATGGTCTAGTTCACAGTTTAGCCTGATGGTGAGTCAGAGCCGGACCAATGACGTAGATGGGTTCTAGATGTTGACGGCATTCATGACAGGATGTTGCTTGGAGATCTTGAAGCAGGTCCACCTTGCTGAACATTTTTGACAGTTCGTGGTCGGTAACCAAGATATTAAATGGTGTATCAGGGAAGGAGCATTGGTGGAGTCCAACTGATCGTGTTGCTCGACCTCTGAAAGGGCCATCTCCGAGAAGAGCGGAGCTCATCTCTCTGGTAACGAGGAACCTTGTATGCGTCATCACAAGATAGGGCTGTCTAGAGGCTGCATGTGTATGTGCCCTTGGTGGGGCACTATAAGACCCCAGATGCGCCACTGCTAAGTCCCTTGCAGAACGTTTCAGCAGATGACTTATGGTCAAGGAATGCTGGGGACTGCACCAGGACACCGAAGGGATGAGCAGGTTGAACATCCTCAGTTGGCTTTTGCTTCAAGTGTATCAAGGGGGCTTCATAAACTTTCTGCATTGGTCTGTTGTATAGGATTTTAGGACCCTAGTGTCATTTTCCTGATTCATGCCCTCATATAGGTATAAATCACCTTATCCTTATGTAGGAATAGAAATCATAACCATATTTAGACATAGCTCATGCAGTCCAAATACGGCATGGCTACTTCCACTAGTTCCAAAAATCCACAACGATTTCTTGGAAAACTCGCCTTCAGCAGTCAGAGACTTCCCCTTGCTTGAATATTGATTTGTCGAAGAACTCATGGAGTTTTCAAAGAACTGAGACTCTTTAATGACGTTATTATGTCCAACCTTACGTCAAACTCGGCATCTTCAAGGTATAAATATGGCCACACTTGTCCAAGCAAACACACAGTGGTTTGGAGCAGTTCGACTATCTACTTTCCCAACGCATCTCGCTTTGCTGCCAGTGCCGAAGGAAGCCGACCCTCCAGCAGACACACTGAGAGAGACACTGTCTTTTCTCTTGCCGAGAAATCCAGCTCCAGTGTTTCCAAGCTACCCTTGCGGGTTGTTGGGAAATCGAGTCCTGAGACAGAGAAATACCAGACAGACTTCCTTCATTCTAAACCAAGGTACGGAGCTGATTAGACCCTTAGAGAAATCTTGGATAGATTCTTGGCAAAGAGAATACTAAACCTATGCTACACCTCACTTACCTCTTCCCTCGTACTAGACCTAGGTTAGGTACATCGGGGTAGGCGTATTTTAGAAGCACCAGTTGAGTACTATTAGTCTTTATTTATTGATGTATGTATTCTATGTATGTTATTGCTTAGAAACCATACCATGCTTTTACAGTATTATTTTATAATACTCTTCATACTGTACGCATTGTACTTTGCAGCCAGTATTACGATTGTAGCAGTTCATTTCTTATGCTTGAGAAAGAAGACTGTTCAATAAATACCTTTTTATTGAAAACGCCCGTCTCTCTATTTCTCTGCACCTCTGGTGAAACGAAGCATGCACGATTGACTGAGTGAAATATCTATCTATTGTTTCCACGATTCTGAAGATACGTTTTATCTTGGGAAACAAAATTGTCATGTTTATGCGGTTGTCAGAAACAAATCCCTTCTTGTTTACTTAAGAAAGTTTCTAGTGACCTCTGAGCTAGCTGGCACTCACAATTAGGTCTAATATATTCAATAGAGTCCTAGTCGTCATAAGTCCTACGTCACATCTATAGGATATATTATTCCAATGCGCAGAGCCTATTGGGAATATAGGAACTACACTACAGGTCCAATGGTCTGACTCCAGTCAGGCTTGAGTTGCTGTACAGATGGCGGCAGTAATGCACAACAGAACTGCCAGCATGGTGTCACCAGTTCAGTAACACGCCACACAGATCCCACTATGTCTCTACACCCAGAAACTCTTCCTCCTGGTGGAGGTAAGACCCGATGATGAAACAATCCGCTGCTAGTGCATCCGTCACTATGGTGGAATTTTGCCAGAACTTTTCGTTCCAAGTGGAACTCGGAGTGGGCAAAGCTCTGCGAACTCTGCCAGTGAAGCGGAATTATTCGCCCAAACCTAAATTACACAATGGAAAACTAGGCTGGTATCCCACAATTTTAGAAGATTATATGATTTTTACATTAGGAATTATTCCGAATGAGTTATGAACACATTCAAGAAGTGGGACTGTACACTGGAATGACAGTCCCATATGAACAGCAATAGCAGGAGAGGAGAAGCTAGTGGGTGTGTGCATTTCGGCATTTACCACAAAGTGTAATAAGGGAGGTGGCTGGGAGCTACAATGACATAGCTTCTCCTAGTTGGACTAGCCATGCAGTGAAGCAAGTGTGGAGTCGGATAAGTTCAGCAAATTTCAGAACACGCACATCTGTAGTGTTTCACAACACACATTGACTAGTTTCAAAGAAGATTGATAAGACAGCCTTGGTTTTACTTAGATTTCAAGAAGGTGTTTTAGGACTGTTTATACCAGGGGCAGCTCCTCTGCTGATGCGGAGGAGCGTCGCCCCACTGCTCTGCGAGCAGGTGAAAAAGGAAAAATAAAATGACAATCACCTGGTTACTAGCATTTTATTTTTCCGTCCGTGCTCAGCTGGTATGGGGCAGGGCGGGGTTGGGCGGTGTCAGAGGAGCAGGGGGTGGTTTACACTCCCTAAGTGCGCATGACGGTTTGGCCGGCAGTCTTGGCCTAGCTAAATAGTCATGGATTACAGCTACTCATTATCACACTCCTACATGAGTGACAATTCCAGGCCACCCAAACGTATACAAATGGCATAGGCGGTAGGTGTTCGTTCTTTTTAATGTATATTCAATTATTAAACACATGTAGTGTGCTCAGCTCAAAATAACACAGA
Source organism: Lissotriton vulgaris (assembly GCF_964263255.1). Lineage (NCBI taxonomy): Eukaryota > Metazoa > Chordata > Amphibia > Caudata > Salamandridae > Lissotriton > Lissotriton vulgaris. The sequence goes on along the minus strand of NC_141691.1, from coordinate 128,349,390 downwards.
TAGCGCCACCATGTGGTGGACTGTCATACGTGCCGGTGCCAAGCACTGGAAACCACCGGCTCAAATTAAGTACTTCAGAACCAATGTTAACTGTGCCAGAAACTGACATGGCACTCTGCTAATGCTCATTCTCCATTTAATTTACACATGTTTGTCTTCATTATTACTCATCACATTCGATCACCAGATTCCTATATATTTCCAGTAGAGTGATGCCCCACATGGTGGTGGGGTACCCTTGGATCCAACGTGTATTTCCTCTTAATGGCTGCTCTCAGTCTCTCTAGTCATGGGCTTCAATATGATATGCCATTTTAAGTATTAAAAAAATCAAAAGGAAGTGCATCATCAAGGTATCTTCCCAAAGTTCAGGCTCTAAACCTTCAACTTGAGATGTTTTCTATTGACCACATTCAGATCATCAAATACAAAGGGAGGTGCATTTGTTGAAGCTCAACCATGTAAAAGGGGCAAACTCCTAAGATCTGAGGAAGAACTATTTAGTCATCTAATGCTTCATTGGTGGTATTCAATTACTCATCGTGGAGCCCTGTATTGTATTGTAATTGCATTTATATAGCGCTTAAAACCCCCAACGAGGCGTCAAATCGCTTTTTCTGCGAGTAGCATGCTACTCCGGAACCCATTAAGGATTAGTGTTGAATTAGTATAGTGAAATATGAAGAGATGTGTAGGATAACGTACATCTTCAAATTTTTGTGAAAGCCACCAGAAGCCACTGCAGACCTGGACGGTGTGGTTAGTGAGCCAGAGGCAAAGTAACCATCACAGAATGTGAACATCCACGTTCTGCACAAGTCTAAACCTCTGAGTCACTTACTGGTGTGTCTCTGCAAGGAGGATCTTTCCATGATCCAAAGCCATGACTACGAAGGCTCCATGGCTCTCTTTGGGTGTAGAAGAACAGCTTGACCGCAGAAGCCACAAGCTGAGCTAGAGAGGCCTACTTGGTGTAGATCTTCTAATGCCATAGTTTAAGATGTGATTCCTGAACCCAACCCCTCAGCCAAACCTTGACGTCAAATCAGACATGCCACGAAAGGGTGAGGAGGAGACCCGTCCCTCACGCATGTTACGATCAATGCCCTTTTATCAAGGCTTTGTCGCTGTTTATTCTAAATGTCAGCTGACAGGCCATCCTCCCGGAGGATCCCGCCAATTATTCTATTAAGGGTGAGCGTTGACAGGCCCTTGCCATCAGTCTCCCTGCTTTTCCATTAGAGTCTTGGTTACAAGGACGAGCTTCACCAGGAGTGGCCGAGGGCCTGCCCTCTTACATCTCAGCCAGTCTGGCACGCGTGTGGGGGGAAATCGAATCCCCGCAGTGATGCATTGGTGCTCTGCTCCCTCCTCCCATTCCATTACGCTGAGGCGTAGAGAATCTGACACTTGATGGATCTATATGTGGGGTAAACAATGAAAAAAGATCCCAAATGTCATGACACCTTTCTAAGTTTTATTGGTGACCTTCTGTAATGCACTATTGAGAACCATCTGGCCAGAATAACACCACCTGACATTAATAGCTCACTGAAGCTGTGAATCTTCAGCTGAAAGAGACATATTACTAATGCTTATGTTACTATTATTTGTAGTGCCATTATTATGAATTCAACTATTATCATTGTTATGTTATCAATAACAGATGATCAATATAGGTATTTGTATGTCTGTAATTAATACAACATGTTTTTATTGATATTATCCTATATATGTGTATGTGTGTGTATATATGTATATATGTATATATATATATATATATATATATATATATATATTATATGTATATTTATTTGTGTGTGTTCTATTCAAATAAACACACGCTGTGCATCTGCGTGTGCGCGCACGCGTGCATGAGTATGTGTAATATTCTACTTATTACCAATATTGAATAAGAGGAGAGGCCATGATTCACAAGAAGCCCAGCTTTGATGTGAATAAACAGCATATTACACTCTGCACATATGGTTTACACTATCGGATTTTTTTCATGTGTGTATGTACATAAAATGGGATTTAACTATAACCCGGATGCAAGGGTTATATCTGTGTAGTAAGTTAAAACCACATTGAAGAGGCATCGTGTCTAGTAGGAGAGTTGCTTCTATACATATAGTAATTTAACATTTATTCTGTTAGGCCCTGTTCAATGATTTTTCTCTTGTGAATTTCACACTGCTGATGTAATAAGCTGAATATTACCTTTGCACTATATTAATAAATACATATGCCATGGCAGTGACAATAAATATGGCCCAATACATATATTATTAGAACAACGTTCCTAATAAACTATCATTCCCACATGAATTTCAGCAGCGCCAAGGTCAGGATCATTTGCAGGCTATTAACACAGTTCAGCAAAACCAACATGTTAAAAACCACTCTTTACTGCCTCACAGATTATTTGTAACAAGGAAAAGAACTTTCCATCTAGTAAAGAGGGCTTTTTCAGTGTGATTGTGTATTACAACACACATGCAACACCCTTGCAAACTGGTTTTATGAAAAGGCAATACAGATACATGCAGATGCACAGAGTGTAATGGGTGGGTTAGTAAGTACCATCTCTGGTGACAAGGCATCAGGACCCACTCGAGGCTTTGCCTTTCGTGAGTCAAGGCCTTGCCTCATGCTCAACAATGGTGAATAGTTAGGTGGCAATTTCAGTTCAAACATGATATTTAAATTAACAAAACCACTGAAATTCACCAGTTATAGTTATCTCAAGAAATGATAACTTGTGCCCTAAAGTAACTATAACTCACACCCTGACCCTGATAATGACCCCACCTATTCATTACATCACTCAAGACATGATCTATGACATCACTGATAACACCTGAAATTACATCATTGATGAAAACACTGTGCATGGCGGGGGCGTGAGTTATAGCTACTTAGGGCAAGATTTATAATTCCTTGAGATGACTATAACTGGTGAATTTTATAAGTTTTGTTCATTTAACTTAAATTGTCACCTAACTGTTTACTATTGTAATGTCACTTTACTTATGTTTTTTCTAGTTAACTTCTAAGTTTAAACAATGTGAAGTAATATTTAATTATGAAACATAAAGCCAACCCCGAGCCGTGGAGTTAGTCTAAGGGCCTGGCCATAGGCCAAGCCCTGCGCCCAGCCCACCTGTGAAATAGCAATCCCATGCCATGCACGGCTTCCTGCCATGTGCAGCCCTATATGGGTAGACCCCCACCACAAATGGGCTTTTTACATGTGCAGCGTGGGGTTAGAGAAAGGGCCTGCCCTTCAGCCAGGCCCTGTTCCTAACCCCCTGGATGCACCCAACACCCTTGTTTTATTTCTTTATTTTTTGAGTTCCGAGGATCTGCAAATCCATCGCAACACCCAGTGTGACGCCTTTGTGTGTCACTCTGGATCCACGGATCCGTAGTGACACCTAGGGTTATATCGCTTAGTGTTGCAATGGATCTGCGCATCCACAGTACCCAAAAAAACATAATTTTTTTTATCTCCAGTTGGTGGTCTCTTTGAGACTCCTCTACAAGGCCCTGAGTCCTAAAATAGTGGTCGCAACTTTTCCTTCAGGTGGTGGCCGGCCAATCACATTGCATGATTGAGCCCACAGATCCGCGAATCCACATGAAATATACAAAGCTTTTGAGCCTTAATTACTCAAAAACTACTGAACGGATTAAAACCAATTCTTGTGTGGCACCCACTGGTAAGGGTATTGGCTCAGGATGCAGTAATAACAGTATATGAAGAATCACCAATCAGAGACAAAGAAGCAGAGCCGGTCGAGCCATAAACAGCTGACTTCCAGGAAGACCAGAGTAGCTGGCAAGGTGGGATGGGAAACCATGCTGGATTCTGCTGAGATTTGCAGAGTGAGAGGAGGGTTGTGAAAGGTTGGTGATCTTAGCATACCAGAGTTGCCCGAATTCAGATTGAAGGGCACTTAGGGCCAGATGTAGGAGCCCTAATACCGGTCGGTAACGGCCGAATTCGGCCGTTACCGACCGGTATTAGGGTTTTCTGATGTAGGGGGCCTATATTTTACCGAATCTGTAAATTTACCAAATCAGTAAATTTACAGAATCGGTAAAATACCGAATCGGTATATTTACCGATTCGGTAAATCCATATGTAGGTGACACTCCTAAGAGTGCCACAGGACCTTAAGAGTCGGTATTTTACCACCCAATCCTATTGGGTGGTAAAATACCGAATTCAGGTGTGCATGCACATTTGTGCATGCACACCTGTGCAATGTGACACACAGACATGCCCTTAGGGCATGTATGTGTGCCACATGGCACACAAGCCTGTACTTGGGGTGCTAGAGGGTGTCAAAGTGACACCCCCTGCACCCTTGCAGGATTAGGTATTTACCGATTCGGTAAATACCGAATCGGTATTGCCCATTGATTCCTATGGGCTTCAAGGAATCAATGGGCAATACCGATTCGGTATTTACGGAATCGGTAAATACCGAATGTTAACGATTCCGTAATTCAGAATTAAAAATTAGCTACATCTCCCTCCTTCTAATTTTCCGATTCATAAATACCGAATCGGTAAAATTCGGTATTTATGAGTCGGTAAATTAGAGTTACCTACATCAAGCACTTAGTAGATTCTGTGGAGTAAGAAAGAGATACAAATAAGCATTTGAAAAGATAAGCAAGGTTGGCAATCACCTTCTCAAGCAGTGGGTTTGCTGCAGCAAAATTAAGGCATGTTAGATAGATGCCACAGAGCATCACAGGCTGTGGATAACCCTAAGCCAGGTAGGCGTGTATCCTACTCCACAGTGGTGAAGTCGCGTGAAGACGTGCAGAAAGTATAAAAAGACCATGATGTGTGACATGCCACCGCACAATCACAGCATGCCTAGTAGAATCTGCCATAGTACTAAGGAGCTTCAATTGTTTTTAGAGGAATCTGAGACTCTAGGAGATTTTGCTCTGCCAGACTGTATGGGTCTAGGGCATGTCACAATTTACGACCATTTGACAAACCTGAATCTATTGATAGAAGTCCCTCAAGCTTAAAATGATCAAATACAGCAAATCTGAGTATTTATCCTGTTTTTCTCAATGGACACTAGACGCCACTAAGGGGACTATTATTCTCTGTGGGTACCTTTTCTTCAGTGGTGGCTAGCAATACATAAACATGTTGGGGCACTATGGCATACAACTCACCATCAATGCTGCTCCCGACTGGTGTGGCACTTCTCTCCCAGCAATGGTGGTGTCCATGAGCAGGAAAAGGAAGGACTTCCCTTCCTGCGCAGTAGAACGTGAATCCAACCAATCCTGGAGCAGCTCTTGTGGTGATTTCCGCATGAGAGCATCTCCAGGATTGGTTGGAGCAGGCTAACTCGGAGATCATTTTAGGGCTGGGGGCCTGTGCCAGCAATCCCTCGACTGTTTCTCTGCCTTGGGATTGCTGCGTTTACAGGGCGCATGCTGGACTGGCCGTCGCCAGACAGCTAGATAATCTCACAAGCGCACTGGCAGGTGCAGCAGTCATCCTGCAATCGCAGGATTCATCCGCGCCTCCTGCCCTCACACTTGCGCAATCTAGACCTGCAGCAAAATAAAATGGCATTATTATATCATTTTATTTGTTTGTGTTTGCCTGCTGCGCTTGCAGCAGGCGGGGTATCATTCCTCTGCCCTTTAGGAGGAACTACTCCTGCGTCTCCTAGTCTAAGATATGAATATATTCCTCATTTGAATCTATTAAATTCTTAATTCATTTCTATTATATCTATTTGCTAGTGCATAATGTGGCCAAATCAACTATAGATCTACCGCGTCTCAGATCAAATCTGAGACGCTGGACTCATAAGTGCTGTAAAGCGCTTGTGTCCATCCGAGTCAGTGGATCTGTAGCTCTCCCAGACTCAGGAGACATTTTACCCATCCGTCTGTATGTGCAAGGTATCAGCCTGTATCTCAGGACCTCAGCTTTATCATCACCTCATAGCAGATCTTTTCCCGCCATGTCCTTCCTCAAGCACCCTCAGTCCTCCTCCGCACTCCCCTAAGAGACCGCATTAAGACTGTGTAGAGCGTGCATCATATGAATACATTGCATACCATGGCTGAAATGACCATTGGGGAAAGGTTGCTCTGGAAGCTTCTGGGTGATTATTTTCTTTTCTTTTTTTCATCCGAATAACATTTAGTCACTGTACATATCCGTATAGTTCATCAAAAATAATACCAAAATGTCAAAAGCGTGCACGCACACACCTGCTCCCCACTGTACAAAGGAACAATGCACTCACAGGGTTCAACCAGCCTCCATGGGTTTGTAGGAAAGGATTTAGCAAACCGCTCTCTCATCAAGACATTTTAGCTCCTCATTGCTTGCGCTTGCTTGCACACGACATGGCACATTAAATCGAGGAAGCCAACTGCCAGAAAGGATACATTTAAGACGAAGCGTGCAGCCAGTGTTTTAAAGGTGTACCCAGTGAGCAGATTTCTGTAAGGCTTGACTCTGGAAATATCCCAGTTCACCTGTAGATGCTTTCGGACGTTATCCAGTCTCAGGAACTCTATTCGCATTCCCGCAATCTGGGAGTGATAGACCCTAGAACTTACTAAATTCTGGTTGTTTCTGTTTTCCATGTAGCCCTCTATGCCTTCCTTTTATTGGAGAGAACTTGATCCGCATATGAAGTTTGCATGTCCCTGGTTACTTCCAGATGACTTAGACTTTGTTCTTCTCTTCAGTATCAATCATCTAGTAGGTGGGATGAAGATGCAAGGTTAGCTGGGGAAAAGGGCAGCTGAGCCGCTACCCTTCTTTAAGAAAATTCTGAATATGGCCTCTGGGTTTTTACAGTGATGAACAGGATGAGCCGAAGGTCTCTTAGCTGTTGAGCGGCGTGTTGGCTCCTGGTGGGTTTGGAGCTTATAGAGAAACATTATATAATGTTATTAACTCCTTCAATGCTCATGACGAGCTCAGCTTGTCATGAGGTATAACTCTAGGGTGCTCATGACGAGCTGAGCTCGTCATGACCACACCCATTAACATTATGGCCCAGCACAGCAGAGGATCCTCAAGAGCAGCCAAGGTGTTAAAAGAGATTCTGAGGAAGGAAGCCCACTTCCATCCAAATTTATTTAGGTCCAAATCTGTGACTTGGGGTGAATGTTTGACAATGTTCAGCATTCCGTCCATCACCTTTTTGCGTTGCAATATTCTCCCTTTGTGGGATGGGTATGCCCAGTCCCATGCTCGCTACGCCACGAGTGTCAAGCTAGCCTGCCTTATGAGGGGTGATATCCCGAAACCGGTCCTAGGATGCTTGTTTTCCGGACCAGTGAGGACCTGGCCTGGCAGTTCGGGCTGGACTATTGCCATGAGGAGCAGGGTCAAGACTGATTTGCATGTGGCTGGGCCCAAACTGGAATGGCGTGGCAAGCAAAAAAAGGACGGATTTAAGCCCAGATCTTTGACCAAGGGTGAATGTTTGACAATGTTCAGCATTCCACCCATCATCTTTTTGTGTTGCATTGTTCAGCCACTTGCTTCTGCATCCCTTGATTTTTTATCAAATGATACCAGTACAGGAATATTTGGTGTTCCTATTAGGATATTGCTAGGCGTGGTGAAGGAGCTGTAGTTTAGTTGGCTCTGAGGATACATTAACTAGATAAAAAGTTTTTGTGATCCTGAAAACCACTCCGTGGTGGAATGTTGGGCCTGTATGGTAATGGGCCTCAGAGGTCAACACATGACCTTAGAAAGAGATGCTGTGGGGAAAGGTCAGGGGTGATCTTAACCTGGCTTCTAGTCAAGGGTCTTGTGTCAAGCCTGCCCCACAAATTGATCACAAGTGGAATTCCCATATGTGAGCACAATACCCCGGTTTTGTTAATATAGTGAGGAAAAGCCTATAGGAAAGAGGCTGGAGGAACAACAGGAAAGTAGCAACTAGAATAAAATAAAACTCAAATACAACTAAATGACTGTCATGAGGATTGCCCTGCCTCCCTTTCAGCCACAAAACCTAGCATAACCCACCTCCCACCAGAGGTAAGTGGGAGGCAAAAAGAAAACTGCTCTCGGGTTTAAGACCAATCACGGTTGGGTGGCAGTGGCATAAAGTGTCACACTCACAGTCAATAGTCTATCCGTTTCAGTACCGAATTTTATAATAGCACATCAAAAGGGGCCTCTTAAGGATGTTATGGCCCAAGCGGAACATATTTTGCGAGCCCCTGATCGGAAAAATCTGAATTTATGTTTGAATTTATGATCCAATTTCAGCTTTTTCATGCCCTCTTTGGCCCGTTCACTGTGCAGGCAGACTGGTCCAAATTCTAAATGTGTTTCCATCTAAGAGATAGCAAAGTGTGTTTTGAATACTGTATAATAACAGCAGCGTACGAATATTATTGCAAAAAAATGACCCACTGCCATTTCTCATATGTGTGGTCCTGTTTTGATATAAAATTAATTTTTTTACAGCTGTTGCATGGTGTTGAAAAACAAACATTTCTCATATGTGTGGTCCTGTTTTGATATAAAATTAACTTTTTTACAGCTGTTGCATGGTGTTGAAAAACAAACAAAATATTTCTCTGCAAAATGTCTATAATGGACTCCCACACATTAGTCATAATAAAAAGAACTAGAAGTTGGTGGTAAATATCGAAAACCTTTGAAAAAGCAATTATTTTGCTTTTACAACAGTGCGATGTGGCAGACATGTATGTGTGCCACATGTGCACCCATGCACTATTCAGGGGTGCAACAGGGTGTCAATGTGACACCCTGCCACCCTTGAAAGTGTTCCCCCTATTACAGATTCAGTATTTACCGAATTGTTAATACTGAATGGCTATGGGCCTCTAGGCCCATAGGAATGAATGGGAATTACCGAATCGGTAAATACCGATTCTTAATTACCGAATCCTACCGATTCGGTAAAATTCACTGAATATTTATCTACATCCCATTTACCTATTCTTAAATACCGAATCGGTAAAATTCGGTATTTAAGAATAGGTAAATAGAGATTACCTACATATGGCCCTCTATGTTTAAAAATCAGTCAAGCTCATCAGGGCACAACTGTATGGAGAACAGAACTGTATCAGGTGGGCTCTGAAAGGCTGTGCCCCTGGGACAAAGCCCATTTTGCCCATGCCTTAACCGCATCGCTGCAGGCGATATTCTCCTCCTGTGCTGGACCCCTATGAAAATGGGTGTGGTCATGACGGAACCATTCCGTCATCAGCACAGCCCAACCGTGACTGATGACGGAATGGTTCCGTCTCAAGCATCGAAGGGGCTAAAACATCTCTGCAGATAAAATAATACAAGGGGTGCTAGACCATGAGAATTTCAGACCCACCCTCAAAGACGGAATCCCTAGCACATGTGAAGTGCCTGGCACAGAAGTCTAGCAATGTCTCTGCTGGACTATATATAATGTAGAAGGTAGCACAGCCCCAAGTTGAAAATTGAAATTAAGACAATTGTACTGTATGAATTAAGTACTATGAGCAAGAATACAAAAATGTTGAATAGTTCAGTATATGAAGACATATTTCCTTTTTCTTAGGGAATTGAGCGAACCCAGTAATCAAATTTTCAAACTATCATAAATCATGCAAACTCCAGAAAATCAATTTTTAATCCAGCCGAATAATAAAAACTGTTAGACTTTAGGTGGAATTACAAAAGATGGATCTGATGATTGACATATTGTGGAGGTTCATATACAACAGGAGGTCATCCCCAATTGCTTGAAAACCCTGGGTCAGAAGGATGCTACCACCAATTGAGACTCGTCAACCTGGCCTCTTAGGCCCACAGAGGACCATCTCAAAGAAGAAAGCGAGGTGCATGCCGTGGCGGACCTATCAGGCCGTAGGCTTCTGGGCTGCAATGGTGCTACAGTAGAACTGCATGGTCTCTGTTGCAGCGCCTCCTTACAGTGCATGAAGGTCAGCGTGGAGTAGTCGTAGTGGTGAAAACCGCACAAAGTGAACCACCAGCTTGCCTGCATGAGGCTAGCATGGCGCGATGTGCTGTATGCACCTATGCACCTGCCTCCGTGACATCCTTCGCAAACCAGTAAGGTGCTATTCTGTGTTCTTAATTGCCACTTCGTCTAAAGCTGTCTAATGTGCCATACCCTCGGTGACACGTTAAGCCAGCCTAGCTTTTCAGCCAACAGCATTCTGTATGCCGGGATTCCTGAGCCCTACAAAAAGCCAGAATAGGCTGACGGTGTCACACATGACATAAATACACTTGGCAGGCATGGATAATTCCGTACTCACTCTTGTTATCACTGTGCACTTTTTGGAGGGTGTTTCGTCCTTGTACCCCTAACCCACAATCTCCTTTGCTCTCAGTGTGGACGGGACTGGCCATTGTGCCGCATTCGAGGGGCTTTTTCTCACAGCAGGATGGACAGCCACAAACCTAAAATGGCCCCATGACCCCATTCTAGTAGCGGCCTCCTGCTACACTATACTGCTGGTTTTCACATTTTTTCCAGGAGTGTTTAAGTTTCCAGACTGTTCCTGTACAGAATTTTATGGCAGCCTTTGGGCTACAATGCCTCTTAACTCGCCCCCCCCCCCCCCCCATCTGTCTTTCTGCATTCTGTGTTAGGTGATTTACTCTGTGTTGTTGCATTCGATTCCACTTATTTAGTCTTTTATTCTCTTTAAGATTGACTTGAACTTGGCAGCCAGACCTAAACAAGCTAGGTTGAGAGCTTTACCAGTGCTTCTGTAAAATATACTTAGAGTTGGGTGCCCCTGAAGCTGCTCTCCCTCATCCGTGTGAAGCCTTCCCCCCCACAGCTCCACTTTGCTCTCTCTCGCCCATTTGCTTCTCCCCGCCCTCTATGTGGCCTCCCCCCAACTTTTGTGTTGCTTCCCCCCCCCCACCGTCCATGCTGCATCCCCAATTGTGTCCTCAAATACTTCCCTGCCCTCGTATTACAACCCCTACGTACTTATGAAAAACAAAACTTGTCCCCTCTTTTTTTATTTTAATGACCATCTCAGATTGGTAAATAAAAGGCACCCACGAGGTGCCACGTGCTCATCTGCAAAATGAGGGTGGTAGCAGCCACGCCATAACGCCTTTTGTTTCCTCTTTAGCAATCCTTAAACAGCATCACTAAAAACCACTGGAAAATCCAGTGGGTCCCGAAAGCGAGGATTATTGCATTTGCCAAGGCTTGTTACGCTTGGTACCTTATATCTGTTGTTGGCTGACAGTCTGCTCCTTGTGTTTGTAGCCCAACCCCATGACATCATCAGCAAAGCAGCCTTCACAGTCCATGCTTGAAAGACGTGGCCGGCCGTGTGGGCGTCAGGGCACCCGCCCATCCAGGCCGGCTGTGTGGGCGTCAGGGCACCCGCCCATCCAGGTCCGCCCTATTCAATGCTCCCATTCATGCGCGCAGTCGGCCTTGGCATTCTCTTGTTCGGCCGGGGCAGAGCTTGGCCTGTCACAAAAGGCCCCCTCACTCAGACAGGCCCTGCTAACAAAGGCCTCTGACTTCATTCAAACACCCCCAGTCCAAAAACCTCTTTTTAAGGGGCGCATCCCAGTCGGCACCATCCAAGCGCTGAAAATTGAAAACACCGAAGCTAATCGCTTACACAACTAGCTTTCGAACTATGCATGAAATACACCCAGAAAAGGCAATACATGTCTTTTATTTACATAGTTTTCAGGGCTCAGTGGTCAGCCTTACCGAAGCTCATTTGGCATTCTCTCTTCCTACCGGTGTTTATTTTGTAAGAGCAGCCCTAACTTTCACCTCTATTCTGCACTTTTGGTTTGGCTTAGCAATGCTTTCCCTAAATGTGACAGGTCAACAAAAAGGTCAGAAAGGTGTGTGGTCTCTAGATTTCAGTTGTGTTTCTTCACTTTTCAGCTCTCTGTTTTCACTCTCATCTTCTCTCCGGCTTTTTTCATTTCAAGTTACCTATCCTTTTCATATCTGCTTCTCTCTGTATTTTTCTTATTACCTCCTGTCATGCCCTTTCCTTTCCAATGTATTCTCGTTTGTCTTACAGTAAGGTTTTGCTTTTTTGGATTTGATATTCTTTTATTTTTATTTTCTTGCTTTCAGACTTTCGCTCTTTATTTTTATCTCTCCTACCCACTTATGGTCTAAATATGAAACAGGTATAGCTAAATAAAACCATCATTTACCTTTCACTTAATACATTTATTCCCACATATCTGTTTAGACGCTGTGTTACAAATACACAAACATTCATAGTGACGCAGGCAGGCACCTCCCTATAAAATCCGGATCTCATATTTTCTTACTGAAGGTGTGATGAAAAACTGATGAGGATGGTGAGGTAAGTAATGAAGATGATTCCAGTAACTAGGGATGGTAGACATAATAGCAAATACTATCACTTGATAAGCATTGAACATCCAGAGATGGAGTAGACGCAAGACCGGCTTGAAGTAGAAGGATGAAAGTGATGCTTCTGACCTAGGGACCATCGACAGGATCATATTTTCCAGGAAGGATAGGAAAACTGGGAAGCCCTGGGCAGGTAGGACATGGACGAGCCTGTGGCCAGTTCTTGATCGGTCGGAGAAGGGCGCAGAAGATAAACCTAGTATTTGACCAGAACAGGAACACCGAGAGCCTTATTTCAACTATTTCGGGCACACAACACTTTCCTGTGATCTTCAAAGCTGAATCCATTTTAGCCACTGTGGTGATCTATCACAGACTGAACCATGGTATATGCACACTTGTGTCTTGCATCACAAAGCTGAATGGCACTGCTTACCACTGTCAGAATTGTTTGGCCTATATACGTCAAAGGGTTTGAGTGCTTTAGCTCAGGTACATCGGTACTGATTCTTTTAACTGAGGGTGAATTGTCACAGGGATTTTGCATTTTATGGTCTGCATATTATTGCCAAGAATAATGCAGCCCTCTTCAAAAGGAGTGTGACCCTACTGTCAATAAAAGAAACCAAAAATGCAATGAAGGACATGGAGGACAAGAAGTGGTGGCCCTGATGTTCATCAGGTTATAAGTAGCCTGTCACGACTGCTGAAGGAGACTTTATTAAGGCGTTTCATGACCGTATACACCAATTTCGCGCCCGTTTCCCTTCCTGGGTTACTTAGGGAACTGTGTTGCATGAGAACGAACATTCCTAGAAGGGAGTGTATTAGGACCTCAAGGGACAATGAAGAATGCAGATGCTGGATTTGTGCATTCCTCTTAAGTGAGACCAGGAAATGAAATTTAATAAATTCTAGTCTCATGTGTTTTCATAATTACCAGTCCACCGCTCAAGAGGCATTCCCGCAGTGGGTTTGATACTGCCGCCCCCTTCCTGACCAGGTGTGTTACTTCAGTAGGACTGGCACATACTCCGCCTACAAAACCAGGAGACGGTGCTCCGTGGCACAGGTATGCCACTATGAGATTGTAACGTATTCTTCCTATCGGAGTGGCAAGAGATTGAATGCAGCATTTTGGGAAGTAGGAATATACCAACTCGTTGGCAGAAACCAATGATGAAAGAACAGCAACCACGAGAGAAGACCCTTACTAGATACGGCAAACTCCTAAACAAGCCAACAAAGAGCGGATGACTAAAACCAGAGGGGGCTCTGAAAATCAAGGATTCACCTCAGGAACAGGAGGCAACTGCCCTCCCCTGATGGCAATCACCAATCTTATTGATGATGCACCATTTGATACCATTAATATTATCAATCGTCATGCCATCTAGAAAGGTCATCAGGACCCTGATTGAGATTGTGCTGCTGCGTGATACCAAAAATTATTAGGTGTTATTTGCTTTCATTGTACCTTGAGATTCTTGGTTCTAGTTTCAACCATGAGGATGGCTCTATGGGTCGCAAAGTCTCATAGAGAAGTGAGGGACTTGGGGCCAAATGTAGGTCGCCAATTACCGGTCGGTAACGGCCGATTTCGGCCGTTACCGACCGGTAATTGGTTTTTGAGATGTAGGGGGCCCGAATTTTACCGAATCTGTAAATTTACAGAATCAGTAAATTTACAGATTCGGTAAAATACCGACTCGGTATATTTACTGAATTGGTAATTCCAGATGTAGGTGGCACTTAAAATAGTGCCACAGGCCCTTAAGAATTCGTTATTTACCATGAAATACTATCTCATGGTAAATAACGAATTCCTGTGTACTGTGCCATGTGGCACACATACATGTGTGCCTTTTTGCACACAAGCCAGAATCAGGGCGGCAACAGGGTGTCAAAGTGACACCCTGTCCCCCTTGTAAATTCTGTAATTTTATTGAATCGGTATTTACCGATTCGGTAACTGACATCGATTCCTATGGGCCGCAAGGCCCATAGGAATCAATGGCAATTACCGAATCGGTAAATACCGATTCGGTAATTACCGAATCTTACCGATTTGGTAATTGATTCGGTAAATATACCTACATCCCGATTGCCAGTTCTTAAGTACCGAATCGGTATGATTCAGTATTTAAGAATCGGTAATCGGGGATTACCTACATCTGGCCCATAATTTCTAATCCCACCACAGCTTTGTCTGTCTTTCAGTCTTTAGTGAACAACACTATTGTGGTCGGCAACAAAATCATCTATTTTTCGTGTGCCTAGAGACAATGACTTAAGTATGAATTATAACGAAACACATTTTATCTTTAGAGCGTTCTGTATGGCACCTTTTTAACACAGCCCAATCTCAACTTTACCACCCTTACATAGAATTTTGATTTAATATAAAACTTGAAATTACATTAATGGACTTAAACAGAAGACAACCTTCATTAATCATTCATTTTATTTATTTACTTGTAGCTGTACATCGGGTTTACAAGGCTACTAAAAAGTTTCTCAGAATAATTCTGATTTGCCTTCCTCTACTGTTGCAGCCCAATCATTCCCATACTTATATCATCAAGGCTCGTGTGTCGTAATGCTATCTATCTAGGACATCCCCACTGCATGATCCTTCATCTGCAAATGGTTCAAGATATGTTGGGCTACCTAGTTCCAGCCATTTCAAGAACTGGTTGCCCTACGTCACACCATTGAGTACAAATGTTGTTATATTTGCCAAAAGGCCAATGCCTATGTGTTTTTGGATGTTACCCATGTTGGCACGACACCCCTACTAGAATGCTCACTTTACGCCCCTGCACCTACAGTTACATCTGCCTACAATCGCAAAACGGGGGGTTTGTTAGTATCCTGATTGAAAATTCCCACTAATCTTATGTGTGAATGAAGATCTAGAAATTTACTTCTGTAGCTACGTTATTATATTGTGTATATATGTATGTTCCACCTATGTTCGCCTATGCAATGGTTTGCAAACCTGGCAGTTACATTCTAATTCGTTTTTGTCAGTCTAGGTCAGAGAAAATATTGTTTTAATTTTGTAATGCTATGTGTGTGTGCATGTATTAAATACCCAGCTTATCAATCGTTCAATGTCTAAAAATCCCTGATTAAAATAAACGAATCTACAGTACATTTTTCATGCACACACCTTTTCCCCAGAACATTTGCACATGTCAGGCGTGGTTAAGACTTGTTGCGCTGAGGGGGAGGGTGTTAAAAACAGAGCTCTTTTCACACTATTCAATTCACCATTTATAGAAATTTTGTTAATAGTCACCTCAAAAATAGTTTCTCTATTTCCACATAATTCCAGAGGTAGCAAAATATACCTGATAAAATACAGTCTGTTGAAATGTTGTATGTTTGTTCATTTCTTTAAAATAAAAACAGCTTTTATGCACCAAACATTATATGTAGCATTTGTTATTGTTACTCATTTGCAAGCAAGAAGACTGTTTGACTCATTAATGTGGGCAGCACTCTTGTGAATATATCCCAAACTCACTCTCAGAAAACATTAATCTGTTCCATCTGACCAGAATCTTGCAAGGACAAATAGACTGCATCAGTTTACAAAATCAAACCT
This sequence comes from Lissotriton vulgaris, assembly GCF_964263255.1. NCBI lineage: Eukaryota > Metazoa > Chordata > Amphibia > Caudata > Salamandridae > Lissotriton > Lissotriton vulgaris. Next base: position 128,333,385 of record NC_141691.1, on the reverse strand, counting down.
AATCTTTTTTGCAGTTACATCAATTTTGAGAAGTAAATTGACTCAACTGTATGTCATGGTCAAATAGGGTAAATTCCACTATGATTTCCTTCTAAATAATGTATTCGACCTTGATTTCTATTTATGAGTTATGATATGATTTGTACTGGAAATGGTTTCGTGATTCATTTAAAATAAATGCACTTGGATAATTATTACCTGGCATTCTGCGAGGAAAGAGAGGCTGAACTGCAGAATTATTTTGGACTTGGACCAAGAGAGCAAGAAGAGAGTAGAAGACGAAAAGAAGCAAGAGAGGAGAAAGGGGCAGATAAAAAGAGACAGATGGAGAACCTCAACTGGGAACCATGGTTTCTTGCTCTATATTTGGGCCAATCACAGTGGATCCTTTTACTGATGGTGAAAAGTTCAGATTACAACTCAGACTTCTTTGAGTGTATCAGAGGAGAGTGTAGGGATATTGGGGGACATTTTTAATTGTCAGTTGATTGTGGTTCCTGATTTGGGGACAAAGAAAGTGCTGTTCTGGCAGATTTAGGACCACCAGCAGATAGGAAGACACAATCATTTTGATTTCAATCACATTTGCCGGATGGTGGATTAGGAAACAAAACAGCATACGTTCATAGCTTTTCTTCTTAGTTACTCTCCAGAATGCCACAATTGTACCTTGAATGATCATGTTTTAGTCACCTTTGTTTTAAGACACATTAGTATTTATTTACACATGCCTATCTTTACCAATCTCATTGAAAATATTTTCTGGGGTGTTTGATTTCAAGTAGCGATGAATTTATGGTGTGAAATTTTAGTGTATGGTGAAATCAGGGAAACAATGGTTTCTCTTCAAGTACTGCAGTGTATTTTGGGAAGAATACATCTACACACAATGATAAAATAGAAAATAAATATGAATTTGTTAGCTTCTTACAGCAGAGTATCAAATCACAACCCAATGAAGCACTATGGCTTTGTGAGTAAAGATTAGCCACAGAGTGGATAATATTAGCACAGACTGTAAACTCCATGGGACCTATTCACAAAGGTAAATTATATAAAACTCTGCAAATAAATAAATAAATAAATAAAATTTGTCGGTGAACCTAATTTCATGTCACAAAAAGCTCTATTTACGTTTTCATGAATGCACAAAAGAACTCTTGGAAAGTGTTAATTCTTTCAGTACTGTAGATTTCTCTGCTACGAGTGTGGAAACATCTGTGGTTGTATATATACATCCCACTCAAGGAGTTTTGGCCTTAGGACTCTGTGCACTTTACCACTGCTAACCAGTGCTAAAGGGCAAGTGCTCTCTCCTTCTAACATGGTAAAACTGGCTTACATCTGATTGGCATATTTAACTTACTTATACCCCCCTTGTAGAGTGGTATACCATTTCCCCAGGACCTATAAATTAAATGCTGCTAGTGGACCTGTAGCACTGATTGTGCCATACACTCAAGTAGCGAATGGTTACTGTGTTCCCATGTAACTTGGGGACATCCCTGTCTTCTGTGCACACCGTGGGTGCTTGAATAAGCCTCCAATCATTAAATTGTTGAATTGTTTTTAATCATCCTTTCTCGTCATTATTTTCATGACAATGAAGTTTCACGTATATTATACACTTTTGAAATGGCTCCAATGCATTTCGGGTGGTATACCCTTCATCTGGGAGCTTCTGAAAACAACAGTAAAACATAGCGAGGTATGAAAATCTTGTCTGATGTGGTGATGGTCGTAACATGCGGGGAGGGTAAGTGGTGTGGTGGGTTTGCCGAGTTAAACTAGGTGGTTCAGGCGGGTTTATCTTCGTGTGTGAGAGAATAACAGGGCGGAAAGGTTCATGCTTGTAAAATGCCAGATCGGCGTGCTCCTTTAAAGCGGGTGTGGCATGCGGGTGGCGTGTGATCTATGGGCATGAATAGTGAGCTGTGGTAAACCGGGATGCTGGGAACTCACGTTTGACCGGTAAGACGCGGCTTCTGTAAAAGATAGGTGCGGGTACGTTTTAGTAATCAATACATTAGCGTTGGTCAAATGTGTGCATAAAGCACCTTTAAGCGTGGGTCGTGGCACGGTACTTACAGAGTGTCCGTGTGCTCCGTTGCATGCGGGTAATCTGCTCCAACGTTCCTACTCCTCGCGGACCAGGAAGTGAGTGAGGGTTGCTCGGTGGTGTGTAAAAATAGAAAGTGGACTGTGGGTGGCGGCCATATTGAGTGAGTGAATACTACGAAGAGGCGTGCACAGTATATGGGGCAAGTGCAAAAACGTATGTCTGGCAATGTGGATACTTAACGAGCATGATATCAAATCAGTTATTAAAGAACATTAAAAAAACATAAGTACACATAACAGATTATGTGAAAAATAATACTGATAATACATGCAAGGTTTGGTGATTATACCATCAGGTGGATAACCAATCGTACTGCAGGGCAGTCAGTAAACGGCATATAACACCAATGGGTGTTTTATAAGTAACATGAATATTCTAAACGGTCATTTAGTCCCATTGGTTTCATAGATTGTAATTTATAAATCCATGCCATCTCTCGTTTGAGAAGTTCTTTGTGATTGTCTATGCCCTCTCGTTTCTCAACAACTTCAAGTACCAGAAACTTGAGTTGTGATACGTTGTGTCTGGACTCTGTGAAATGTACTGCTACATTAGATCTTATGTTGTTTGTTCTTATGTTCGACTTATGTTCGTTGATACGAATCTTTATTTTCCTCTCGGTTTTTCCAACGTATGTGCTGCCACACGGGCATTTGATTAAGTAAATGACATTCTGCGTGTCACACGTGGCGTTAACTTTCAGTTTGATTTTATTTCCTTTCATAGGATGGTTTATGGAAGAACCTTTGATAATGCAATTGCAATTGCCACAGTTCATGCATGGTTGGGTCCCTTTGTATTGATGTTTGATGGTTATATCGTTGTTAAGGATTTCCTTTATGTTAGCACTACGAGTGTAGGCGAAGATAGGAGGGTTTTTGAATGTGTTACCAAAGTCTTGTTCTGCTGCCAGGATTGGCCAGTGTTTTAGAATGGTCTTTCTGTAAGCTGTGCTGAGTGTAGAAAATCTTGATACTACGACCATCCTGTCTTCTTGCTTCTTGGTGGTTCGGGCTAATAGTTTTTCTCTTGGGGTATCCCAAGCTTTTTGCATGGCTTCTTTTATGATTCCTTCCGGGTAACCTCTGTCCTGGAATCTTTTGCCCATCTCGTTCAGTCGCATCTCAACTACTGGAGGGTTAGAGATAATCCTTTTTACTCGTAACATCTGAGATGTCGGCAAGTGTCGCTTAAGGGATCCTTGATGGAAACTGGTGTATAACAGTGTATTGTTTCTGTCTGTGGGCTTACGGAATAAGTCAGTGTCAAAGCCGGTCTCTGTAGTTGTGATTCTCACATCCAAAAAGGTTATGGTTCTTTGGTCGGTTTCCCACGTGAATTGTATTCTGTCATTTGCCGAGTTGAGGGTTGTTAGTGCTTGTATTAAAGATTCCTCGCAACTCAACCCATAGATCACACGCCACTCGCATGCCACACCCGCTTTAAAGGAGCACGCCGATCTGGCATTTTACAAGCATGAACCTTTCCGCCCTGTTATTCTCTCACACACGAAGATAAACCCGCCTGAACCACCTAGTTTAACTCGGCAAACCCACCACACCACTTACCCTCCCCGCATGTTACGACCATCACCACATCAGACAAGATTTTCATACCTCGCTATGTTTTACTGTTGTTTTCAGAAGCTCCCAGATGAAGGGTATACCACCCGAAATGCACTGGAGCCATTTCAAAAGTGTATAATATACGTGAAACTTCATTGTCATGAAAATAATGACGACAAATGATGATTAAAAACATTTCAACAATTTAATGATTGGAGGCTTATTCAAGCACCCACGGTGTGCACAGAAGACAGGGATGTCCCCAAGTTACATGGGAACACAGTAACCATTCGCATCTTTAAAACGCACGTAGGACGGACGTGCCACCTGCATGTAGCACCCAGCCTTTAATAATCCATAAGAATTTTTCTGAAACTTCAACTAAAAACTGCTGTGCGCTCCCAACCACCTAAATAGTCAATACACTCAAGTAGCCCCTTAAAATATGTCCCAGGCCTGCCACTGCAGTCAGAATGCAGTTGTAAAATGCCAATTCGACTTGGAAATATAACCCTCTTGCCAAGCTTTGAACTCCCCTTTTATTGCATATAAGCCACCTCTAAGGTAGGCCCTACGTAGCCCAAAGGGCAGGGTGCATTTTAATTAAAAGGTTGTGCATGCACTTTTAAGATTTATATGTCCTAATAGCTGAAAACTCCTACATTAATTTTTCACAACTGTGAGGCCTTCTTTTCCCACGGAGGAAACATTGGGGTGTCTTATGTATTTGAAGGTTTTATATAGCGTGGACAAGACCCTTGGGGGTATCAGAGTGCTTTACACATGTTAATGAGCAGAGAATTTAATATCGATATTAAATAATGGAGGAACAGTGCAAGAAATGGCAGATCCCAGATAAGGGAGGGATCTCATCAATGATCAGACAAATAGATCAAGGACAAAAGTATAATAGGCAAGCACTAATACTGAGTCCTGAAAAACTCGGAGACGAGAGATCCAGGATCTAAGGCATAAATTACATTTGATAGGTGCTAACTTTTGATTGGGAACCGGTAAACATTTCACGTTTGGTGCCTTGGAAATTGTAATAAAAAACCTCTTTAATGGTAAAGTCGGATTTTAAGTTACAATTTTGAAAATGCCACTTTTAGAAAGTTTCCATTTTCGCCCTAAACTATTTGATGCCTGTAGCCTATCCTGTGCCACATGACTGGGTGTTTTTTGGCATTTAGGCATGGTTTATTCCTCCCAGACTGTCACAACATAGGGGGATTAGGTGTGTCTGAATGGGCCGTCAACTGTCATGATAGGGGTGGAGCTAGGCAGAGCCCCACTTGCAACTTAATAGGCTGTGATCTGCCTTTGCACAAAGGACTTGCTACCACTGCTTTGTCCCTGCAGCCAGCTTTGAGCCAGGACAGCGGAAGTCAGGAATTCCAAGCACTTCAAAGAGTAATTTCTAGAAACTTCCCCTACTTGAAAGAAAGCACCAGGTATAAAAATAGGACCTTCAGCCCCACTCTCCCTTTCTCTTTATGGACCGGCAGGCGCAGGACTCCCAGAGGACAGCCTGCTTCTGTGGTCTGCTGTGTACTCCACAATTACTACTTTGCCGCACCTGGAAGGAATATTTTGCATTATTTTGCTACCCGGAGCCTGCCTTGAACCCTCAAAAATCTGCCCTGCTGCTTGGGCCCTGCTTCTGCCCCTGAACCCAGGACTATCAGAGTAACTAGTATGCTGGCCTCTAATTCAGACCCACAGGGACATAACACGTTCCTGCAATCATGAACCCTGACCTGGACCATGCCTGAGTGGGTACTTACCCCCTAGTGGTGCCTCTCCAGTCCTGGATCATTAGTGGTAATGCTAAAGGAGCCCAGATTACCAAAATTCACAACTTGGTCCTTAGAAACATTTTAGCTAAAAGCTGCTCTGAGAATGGAGAGAAGACAGGGACCAATCTGCTGGTCTATCCACCCAAGGTGCATAGTTGGAAGTTCTGACTTTGTGGCAGCTCTCCACAGCAGCAAATCCTGGTCAGCTGCCCTTTCCCCGCTGGAGATTTTCGATCTCCAGAAAAGTCACAACATAGAAATCTTCCCTTTACCTCATCCAGTGGCTCCCCGACGACAATAGTACCCCCTCGGACACCACCTGCAGCCTTGCCCAGCTGAACTTTACCTTCTCAGAAAGTTTTCTCCAAAATGTCCTCTAAGTATGAAGGTTAGCGCCGGCCGGGCCCACTCCACTTCTTGTATGTGACCCACGCCTCTTTGTGGTAGGCCATATTTTTCGACTGTGACCCGCCACTAGTTGTCCGCGGTTGGTGGTTTGATCTTTTAGGCGGTAGTTTCTACTAAAATCTTTTAAAAATCATAGCTCCAGTTCTACTGATTGGATTTTTGTTATTTTGGTGTCAAATAATGTATTAAAATATACTCTATTTTTTTAATTGGTGAGGATTTTTCTGTGTTGTGTTTTAACTTTATTACTGTTTTGTGCTGTATAAATACTACACACATTGCCTCTCAGTTATGCCAGACTGGTTTTTATGCCAAACTACCAAGGGTTAAGCACAGGTTCATTTAGAGACGTTTGTGGTTTACCCTGAGGGGGATTGTGTCTGTTTGAACAGGGTTCACCCCCACTGCAAACAACAACATAGTTTCTCAGAATGGTCATTCCCAAACCTTCCACACCAATGGCAGGAGTAATTCCCTGCCCGCAGTTGGAAGATGAACAGATCACCGCTACATTTGGTGAGGGTGTAAGGTAAAAGTGTTCTCGACAAGGAAAAATGTTTTTTTCGCAGAGAAAAATAAAAAAAAGTGTATGCTTGAACAACAGGCTATATAGAATTCCGCACAGAGGGAATAGGACCCAATGGCAGATGTCACAAGATACTAACCTATTGATTTTTTATCCACTAGACAATGGTCTGCCTTATGCAAAAAAGTACTGACCCTGTTCCTTATACAACAGTCCATCCTGAAATGCCATATAAAGGCCCCTACAAAAGGGAGCACAAACAACCCCAGACCAGTTTTGGCCAGCTTAGGCCTTGTCAGTGAGACATAGCCTGTTTCCATAGCACAGCAAGCAGGGGACCCACATCTGGCCATATCCCAGCCACTTAGGGCATTACATCAAGCACAAAGAACACATTGGTTTTGGTTTAGATTATTTTCAAGCACTCCTCCCATCATCTGTTCTGTGCTTGTCCACAAACTTATACCTGCAAATCAGCAGCTGGTGCAACTTGCCAGCTCTATATCTAGGAACATTCACCAATGGACAAAAAGAAATATGAACATATACTAATACATTTTACATGGATTTAGTTCCATATCTTAACTCTGAAGTATGTTTTGCATTGCTAAAAAAATATACCCATGGCCATTGTTTTAATATTTCAAACACAAAGGTGTGAAGTGTGACTGAAGTCTGGTCCTTTCTAGTAACTTGAGAATCAGGGGTCTGATTCACAAAACTAACTTAAGACAAAATCCTAGACTTACTACCATTTTGGTATTCCCAGAAGACACTTACTCATTTTGGTATTCACAGAAGGCACTTACTCATTTTGGTATCACAGAAGGTACTTACTCATTCTGTTATTCACAGAAGGTACTTACTGTTAATACCAAAATGACTCATTTTGAGTAACTTACTCATTTTGGTATTCACAGAAGGCCTTCTGTGAATACCAAAATGAGTAAGTGTCTTCTGTGAATACCAAAATGGTAGTAAGTTTAGGATTTTGTCTCAAGTTAGTGTGAATCGGGCCACAAGTACACAATTCCAAATGTATCAAGATAGCAAAAGAAGGGTATAGATTACAAGTACACGGTTAATTAGTCATGTAGAGTATGGCCGATAAAGTGTTCCGTCAAAACGAGTGGGGATGTTACCTACGTTGTCTTTTGGGCAGCATTGATTATAAAGTACTTGCATTAGAGCGCCAAACCCAAAATTACGCACTTATTAAGAGGCAACTAGTGCAATTAAACTGTATTGGAGTTTGAGAATAAGCATGTACAAAAGAATTAAGATCTGGAATTATGGTTAAAATTGAAAAATATTTCAATTTGAAAGTACATAGTCAAAAATTAAAGGGACCATTCAGTGTCTTAATAAAGGTATTTGTTAAGTACTGGAATACCCGAAGGTGTCTTGGCGCTACGGACCACCAGCACTGACCAGAGGCACATAAGACTTGTAATTCAGGAGAAAACAGAAAAGACTTTAGATGTTTAAGGAGACTAAGCAAATTAAACTGGTTTTAATATAGCTGACTGGTGGAAAAGACAAAGCTGCGGCCACTCCCGGAAGCATTCTTTATTCTAGGGACAGAAACCAGATGTAAGGAGGCAGATCAGGATCTCCTCTGAGGGTGGTACCACTTAAATTTTTTTTGTAAGGTTGTCAGGCCCTACTCCATTCAGAGCTTTAAGTGCCAGACAAAGTGCCTTGAAGGCAACCCTCTTCCTTACAGGAAGCCAGTGAAGTTCCACCAAGGCGTTTGTTACTTACTAGTGTTTGGGAAGTGTTTTTAAGAAGATGGACAGCTGCATTCTGCAGTGTGTGGAGCTTTTTTAATGCACCATGCAAGGCGCTCTTATAGAGGGCATTAAGGACTCTTATGTGCCTTTGTGAATCAGACAAGGAAACATCCAACTCCTACTTTTATTAGTAAGGAGGACATATTCCTTTTTATTTGTACTAACCCTATGTGAATATTCCCATTGTAATCCTATTTTAAATGTTTTGGGGCAAGTTCACGAAGGTGTGTAATGTCATGTCGCCATGCCTGTCCTGGGTTTGCCCCAAAGTCAGGCATGGCAGTGGGCGGAAGGGGAGGACGGGATAATAAAGATGCGTTCATGCAGCGCTCCCATATCGGCCCCTTCATTCATGAAACGGCATGCAACTGGCGACGAGGGTGGGATCTGTCACACCCCACCCCTTGCTACTCGCATAAGTGAAAAGAAGAGCGCGCTACCTCCAACACGAGAGGAGCGCTTAAAATGAAGAGAGGAGCGCGAATAGCAGGACGACGCGCATATGCAGCCAAAGAATGAATAGGGGTACTGCAGGAGTACTGCTTTACCTGTTCCAAAATGCCTTTGTGAATAGGTCCTTTTGATGTAAACATGTCACTGCCAAATAAAGCACTCTTCCTCTTTGCTTCCTGCACTCATACGTTCAAACATAAGTGTTATTAGTTTCATACATAATACTCAGCACCACAATTTTTGCTATCTGATTGAAGAAATACTGTTAGAGTGGATTGAATCCTAGCTATCAAACAGGAAACAGGCAATTTTGCTCCCTCCTTTCTGCTCATACTTTAAGAGAACAGAACACGGTGTACCCCAGGGATCAGCATTGAGCCCTATCTCTTTTAATATATATATATATATATATATCTATATATATATATATATATATCTATAAATAGATATATATATATATATATATATATATCTATATATATATATATATATACATATATATATCTATATATATACATGCGCTCTCTGCTGGCCCTCATGAGATCATATGGTATCAGTTTTGTAAACTATACAGAGGACACACAGTTAATCCTGTCTCTGGATAACAACTGTAATACCCCAATAGAGGGGCTTCATAAATGCTGAAAAGAGATGTCAAGCTGGATGAAGAAGAATTCATTAAAGGGAAAAGGTGTTATGTTGCTCACCTTCTTTAGAGCCTCATCTACTCCCGAATAACTTCAGGCCTTGGCTGAGCACAGACAATCTAAAGACATGGAGTGGAGTGGTGTGGCTCACTGGTTAGAGGCGGCAGACCCGGAAGCAGAGGACAACCCGGGACCAGGGTTCAATTCCCGACGCGGCAGGGTCGTGGACCGGGATAAGCGGACTCGATAATTCTCACCTCGGTGCCTACTCTAACCAGGGATCACACTCGGCAACTCTGGGCATTAGCTTGCCTCATCTCCACAACGGCCCCCCACATACGCCTGGGATGCCTGGTTTCACCTTGGAGATACCCAGTAGGAACCATCTCACAGGGAAAGCCAGGAAGGGTTCGCCAGCGGTATACAGCGCCGGGACGCCCGCGGTGCGGGCAGCTGTGCGCTTTACAAGACATCATTACATTACATTACATCACAAGCAAGACCAAACCTAGAAGTGTAGTTGGATGATAAGCTCTCCATGGAGACACACATTAACTAAACTGCCGCCACTTGTTTCGGGTTACCCCGGAACCTCAGAAAAATCGTACCACTGTTGCGCCAGCGAGTAAGAAAACTTGTGGTCCCGTGTAAGTCCTTAGCAGGATTTATTGTTGTAATGCACTACTACTGGGTGCACCAGATTACCTTATTAAAAGACTATACAGAGTGCAATCAACAGCTGCCAAACTTGCATTGGAAAAATCCACATATGACTCATCATGAAGCTTTCCGAGAGAGCTACACTGATTTCCAATGAAATAAATTAATTTTTTTAATCAATGTGCATGGTCTACAAGGCCTTACAAGGACCAGGAGACCCTCCTGATACAAAGAAAATGTTGGTCTTACAGGCCACAGAGGAACTTACGGTCCTCGTCTGCTAACTTAGCCTGTGTCCCGAAAGTTAGCAAAGTGAGGTCTGATGGGAGGACCTATCAGGTAAGGAAAAATGTTGCATTAAAAGAAGTCCCGTAGTCCAGGTGTAGATTAGGTAAGATGATTTATTCAGTAGTTATCATGAAGAGCCCCACCAGGAGCAGCCTTCCTGCTGCTCAGCCCATTCTCCGACTGACTCACTTAGACATCCAACATTTCATGCACCAACATTCCATGCACCAACATTCCACTGCCACCTCACGCACCAACATTCCAGTCCACACTGGTGCTGGCTGAGCAGCAGGTATATCAAAAGCCCAATTGTGAAATAAGATCCCAGCTCTCCTCAGAGCCAGTGCAAATCTCACTTGCTTTAGGAAAGGTTCCAAAAGAGCAGCACATGTTGATAGGACTGGTCAGGAAAGGTAATGCATAAGTAAGTGTCTTTTTGGTTGAGGATCTGGCAAGGTTGTCATAGTGCCAGGATACGTGTAAGGATAATGCTGCACTTTACAAATGCCTGTGACTTACTTACAATTGTAAATAAAAGTTGTTGTAACTGACTTATGCACTATTGCTCACTTTATCGACCAAAAGGGGCCTTTGGCAGGCAGTTCATTAACCAAATTGAAAGCGGTAGCAAAACTGCGGGTAAGAGAGATGGGTCCATCTGGATTCGAACCTGTTATAAAACATGTTGGTACATTTCTTGGCCTCTTAGCTTTTTGCAAGCACAGCAAGTGTTTGTAGTTGAGGATTTACACACAGAATATTTTGTGGGGGTTAGAGAGGGGCAGCCGGAGTTGCTCTTTGGACGAACCATGGCCCAGTTGATCGTAGCATGATGGGGTATCAGGGGATGGTTTTACCTGCTGTGGCCTTCGAAAGGGGCAATGGGTTAAGTGACATGATATCCAAATCCATGCAAATGGATATGTGTTTGGAGTGTCTCCGCAGGGCCCTAAGCAGTGGCTGTGTGCATCTTCTTAGGTCCATGAACTATCCACCCCACTTCTTACTTGGCCACTCATCCACAAATTTCCTACGTCTGAATTTAAAAATCGAAGACTGGTTCTAAGAAATACACTCTGATGAGTCAAAGACAATGTTAAATTGATTTCAGTGTAGAACATGCCAAATTACTTTGATCCATTAAGGCCCACTCATCATCCTGAGGATCTATCTATAGAAAGTACTAGTTATTTAGGCATGTGAAAAGGAAACAATGTTTTCGCTGCTGAAAGCAAAATATTTTAATTGAAGACCCAGTTGTCCCTTTTTTGTCTCTCTGCGGGCACTTCTTTTACAAAACAACGCGCTCGCGAGTGCACGCTGCAAGTTCGATAGGCCACACTGCTGCGAATAGACACACGAGAAGGAGACATTTTCTTTCTGTTGAGCCACCCCCAGCTCAAATCCTATTTAAAAATAATGTGGGAAAGGTCGGCCAGGATGAGTCAGAATGGACATGGGGGGAAAGCGAGCCGGCTTGCAGCTCTGTCGCGAGGGATAATTTGAGGCAGCACACACTCCCGTAGTTAGAAATATCTTAGCTGGAGCCTACAGCTCCACTCCACCAAAAGCTCCTACCTTCCTTCGAAACAAATCTGAACAGAGGAGCACCTCCTATTTATGGCTATTTAGTTTTAGGGACAACACTAGCTACAGTTCAATAGGGAAAGCTCAACTTTCAAATTACGTACCTCCCCACTAGTAGGCGCTGTAGTCCTATGGTTAGGACATTTAAGTCAATCGTGTAATTTCACCGAATTATAGGGGAAATAAAAGGAACACCAGCAGTGCTGGAATAGAGAGAGAACCAGTCAGATCGGCAGTGGCGTACCAAGGGGGGTGAAGAGGGGATGGTCCGACCCGGGCGGCACAAGTTTTTGTGGTGGCAGCCTCTCCACCTTACCTACAGCCGTTGCAGGAATGCACAAAGCACCACAAGCCCCCAAGTAAGCAACGCACAAAGCGACAACGCTAGTAAGCTAATGCATATTAAATAACAGCATGAACGTAGCAATGTATGCAAACATAGTACAGTGCAAGTATGTTGGTGGGTAAGTGTTAACACAGAGAACATTTTGTTACTTGCAGTTCATAAATTGTAATCCTTCTAATATAACACAGTGAGCTATGAAGGATATTTGATGAATACACATTGTAACCCTCACTGTCTTATGTAACACATCCTGTACATTGATTTACACACACATAATTTATTGTCAATGTATAATGTGTATATGTGATGTAAAGTACCCTGACACCTTGGATTGGGATGAATAGCGCTATAAAATATAAAACAAAATAGTTGTATTAACCCTTTCCGTGCTCGTGACGGAACCATTCCGTCACGAGCCTCTGGTGGGCTGTGCTGGTGACGGAACGGTTCCGTCACGGCCCGCTCGCCGTGCCTGGGCGGCCCGAATTCTGCGCCTGCGCTGACGTACTAAAGAGCGGGCAAGGCCGTGACGGAACCGTTCCGTCACAAGCACAGCCTACCCGAGGGCCGTTACGGAGCGGTTCCGTCATGGGTACGGGAGTGCCGCGCGACCCCGCCTCCCCTTTTAGCGCTGCAGCAGAATAGTCACCGCAGCTAAGGGGTTAAAATTGGTATTTATTAACAAAGTCAAAAGCATACCTCTCTTAAGTCTTAAAAAGAAAAACAGTCCCTAAGCTTGAGGATATCCCTTATGTCGTGGTATCCCTGACCTCAACTAATATGGTAAGACACCACCTGACTTAAAGAACAGCCTTATAGACAAATTACAACAATAAACCTCAGCTCGACATAGGCTGAGCGTCAGTTTCATTGGGTACTCAGTATTGCATAAAGTCCTGCAGCATTCCAAACAAACTTATATACGTGAGTGATAAAAACAGTAGTTTATTTAAAAGAATTTTTCTTTACAATACATGGTATCAATATTACATAATCATACAACAAACAGTTACAGTAAAAACCAAAAGTCGACGCGGTGTTTCGGTGTCTTGCATGAATAGGTACACCTTCTTCAGGACGGTTTTTTATAAATCACTAAAAAAAGACTCCAAATTTTGAGCGTATCTAGTTGCAAAGAAATATGATTTATGACAACTTCTTATTCCTTTAGTTGCACATTTTCTGATTAGTGGATTTTATTAAAAAGTTATCCACCTGGATCCAGATGTTTAAATGCACTGGATGTATTCGCTGCACCTGGGGTGACCACCGTATGGATAATATATTCACATACAATTTGCTTGAAACAAGTTGATTATAGCCCCCTCATGGAGTCTGGAGAAGACATGTATCTGTTCCCCTCTTGTTAACAGGAAGCCTCTTGATTTGTGCTTCCTTCTGCTATCCGAATTTCGGTTTTTATCTTATTCAGAACCAGCGGCCTCCCTGTCACTTCGTCCCGGTACAGCGTAAATTGCAACTAGATACGCTCAAAATTTGGAGTCTTTTTTTTGTGATTTTTAAAAAACCGTCCTGAAGAAGGTGTACCTATTCATGCAAGACACCGAAACGCCGCGTCGACTTTTGGTTTTTACTGTAACTGTTTGTTGTATGATTATGTAATATTGATACCATGTATTGTAAAGAAAAATTCTTTTAAATAAACTACTGTTTTTATCACTCACGTATATAATTTTGTTTGGAATGCTGCAGGACTTTGTGCAATACTGAGTACCCAATGAAACTGACGCTCAGCCTATGTTGAGCTGAGGTTTATTGTTGTAATTTGTCTATAAGGCTGTTCTTTAAGTCAGGTGGTGTCTTATCATATTAGTTGAGGTCAGGAATACCACGACATAAGGGATATCCTCAAGCTTTGGGACTGTTTTTCTTTTTAAGATGTGTTCACCCTGTCCCATATCAGTTCATAGGGTACCTCCCTTTTTTGTTCTTTGCCTCTCTTAAGTACATGTAAAGTTATAACAAGCTGTGAGCCTTTGTTTGCTTGTTTCCCCTCGATTATATTTGCAGGTTGGTGCGAGACTTCAGATAGATCCCAGCCAGGATACTCAATCAAAAGAAGATCTCATGGTCACTTCACTTCAGCCTTTGTTATGGGCCCAGCTGGAGTCTGCACTATTGATATCTCCCTCGCCGCCCGCACATTGCTACTTTGAATGAAAGCAAAATAACAATGTGCAGGCACTGCTGAATGTGTCCCATTGTCTGAAAATTACACTCGGGCGAGTTCTGGATAGTTCTGTGTGTCCCAAATTCTTGGCAAGGGAGACTGCGTCTACCCTGTGAAAAAAGTGGGTAGACGCTATCTATCCGCGTGTACCCTCGACTTGTGCCCTGATACAGAAGGTGTTTATTAATGGTGAGCAGCAGGGGCTCTGTCTTATGTTCCTTTCCTCTGGGCAGGGCCACAGGATTTAAGCAGCTAGGGAAGGCCAAATTATGAGGCAAGACTGAGTAAATTTTGGTGCAAGAAAAGACAAATTATGTGGCCTAATGAGGCACTTTTTATGAAAGTACTGCTTCATTTGTTTTTTACACTTGTTAACACTGTCTGGGCATTGGTTACACCTTATTGGTACCATTATAACACACAAATATAGCAATAAGCAACAGGAAGGTGAACAGTCAAACTTTGCACTGCACTGCAACACGTGTTGCTGCGTTTTTAGTAACTTTTGAACCGTTTGAGCAGGAAGCAATCTTTTTTCACTAAAACTGCAGTTTATGCTGCAGATGATGAATTATGCGGCGAAAGCAGCAAATTAAAAAGCAGCAGGTTAACCATTATGTGATAAATGCAGCTGCTGCACAATCAGATAAATCCAGTGGCCCTGCCTATCGGGCTCGCTCCATGATGCCTCACTTCTTGGACGATGTAATTACTTTTCTTGCCAAGTGGTGGCCTGACTGGGTACGCCTAGCAGCCCAGATAGAGCAACAAGGAATCTCTGCAGTGGAGCTTCACACGTTGCTTAGAGGTAAACAGAGAATATTTTTTAAATGTTTTTTACTTTCTCAAGCTCCTGATCTTGGTCAGCTGTGAGTCTGTAGAAGCACACTAACAGTAATCATTTATATAGCACATGTTACTAACAGAAGTTTTAGCACTTAGTAGTACAGTCATAGAACTACTCATTAAAACCATTGCATCAGCATTGGAAGATTGGGTTTCAACCACCAAGATTTCAACACCATACCTTTCATTTTCCTAGAAACAGACACATAATTAATTGAGCTATTTTAAGTGGATTTTAACTTGCAGTTAATACGGTGGTCTCTGCAACACTGGGATTAACCCACAGAGCTCTCTTACATAAAATACAAGCATATGACACACACATACACCTTATGTTCTCCAGCAGACATATTAACCCTGTATTTCATGATGATGGAAACATGTGACCAAAGAGTGCACACAGATCTCTCCAGCTAATGCTAAATTATCTTCTCAGTATTATACGCTGAACTCACTGGATAAACAAAGATCTCTGCGGCAGGTGCCAGCCCCCCCCCCCCCCCCACCTGCAAACTAGATTCAAATAAAGTCTGTCACCAATGAAATATGCTCTATCAACATTCCCATTTTTCCTTGTTATCAAGCTCTTTTGGTCAGAATTTGTAAAAAAAAAAAACCGAATAATGTGTTGTCTGTCATTCAGCTCCCTCGTGTCTCTGCTCCTCGTGGTTTTTTTCACCACTTCTGCCGCCGCCACACTTTTTGGCTTCTCATAGTCAATCTTTCCCAAATTCCATCAATGCCTTTAAAAAAACAAAAATGCAATTCCTATGGAAACATGACCCTAACTATAACTACCCAGTGGTGAAAGGCATGGGCGTGGTGGTGACAGTCATGGTGGTGGGTGGTGGTGTGTGTGTGTCTTCTTGACCGCTAAGTATAGGGGTACCAAGAGGCTAACCAAGAGCAGCAGCGGGTTGGAAGACCGTGCTGGTGCAGACTCAGTTGGTGGGCTCCCGAGGGTACTTCTGGTACAACTTGTACAATATCAGCAAACACCTTATTTTTCAGCCTACATAAGCATCAGTTCAAGGGGCGCTCTCAGGTGCTGCATACCACGCGCACCCTAATGCACTGAGCATGTTTCTGAGCATGCACTGAGGCTTGCAGAGGAAAGGGAGGCAAGCGCTGTGGAGCCTGCGATCCAACAAGCTGTGCTAGATCCACAGAAGAGTCTCAAAGAGCATTTGTTACCCTTAAGCTGGGTAGCACAGCTCATCGGCATAAAATACGGCTGCCATGCTTCTGAAACGCAAATGTCATTGTTCCCTGGAGACCCAGTAGAAGTGCACCAAAGAAGAAATTAAAAAAATAAGATAACAAGCATTCTCTATCCACCCAGGCTCTCGAACGACCTCCTCATATCATTCAAGAAAGGACTGAAGATTCAGCTCTTTAAGGAACAGTACAGCACGACGAAGTAGGAGTCCACCTCCCCTCTGTGGGCGCCTTGCGATGCACCACAAGTTCTCCGGGCTGGCACTGCCCAGCAACCCCCAATCTCCAACCCTCTGGAGATGCTCACCTGGCACTTCCAGCACAACGGCTTCTCAAGTTGCCCATTTGATCAATGGACCGCGTGGAAAAGATACATATTTGTCAATAAAATCACCAACACATCCATTAGCCACACAAATAACATCTTTGTTGGAGACTTCAAACTCCCAGGGACTCCTTCAGAATGAAACAAAAAGAAGTGCTCTACAATCTCTCAGATGTTCTGAACACCAAATAATGCATCATTTAACCAATTTACTCCGAAGAAAAGACCTGGTCTTCATATAACATAACATGTATTTATAAAGTGCTACTCTTCAGAGCCACTGGACACATCTCTCATCTATCACGATCCTTGTCCACTACCCAACGCACATACAAACATGCACAGACAGAGGTTCCGCACACAGACGCACACACACAAAAACAGGCCCACACACGTGCACACACACACACCAAAATACATGTGAAGGCGGACTTACACACATCCAGACACACATGAATAGAGACACACATGCACGTGCACAAACACACATCCGCAGACACACTTAGTAAACAACCAAACCATCTCAGCAAAAGTACCACTGCTTCAAGGACTTCCCCATTGATCCAGACAAGCAAGACCTCAACACCCTGAGGACCTCAACTCCAACACCCTGCTGAACACAGTCAATTGCACTGTAAAAGCCAGCAATGGTCCTTGGGGCCAACCCCACACTAACACTAGCCCCATGGTTCTGCTCCCCACCCAAGCCCCACCCCCTGCATCATCCTCCACCACACTTGTCCACACAGTTCTATTTCCACAGCAAGGGCCCACACTGGACAACAAGTTATGTAGTTTTCTGTTGTTAGGATGGTGGGAGTTTGGAGTCAGTGTGGTAGTAGCATGTGCTGTGCACAGTGGGTGACTGAGGTAAACATTCATTGTAGCACCGGCTTCTGCGGCAGAGGACAGGACCGTCCAGGACCCATCATGCCCCCACCTCAGAGTCCTAAGAAATTCATAATACCTCCAGTGCAATGGGCCCTAGCAGTTCCTGCTCACAGACGGCAAATCCCTTCTCCTGCCAGCCATGTAGCCTCTCTCAGAGATTATCCGCGCTTTATTCGCTTTTTATTAGTCTGTTACGGGCTGAAATTGTGCCAAGGTAACCACACAGACGCTGGTTTGGAACTGAGACGTGGCAGCTTGCTTCCCAGTCACACGGCCTGTGTTCTATTAAAAGGAACACCTTGGCAAGTCTGGGCTGAGGCACACTGGATGCAACACGAATCTGTGCGCTGTGAGTGAACTCACTGTGGTCTCTCAGTGGGCTGCGACCCAGGAGAGACATCGGTAGTTCTAAATCCCGCCAACTTGCCTCCGCCTTTCACCTGTCTGAGCCCAATAAGATGAGCTCCACTAAGGTCTGTAAGAATTCAATGACCACAGCTCCACATTACAAGTTGCGGCTATGGAGCCATTTTTTTGTTTGTTTTTGCCGAAAAGCACTTTAGCGCTTAGTCTTGGACCTTTCTACTATGATCTCCCAAATAACACCTTCTAGACTCTTCACTCTTCTATCCCTCCATTGTCCTATTCAATTCAACTAACAGACTCACTTGTCCACCGCTCAAATGAACCAATATTTCCCTATACTAACCCACCACTAACCTTTTTAGGTTCCAAAGTAGCGCGCTACTCACCGAAAAGTTCTTCGACGCCTCTTATGCGGTAGTATGTGCAATATAAATACAATTACAATTTCAAGCCCGTTGCCCATGCTATCTAATGCCAGGGCTGTTGAATACCAAGGCTGTCTAGTCCTTATTCAACCATATACTCTTTTATTGCACCGCCTCACACTTCCTGTGTCCTTATCTCACTCTTGCAGCTTCTTTTTCACTCCCGCTTTCTCCGATTTTTTTCATCATCTTTTCTGCCTTTCTCTCTCTCTCTCTAAGTCTGGACCCACAAAATTGGGGAAGGTGCCCACCACCGGAAACCGCTGGCACAAATTAAGCACTGTATACAGCTGGAATCCAACCCCCTTCCCTTTTTTATTCTGTTGATTGTGTATGTTGTCCCCACTAGCACTCTAACACCTGGTGCTACACAACACTCCTAAATAAGTGAACTAACTCACTAGAGTGTGCTGAGGGAGAGCAAGGTTAGTCAATTGTTGATTGGCTACA
Source organism: Lissotriton vulgaris (assembly GCF_964263255.1). NCBI lineage: Eukaryota > Metazoa > Chordata > Amphibia > Caudata > Salamandridae > Lissotriton > Lissotriton vulgaris. Next base: position 128,314,479 of record NC_141691.1, on the reverse strand, counting down.
GAAGATGAACGTAAACATTAGCAGCCACATGCATCAATGTAGGAATTTGCGATTCCTAAATTGCGAAAATTAAGGAATCGCAATTTAGGAATCGCGAATTCCTATGCATCAAAAAATCGCAACATTTCTTGCGATTTCCTAATTTTCCTTATTTGCGATTCCTAAATTGCGAATCGCAAATAAGGAATTGCTTTACATTGATTCCTATGGGCCTAGAGGCCCATAGGAATCAATGGGAAGGCATTCTCATTTTGCGAATTCGCAATTAAGGAATCGCAAAATGAGAATGCAATTTCAAGGGTGCAAGGGGGGTCCAAAGGACCCCCCCCTGCACCCATGGAATGTCATGTAAGTACACTTAACTCACACACATGTCCCAAGGGCATGTGTGTGTAACATGTAAGTTTCAAAAATGCTTTTTTTTGCATTTTTGAAACTTTTCGCAAATTATCATGAAGGTTTACTTCATGGTAATTTTTCCCTTCAAAATTGCGAATTCGCAAAATAAAATTAATCATGCATAGCATTTAAGAAATCGCAAAATTTGCGATTTCTTAGATTGCGATACATGAAAAATAAATGATGCATCTGAAAAAGTGATTTTGGAATCGCAAACGGCCGAATTTTGCAATTTGCACCGTTTGCGATTCCAAAATCGCTTGATGCATGTGCCCGTAGGAGTCAACTCACCCTTAACTGAACAGAGCTCCCTAAGCATAGACAAATTTGATGTCAACGCCGATTTAAGCAGATTTTGTTTTATATGTTTGTGAGGGAACAGAGAAGAAAGAACTCTTCAAAACGAAGTCATATGCCAGTGCATCCTCCATCTTGTGACTGCTGAGTGGCCGCCCGCTGCAGTATTTGTATTTCTCCACAGCCTGGATCTCAGGTAAAACCTGACTTTTATGACTTACTCACGTTACTGCAAAAAATAGGAGCTGGGTCAGGAACTAATGTTCATGTTGTTCATGTTGTTATCATGCGCATGTATGATGATGAGGGCGGCAATTTTTTTTATTTAACGATAAAAGATAGATTAGTTAATTAAAAAAACAATTTGGAGTTTCAAGAAAGTACTTTTTTGTAAGATGGAAGTGATGGCAGCAATTTGTGAGAGGGTAGGAGAATAAAAGAAGCCGGATAGGGTTGGAGGGGAAAAGCAGCACACAAGAGAGAAAGCAACGCAGGGAGAGAAGCACACAAGGGAGAAGAAAAGTAGAGCGTGGGGCAGAAAAGCAGAGCGTGGGGAAGGGGAGTTTGGGGTGGAGAAACAAAAGAGAGACTGAGCAGTACATAAGGGAGAGAGTAGCGGAGAGTGCAGGGGTGGGGAGAAGCACACGAGGGGGTGATATGGAAAACACACACACTTTCATAAAGTGCTATACCAAAAACAAACAAAAAAGAGCTCTCTAAAAGTGAGCAGCAGAAGAATACAAGTCAGTCAACCAAAAGCATGGTAAAGAGGCCAGGCTCCATGGGAGGGACAAACACAGGAAAAGAAAAGCAAACAGAGCGACAATAAGGCCAGCCAATGATAAGCAAGGGGTGAGCTGTACGTTTTTAGGAAGCTCACAAAGTCGCTTTTGCAACCAGAGAGCTTCTGCCACTTAGGCGAGACCTAAAGGTCACTCCAGACTGTGGCAAAAGATTGTGTGGTGTTGCCTTCTATTGTATCATTGAGATGCTAATGACATCACTTACACTGCCCCTCTGACTTTGGTAAAAAGACAGTTCTAAAGGCAAACCAGGCTTGTGGGTATATGTATTCTTTTGACGAATCTTACAGTGATAAGACATTTTAAAAAGGCAATATTCAAAAGTAATCAATGCACAATCTCATGTGACAAAAACCAAGACATTAATTTGAATTTAAAATTATTTATAGAGCGCACGTACACCAGCGGTTTCATGGCGCTACAAGTAACAGAAGATCTGGGCAAAAAGGACCGGAACTGGGGGAAGGAGAGACAGACAGCTAGTGGATCAGTTGAAGGACTTCGTGAAGAGATGAGCCTTGAGCTGCTTTCGGAATTGTGGGTATAGGGTTAAGGCTCTGAGCTCGAGAGGCAGGGAGTTCCAGAGGAGGGGGGCAAGGGTCGCAAATTTCGAGCCTCCCCATTTCTTTCTCCGGAACCGAGGGATTGTAAGAAGGGACAGGGTGGATGAACGTAGTTCCCTAGTGGGAACGTAGGGGGTAATCTCAGATGAGATGAAAGCCAGTGCCGTGCCCAGTCGAGCTTGAAAGGTAATGGAGGCAAGCTTAAACTGGACACGGGCATGAACAGGGAGCCAATGGAGAGACTTAAGGAGGGGAGTGGTGTGGTGGGACTTCGGAAGTTTGAACACCAGGCGCGCCGCCTGGTTTTGGATTTGCTGCAGACGCCGTAGGCTATATGCAGGTATACCTGCATATAGGGCGTTGCCGTAATCCAGGCGGGAAACAACCATAGCCAGGATGATCAATTTGAGGGCAGCAAAATAAAAGAAACGGGACACCCGGCGTATAGTACGCAGTGCAAGAAAGGAAGAAGAAACCACAGAACTAACCTGGGAGTGAAGTACCTATCCAGGAACAAAAATACCTGGTGCAAAAACATCATTAGCACTAGGTAATCTCGAAAATGCTTTAATAGAATTTTCACATTTAATTTCTCTTTGGCTTTCAACTGAAATTTATAATCTGTATTTAGTCTCCTGCAAAGAGAACCGTTTAGGTGGGTTTGTTACTCTAGGCTCTGCCGTTCTGCATATTGTTTTGCATTTGCATGACAAGTTATGTATGCTGTCTCACTGTGCATATTTAATGGCTAGCAATATGTATTTTGCTGTTTTGTAGCCCTTTGTTGAGGCTGACAGCCTGACACAAAAACACAAATGTAATTGAAGCACCAATTAAGAAAGGTAAGGGAGTCAGTTCACCCAGAGCAGAGAACGGTGCAAACCGAGGTTCACAGGTTTGATCTGGTTGCATGACGGAATCCTGCATGTATTTAGCACACATGCCTTTACAATGTCGGCATTAGAACCAACGCGCGGTTAAAACGCGTTCCTTTAGCATGCAAGTTGGGGGTCTCTCGGCTTTGGAATAGTATCACTTACTATTCCAACTCTAATCTGCGCAACAGTAGGGAAGGTGTTAGACTTCTATCTAAAACCAGACCACCAATGCAACCCCCGCCTCCAACCAAGTCATTGTAACGACTTGCATGCTAAACAAATGTGTGGTAACAATGCGTTCGTTCTATTGCCGGCGCTGTAGAAGCACAGCGTGGTTCCGGCTTCGCAATAAAGGATGCTACCCACTTGATCTAGGCAAAGCAAGCTCAGACAGCCCCCATTACAATCTACTGTTTTATAATAGTTTATTTAGACAACACATAATAGTGTTTTTGTGACATCGTTAGATTTCACATAATGATATCCGGATAGTAATAAAGGCAGAATGAGAGAACAATACTATAATTTGCTCTTTCTCTGATATTGCAGTGATAGCTTGAATAGCCCCCTCACTCTTCCCCTGGAAAGGAAACTGCACTAGTTCATACCAACCAGGAGAGGACAAAAAAGCTCTCTACATACCAACCACATACGTGGGGCTTCTTTACTTTAGTGTGTGAAAAACACAAGCTTCTTTTTTATATCAACTATGGCAATTCCAGGTGTTTGTGAAAGTGTGTCTGGTATTACACAGGATAAACTACCTGTAATTGTACAGACCTAACTAGGAGTTTCTTGACATTGTATGTCCCTTTGATGCCTCAGAGCTGCTTGGTAGCGTGATATTACTTCCCGTCATACAATTGCCCATCATCTATACATAAATCACCTAAACATTGCCACGGAAAGTTATGCCCTATATCCTAGTTTCCACTAAGCTTGCCTATCAAAGCAATGTACTACCCTAGTATTTTCATGATCCTAAAACAAGAGATTTTCCATGTGCGAGTTTCTTACAAAAGGGAACCTAATGGAATGATAACCACATGGTGGCTGGTAAATGTTCTCTGTCAAGAATTATATTTTACTGTTGGCTGAATTTACTTCATTCACTGGCCTTCTTGGACTGAATAATTTGCAGAGGGAAGTAGCAAACAAATGCGTCCTCAAGGTGTGCCCTAAAGACATCCCATACCAGATGACTAGCATATCCCGTGCAGCATCGTTCCCACAATTCAACAGGTTATTACAACAATAACAACAACAATGGGTGAGAGGACAGTCACATACAATGACTGTCCTCTCCCCCATTGTTGTACCCAGTGGCGGCTCCTCCGCTATGGCGGAGGAGTGTCGCCTCAGTGTAAAGGAAAGTAAGTAAAAAATGATAATAATTTCTAGTTATTATCATTTTATGGTTCCTTCCTTTGTACGGGGATGCTCTGCTCATGCAGAGCAGGGCAGGAGAGCAGAGGTTTGCCCACTCCTAAGTCCGTAATGAATGTTTGGTCGGCCCGCTTGGGCCGCCCAAACCAGTCATGCGCACTATCCCCATTCTCCATGCAGGCTGCATTACGGCCTGCATGGAGAACAAGCCAAGACCCCCATTTCCTAGTTGAGCGTCCCACCAGGATGCTCAAAACCAATCACAACTCTGCATTGCGGTGTTGTGATTAGTCAGCAGAGTTGCGATTGGTCTGGGGAGCTTGGCTTCCTGTCTCCTGATGAGAACAGGAAGCAACAAGCAGAGACGCGGCAGAGGGACAGGCAACAAAGTAAGTGTTGTAATATATCTATTTTTTTTGTTTTTAATTAAGCTACCTCGCACCCGCCGCCCCCCCTGTTACCTCATGTGCTCCCTACACCCGTCCCTCCCCCCACCACCCGCGCATCATGCCGGCCGCCACTGGTAGTACCTAAATGGGTCATCTAAAAAAATCCAAGTTTTTTTCACCCAATCATGCATCACCAACCATTGTCAAATGTAAGGGTTCTAGAATGTACCTGTGTATGAAGACAGATACATCGGTTTTGGGATTCGAGAATATCCCTTTGTTTCATGATTTCAGCTGAGTTTGAATACTAGGATATGCTTTTTTCCTGCGTCTGCTTGGGATTTAAAAGCAGAAGTAGCACAATTCACTTTAAATGTTGCCATAATACAGAATCAACTTTTTTACCACCATCTTGGGATATCGCTCAGTTCCCTCTAGTATACACTACGTGTAATTTTCTCAAGAAATAAATCAGATTAGATTCACATGATTTACTTTTCATACTCACATGCAGGTTTGAATTTTTGTATGTGTTTTTTTTCCCTAGGTGATCTTGTTTCACATGTGATAAATATGCATTTTTGGTGGTCCTTTCTGAAACCTACGCGTCTCTGGCCCTGGTGGCTTCGCTGACCCAGTCACACCGCACATTGACTCTTAGAGCTAACACCCGCTCTTCTGCACCCACTGGGTATTTCAATAATCCCCAGTCTATGCAGGCACTTTGCGGCTGCTGAGATCCCCAACGCCTGCTATGTTCTGATCTCCTGGCTGCTTTGGGATTAGAAATCCATAATCCAGACCTGAGTGGGCTTCTGGCTCGGCCTTCTGCCTCCAATCCATAGTCCTATTAATTATAGCGCACTGTCCCTATTAATTAAACCATTTGCTCGAGCATAAATCCTGCGCCCTCTCTCTCTCTCTGCGCACAGCTTGGCACTCTGCGCACTTTTCTTCCGCTCACCCACTATGGGGGTTAAGAGCCCTCCCGGCACGCGACGGCCTCTGCGCTCGGCTGTGGGTCGTGGTGTATGTACTGCGTTCTTTCATCGACACACATGTCATTCATTCTCATGGATATGGAATTCTAAGGACCCTCTAAACGTCTTTATAAGTTCACCCCCCCACACTTGTTCCTATTCAATGTGACTGTCCAAAGCCATCTCCTCCAACCATCAGAATGCGTCAATACCCTGTCCCTCCCCTCGCCAAATAAATGCAGATTGCATTGAGAACCTCATGAACAATCTAAGGCAGTGATCTTAAAAATTAGGGCATGCCTGCCCAGTGGAGGGTCGGTGTGCACGAATGGATGTCATAGGGCCCAAGTCTGTGTCAAGTAGAAGGAACAAAATTGATTTAGCCATTTCACAAGCGACTATGAAAATCCATAGCTCTTCTCAAAAGGAAAAAAAAATATTTCCAGTGTTTGAAATGTGAAATATGTTAATTTAAGAAAGTTAAGTATGTACTGCGTTCTTTCATCGACACACATGTCATTCATTCTCATGGATATGGAATTCTAAGGACCCTCTAAACGTCTTTATAAGTTCACCCCCCCACACTTGTTCCTATTCAATGTGACTGTCCAAAGCCATCTCCTCCAACCATCAGAATGCGTCAATACCCTGTCCCTCCCCTCGCCAAATAAATGCAGATTGCATTGAGAACCTCATGAACAATCTAAGGCAGTGATCTTAAAAATTAGGGCATGCCTGCCCAGTGGAGGGTCGGTGTGCACGAATGGATGTCATAGGGCCCAAGTCTGTGTCAAGTAGAAGGAACAAAATTGATTTAGCCATTTCACAAGCGACTATGAAAATCCATAGCTCTTCTCAAAAGGAAAAAAAAATATTTCCAGTGTTTGAAATGTGAAATATGTTAATTTAAGAAAGTTAAGTATAAGCAACACTTTTTTGTCAATTACTTGTAAGGTGCAGGCACCTCCGCCCCATTGGTTTAGGTATTTTGGCTCTCCTGATCAAAGTACATTTTCAGTTTCACATCCTCGAATTCTTTTACGAAAAACAGTTTTTGATACTTTTCTTTCAAGATGCCCCAGTACTTCCCTAATCTCACCGGAAATGCTATCTCTCTCTTGCTACATTTTAAATTGCATATAATTGATGTGACAAATTGAAAGATGCTTTTGAAGATCCGCTCTGGTCTATTTTTCTTGAAGGAAATGTCTTCAAGCAACACGAAATGGTTTTTAGCTGGCTGGCAATATTTTAACAGTTTGGATAATAGAAGTCGGGCTGTTAGAACCGGGGGTCTCTAGTTGGCACAGGTAAGTACCTTAGACCAAGTAGGGACCCTTGCTTCTAGTCAGGGTGAAGGAATAACCCTCTGAGATAACCCCCGCTCACCCTCAAGGTAGCATGGCGCGAGCAGTCTAGGCTAAACAGAGGCAACGTGGATAATACTTGCACTTAACACAACAATAATCCCCAATCCACCACAAACTGAGACCACACAGGTAAGTATATTTTATAAAAATATATAACTTTATCTAGTTTCAGCATATAAAAGAAGCAGTTGCATGATAATCACTTCTGTAGACAACTTAGCCTTTTATCTTAAAGGTTGCACTTAATTCTTAATGGTTCTTGTAAATAGGCAGCAAAACAAAACAGTCTCAAGTCCCTTAAATCAGGTATTAAAAATAATGCCCCTGATTTCTGAATGATGCGCTCTCAAAACGAGCAGTCCAAACAATGCCAGCGTTTAAAAGATATGCCAGTGTTATTGGGTTGACAATGCTCTTCAAATGAGCAAAGAAACAATGCCAGCGTAAAACAACTATGCCCCAATGGTCCCCTGGCTTCAGGGACCACAAGCGCTTCCAGCGAGGCTCACCCGGTATCCTGAGGGAGGGGGGACTTCTTTCCCCGTGCTCGCGGTGACGCGGGTCCCCCAGGGGCACCTCGCGGGTGAAGGCTCAGTGTTGCTCCCGCCCAGCCGGTCTCAGGACGCTCTCCGCCCGCTCTGGATCCTTCAAAGAGCAGCGGGGAGCAGAGACGGCAGGCCAGGGGCAGGAGCACTTGCGGAGATCCCTCGGCGAGGTCAGGTCACTTCTTCCCGGGCCCGGCGGTGATCGCGCTGGTTCCTCGGCTTCTTCGGCTGCCTCAGCAAAGGCAGCCAATCCCTTCGCGGCTCCTCAGGCGAGCCTCCACAGCACCCGGGAGTCAGCCAATGGCAGCGCGGCTCCCGGGCAAGCACACAATGACGATCCGCTTCCTCGGCCAATCACGGCCCACCTCTTCCGATGACGCTACGCCGCACGGGCCAATCCCGTCGCGGCGTTAGTGAGGGGGCTCGGCTCCCTCCACCAATGGGAGCGCGGCGGCTTCGTTCTTCGCCGTCTGAGCTCCGATCGGGATGGCGCTTCACACCGAGGTTCTCTGGCCACGGGCAGCGGCGGTGATACGGCCAGCAATTGTTTTTCAGCGCTCCTTGCGCTGCAGAGGCTCACAGGTCTCCGGTCTGCCCCACACACGTGTCGATGAACACGTCGACTTTGGCAATGCAGCAGGCTAGGTCAGCGCGGCGCTCTCAAGCAGTAGAGAGCAGCCAATGCGCTAAACAGGCAAACCACACGGTTTCACGATCTCCTCGCCACACAGCAGCTTCAGGGGGGGCACAGCAGATTCTTGTAGCCTTGGGCAACCTTTATGTTCCTGGGTTGCAGACAGGGAGCCAGCTCTTCTCAGGCCCTTGGTGATTCAAGTTGTAGACACAGCATACAGCAAAGTCTCTTTAGTTTCAAGCAGGCAGGGACACAGCCCACAGCAAAGTCCCTTTCTCCTCCTCAGCTTCCAGTGATACAGCAGAACAGGTCAGCCCTTAGAGCACACAGCAAGGCAATCTTCCTTTAGTTCTCTCGCCGTCCTCCTTCCAGCCGAGGGTCCTTCTTGATTGTAGAATTTCAGAATCTAATCTTCTGTTGTAAGGGGTCCTTCCCTTATACCCCTGAACGCCTTTGAAGTTCTTTGTGCAAGGGGGTCCTTGGCTCTGGAATGTTTCTGGTGTTCTTCTTCCTGACAGCTTCAGGGCCAGGGGTGACAGTGGGCCGGCAGGGGAGTTAGCCAGCATGGTGGTCAGGCAGGCACAGCCCAGCACTATCAGGCGCTTCTCTCTCCCCTTCCCCGGGCAACAGATGTCGCCTTTCACCCCTGGGCCGACTCCAACCCCCTCCGGGGCCCTGCAGCTCCTGTCATGCAGGCATTCCACACACACAGGCCCAAGCACACAGAAAGGTTTAAACAAAAGAACAGCCACTTTCTAAAAGTGCTATTCTCAACCCCAGGATCCAAAAACAACCTTCACTAAAAGATGTGTCATTTAATTCTGAGTTCAGGGATATCTTTCATTGATGTTCCATCTTGTTCCTATAGGGAGATAGGCTGGGGTCCAATGGGACCATCCTCCCCATGTTACCCTAGGGAGCCTTACAGCCCTACAGCAGTGAGCACACAAAGTGGCTGCTGCTCTCCACCAGTGCATGTTACCTGCACTAGTACATGCTCTCCCCTATCCCTACACTGCACCCTGCCCAGGGGGGTACCTGGAGCCTTCCATAGGGGTGGCTGATGTGCACAGACAGGGGAGGGTTAAGCCCAGCCAGTGGGGACACTGGCCAGGCGGACATGACAGTCCACTGACTGCACACAGGCCCTGCGCTGGCAGGCCTGAGACACCATTTTAGAGCTACTCATGTGGGTGGCGCAATCTGCGCTGCAGGCCCACTAGTATCATCTGTCATCACCAGCCCTGGCACACACAGTGCACTTTACTAGGGACTTCATGGTGATACAGATATGCCAATCAGGTATACCCAATTAATAGGACAATTTACAGAGGGAGCACTTACCCTCTGACACTGTTCAGCAGTGGCAGAGGGTCCAAAAGCATCTAAATCAGCAAAAACGAAATCCAGCACAGCATCAAAAATACATGAGTCAGAGGCAAAAAGATGGGGAAAAACCACGTCAAGGATGTCAGGTCTAACACGTGTCCCCTCCAGCTGAAAGTGGGGAGAACTACCCAACCTCTTGGGAGTCCTCATCACTAAGGCGGAAGAATCTGGACAGACCGTCAGCATTGGCGTGTTCTGTACTAGGGCGGTGCTCCACCGTGAAGTCCATCCCCTGTAGGGAAATGGACCACCTCAACAGTTTTGGATTCTCGCCCCTCATATGCATTAACCATCTGAGGGGCCTGTGGTCGGTCTGAACACGGAAGTGAGTCCCAAACAGGTAGGGCCTCAGCTTCTTCAGAGCCCAGACCACAGCGAAAGCTTCCCTTTCGATTGCACTCCATCTCTGTTCCCTGGGGAGTAGCCTCCTACTAATGAAAGCCACTGGTTGGTCTTCGCCCTCCTCATTGATCTGTGAGAGTACTGCTCCCACGCCTTGCTCTGAAGCGTCAGTTTGCACAATGAACTCACTTGAAAAGTCAGGTGCCTTAAGCACCGGTGCTGTGCACATGGCAGTTTTGAGGGTGTCAAAAGCAGTTTGACAGGCCTCAGTCCAATTCACTTTTCTGGGCTGATTTCTAGATGTCAGCTCTGTCAAAGGGGCTACAATGGTGCCATAACCTTTGACAAACCGTCTGTAATACCCGGTGAGACCTAAAAAGGCTCTCACCTCAGTCTGGGTCTTGGGGGGTTCCCAAGCCAGAATGGTCTCAATCTTCGCCTGTAGGGGCGCCACCTGGCCGCTCCCCACCTGGTGTCAAAAGTACACCACAGATCCCTGCCCTATCTGGCACTTACTGGCCTTGATAGTGAGGCCTGCCTTCTGCAGAGCCTTCAACACTGCGCAGAGGTGTTGCAAGTGTTCCTCCCATGTGGAGCTGAACACAGCAATGTCATCCAGGTATGCTGCGCTGAATTCCTCCAGCCCTGCTAATACCTGGTTGACCAGTCTCTGGAATGTGGCCGGGGCATTTTTCATCCCAAAGGGCATGACCCGAAACTGGAAGTGCCCCTCGGGTGTTGAAAATGCTGATCTTTCTTTGGCCCCCTCAGTTAAGGCAATCTGCCAGTAACCTGAAGTCAAATCAAAGGTGCTCAGGTACCGGGCAGCTCCCAACCGATCCACCAGCTCATCAGCTCGGGGGATGGGGTGCGCGTCAGTCTTGGTAACCGCATTGAGCCCGCGGTAGTCCACACAGAACCGGAGTTCTGGGGGGCCACCAGGTGTAGCAGCTTTCTTAGGCACTAAGACCACTGGGCTAGCCCAGGGGCTGCTGGAGGGCTCAATTACCCCTAGCGCTAACATCTTAGAAACCTCTTCTTTGATGCTAGCCCTGACCTTGTCAGCCACTCTGTAAAACTTCTGTTTCACAGGCAGGTTGTCACCGGTGTCCACATCGTGGACGCACCACTTGGTGACACCTGGGGTCAGGGAGAACAGGGGGGCAAACTGACCCAAGACTTGGCGACAGTCCTTCTGCTGCTCTGGGGTCAGGGTGGGTGAGAGTATCACACCATCCACTGACCCATCCTGCTCCTTGACTGCCAGGAGGTCAGGGAGAGGATCACTATCCTCCTCCCCTCCCGCATCTGTAGCCATGAGCATAGTCACTTCAGTCCTCTAAAAGTGGGGTTTGAGGCGGTTCACATGTAGCACTCTCAGGGGTTGCCTGGGAGTCTTCAGGTTAACCAAATAGGTAACCTCGCTCTTGCGCTCCACCACCTCGTATGGCCCAGACCACTTGTCACGGAGCGCACAGGGCTCCACTGGCGCCATCACCCACACTTTCTGTCCAGGTTGGAACTCCACTAGAGAGGTGTTCTGGTCATACCACCTCTTCATTTCCTCCTGGCTAGCCTCCAGGTTCTCTTGAGCGAGCTTCCTGAAGCGCTTGGTCTGGTTGCGAATGGCCAGCACATAGCTGAACACATCCTGAGGGGTTTTCCCACGGGATTTCTCCCACCCCTCCTTCACCAGAGTAAGAGGCCCTCGGACAGGGTGGCCATACAGCAACTCAAAGGGACTGAACCCTAAGGATTTCTGAGGCACCTCCCTGTAGGCAAACAACAGGCATGGCAACAAGACATCCCATTTCCGCCTCATGGGCTCTTCCAGGCCCATGATCATGCCCTTCAAGGTGCGGTTGAATCTCTCAACCAAACCATTTCCTTGAGGGTGGTAAGGAGTGGTGAATTTGTATGTCACCCCACACTCCGCCCACAGGGACTTCATATAACTAGAAATGAAGTTTGTCCCCCTGTCTGAGACCACCTCCCTTGGAAATCCCACACGGGAAAAGATCCCCATCAGGGCACGGCCCACCACGGGGGCTGTGACCGTCCTGAGCGGGATGGCTTCCGGGTACCGAGTGGCATGGTCCACCAAGACCAGGATAAACCTGTTGCCTAGGGCTGTCTTGGGATCCAGGGGCCCCACGATGTCAATGCCCACCCGCTCAAAAGGGGTGCTCACCACGGGAAAGGGTTGGAGGGGTGCCACGCACTTCCCTCCGCTCTTGCCACTGGCCTGACAAGTCTGACAAGACTTACAAAAGGCAGCGACGTGCTTCTTCATCTGGGGCCAGTAGAAATGGGTGACAAGCCTGTGATAGGTCTTGTCTTGCCCCAGATGTCCTGCGAGAGGCACGTCATGAGCCAGACCCAGTAGGAAGTTCCGGAAGCGCTCGGGCACTACCAGCACTCGGGCTGCACCGGGCTCAGCGAACTTAGGCTCACTATAAAGTAAGTCATCCTCCCAGTAGATCAAATGCTCCTTGGACCCCAGGCCTGCGGCCCGGTCGGCAGCCTGCTGCCGCACACCAACGAGAGAAGGGCACTCCTTCTGAGCCTGGCAGAATTCCTCCCTGGAGGGACCACCTTCTTGCTGCCACTGGGACAGCTCAGGCAATTCCCCTAGCTCGGCCACCTGCTCCCCTGTAGGTTCCAGGGCATCCCCCTCTGGGTCTGCCTCCTCCTGGACCGTGGGAACGGTGGGGGCCGGTTTCCCGCGCCCTCTACCCCTTCTTCTCTTGGTAGGTTCCTGGGCCTTTGTTCCAGGCTCCAGTTCTGCTAGACCGCCCTCTCTGGCTGTCATGGCCCGGGTGGACACACAGATCCACGCAGGCAAACCCAACATCTCCAAGTGAGTCCTGTGCTCTACATCTTTCCATGGAGAGCTCTCTAGGTCATTACCTAATAGACAATCTACAGGCAAGGCATCACTTACAACAACTTCCAATGTACCGGAGACTCCTCCCCACTCAAATGGAACCCGTGCCAACTTGCAGTAGCGCACTGAACTGTCAGCTGCCACCACAGGACGGAGTACATTGGGAATGATCTGCTCTTCAGACACCCATTGACACCTGACAGATGTCACACTGGCCCCGGTGTCTCTCAGAGTTTCTATCTCCTTTCCATTGATGGTCACCTTCTGCCCATATTTCTTAGTGTTTAAGGGCAGCAAGGCTTCCTGGGCCATCTCTTGGTCTCCTAAAGAGACAAGGGTCATCACTGCTAACCCCTCCTCCCCACTAGAAATCAAATCCCCTCCCAAAGCTACACTGGCCAACGCCGGTGCTGGAGCACCAGAGGGTGCTGGAGGTTTCTTTGGACATTTGGGGGCAATGTGCCCCACCTCCCCACATGTAAAGCAGGTAGGCGGGGGCCTGTTGTCCTGCTTGCCCTTACGGGGCCAGGACTTCTTAGACTTGGGGGGTTGAGACACCTTCTCCTGGGAACCAGTTTGGGGCCCTTTAGAAGACTCCTTTTGATTACCCGTGTCCCCCCCACTCTTCTGCTGGGGACCCTGTCCACCCTTGGCTGGGGTACTTACCACCCCCTTGTGGACCCTGGTGCTAGTCCACCGGTCCGCCTCTTTAGCAAGCTCACTGGGATCAGTTAACTTGCTATCCAAAAGATGCTGGCGCAGCTCTGGGACACATAAACTACTTAAGTGCTCCCTACTAATCAAGTGACACAACCCCACATAATCAGTAACCTTGCTGCCCTTCATCCAACCTTCCAGTGCACGCGTGTACATACTCACACACTCCACCCAAGTACTTGAATCAAGCTTCTTGAAGTTCCTAAACTTCAGGCGGTACTGTTCAGCAGTGAGCCCATACCTGAGGCACAAAGCCTCCTTCATGGCGGAGTAGGATAAAGCATCCTCTGCGTCTAAGGGTGCCAAAACATCCCTCCCAGAGGCCTCAAAATGCTTCCACAATCCTCCTCCCCAATTCTTCTCAGGCACTTCATTCATCTTTAAGGCAAGTTCATACGCTCTGAACCACGCATAAATATCCTCACCCCTCTGATAATTCTGTACCAGATCCTTTGGTATGTATACCTTACCCGCCTGTACTGGTTGTGCGCTGCCACCATTAGAACTGGACACCCTCTCTTTATACTTGATGGCCAACTCTTTCATGCCCCTCTCATGAGCCAATTCGAGCTTCTTCTCCTCCAAAGCGAGAGCATGCCTTCTCTCCTGCGCCGCTCTCTCCTGCGCCTCTTTCTCAATTTCCAGGCGCAGTTTCTTCTCATCGGCGTCCGCTCGGAGTTTCAAAATCTCAATCTCATGGGCCCTAGCTCTTTGATTCTCCTCCACTTCCTCTGGAGAAATATTCCTACTGGAGTGGTCGCTGCCAGCCTTAGATGCTGACCGCACTGGCAAATCACTGAGCAAAACAACATTCTCCTGTGTGCCGTCCACTTCAGTAGCTTCTTCTGAGACAACATGTTTGGCCTCCCACCAGGCCCTCAGAGCTTTCTGTAGCTCTTCCTTGTTTGCGCTGCCCTTCACTGGGCATCCAAGCTGTTTGCAGAATTGTTTCAGGAGACCCTTTCTGTAGTTGTACAACTCCTGAATTGCGAATTCCACTTCCAATTCTACTCTCACGCTTGCCGCATTCTCAGTCATGATGCTTCCTAACCTTTTCACCAAAAAGGTTTCACCAAAAAGAAAAAATCTTGCGCAACCTGTGCTGCTAAACTAGACTAGTGATGTACAAGGAATCACTGCCGGTCAAGTGCAATTATTAGTTCAAAATCCGCACCGCTGTCCACCAATGTTAGAACCGGGGGTCTCTAGTTGGCACAGGTAAGTACCTTAGACCAAGAAGGGACCCTTGCTTCTAGTCAGGGTGAAGGAATAACCCTCTGAGATAACCCCCGCTCACCCTCAAGGTAGCATGGCGCGAGCAGTCTAGGCTAAACAGAGGCAACGTGGATAATACTTGCACTTAACACAACAATAATCCCCAATCCACCACAAACTGAGACCACACAGGTAAGTATATTTTATAAAAATATATAACTTTATCTAGTTTCAGCATATAAAAGAAGCAGTTGCATGATAATCACTTCTGTAGACAACTTAGCCTTTTATCTTAAAGGTTGCACTTAATTCTTAATGGTTCTTGTAAATAGGCAGCAAAACAAAACAGTCTCAAGTCCCTTAAATCAGGTATTAAAAATAATGCCCCTGATTTCTGAATGATGCGCTCTCAAAACGAGCAGTCCAAACAATGCCAGCGTTTAAAAGATATGCCAGTGTTATTGGGTTGACAATGCTCTTCAAATGAGCAAAGAAACAATGCCAGCGTAAAACAACTATGCCCCAATGGTCCCCTGGCTTCAGGGACCACAAGCGCTTCCAGCGAGGCTCACCCGGTATCCTGAGGGAGGGGGGACTTCTTTCCCCGTGCTCGCGGTGACGCGGGTCCCCCAGGGGCACCTCGCGGGTGAAGGCTCAGTGTTGCTCCCGCCCAGCCGGTCTCAGGACGCTCTCCGCCCGCTCTGGATCCTTCAAAGAGCAGCGGGGAGCAGAGACGGCAGGCCAGGGGCAGGAGCACTTGCGGAGATCCCTCGGCGAGGTCAGGTCACTTCTTCCCGGGCCCGGCGGTGATCGCGCTGGTTCCTCGGCTTCTTCGGCTGCCTCAGCAAAGGCAGCCAATCCCTTCGCGGCTCCTCAGGCGAGCCTCCACAGCACCCGGGAGTCAGCCAATGGCAGCGCGGCTCCCGGGCAAGCACACAATGACGATCCGCTTCCTCGGCCAATCACGGCCCACCTCTTCCGATGACGCTACGCCGCACGGGCCAATCCAGTCGCGGCGTTAGTGAGGGGGCTCGGCTCCCTCCACCAATGGGAGCGCGGCGGCTTCGTTCTTCGCCGTCTGAGCTCCGATCGGGATGGCGCTTCACACCGAGGTTCTCTGGCCACGGGCAGCGGCGGTGATACGGCCAGCAATTGTTTTTCAGCGCTCCTTGCGCTGCAGAGGCTCACAGGTCTCCGGTCTGCCCCACACACGTGTCGATGAACACGTCGACTTTGGCAATGCAGCAGGCTGGGTCAGCGCGGCGCTCTCAAGCAGTAGAGAGCAGCCAATGCGCTAAACAGGCAAACCACACGGTTTCACGATCTCCTCGCCACACAGCAGCTTCAGGGGGGGCACAGCAGATTCTTGTAGCCTTGGGCAACCTTTATGTTCCTGGGTTGCAGACAGGGAGCCAGCTCTTCTCAGGCCCTTGGTGATTCAAGTTGTAGACACAGCATACAGCAAAGTCTCTTTAGTTTCAAGCAGGCAGGGACACAGCCCACAGCAAAGTCCCTTTCTCCTCCTCAGCTTCCAGTGATACAGCAGAACAGGTCAGCCCTTAGAGCACACAGCAAGGCAATCTTCCTTTAGTTCTCTCGCCGTCCTCCTTCCAGCCGAGGGTCCTTCTTGATTGTAGAATTTCAGAATCTAATCTTCTGTTGTAAGGGGTCCTTCCCTTATACCCCTGAACGCCTTTGAAGTTCTTTGTGCAAGGGGGTCCTTGGCTCTGGAATGTTTCTGGTGTTCTTCTTCCTGACAGCTTCAGGGCCAGGGGTGACAGTGGGCCGGCAGGGGAGTTAGCCAGCATGGTGGTCAGGCAGGCACAGCCCAGCACTATCAGGCGCTTCTCTCTCCCCTTCCCCGGGCAACAGATGTTGCCTTTCACCCCTGGGCCAACTCCAACCCCCTCCGGGGCCCTGCAGCTCCTGTCATGCAGGCATTCCACACACACAGGCCCAAGCACACAGAAAGGTTTAAACAAAAGAACAGCCACTTTCTAAAAGTGCTATTCTCAACCCCAGGATCCAAAAACAACCTTCACTAAAAGATGTGTCATTTAATTCTGAGTTCAGGGATATCTTTCATTGATGTTCCATCTTGTTCCTATAGGGAGATAGGCTGGGGTCCAATGGGACCATCCTCCCCATGTTACCCTAGGGAGCCTTACAGCCCTACAGCAGTGAGCACACAAAGTGGCTGCTGCTCTCCACCAGTGCATGTTACCTGCACTAGTACATGCTCTCCCCTATCCCTACACTGCACCCTGCCCAGGGGGGTACCTGGAGCCTTCCATAGGGGTGGCTGATGTGCACAGACAGGGGAGGGTTAAGCCCAGCCAGTGGGGACACTGGCCAGGCGGACATGACAGTCCACTGACTGCACACAGGCCCTGCGCTGGCAGGCCTGAGACACCATTTTAGAGCTACTCATGTGGGTGGCGCAATCTGCGCTGCAGGCCCACTAGTAGCATCTGTCATCACCAGCCCTGGCACACACAGTGCACTTTACTAGGGACTTCATGGTGATACAGATATGCCAATCAGGTATACCCAATTAATAGGACAATTTACAGAGGGAGCACTTACCCTCTGACACTGTTCAGCAGTGGCAGAGGGTCCAAAAGCATCTAAATCAGCAAAAACGAAATCCAGCACAGCATCAAAAATACATGAGTCAGAGGCAAAAAGATGGGGAAAAACCACGCCAAGGATGTCAGGTCTAACACGGGCCATATATGGGCTTGTAGGTCGTGGCCAAATTTTATGTGATGGAGGAAGAGGAAATACAAAAAAAGGAAACTGAAGGCTCTCTGGCTCTAAGATCTCCTATTTCACTGGTGGACATGTTTGCACAACCTCTCTCCCTTCGGGTACATCTGACAGACAGGCATGTGATTCCAACAGAATGTCTGCACATCTCAGAGAAGAAATTATATCATATTTCTATTTTATGGATTGGGCATTTGTGCATCAGCATCATTCTAAAGTCCAAAAATGACAGGAAAGCAAAAAAATATACACCTGTTATCAATCAGCTATTTAATAATGATGATACCGCAACATTTCAATAAAGAGAGTTTTTTTTTTTTTTAAAGACAAGGTTCCAAGGGGTCACATTGTGACTTCCTCAGATGTCATCAGATCAAGAGATACTCGAGGTCTCTTCTAATACCCGAGTTATTTTGAAGGAGTGACACCAAAGTACAGAATTTATTTTCAAAAGTCTCAATGAGTGAATAAAAACGGATAAAATACATTGATTTGTTTGCTGTGGTACAGGTATGCACTAGGTAAATGTTGCAGCACGTTTACTTAGAGATAAATGTGTATGATAAATACAGAACCACATGAGATTATTTCCCTAAAATAAGGACTGTTTCATTGCTACTAGCTACCACCTTATAAAGTTAATTATATATGAGATACAATTCCCCCAACTTTGTGGATACTGAGATTATTCTAAGTCACTTAGATGCCACCTATAAAGGAATGAGGCCTCAAATCATATTAGTCTGGGTGGGTTTCTTATCTGATTCGGGCACTACTGAGGGTACACTATTCCGTATAATAAGTAGTGAAAACATGAGTATATATTCTTATGCATTAAACATTATTGTTTTCATTATACATAATCAATACATTTGCATATCATTGTATGTATTGATATATTTTATAATCAAAAGTGGGTGTTCCTTATTGATCTGAAGCATCCTTTAGCCTAGATTATACTTGCTAAGGTTCATGATTTTATTAGTCCCATAAGTCATTGTATTCAGTGTAGTAACATTTGCACACTTCTATATAGAGTGACCTCTTTTACGGTTTTGGATTCTAGAAGCAGGATTTCGGGAAAATAATGAACTCAAAATTGCATTCATGAATTATATCGTCTCTTAAAGAACGCCTCGCCCTTCCTCAAGCAGCACAACCTTCAGGTTTTTTACTGATGACAGAGGGGTTAATCCCTATTAAATTCACTAGCCACCCCTCCAACCATTTTTTTACCTCACACGAGGACACCGCTGCCACTCTGATCCGCACACACCCTTACAGCTTTATCCCTTAAAAGATCTCCGTTAAAGTGACCCTTCGGGGGACCCATAGGGCATTGCAGCACCGTCCCGACGAGGAGCAACGCCCAATGATGAAGCATGACATCCTTCAGGGTGTGTGAGGACACCAAGACAAGGACACACTGTCCCCAGACGCTACAGTTTGAGAGCGAGTCCAGCCTTTAAGGTGCTATTATACTTCTCTCTTAGATTAATTTTTGTCTCCCACGAGCTGCAACTCTAGTTTTCAGGGGCACGAGTCACTGGACCTATATCCTGCTCCTTGTCCCCCCCTCTCTTCTTTTTGAGTAAGGTGATGGTCTGGTAATAAAAACACAGAAGCCATCACATCAGCATGACAGGTCGAGGTTACCAAGATCTGCCATATCATATATGCACATAAATTGTTTATCTGCTCTGACACACATTGTGGATGGTACGCTAAAAATTCTGGACCAAATTTAATTTTGCCTCTTAATCCTTCTTGACCTATTTCGGCATTCGATTCGCCTAAGCACGAAAATCTATTAGATCTCCTGAGACATAGAATGGGCTTATCAGGATTGTCATAAACTAGTTCACCTCATTTCTCCAAATCAGATCTCAAAGATTCAAGGTCAATCAGTTGCGATCTAAGTCCATTCCTGTAATGCGAGGAGTCCCACAGGGCTCCTACCTTTCACCCACTCTCTTTAGCCTATTCATGGAACCTCTTACCAAAATGCTGAGCTCATCTAACATTCATTATCACATGCATGCAAATGATACACAACTGTACCTAAAGGTCACCCCCCTTCGAACATTAGATCTCTTAAGTCAACTCTACAAAAAACTCAGCCTTGGCTTGCAGAAACGTGCACTAAACACCCTCAAGACCGAATTCCTCCTAATCGCGCCTCCCAACCAGTCACCCATTATTGAGGAACGGCTGAAACAACTTACAGATCTTAACTGCCAGTCCCAAGTTATCGACTCAGCGTGATCTTCGGGAATAACGCTTGACAGGAACCTAAACATGCAGAAGCATATCAGTGCTGCAACAAAAGGGGCGAGCCTACAAATGAATATCCTGAGGAAATTAAAATCCTTCGTCCCCTCTAATGACTTCAAATTAGTAGTACAAGCCCTGGAAATCCCTAGGCAAGAATATGGAAGTGCAACCCTTCGCGGCCTCTCCTTGTCTACAACAACTCCTCTTAGAGCCTCCCTTAATTCTGTGGCAAGGCTCATCAAGGGATCTAAAAGAAACTGCCACATCTCCCCAGACCTTGAAACTCTCAATTGGCTCCCCTATGAAGCAAGCAGTCAATTATAAATCACTTGCAGACTCCCAAAGCCCTTCAGTACAATACCCCAAAACATCTGGCTCAGAGGTGGGTGCTCTCGGGCGGTGATCGATCCTCCAGGAGTTCCAGCACTCTTCTGCTGAAACCACAAAACTTTTCCATACATAAATCATACAACCAAGCCCTATATGGGATTGCCCCGAGGATCTGGAATTCATTGCTCCCAGAAACCAGACTGAACCCATCAACAGCTTCCTTCAAGAGAGAAGTGAAGCCTTTACTCATGAGCAAACTCACCTGATCATTTCCGTTACACGCATGATGGATGTTGGCCGTCTCTGTTTTTGATGCGTGGCTGTATTTACCGTTTTTATGCATACACTTTTGTATTTATTTATATATTGTCGCAATAACTGCTCTACTTCGTCTTTGCCAAATGTTCACTCTGATACCAGCAAGCGCCTAGTACACGCTATACAAAACATACTAAATAAAAATAAAAAATATATATCTGTGTTTAAAGTTTCTTTAACTATTGACACAGAGCACCTTAAATTCTTGAAGGAGAATAATAGCTGGCATACTCAAATGCTCCCCATGAAGGAAGGTCACATAGCCAGTGTAATGTCTAATAAGTAACACTAAAACATAAAAATAGAATACAGCCTAGGAGTAAGCCTAGCGAATACAAGCAGCTTAGTAGTGGAAATCACATCCACCTCAGGGGGCAAAGTCACATGAATGTTGAAGTATGTGGCACAAAGGTGCAAGACCTTATCAGCAACACTGCCCCTGGCAAGTGTTCCATGTGCAGCAGGAGCACTGGGGCGGAGCTCTGCTCCTACAGAGCACCTACGTCGCTCAGAAGGAGCTTCGGAATGACTCCCTCAGAAGTGGGAGAGTTTACGGCACCCACTATAGAGTCAGGAGCTGCCCTGCACAAGGCTCCAGGCAGAGCCTCCTCGTCCAGTGGTCAGATCTGGGCCCAGATTAAATCTAAATGGACCTGCATGATTTTGGGAATTTTACGTTGTGCCTACTATTCCTGAAATTACATCATTTGGGCCATATTCCATAATGACTCGATGTTCAGAGCAAAACAATGGCGTGGGAGTGCGTGAACAATGGGAACGGCCACAACACGAGTGGCTTTCATTCTTGGTGCTTGGGCTGTTGCAGCTATTATTAGCAGGAAGTGGGTCTTCACATCCAAAATGGACACAAGGATGCATTTCTAGAGAAAATATAGCACTAAAGGCTGGATTGGCATTTCGTTGCCTTATTTTCCCAAAATGTCAAGTATTTACGCCAATTACACACACATCTAGTCAGGTTCCATACCTCGAGACGGATTCCTTCTGGTGTGACAGAGAGCTGAACTTTGCCTCTGAATGTGTGAGTGTCACGCGCGATGAGTGAGACTTGGCGTCTGTGATCCTGCCTCATCCCCCATCACTATACAGTGAGGACAATTTGAAGAGCTGGAAAGCAGGCGTCAGCCTCTCCGTGCAGCGCCTGAACTCTATAGCACAGTGGGCGATCAGTGCTGTCCATTGATCAAAACAGCAATGAGGAGAGATTCTTATCTCTGACTAGCCTTTTGTTCCTTTGTTGGCTCAGCAATATTTCCATGCACAAAAGCCTCCAGGAGAACAAGAGCTTCGCTATTAAATGCTTGTTGCAAAACAGACAAGTGCATTCACAGCGCACGAGACACATTATGAGCCATAAATTAACAGGGAAGGTTTTTAAGCACTCGCATAAATCGAACCGCGCAGCATGGAAAAAAATTAATTGCATATATTCACTTTTTTTGTGAGGGAGTGAAGCAGTTATAGTTTAATAGGGTTGTCTCTATTCCAATGTAGGGTATAAAAATATATATAATGGGTCAAAGAGAGAAGCCATTTGTATATAACAACAGCGCCGGACTGGCCATAGCGGGCACCGGGGAATGCCCCGGTGCGCCACACGGGTGGGTGCTGATTTTGGGCCCCTGGGGGCCGTTTTTGTTACAGGGCCCTGTAACAAAATCATCTGAAAACCGGCCCCGGCAAAGAGCTCGGCGGTACCTCCAACCTCCTCGCAGTACCCCCCCCCCCCCCCCGCACCCCCTCAGTGGGGAAGGGGGGGAAGCACTTTGCCAGGGCCGGTTTTGGTTCCCAGTCCAGCCGTAGTATAAAACCGTGTTTGCTGTTACCGATACACCTATATTCGTGAGTAGTCGGTAGGCCATATTCACAAAGGCATTTTGGAGTACACAAAGTAGTACTTCTGTAGTATTCTTTCACAGAATTCGCCGGGCCAACAAATTAACAGGGAGGGCCGAGCCAAGAGTCTGGCTTGGGTTAAGAGCCAGTGTTCGAGCCGAGCAAGGAAAACATTTGGAAAAATCGTGCATCAAACTAAATATGATAACGTCTCTTCAAAATTAAGGAGTGCATTTTTTGGAGGGGGGGAGTTTCATATAGAACAAACTCGAAGGTATCAGAGCACTTTACATGAGCACCAGCTACATTACAGACAGACACATTCATTTTTGTTAGACACCAGGAGATTCATTTATTTGCCCAGATCAACAGGATGACGAACGTCCTTGCAGAGACTCGAACCCAGTTCCCCAGCTTCGAGGTCGACCACTCTAGCTGTTAATCCACATCCTCTTTAACATGCCAAAGGGTTTCACCTTGGAGCAATATTATAGTCTATTAAATCAAACATAAGAGGCTTTTTAGTGTGCATCCAGAACTTATTTGAGGGTGCTCTCATATGAGATAATGAAGCCAAAGAAGGCTGAGTGAGGTAAAATATTTGCCAAGAATCACACAATTTGGATAAGCTGGGAGTAGGATTGATCTCAGGTGTTCTTGTCTCACACTGTGCAATCAGTAACAAGATGGGTATCTCTTCCAGCAGAAGGCAGATGACAACTCGGCTCACTTTTGAGGAAGCAAACTTCTCATGTGAATTACTGTACCATTTTTACATTCATTTTTCAGAAATAGATATTTTTGGCCATTACAGGTAAAGATATGAATACAGAGACCGATATAGACCCATTTCAATGCCTGTTTTTAAAATCTACAGAGTGTGAGACCCAGGGGGACCCTGTCCACTTAAAACCCTGTGTGTGTAATGTGTGTGGGTGTTTGTTGTGGGTGGTGAATGGTCCCTAAACTCTCACTTAATGCTACCCCTGACAAAGACAATAAACCGATTTCCCATTTGAAAATGGCATAATGTAGGTTCTGGCCTAACTTTGCCCATCATGGACATACGTTAGCCGTTCTTGCCATACTTGAGTTTATCCCACTGTGGCCCTTGGTTAATAGTGTTTCTCTTTGAGATTTTGTGTTCCTGGCCTAATGGTGGGTGTGCCATTAATAGTTCACATCCTTGACATGTTGAGGACATTCCTGATATCATTCAGCGCCAGGATGCCCTTGGTGGTGACAGGCTGCGCTCTATAAGTATACCACAATACAATACAATACAATTCCAGCTACGGCCGGCATTACAGTGTCCGTATTTGACGTAATGGGTGCGTCCGCATCTTACTTCTGGCATAATGTTGGTTCTGGCATAGTGGCTCCTATTCCTGACTTACAGTGGGTATTTCCGGAATCATTATGGTTATCTGTGAAATAATTAGGGCTCCCGGTTTTATGGTATTCATTTTTGGGATATTTCCATCTGTATTTATCCATATTTATTTTTTGCTCATGTTATCTGTATTTATCCATATTTATTTTTTGCTCATGTTATCTGTATTTATCCATATTTATTTTGAGTTCTGTGAAAAAAATTAGGCTGAACCTGGTATATTTTCACATTTATTTACCGATAAATATGAACTCATGCTTTATTGTCTGCCAAGTTTCAGTCTGAAGAAGATAAATCAATGCGCATATGTGAAAATATGCAAATTTCGATATCAACCATGTGCAAGTCTACTGCTGTTTAACCTCTTTACTAAAATTCCTTTCTTCATTAACCCCTTACCTATCAATCCACAGAGCTATTGGCCAGGCAGGCATGGCAAAGAGTGTTTAGAATCACCCATAAGCAAACCAATTTCTGTTTGTATCCACATTTAAAAATAAATACAGACAAGGAAACAAATGGTTTTCTGTCTGTATTTATCTGTAAAAATCAGTAAAAACGGAAAACAGGGAGTCTTAGGAATAATATATGCCCTGGCATAATAGTGCCCATACTTGCCAAACTCGGGGCATTCTTGCCATAATATTGATGATCCATGTCATAACTGCGGCCCTGGCATGAAGGTGCCTACACTTGACATATTGTTGGTATTCTTGTCATATTTCTGAATAGCCTTGGCATCAGGGCGAAGTAAATCCCTCCCATTAAAGATGATAAATTAGCATAAAATGCAGAGACTGTTCCTGAATGGTAGTAGTACATGTGAAAACTTGATGTAAATGACAACGTGAGGTTTTGGGACCAAACATTTATTTACTGAAATCAAAAAACCCTGGTTTTTTTCATGTGCAATTACCGTATATTTTGCTGAAGGGCGGTGGGTTTATTTACGCAGAAAGACATTTTGTATTGACTGCATTTCTATAAATGCTTAAAGTTGGCATTTGAGTGATAAATCTTGCAGAGTTTCAGGGGGATTACTGCTGAGAGAGAATCCTTGGTACCACAGTGCAACTACTGCTATGGCTGCTATTTCATTACTCTTGAGGTTCAATTTTAAATCTATGTCTATGAAACTTTTGAATGATATCGTTGCTGTTGTCTTAGGCTTGAACAGATAAGAGTGGAATAATATTTTCGGATCCAATCAGGTTTGTGGGAATTGAGTAGTGGTACTGTTATCCGAATCTGTATGCTTTGTCTACCTTCCTACAGTCTAAAGTTGCGAGATGTATATAACTTTTGTTTTTTCCCTTTGCCTCTATCAATTAGATTCACTGTCATAAAATACTGAGACCCTGCTTCTTGAAATCTCATACACAAAGTTGTTGAACTGCCTGTAATATATGTAGCTCTTTGGCCATTTTTAGGAAATAATTTAGAAAAATGCGTTATTTTGACAGAATTGTCTTGGGGATGGCGAACACCTGGCACCTCTTGGGAGAGGAAGACTTTCCTGAAACATCATAAAGAGGCAGGCATATTTTATTAATGCAGCTTTAGAATCTCTGGTTTTTAGCCAATCTCAGTGGAAACTGTGCTACAACATGTGCCATTTGTCCCAATGTATTTGTATTTTTTCTCTGGGGATAACCACCTACAGGGATTAATGCTCGCTAGCTTCTCTTGTCCCTGTTCAAAGAGGAAGTATATGACCCACCTCATCCAAAGTTCACCAGTTTCCACTGTGAAATACTTCACACTGTCCTTATCTTACATAAACAAAATATATCTCCGTGCACAACACACAAAAACTGATTCTATAATAACTAGGTAATATTAAGAATAGTAATAACTTTTGTTACACTTGGAGCTTCCTTTCAAACTTTTGCTATTTTGTTGATGTTTCTATCACTTAGCTTGGGACTGATGTAGAGTTTAGCAGGCGGGTTGTTCCATTACAACATGGCAGACATCCTGTCACAAAAGCCATAAGATATAATGAAATTAAATTACATTTCTAAAGCGTGCATATACCCATAGGGGCATGGCGCTGCCATGTTTAAGCAGAGAGGGGAAACAGGAAAACGAAGAAAGAAAAATCTGACCTAATGAATCAAAAGTCAAGTCTTGAGGGGTTTCCTTAAGGATGATAGAGAAGTGCATTTCTTAAAATGTAAAGGCAGAAATGTCCACTGCTTAGGAGTGCCATAGGTAAAACGCCTCCCACCCAATGGGCTCTCTTGAGTTTTGGGTTGGATAACTTGAGAGAAGAGGAGGATCACGGGGACTTAGAAGGGATCTACCAGATCAACTTTTTATTTAAATAATACAGACCTATGCCCTGCAGGGCTTTGAAAGCGATACACAAGGCCTTGAGGTCAATGCGTTTGTGAACCCGGAGCCAATGAGGTTGGTCAATAGCCTGAGAGGCAGGTTTATCCGTAGGGATCCCCCTCAGCGTACGTGCCACAGCATTCCGTAAGACCTGGAATTTATTCAGAAGCGTCTTCTGCATATTAATGAAGAGGGCATTGCAATAGTCCAACTTTGAAAAGATGGAGCCGGTCACCACTAGTTTCCTTAGATCAAGTGGATGAAGGGAAAAACCTTCCCCATGATCCTGCACTTTTAAATAAGGGAGACGGGATATCGGTATCCGTCGCGTTTGTGACGGTGTAACCCATTCACCAAAATCTAGATCAGGCCCTTAGTACCCGATTACAAATAACATGCTATTGTGGGCGCAAGTTGCGCTAAAGGTAATTACCGATTGAGTTCAGCATGGAAATTACCAGGTCTGTAATTCACTTATATATTTTGGATCTCGGAATGGGGAATAACTCACGCATTTTGTTTTTTCCTCTTTCCCTAATGTGCACCAATAAGAGATTCACCCTATTTTCCCACAAGATTTTTTCCAGTTTTTACTTTGCGCAAGCTTGCATGGAAAAACTTAGATAGGCGCAGTTTGTACCTGTTGTAATCTTATTTCCATTTCTACACCCATTGGCTTTGTCAATAATAGCTGGCTTAATTCGCAAACAAACCGATTCGCAGTGCTGAAGCGGCTATTGCACAAATAATATATAGAATTGTGTTAAGTTATTCTAGCCAAAAAGGGCCTTAGAACAGACACTAGGTTAAAGATTATACCACAAAATAATTGGAACAATACATTAGAATAACGTGTAAAGCGCCTGCTGGGTTTTACTGCTGCCCGGGTACTCCCCCTGCATTAAAGGCCCATTTAATTGCTCGCCAATGACTACTAGATGTCAACCAAGACAGGAACCTAAAACTATTTTTAGTGTATTTGCTACAGAGGGGAGTTACCATGCCCATGTGAAATGATGGCCGGCAACCTTCACTGTGGGGGGTACTTGGCCGAGAGGTAAGAAAGATGGCGCCCAAGGCATGGGCGGGCTTCCATGAATCCTGACTCGACTTGTACTGTCATGTAGTGCAAGAACATATATACTACGCTAAATACCACCTAGGGTGGCTTCAACCCCCTAGGGAAACCCACTTGCATTTACCACCACATGGAATATACATGTTCCAAAGCTCTAAACTTATACATAGGGCCCTAAATTAGATTGTAAATAAAAGTTTATGACCAAATATAACCGTCTTATGCTTTTCTGGATTCACAAACGGGATCCTTGCAGGCGTAAATGATTCTACCAGTCTGATTTCTCTGCCAGGAGTACAGCAAAATCTGCAGGAGTAAATCCCACTCAATAGGAGGACGGTGGGCCCTCCAAAGCGTGGTTGCCTTGGAGTCATGGAAACACCCACAAATGTACACTGACAGGCATTTCCAAGCTCATCACCGACCCTTTCCACTCTAGAAGTGGTTAGAAATACTTCAGCCCAGGATGGAGTAACTCCCCTTCCAGGAGGGGAAGTTGAAGATAGGAGACCCAGATTTGCTGGAGTGTAGAGGAAGGTTTTTTCCACTAGACAAAAAAAAAGTATGTGCATGCACAGGAGGAACAGGAGCCTTTGGAAAATGTCTCCTAATATTTCCAGACGTACGCCTGCAAACCTGTGCCCACTGCAGCTTTCTAGAGCCCTTCTTGGAATGTTTGCGCTTAGAAAAAAGTTGAAAAAGTCAAATCTAGATCTCCGTCTGTTCTCATCGATGCAGCGTAGGATTACACATTGCTGCATGTTGTGGTGCATTCTGAGGACAAGCGCAGACTTTTGAAGTATATGAAACTTTGGAGGCTCTTTTGAGTCTATGACACTACTCGTCTTGTGACAGCAGGTCATGGGCAAATCATAGCAAGTTTTCAGAACATGATGGCATTTGTGGATATGTAAAAGCATTTATGGGGATAATTTGTGCAATTTTTGGCATGCAAAAGCACCTGATTTGCATGAGTGAAACCTCAGTTAGGTCAGGTGTTGGCTGGAGCTAAAACTGCAGCATTTTCACCTCTGAGTCATAACTTTGAGGACCACCACTAAAGTCTCTTCCCACCACGTAAAGTGCTTTAGGGAAAACAGCGGGGACCAGCTGAGTGTGTCACACAGGACAGAGGGTCACTTGGCAACTCTATTGAGTGGCCCATATTTTATGCTTAGTACCAGGGATGATTATTAGTTTTTGGCCGAGGAGCGTCGCCCCCTGCTAAAATCCAGCAGAGGCAAATGAGAAAAATGAAATTATAATAAAACAATGTAATTATCATTTAATTTTTCCCTTGGCCAGAGCCAGTCGGGTCGGGCCATCCTCAGCATTTGGAGGAGTAATGGGCACTGCTAAGTGCGCATGTACGTTTCGAAGGCTATCTTAGGCTGGCCAAACAGACATGCGCACTAAGCCTTTCTCCTACCTGAGCTGTGTTGCACAGCCGGGTAGAGAACAGTCCCAGGTTCCCAAGCACGGTCTAAGCGTCAAACCGGCCACTCAAACCAATCCCAGCATGAGAGAAACACTGGGATTGGCATCAGGGAGCCTACACAGTGTGCACCAGCTCTGCACTGCCGGAGTTGAGGACCGGGAAAGAGAAGCAAGGCGACGGGCACCCAAGCGGCAAGTAAGTACACTTTTATATATTTTTATTGATGTCTCAGGTGATTTCTTTGTTTGTATTCCCCCCCTCGCCCACCACTTTGCAGTGCTAGGAGCCGCTACTGCTCAGAGATTCTAGGTTCCACCCAGAGCTGATGGCACTCTACACATCCGAGGGATTGCCTTGCTGAAGCAATGGCTGAGCGTGGAGGAACCACAATTGTGTGCATGTTCTCCAGATGCATCACTAGAGAAGGTTGGGTGGCATAGATGAATTTAATATCTCTAGAGCAAGCACCACCCATCTTTCCGCAGCATGGAGAGCACATCAGAAAGACGCTCCTTGGAGCCAATCTGCAGAACAGCATGCGATTGTGGATAATCAGCACATGAATGGTACAAATCAGCATGTGAATGGTGCTAATGAGCGATATTAATTTTAATAAAGTATTTTGATGATTGATATGAACAGGTGCCAATGCTCTGAGCTTCACTGATTATTTAACTAGAGTCTCTGCCCATTTGTTTAGCAAATTTGAAGCTCGGAGAGAGCATCACGTACAGTCCACTTCATTGCGACGGCGTGTGTGCATTCGCTTCAGCGGCAGCACGACCAAGGTCTCAGCAAAGGAAAGGCCAGTTTTAGTGCCCGGTAGCCCCATTTCACGTCTTACATTGCACCCCCTTCAGTTTTAGATCATTTGGACTTTGCTTTCCCAATATGTGCATTTTGGGGAACAAGGCAACTGGACCTCTGGTTCGTTCTTTAGGATCATTGTTAAACTTTTTCCGAGTTTCTTCGCACATTTTCTAGACTCCACGTGCTTCTCATGCACATTTCACCACTGTGTGGCCTGTTTTAGCTTTTTTTTTAGTTTTTTTTAAAAAGCCCTGTTTCTGATTGCACTCTACCATAGCATCTACCGACTGCTTCCCTCAACTAATATCTTTTTCCCTTTACCTACCTGGGTTATTCTTCTTCCATTTCTACTCCCTTTCAACTTGCATATTTTAGCCCAGAACCAGGATACAATACCCTGTTTTATCACTTTTTTGTCAAGCTGATGTTCAACCAATGAGCCATTTCCTTTGAGCACGTGTTTTACAATCGGGATTGGTGACATTGTGTTTCTTCAGGTTTGTTTTTGTTAGATTTGAGTAAACTTGTATG
This sequence comes from Lissotriton vulgaris, assembly GCF_964263255.1. Classification (NCBI taxonomy): domain Eukaryota; kingdom Metazoa; phylum Chordata; class Amphibia; order Caudata; family Salamandridae; genus Lissotriton; species Lissotriton vulgaris. The sequence continues at coordinate 128,284,550 of NC_141691.1, read as the reverse complement.
AGAGTAACAAAATCAAAGAGTGGCTAATGAACCAACTCTGGTGGTAATAACAAACGTGTACAAATATTCACCGTAATAGGCAATGAAACGCATACATTGCCTATGGCCATCTCCACCACCCTGAATGTTTCAATCTTTTCTAAGGTTTTCATCAGAATCAGGAGCTGCAACTCCTTTCTTTTAAAACTCTCAGGGGCAGTTTTTCAAGCCCCTTGCGCCACTTTTGCGCCACTTTTCCCATGTTAAAAGTGACGCAAAAGTGGCGCAAGGGGCTTGTAAATCTGCCCCTCACATTGTACCGTAATGCATTGCTACTAACTAAATCTTGATGGGTTGTCACTAAATGTGTAGAAAAAATAAGTAACGTTTTTATTCAAGCAAAATTAAAAATAGTACAAAAATGCTAAACATTACTTTTTTATTGTTTTCAGAACTCAGAGAGAAGAGGGTTTTAATTGGTTTGCAAAGCAAAAATATCTGTAAAATGCCAATTAAATGTGATGTAAATGTTAAATATTAAACTTTTTTTCATAGAAGACTTATGTTTGAATATTTTATTACACCAAATGAAAAATGTGTGCAAATTTCATTAAAGTAACAAAGGTCTATGGATTGCAAGCTCCCAGGTAAGAGCTGTTACAGCATGGATGCTCTTCCCAAACCAACTGGGAATTACTGCAAGGCATAGGGCCTGATTAAGCGCTTGACGGTCCATCGAACCGCCAAACTCGCGGTGGAGGTGCTGTAGTGGGCGGGCACTGCTGCACTAGCGATCCGACCTCAGTATTAGGAGTACAGCGGTCGGAGCGCTTTGGGACTGCTGCAACCGTTAGGGATCCGCGAGCCCGGGTGGGGGCGCTGAGGTCTGGGGAAGCAATATGCAGCACCGCCATGCATATTACGAGTTTCCCCACCTTAAGTCTTTTCGTGGAGGTGAGCCCGCCATGAAAAGGCTTGCGGTAGGAATCCTGTTGCCTCTGTGCATGGGGGCGCATGCAGGGGGGAGCATTTTGTGCCTCCCTGTGTGCATGCACTCTTTTTCATGCAGAACCTTTCATGGGTGGTCCTGCGGCATGCAGTGATAAAGCTCACTATGCCTCACTGCCGCCAGACAACTAAATGATTTGTAATCTGGTGGGCGGTCGGGTTTGGCGGTGTGGGAGTGGGGCGGTGGTATGGCGGCCCACTCCCACACCGTCAAACTCATAATCAGGCCCATAGTGTGCTACATTATCTATGTTGTTTGTCTGATTATATGTTGTAGGCTTATAACTCAAGATAATACAAAAGCAACCGCAGTGCAATTTGGCTCAGTCAAAGGTGTCCACCCTATTTCACGGTAAACAAAAAAACAGCATACATGAGTCACATATGTGAGAAAAGGTATATGACATACGTGAAAAACTGTCATAATAGTTGAAATTGGAGTGGAGAGTGGACGACTGCACTTGGATATTAGAGAGACCTTAGGGGACACCCCAAGTCTTAGAAAAATCCTTACAGAATTTGCAAAATCTCTACACGGTTACAAAAAATGATAACCGCGTAGAGATTTTGCATATAGGACCACGACTAATGCGAGTCTCGCCAGCACCGTTAAATGTAATATTAATGGCGAAAGGAAGTCCTTCTTTCAAAGTAGACCATGTATGAGTCAATAGTGGAGGGGAATCAGCAAAGCTTAGAGCACATAGGAAATGAGGGCAGCATGATAGAGCTTACAGCACACAGGAATCAATAGGGAAAAGGGAAGTGAGTAATGCTTGGAGCACATGTTTGCGTCAATGGTAGTGGAGACTTTTCAATGCCGAGACAGCAGAAGTGAGTGAACAATGGGAGCGACGGCCGAGATGCTTTGAGGACGAATGCAAGCCAAGAGTGGATGGGAATGTGCAATGTTTAGACCAGACTTGTAAATCATTAGAGAGGAGAACTGACAATGCTCATTTAAATGCATGACAGTCGACAGTAGAGGAATATGTACAATGCTTGGACCACACTTGCAAGTCGAGAGCAGAATGGAACTTGCAATGCCTGGGCCACGTGTGTAAGTCAAGAGCAGAATGGAACTTGCAATGCCTGGGCCACATGTATAAGTCAAGAGCAGAATGGAACTTGCAATGCCTGGGCCACATGTGTAAGTCAAGAGCAAAATGGAACTTGCAATGCCTGGACCACATGTGTAAGTCCAGAGCAGAATGGAACTTGCAATGCCTGGGCCACATGTGTAAGTCAAGAGCAGAATGGAACTTGCAATGCCTGGGCCACATGTGTAAGTCAGGAGCAGAATGGAACTTACATTGCCTCACACCTGCAAGTCAAGAGCAGAATGGAACTTACATTGCCTCGACCACATGTGTAAGTCAAGATCAGAATGGAACTTACATTGCCTGGACCACATGTGTAAGTCGAGAGCAGAATGGAACTTGCAATGCCTGGACCACATGTGTAAGTCAAGAGCAGAATGGAACTTGCAATGCCTGGACCACATGTGTAAGTCAAGAGCAGAATGGAACTTACATTGCCTGGACCACATGTGTAAGTCAAGAGCAGAATGGAACTTGCAATGCCTGGGCCACATGTGTAAGTCAGGAGCAGAATGGAACTTACATTGCCTCACACCTGCAAGTCAAGAGCAGAATGGAACTTACATTGCCTGGACCACATGTGTAAGTCAAGATCAGAATGGAACTTACATTGCCTGGACCACATGTGTAAGTCAAGAGCAGAATGGAACTTGCAATGCCTGGACCACATGTGTAAGTCAAGAGCAGAATGGAACTTGCAATGCCTGGACCACATGTGTAAGTCAAGAGCAGAATGGAACTTACATTGCCTGGACCACATGTGTAAGTCAAGAGCAGAATGGAACTTACAATGCCTGGATCACATGTGTAAGTCAGGAGCAGAATGGAACTTACAATTCCTGCCCCACATGTGTAAGTCAAGAGCAGAATGGAACTTACATTGCCTGGACCACATGTGTAAGTCAAGCGCAGAATGGAACTTGCAATGCCTGGGCCACATGTGTAAGTCAAGAGCAGAATGGAACTTACATTGCCTGGACCACATGTGTAAGTCAAGAGCAGAATGGAACTTACATTGCCTGGACCACATGTGTAAGTCAAGAGCAGAATGGAATTTGCAATGCCTGCCCCACATGTGTAAGTCAAGAGCAGAATGGAACTTGCAATGCCTGGACCACATGTGTAAGTCAAGAGCAGAATGGAATTTGCAATGCCTGCCCCACATGTGTAAGTCAAGAGCAGAATGGAACTTGCAATGCCTGGGCCACATGTGTAAGTCAAGAGCAGAATGGAACTTGCAATGCCTGGGCCACATGTGTAAGTCAAGAGCAGAATGGAACTTGCAATGCCTGGGCCACATGTGTAAGTCAAGAGCAGAATGGAACTTGCAATGCCTGGACCACATGTGTAAGTCCAGAGCAGAATGGAACTTGCAATGCCTGGGCCACATGTGTAAGTCAAGAGCAGAATGGAACTTGCAATGCCTGGGCCACATGTGTAAGTCAGGAGCAGAATGGAACTTACATTGCCTCACACCTGCAAGTCAAGAGCAGAATGGAACTTACATTGCCTGGACCACATGTGTAAGTCAAGATCAGAATGGAACTTACATTGCCTGGACCACATGTGTAAGTCGAGAGCAGAATGGAACTTGCAATGCCTGGACCACATGTGTAAGTCAAGAGCAGAATGGAACTTGCAATGCCTGGACCACATGTGTAAGTCAAGAGCAGAATGGAACTTACATTGCCTGGACCACATGTGTAAGTCAAGAGCAGAATGGAACTTGCAATGCCTGGGCCACATGTGTAAGTCAGGAGCAGAATGGAACTTACATTGCCTCACACCTGCAAGTCAAGAGCAGAATGGAACTTACATTGCCTGGACCACATGTGTAAGTCAAGATCAGAATGGAACTTACATTGCCTGGACCACATGTGTAAGTCAAGAGCAGAATGGAACTTGCAATGCCTGGACCACATGTGTAAGTCAAGAGCAGAATGGAACTTGCAATGCCTGGACCACATGTGTAAGTCAAGAGCAGAATGGAACTTACATTGCCTGGACCACATGTGTAAGTCAAGAGCAGAATGGAACTTACAATGCCTGGACCACATGTGTAAGTCAGGAGCAGAATGGAACTTACAATTCCTGCCCCACATGTGTAAGTCAAGAGCAGAATGGAACTTACATTGCCTGGACCACATGTGTAAGTCAAGATCAGAATGGAACTTACATTGCCTGGACCACATGTGTAAGTCGAGAGCAGAATGGAACTTGCAATGCCTGGACCACATGTGTAAGTCAAGAGCAGAATGGAACTTGCAATGCCTGGACCACATGTGTAAGTCAAGAGCAGAATGGAACTTACATTGCCTGGACCACATGTGTAAGTCAAGAGCAGAATGGAACTTGCAATGCCTGGGCCACATGTGTAAGTCAGGAGCAGAATGGAACTTACATTGCCTCACACCTGCAAGTCAAGAGCAGAATGGAACTTACATTGCCTGGACCACATGTGTAAGTAGAGATCAGAATGGAACTTACATTGCCTGGACCACATGTGTAAGTCAAGAGCAGAATGGAACTTGCAATGCCTGGACCACATGTGTAAGTCAAGAGCAGAATGGAACTTGCAATGCCTGGACCACATGTGTAAGTCAAGAGCAGAATGGAACTTACATTGCCTGGACCACATGTGTAAGTCAAGAGCAGAATGGAACTTACAATGCCTGGACCACATGTGTAAGTCAGGAGCAGAATGGAACTTACAATTCCTGCCCCACATGTGTAAGTCAAGAGCAGAATGGAACTTACATTGCCTGGACCACATGTGTAAGTCAAGCGCAGAATGGAACTTGCAATGTCTGGGCCACATGTGTAAGTCAAGAGCAGAATGGAACTTACATTGCCTGGACCACATGAGTAAGTCAAGAGCAGAATGGAACTTACATTGCCTGGACCACATGTGTAAGTCAAGAGCAGAATGGGATTTGCAATGCCTGCCCCACATGTGTAAGTCAAGAGCAGAATGGAACTTGCAATGCCTGGACCACATGTGTAAGTCAAGAGCAGAATGGAACTTACAATGCCTGCCCTACATGTGTAAGACAAGAGCAGAATGGAACTTGCAATGCCTGGACCACATGGGTAAGTCAAGAGCAGAATGGAACTTACAATGCATGCCCCACATGTGTAAGTCAAGAGCAGAATGGAACTTACATTGCCTGGACCACATGTGTAAGTCAAGAGCAGAATGGAACTTACATTGCCTGGACCACATGTGTAAGTCAAGAGCAGAATGGAATTTGCAATGCCTGCCCCACATGTGTAAGTCAAGAGCAGAATGGAACTTGCAATGCCTGGACCACATGTGTAAGTCAAGAGCAGAATGGAATTTGCAATGCCTGCCCCACATGTGTAAGTCAAGAGCAGAATGGAACTTGCAATGCCTGGGCCACATGTGTAAGTCAAGAGCAGAATGGAACTTGCAATGCCTGGGCCACATGTGTAAGTCAAGAGCAGAATGGAACTTTCAATGCCTGGGCCACATGTGTAAGTCAAGAGCAGAATGGAACTTGCAATGCCTGGACCACATGTGTAAGTCCAGAGCAGAATGGAACTTGCAATGCCTGGGCCACATGTGTAAGTCAAGAGCAGAATGGAACTTGCAATGCCTGGGCCACATGTGTAAGTCAGGAGCAGAATGGAACTTACATTGCCTCACACCTGCAAGTCAAGAGCAGAATGGAACTTACATTGCCTGGACCACATGTGTAAGTCAAGATCAGAATGGAACTTACATTGCCTGGACCACATGTGTAAGTCGAGAGCAGAATGGAACTTGCAATGCCTGGACCACATGTGTAAGTCAAGAGCAGAATGGAACTTGCAATGCCTGGACCACATGTGTAAGTCAAGAGCAGAATGGAACTTACATTGCCTGGACCACATGTGTAAGTCAAGAGCAGAATGGAACTTGCAATGCCTGGGCCACATGTGTAAGTCAGGAGCAGAATGGAACTTACATTGCCTCACACCTGCAAGTCAAGAGCAGAATGGAACTTACATTGCCTGGACCACATGTGTAAGTCAAGATCAGAATGGAACTTACATTGCCTGGACCACATGTGTAAGTCAAGAGCAGAATGGAACTTGCAATGCCTGGACCACATGTGTAAGTCAAGAGCAGAATGGAACTTGCAATGCCTGGACCACATGTGTAAGTCAAGAGCAGAATGGAACTTACATTGCCTGGACCACATGTGTAAGTCAAGAGCAGAATGGAACTTACAATGCCTGGACCACATGTGTAAGTCAGGAGCAGAATGGAACTTACAATTCCTGCCCCACATGTGTAAGTCAAGAGCAGAATGGAACTTACATTGCCTGGACCACATGTGTAAGTCAAGCGCAGAATGGAACTTGCAATGTCTGGGCCACATGTGTAAGTCAAGAGCAGAATGGAACTTACATTGCCTGGACCACATGTGTAAGTCAAGAGCAGAATGGAACTTACATTGCCTGGACCACATGTGTAAGTCAAGAGCAGAATGGAATTTGCAATGCCTGCCCCACATGTGTAAGTCAAGAGCAGAATGGAACTTGCAATGCCTGGACCACATGTGTAAGTCAAGAGCAGAATGGAACTTACAATGCCTGCCCTACATGTGTAAGACAAGAGCAGAATGGAACTTGCAATGCCTGGACCACATGGGTAAGTCAAGAGCAGAATGGAACTTACAATGCATGCCCCACATGTGTAAGTCAAGAGCAGAATGGAACTTTCAATGCCTGGACCACATGTGTAAGTCAAGAGCAGAATGGAACTTTCAATGCCTGGACCACATGTGTAAGTCAAGAGCAGAATGGAACTTTCAATGCCTGGACCACATGTGTAAGTCAAGAGCAGAATGGAACTTTCAATGCCTGGACCACATGCGTAAGTCAAGAGCAGAATGGAACTTGCTATGCCTAGCTCACGTGTGTAAGTCAAGAGCAGAATGGAACTTACAATACCTGGACCACATGTGTAAGTCAAGAGCAGAATGGAACTTACAATGCCTAGACCACACCTGCAAGTCGAGAGCAGAATGGAACTTGCAATGACTGGACCACATGTGTAAGTCGAGAGCAGAATGGAACTTGCAATGCCTGGACCACATGTGTAAGTCGAGAGCAGAATGGAACTTGCAATGCCTGGAACACATGTGTAAGTCAAGAGCAGAATGGAACTTGCAATGCCTGGACCACATGTGTAAGTCGAGAGCAGAATGGAATTTACAATGCCTAGACCACACCTGCAAGTCGAGAGCAGAATGGAACTTGCAATGCCTGGACCACATGTGTAAGTCAAGAGCAGAATGGAACTTACAATGCCTAGACCACACCTGCAAGTCGAGAGCAGAATGGAACTTGCAATGCATGGACCACATGTGTAAGTCAAGAGCAGAATGGAACTTACAATGCCTAGACCACACCTGCAAGTCGAGAGCAGAATGGAACTTGCAATGCCTGGAATACATGTGTAAGTCAAGAGCAGAATGTAACTTACAATGCCTGGACCACATGTGTAAGTCAAGAGCAGAATGGAACTTGCTATGCCTAGCTCACATGTGCAAGTCAAGAGCAGAAGGGAACTTGCTATGCCTAGCTCACATGTGTAAGTCAAGAGCAGAATGGAACTTGCTATGCCTAGCTCACATGTGTAAGTCAAGAGCAGAATGGAATTTACAATACCTGGACCACATGTGTAAGTCAATAGCAGAATGGAACTTGCTATGCCTAGCTCACATGTGCAAGTCAAGAGCAGAATGGAACTTGCTATGCCTAGCTCACATGTGTAAGTCAAGAGCAGAATGGAATTTACAATACCTGGACCACATGTGTAAGTCAATAGCAGAATGGAACTTGCTATGCCTAGCTCACATGTGCAAGTCAAGAGCAGAATGGAACTTGCTATGCCTAGCTCACATGTGCAAGTCAAGAGCAGAATGGAACTTGCTATGCCTAGCTCACATGTGTAAGTCAAGAGCAGAATGGAATTTACACTGCCCGGGCCACATATGTAGGTTACGAGCAGCATGGAGCTTATAATGCCTGGGCCACATGTCTAAGTCAACAACAAAATGTAACTTACAATGCCTAAGCCACATATGTAAATCAAGTGCAAAATGTAACTTACAATACCTGGACCAAATGTGTAAGTCAGCTGCTGAGTTGATTTTACAATGCCTATTAGTAATTCAAGAGCAAAATGGAACTTACAAATCCTAGATCACATGTATACGTCAAGAGCAGAAAGGAACTTACAAGGCCCATACCAAATGAGTTAGTCAAGAGTAGAATGGAACTTACAATGCCCTAAACAAATATATAAGTCAAGAACAGAAAGGAAATTACAAAGCCTATATCACATCTGTAATTCAAGAGCAGAGAGGAACTTAATAAGCCGATACCACATCTGTACGTCAAGAACAGAAAGGAACTTACAGAGCCTATATCACATGTGTAAGTGCGTTGCAAAGTGGAACTTACGTGTATGTGAGCCGTAGTGTGGAAATTACAGTGGCTAGAGCACATGTGTAAATCAGCTGTAGAGTGTAACATACAATGCTTATACCACATTGGAGTCAACAGTAAAGGGGGACATACAATACTTAGAGCACACAGCAAGTCAACCGTAGATGGGATAACAGATGAGAGCCAATAGTAGAGGGTAACTTACAATATTTCAATAATCCATACGATAAATTAGAAGAAAATATGCTTGCAATGCTTTGTGTGAAGTCACACCAGTACGACAGAAGGCGGGAGCCAGCTATGAAGCCAGGGTAGCAGGAATCTCTGCGATGCATAATCAACAGCTGATGAGTCAAAGGTAGAGTACAAGGTAGCAACACTTACCAAGAAACCTGCCACTGAGTCAGTGGTAGAGGTCAGATTAGCAGTCATGAAAGGTCCCACACATCAATCTTAAGAAGAGTATAGCCAAACTCTACAGTAGAAGAGTACATAGCAATGCTTCAAATGTATACAAGGCAATGACATCATTAGCAAACACTAGTGAGAGACAACGAAATTAAGTGCCTCAAGATCAATACAGAAGAAGGAACTAGCACAGCGGTGTCCAAAGTAGACCTGGAAAAGGACATGCTCACCAGATTTTAAGGATAGCGACAAAAGATAAATGTACCTGGTTATTTATATCTGATAGCGACCTGGCCCAGTTAGGATGGCTCGCAGTAGATTTAGACTGGCATTTTATCCTCAAAACCTACGGTCATAGGGAGGCTAAAGAGCGAACATAACTGTACAGATCAACGACTCTTTAATGATTGGCATGACGCGTGTGCTGTACAGGCACACGGAGATGGTGAAGGGTTTTCAAGTCAATTGCATTAGGGATTGGCCGATATCTGATGATTGTTTGATGATTAGAGGCCTCTCCTGCTACAATGCAGAGAGCTTCCACGTCAGGCTTATCCCAAAAAAATCCAGACAGCTCCAACAATAGAGGTGTGACAAATTGCATAATTTAGCCTCAAGACATTTTGCAAAAATTACATAGATTTATGCAAAATTGATGCTTTTAATGCAATATGTGATTTATTTGTTTCTCAAACCACCTTTTTCATGTGAAGACATACATTGTTTAAGACAGTCGGACAAGATATTAGAAGGAGTTTGGTTTGAGCAAAAAATGTCCCTCAGTCTTTGGCAGGCAAAAGGTATAGGAATTGTCTAATGAGAAATTTTGCACAGTTCTGCATAATTCAAAATTCATGATTCTTAAATTACGAGGATGAGAATTATTACAAAGTTGTGTTTGTGTTTGCTGCTGACACTTGGTCCAAATTCACAAATATTTATTCAAGAGCAAAGGAAGACATGCCTAAAGCACCTCAGACTTACAGGATGGTCACTAAGATGTGTATGGCTAAAATCTGGAGATACCCACAGCATTTACAAATCATTGTGAATACCATTTGCACAAAAGCGTCTCAAAGATGCTCCCGGCTTCTCCATATCTGGTCCAGGGAAGAACTGTATAATATGGTGTAAATCTCAGGATTTTGAGGAATTTGATCTGGAGAAAATCTCAGCCAATTGAACCTTGGAGGGTCTGAAGGAAAGCATAAGAGTAAAACCAAATCCATACAGTTGGAAAAGTGGTCCATGCCCTTCCTCACACCAACACACAACTCAAAATCAAGTTAATTTAACCATACCACAAACATTCACACAACATTTCATCAAAACTTAAGCATTGGTCAATTAAACTGTGTTGTCCAAGAAATCGTTCTCCTTAAGCCAGGCAATGGACTGATATAAGGGCTAAGTCCTAGCCCACCTGCACCCTAACACATTGCACACTAACACACGTTTCTTTCCACTAACCAGCCAAAACATTACAAATGATAAATAAGACAGTCCGATCTTCACTGACCAGCCATAATGATGTCCGATCGACATCACTCCGGCCATGCAAACTTTGAATCCAAAAGCACTAGAAGACAGTGCAATTAGTAGAAATACACTATACCAATGCTGATAGCATGACATAAAGCTAAGCTAACTTGTGAAGCCAGTCTGATTTAATAAGGTGTTGTTAAGACTTAGCTTGGATCATCATAAATTTATGATTGTTTGAGAGCAAATACGTTTAGGAGAGTTTCATATGTATATGGGATCTATGCATCTCCAAAACCATCTTGCCGGAGAACCAGGAAACCACGGCCAAGCCATGAATCGTCACATCAACATGCAGCAATGGATGCAAGACAATAGGGAATGCCAGAATGCAGAAAAAACCAGAGATGCTCATATTAAGCCATGGAGACACCACATGCTTTCCATTCAACTAGCCTCACCAACCCCATCTGATCAAAGTTGTATCCTAGAGGTCAGCTTTAATAACGGGCTGCCCTGCAAGTGCCTTGAACAGCATCCTTGCACAATCGCTGGCTCTGACTGATTGCGCCATTTTGTCTGCATCTCCCGGCGCATCAATTAGGTCCTTCATAATCTCTACGATTGCCTACTGCAAAGGGTATTACTGTGGCAACAACACTCCTGCGTAGATGTCTACTCACTAGTTATTATCCACAGACAAAGTTGAATTCAAACCCTGCAGCCTTGTGCATTCAGAGGCATGGCAGAGCCCTTTGTAGTTAAACATTCCATTATTCCCTTACCACTTGATCATAAACCTATGTCCATACTCCAGAGGTGCTTCCACGTATCAGGGTTAGGAAGCACTAATTTAATGCCAAGGCCAAAGTAGATATTGAACTTGTTAGTGCAGAAGGAGTGTTTTCGAAAGTGATCCCTTTATCATAGCCGTAGGAATCGGAGTAAGGGACCACAAGAGGCGATAGAAGAATGGAAACCAAGATAAAATAATGGCAGAACATATCCCTGAAGCCGTGCTCCACTTCGCATACCTCTCCTTTATGCAAAGTCTGTGGGTGCCTCATTATCTCTTTGTTTTATTTGTTTCCTAATTATTTAATTGAGGTCATTAAGGGGCTGAGCCTCTCTTGTTTGTCAAGTGAAGTCTAGAGAGATGGCAATCACATTAACATAACAAGCATTGGCAAAACCAGTGGGACTTGCCTTTTGGACCTACTGCTTGAGCATCATCATCGAAAAGATAACTAAAAAAGAAAAAAGGGTGCAATGATACGGCCTCTCCTGGTGGCCATGTCAGTTCGCAGTTTTGTGCATTTGTGATGACGTATGCATGTGTCAACACGCAGGTGAGTGCCTATTCAATGATAAGGGCACCATATTTTTTATTTACTGATCCAAAATAGTGGAGGCCACTTGGAACGCTAAATACAAAAATGTGATGCTCCTTTTTGTAAGACAGAGCAGCCCAGCAGTAAATATAAGCACACGGACACTTCAAAAATATATTAATAAAAAAAAAGTAAAGAACTATAGAGCCTGGGGAGTGAGTGGGGGCTGGTTATAGAAGAGGGGTGAAGAAGCAACAGGGGGTGATTGGGGGCAAGGAAGCAACAGAGGCACTTGAAACTGGGCCCGGGAGTGGGGGTTCACAAATGATTACAAAGAAAAGCCAGGGAGGGAATGCAATGGGTGAACTTGGGCTGGGATGAGAGAGCAACACGGAGCGCATATAGGGTACGGGTGTTTGGGGAAGGAAGCAGCACACGAGAAAGCTAGGAAATGTGCACTGTCGTGGAATGCTGAAAGAAACAGAAAAAGTAGTTCTCTGAATGTGAGCAGTGGAAAAATACAAGACATCCAGACAAAAGGATGGTAAAAAGGATATGCCATGGGACCTGATAGGCTCCGAGCATGAGTAGGAAATGCATTTATGACAAGGGAAGAACAAACACAAGAACGTGAATGAAAGAGATTGAAAAAGAAGTGAGCAAACAAGAGTGAAAACGTAGCCAACCAATAGGAGAGGTGTAGAAACAGGGGACCCCTGCGGGGGCCCTGAATTGATCTTGGAGGAGGCTGGCAGAGGGGAGACACTGCCCAAGAGGAACATCATGCTGACAACAGTGTAGTGCTTTTTGTGGAAAGAAAATAGAGAGGCAGTGAGGCACTCTGTAACGGGCCATCAGTGGCATCTTTCGTTGCTCATGTCTGGGAGTAGGTGTCAGAGGGTGGAGGGTCCAAATAACCCTCAAAGTCAAGCCTCAATTTCTAAAAAAAAGGATCACACTGTGGATTCTTTTACACTTTAGTAAAACCAGACTTGAAGGGTGAACTTCCATGGGTACTTGTATGGCTCCATACTATGCAAATATCTTCATGGGCAAACTAGAGACCTGTTTACTTGCTACTTCTAGAATCAACCCACTGGTATGGCTAAGATACCCTGATGACATATTTATAATGCCAAATTCAGGAGGTAGAAAGTTGGAAGAATGTACAGCTTTTTTCAAAAATATCCATCCTACCATCACATTTACCAGCAGCAATACTAAACAGAAGGACCATCTCCCTTTTCTGGATGTGCTACTCCCAATTCATGGACAAAAAATCGTAACTGATTTGTACATCAAGCCCACAGATGCTCATTGGTATCTAAACTGGACTTCATGTCACCCACCCCACACTAAACTCAGCATCCTCTACAGCCAAACACTCCGAATAAGACACATCTGTAGAAATGAGGTTACTTGTAAAGAACATCTATAGGAGCTTGCTAGGTTATTTCAAATGCGAGGCTATCCTCTACATAACGTACTGCAGCAAATTGAAAAGTCTTTACAGTTATCCAGGTAAGCACTTATTTGGAATACCAACAGCAGAAACAAAGGCAACAGATTCCCATTTGTGATTGGCTATCGTCCATCAGCTCCCAAATACAGGAACATAATGCAAAAAACATTTCCCTTATTATCCACTTGTGAAAAATTGCAAAAGATCTTTCCAAAAACGTCAGTCATTGCTTACAGCAGAGCACCCAATTTATGATCTTATTGTGAGAGCTGAACCCAAGCAAGGTGTAACAAATGCAGGGGTCCGTTGTGTTTCTTAAAGGTGCATAACATGTGAATACCTTTTACAAACATCATCGGTAACTAGTTATGTTACAAGAAGGACCTATGGAATAAGACAGCATCTTGCATGCCACTCAACATGCATTATTTATGTTATTCAGTTCCAAAGTCAAAGCTGTAAAAAACAATATGTAGGCCAAACAGTTAATTACCTCCATACACGATTCAGGAACCACAAACCAGTAATAATTAATATGAAACTTGACCAGCCTGTAGCCAATCATTTTAACCTTGTGAACCATTTGCCATCAGATTTGAAGATTTTCCCTGTGGAGCATATCTTAAAGGAACAACAACAGCACTCCATAGAAAACTTTCAGTGGTACAGTTTAAAATCATTACATCCAGATAGACTGCACTTTACAGATAATAATAATAATAATAATAAAAATGTGTATACATTAAATACATTTAAATTAATTATGTAATGCACATTTAATTTAATCAGTGAATCTGCTGTATCATTCTATTTAATTTTATATATAGCACAACACCTCCCATTCCCAACGGGCAGAGAGCACGCACACGAAGCTGCAGAGTAAAAAGCTTCTTTATTTCATCACGCCTGCTTCAGCCCAAGAATCCAAGAGAGACGCATTTCGGCTGTCACAGCAGCCTTTATCAATCTAGTTTGGTGCCATTTTTTAAAATCCTTTTATATATATATATATATATATATATATATATATATATATATATATATATATATATATATATATATATATATATATATATATATATATATATATATATATATATATATATATACTAGATTACCCGTCACGCGTTGCTGCGATCTCAGAAGAAAGGAAATTTAAGGAAACTTGTTATGATAACATTCATTTACATTGTGTCATCTTTATTGAAACTTATTTATTTTAATATGGAAAACATTTTAAATTGTTGTTTTAGTTCTGTTTATTTATTCTAGTGCTTGTGGATACACGGTATTTTTTGTTTTTCCGTCTGGTGCGTACACGAATGAATCAGACGCGTGAGCTGGCCACATACAGTTGTCCATGTGAGAAGCACAGATTCTCCAAATCTAGTCCACACACTTGCAGCGATTGTCCTTGTACTTTGTTGATCGTCATTGCAAAAGCGAGTTGCACCCTAAACTGTAAACGTTCAGTATTGGGAAGATTATGAGGGCCCTGGGCAGCCAATATTTAACTTTTTTTTTTTTTTTTGCCAGAAACCTTCGCGGGAGTGTACTCAACAACTTCCCAAAGTTTCATGGCAATCGGATGAATGGTGTAGTAATGCATAAAGGACAAACAGACATACTTTCGTTTTTATATATATAGATATATATACACAGTCAAATTAATTTTATTTAACAATATTTCCTATGCAGTGTTATATTAAGAGCCTGCCTCCATTAGTTTCTATGGAAGTCTGTTGTTGTACATGAGTGTCCATGTGTGATGCTTAGACTTACTCCAAGGATTGGTTAAGGAACATTAAGTACTGTTTTGCCACCTTTGTGATTGCAGTAGCTTTAGAAGTGCGGTTTGAGAGCACCAATGCATTTACTTTTTTGTGGGTGGGTGTTGGTTGAAGTCTTTCTTCCCACCAACCCCTCCTCACTTGTCCCTTGAAGTAGATATTTCCCAGTTTCCCACTGCTTCCCCAGTCCCTCCCACATTTACTGCTAAGAAGTAAACTTACATGTGTGGAAGTCTCCCCATGGTAAACAGTGTTTATTTTGCATGTGATACTTCGCATGCCATTACAACGCGGTCGTTAGAACGACCGCATTGTTAGTTCACATGCCTTTACTACGTGAGTCAGAACTACGAATTGCGTTAGGGGGGAGAAGGTGTTGGATTTAAAATCCAACACCTTCCCTAGTGTCCGCACAGACTGGAGTTGAAATAGTAAATTATACTATTCCAACGTCCAGCGCCCCCTACAGCAATTCGTTGTTCCAAATTTCATAGTAAAGGTTTGCGAACTAACAATGCAGTCGTTCTAACGACTGCGTTGTAATGGCATGCGTAGTAAACGCATGCGAAGTAACGAGTGCCATTCCTCCCCATAGAAACAATAGGAGAGGTAAAGATGAAGATTTGCACCACTAGGCTTTGGGTCACATTTTGAACTAAAAAATATGGTTTGTGAATCAGGTGATCTATGTCTCATATGACTTACACTTTATGCTCATGAATTCAGACTTCTCATCGAGGATGAGTGACCCCACTGTCTCTGTTTGTTTGTTCAGTTGCCTTGACATGCATTATTGGCGCACAATACCAATCGGTAATGGTTCCTTTGCATTCCGTCTAGGTTTGTGAAATATAAACCCTGTGTGCATGTCCAAATTTAAGGTCTTCACCAGGGAACTTCACACTTGAGATTCAACAACTTTTCCAAAGGCCTAAAACCTCATCACATCATTCAAGTTCTTTGATCAAGGCTAGGAGAACAAAGTCTTATGTCGTATACCTTGTTCCAATTACACTGCTGCTTTGTCTGCCTGAGTGTTCTGAAGCAGTGGCGTAGCGGGGGTTGCTAGCGACCAGGTT
The DNA here is from genome assembly GCF_964263255.1 of Lissotriton vulgaris. Lineage (NCBI taxonomy): Eukaryota > Metazoa > Chordata > Amphibia > Caudata > Salamandridae > Lissotriton > Lissotriton vulgaris. The sequence goes on along the minus strand of NC_141691.1, from coordinate 128,268,449 downwards.
AAGGCAAGTATTGAGTCCCCTAATCCATCCCGGAGCGCAAAATTTTCAAAAGAAAAAAATTTGGCAGCAAGATACCTACTGCCAATTTCTTTTCTTTTAAAATGATGTGCCCCTAAGAATTTTACATCCGGGGCAACCGCCCCTGTGGCCCCGCCCACGCTACGCCACTACTCTGAAGTCACCGTGAGTGATGTTCCCAAAACATGTCATAAAAAAAATTCTAACATGTGAATGTCCTCAGACTGATCTCTCTAGCTATAGAAATTGGTGTTCAGTGTCAGTATCTCAGCAACGTTATCCAGTACAGGAGGGGCGTTCCTGCGTCCAAACATAGGGCACGAAGAAACACCTGATACGGTGTAAATTCAAGCTACGTGTGTGTACCCCTGATGTGTCCACCTTCACAAGCCTACTGCAATGCACTCAATACTAAAATCCAGCTGAACCTTCTGAATGACAAAGCAATATGCAAATATCCTCTGATTGCATTAATTACAAGCAGATTTTTCAAACACAATCATTACTGACGTCCAGAAAACATGGGTGGATGCTTAGTGTTGGCGCACCAGCCTCCCCCGTTGTGGTGCATACCTATGAACAGTGCTTGCTCGTATTGCACCATGGGCGGAAAGAAAATTGGGCTCTCGCTATAGCTGAAGAATAAAATGAGGCTGCAAGGGGTTCATTTTGTGTTCACAGTTCGGTCACACATCAAAGCAGTGACTACCCGCTTAGCACAAAATTCTCGGACCCCACTCCCCGGAAATATTCTGAGTTGCTCACAGGGTAGCTCGTTCACGCGAGTGTCAAGTTGGTGGTGGTGCGAGAGGCATTCAAATGGTGCGAATGGTGGTGTTGGTGTGTGTCGGCAGGGGGTTGAGAGAGAGATGGGAGTTTAAGGCAATTTAATCTGCACCACTGATGTCAAGTAAGAGCACTGAAGTCTCCAAGACTTTAATGCAGACAGCTCTGTCCACCCCTCTGAAAATTGGTGCCCCGGGTCTTGGCCCAGCTCGCCGTGCAGCTGTCTGTGACTTAAACCCTTTTAAGCCAGGAGTGTCCAAAATAGGGCAATAAACTCAGATTCAAACCAGATTGCCTGGGCGACCACTGACTTTGTAAATGGGTTCTATTTAGATGTATTATATGTTAATCCATTTTACTGGGATATCCTGAAACTTGCCACGGATTCGACACTCCTACATTGTCCACCGGCGAGGGGCCCTCGTGCACGTTTTACGTGCTCTGGTGCAGAGATCTAAGAGAAGGCGTCACAAGGGCGTCGCAGGCACCATGTTAGCGGCATACAAGGGGGGTGGTTGGTGGTGGTAGCCGACCGCAGGGAGGTCCCCACCCCCAGGCAGTTTGGGTGGGGCAGGGGGGAGGGGGTTGGCAGGCTACAAGCCGGGCATTTTGTTTTTGGGCTTATTTCTTGTAGCCCGAATGGAGCCCAAGCATAAATGCTTTGGGCTCCGGCTTCCAGCAACCATTTTAGGTTTAGTGACCTTGTGGCTGGGAGCTTTAGCTAGAAAATTTGAGAACATTTTTGGGGGCGGGGAGACGGGGTTAGGTAACTGTTTTGATTAGTGAGGTTTAGTTTTGTAAGGCGTTGGCCGAGGTTTTATAATTGTTAATGTCCATCTGTTTCAATAAAGCTGCCTTTTACACACAAAAGCTGGTTGTGGTCTACTCCCCCCCACTCCTCCCTCCCTAAGTCTCACCTTACCCTGCATGGCAGATGGAGCCTGCGCGCCCGGCTGTTCTCACAGCAGCCGTAGTAGGAACTCATGCGCTCCAGATACACTTCGGCAGTCAAAGAGCGCCGCGCACGCCTCCTTTCCCAGAGACTAAATCAGAACTGGCTAAAATGATAAAATGCGGATTTGAAAATGGGTGTTAAAAAAATATATTGAAAAGTGTTATGGCCAATTTGGCGTGACACCTGGACTAGAAACGAGGTGCCATTTTTTACAAAATGAAATGAAATTCGTAGCATGGTACAAAACTGTGAACTGAATACCTCTCGTCATGTCTGATTGTTTTAATTTTTACATAAAATTAATGATAGGTGTATTGTTAGACCGAGTGTCCCAGGTATATAATGGATAGAAAACAGGCCTGGCTGTCTCATCTGTGTGTGAATGTGTGCTTTACCGACAGATTCCCAAAACTGAATCGACACGTGCAGCTTAATAGATGTTACTGTGGGCTGAAACCAGTGTGGGGTTCATTGTGTTTCCTTTCAGGGTGGACTGTTCCCATTGAAATGAGACTACGGCTGTTTTGCATATGACTGGGTTTAATCTGAGGTGGGCATGGCAAATTTGTGAACTGGATTGCGGCCCAAGTAATTACCAGTGGTTTAGAATAATCCATGCAAGTCACCCATCTTTTTTATTTTATTTCCACAATAGATTAAATGGTACCCAATTCAATGTCTCTCATTTTGTCTATATCCAGAAAGATGAAATTGAGAGAGTTTTCTAGTTGGAGCAAAATCTGCAAACTGTAAACAAATCTTGGCAGCATGTGCTCTTCCACTAAGCTATATTTCCACCTCAACAGATACAGTAGGGTCAGGAAAATGTAACAGCTTAAGAACACTACCTTTAGAATTGCTAATTTTGCAAAGACAAAATGCACTTTGTTGTTGAACTCAAACTGGAAGCTTGACATCTTACAGGTGCCATGTAGTGAAAGTTGTCACGATAGTTCATCAACCGTTTGATATGGTCACACACATTCTACAATCGAAAAACCCAACCAGACATTATCAAACAAAGGAACATTCTAGGGTCAAAAAGGCAAACAGAAACCATCAAACTAGGGAGAGGTTTGGAATCCAAATCTCCACCAGATTCCATCAGACAAGTGTCAACCAGACAAGGGTGGGACGCTGAAATCAAAATTACAGCCAAAACCCACCAGCAATGAGGAAGTATGGAAACCTCCTTGTTGGAGATGACTGGGGCTGAAGTAGTACACAAAAGCAGTTACTTTTCGATTTACTTAACAACTTGAACTCGCATGTCATGTTTTTTTTTATAACTGTTTAGGATTAGATGTGTTCGAACCATCCACTAAGAAACCAGGATGTCTCTTCATATTATGACATCCGTCACTAGAAGAAAGTGCGTGTGATCCTGGGCGAATCTCCCTACCGCCCAGTCTGTTTTGGATGGAGCACTTAGAAACATCCACTTTTAGCAGTACACAGTGCATCTAGTACTGGGCATTTAAATAACAGGCAGAGTTGCAGTCTTGCACCGGATTTGTAGACTTCGAACCTACCTGACTTCCGTACTTGGCCATGTTGTGGGACCTGGTCCACAAAGATTGCTTCTAGAGCAAATTAGAAGGTTCCTTGTGTAGAAGGTTCCTTTGTGCACCAGGTTTGCACACGAGCCGGATTATTCTGGGCACACAAAGACTTGCCCTAGACCTGGGGAATCTTTAAAATTCTCTTGAGCAAATCTGTGTGAATTCATTTTTGCATGCGAACCTCCACCAGGTGCACGCACCTCAGTCACCTCCAAATTTGCACCAGTGCAAATCACCGTCAATAAAACATAAATCAGCAGGCTTAAAGATTAGATACTCCAGGTTTATTCCTTAGTAAAATGTAGTGCATCCAGCCCATTGTCTCCCTTGACCTCACTTCCATATTCTGTCAAACACTGTATAAGTGCCTAGATAGTTCAATGCATCATGTGTGCAATGCAGGAAATTCCTAATTTCAAAGAGACTTTGGTTAATGGTCCCAAAAGCAGAGGTGGAAACTTGTAGCTTGCTAGCACATACCACCATTTTGTCACCACGTGGTTGCTGTGCGGTAAATAGGATTTGCCAATATTCCACAACCGTGAGCTAGCTACTGCACTGTGGAAGGATGAAAGGCGGAGCCAGCTGTGCCAAGAGCCGACCCGCTGACCTGCGGATTGCACAGACAGCTCAGCAGCGAGCGTTTCGCTCAGACTCATCTCGCTTGTAAACAGTAGAACAGCGGCCGCACCGCGCTGGATTTCCCCACGCTGTGAAGCTGTCATATTTCAGGTTGTAAATGCTGCGCTCAAAACCTATCGCACTGCTGGGAATAGCGTCCATGTCTGAGGGCTTCGAGGCTGCATCAGGGCGGCCACAGGCCTCCGTCTGCTCGGCAAAAAGAGCGGCTCACGGGCGAACAAGAAGCGGCAGACTGCAGAGCCCACCTGAGCAATGCCCAGCTGGGGCGTACACCGAGACAGACGCGCGCGCGCACACAGAGGCACACATATAGACACGTGCGCGCGCACACAGGCACACATATACTCACGTGCGCACACAGGCACACATACACTTACATGCGTGCGCGCACACAGGCACACATATACACACGTACAGGCACACAAATGCGCGCACACAGGCACACATATAGACACGCGTGCACACATATGCTCACGTGCGCGCACACACAGGTACACATATAGACACGTGTGCACGCACACAGGACACATATACACACGTACAGGCACACATATACACAAATGCGCGCACACAGACACACATATACTCACGTGCGCGTGCACACAGGCACACATACACTCACATGCGCACGTTCACACAGGCACACATGTAGACACATGCACGCGCACACAGGCACACATATACAAACGTACATGCACAAATATACACAAATGCGCGGACACACAGGCACACATATACTCACGTGCACGCGCACACAGGCACACATACACTCACGTGTGCGCACACAGGCGCGCACAGGCCGTGCGTATATGTGTGCCTCTGTGTGCGCAGTGTATATGTGTGCCTGTGTGTGTGTGCGCACGTGAGTATGTGTGCCTGTGTGCGCGCGCACATGTCTATATGTGTACCTGTGTGTGCGAGCATTTGTGTACATGTGTGCCTGTACGTGCACAGTGTATATGTGTGCCTGTGTGTGAGCGCATTTGTTTATATGTGTGCCTGTACGTGCGCAGTGCACATGTGTGCCGGTGTGCACGTGCACGTGTCTATATCTTCGGTCGGAATCTCTGTTCTTGGCCTGGTCCCTCGAGTGAGGAAGGCCCGCACTGGGGGTCGCTCCTTTGGGCTTAGGGCCCCTCAGTTGTGGAACACCTTACCTCTGGCCTTGCGGCGTACTCCCAATCTGCTCCTGTTTAGGAAGAGCCTCAAGACCTGGCTTTTTAACCTTTAGGACGTCTTTCTTTCCCTTATCTGTCTCTGTTTTATGGTGTTATGTTTTTTCACAATGAGCTGCCTATATAAAGTGCTGGGACACTCTCACTGAGTAGCCGTGCGCTATAGAAATAAAATTATAACATAACATAACATAACATATGTGTGCCTCTGTGTGCACGCATTTGTGTATATGTGTGCCTGTACGTGCGCAGTGTATATGTGTGCCTGTGTGCGCGTGGACGTGTCTATATGTGCGCCTGTGTGTGCGCGCATTTGTGTATATGTGTGCCTGTGTGCACGTGCACGTGTCTATATGTGTGCCTGTGTGTGTGCGCATTTGTGTATATGTGTGCCTGTACGTGCGCAGTGTAACGTGTGCCTGTGTGCGCGTGCACGTGTCTATATGTGTGCCTGTGTGTGCGCGCATTTGTGTATATGTGTGCCTGTGTGTGCACGCATTTTTGTATATGTGTGTCCCTGTGTGCGCGCGCATGTGTCTATGTGTGTGCCTGTGTGTGCGTGCATTTGTGTGTATGTGTGCCTGTGTGTGCGCACATTTGTGTATATGCGTGTGCCTGTGTGTGCGCAGTGTATATGTGTTGGAGTTCGGCGTTAGCGAAGAAGCCTTACATATTAGTGAGGGGTGCGGAGGTGAGAAAAGGATGCAAGAAGAAAAGCTGGAAAAAGCGGTGCCGCAGATTACCTTTTCAGCCGTGGAAACAGGAGCCATTGTTTCTAAGTTTAGCTTCTCTACTTATCAAACAGTGTGATCTTAGGCCAATACAGCTCTCCCAAGTTTGCTTTCTTTCTTTTTCCATTTCTCATGTGGCTATTATTAACTGCTGCTCAGAAAGAGATAGTTCAGGGGGTTGAGTGCTTGCGGGAGAGCTGTGTGTGTGTGTGTGTTTGTGTGTGTGCGCAAGTAACAGTTTCAGACCCTTTTCACATTCACACGTTTGACACTACTACAGTGTAAAGGTCAAAACCCACGTTATTACTACAGTCGGCTACACTACAGTCAAATGCCTGTTTATAACTCCTACACACCCCAAAGCAACACGTCATACATTCTATATGCAAATCAGCACTGAATAATAATGACCCACCCACTTCCCATGAGTTATGACGTTTGCCCCACCCCAACAGTAATAATAAATAACATATATACTCCATGTATCTGCATTTAAAGCATGTATATTGTAGCAAGTCGTGTTGCCCAGAGGGGCACATTTTAACAGTATAGTGCAAAACTGGCACCTAGTCAGGTAAACACTGTTTCTCTATGGCAATCTCGTCTGGCCCTCAGTAGCGCAGGACAGAGACAGAAGGCACGTTCAGAGCATGTGTGTTAAGGGTTAATAGCGCCCTCACAACACTTGCATCAAGAAAGAACTCCCAGACCAATTTGGTAAAAACAAAAGGTATTTTGCGATTAAAATAAAGGTAAAAGGACAACATTTAGATCAGTGCCTGGAAAGATATATCAGTCTTAAAGTGGCTGTTCCATTCCACATGGCTCCTCCATTCTGCATGTACAGTCAATGAAAGTCCCCGCGCAATACTCCCAGGTGGCCACGGTAGGCTACTTCTCCCTCTAGTCAAACACTACTACCAACAGCTCTAGGCTGCCTCTATCTAGCCTTCAGCCAGGCAAGAGGGATTGGATGAAAGTCAGTTGTCTTGTGCAGGCAGCAGGGATGGTCATAGCCATGTGTATGCTGTGGACCTGCACAGGGCCACCAAACCCCAGGGGCCACCACGCAAATATATATCCTTGATATGATAATCCTCTGAGGATGGATACATACTTGCGTGGCGGCCCCTGGCAGGGATTTGGTGGCCTCCGGCTCTGTTCCACTTCCAAACACCCTGACCCCCCCCCTCTTCACTGGCCCCTTACCTACGATCCCTGCCCAGGGCCGCCATGAGCCTAGAGCCGCCCCTGCAGGCAGGCATAGTTCACAGCTTCCAAACTTCACAGAGTTCCTATATGGGTTCCCCGGCTTGTATCTCCATGGCATACAGAGACTCTCTGGCCTTTCCGAGTCTGCCTAACCCAGTAAACAGTACCCAAACCCCGTCCCCTCCTTCTCAGCTCCCAGCCTAGTCCTTGGTGTTCACTCAGAAGCCTTAGGAGAAACCTGATTCCAGATACCATCTCACACTGAGGGCAAGGTAACTTTGGCACCCACTCCCCAGTTCCAAAAAGAAATCTCCACCAATTCCATTACCAGGCCAGTTACAACTGGTCAGCTTCAATAGAAGAGTCCTTGGGTACTCTTTTGTAGTTGTATCCGGTTAAGCCAACTGGGGGATTAATCTTCAAACTGAATCTTTTACAGAATAAAACACACAAGTCCTGGTTGGGTCACACTCCCACCCACAACATGAGCAGATTCCATTCACTGATAACAAAAACCGGAATGAGTCTTTCTGTCCCACATAACTGTGGGCCCAGAAGGGTCCCAAAAGGGTAGAGAGGTCCTCAACCACAAGGTTAGAAGGGACACTTCCTCCCTAATCAAAAAAAACTGAACCTATGAGTGTCCCTTCGGAAAAACGCTGGTCGTTCCTCCAGAGTTAGAATAGGCAGGGGGGTTGTTAGGATTGGGGGTTCCTAATTGTTTGATGGTTATTCCCTCAAGTAGGATATACTGAGAGAACCTAAGTCCAATTTGTAACCAAACCGTGGTTACGGGTGGAAAGGGAGAAATTCCCATTTCTTTATATAGCCCTCACTCACTCTAATAGTGACAAGCTTCATCATCGAGCTGATCCCAACTCCTAAAGGTCGGGGTGGGGTCAGCCATCTTTCAGGGAGCACTTATGAAAAGGTGTATCTGGGCGTAACTTTAAAGATAAAATTCCTCACTCACTCCTAAAGTGTCCTTTATTGACGGAGTGGGAGGGAAGATTAAAAACACTATAATTGGGTATCAGGATATAATGGTCCTATGACCCTAGAATAGGCACCAACATGTTTCAGCCCTCCTTAATGGCCTAAATAAGTCCTGGGCTTTTATCAGGATGGGATGTAAAGAGGTTACTTCCCCCAAAAGAAGTGAGTGCATTAATGTTACGCAATTTGCATAAGGCACATTTAGGTGATAAGTAAGAGCAAGTCTAATGCTTGCGGCTGGATTCAAATGAGGAATTACCCCACGTAATCAGGGCTTCAATGCCCGAGGGAGCACAGGAGGGAGGCCTTGTAGTCACACATTCTTCAACGGTCTAACCCTGCCGAAGCTCAGGGTCTACTAGATGTTCCTTACTAAAACCTAAAGAGAAAGACTCTAGCCATAAACAGGATCAATGAAACTGAGACTGATTCTAGCCTGCAATGCACAAGAAAAAACGATCAGAAAGATCATACAACGCAATTGGCCCATTGTAAAGAGCGAGCCTATGATAGGCGCGAATCTACTAGACAGATTGGGGATCACCTATAGGAGGGCGCCATCAATGAGTATGAGGCTAGTCAAAAGCAGTCCTGAAACCACAGATCAATAAAACTGGCTTATGCAAAGTAATGGATTTACTAAATGTAAAAGTTGCAATGCATGTCAGTTTGAAGTAATTAAAAAAAACATATAAAAACCCTTTCAGTGAAAGAGAAATCAAAATAACTAAGGGCATCATTAGGAAACCGCCCGCCATCCTGACGAACGGACCGCCCGCCATTAGTGCGGCGGTACCGTGGGGGTCATTAGGATGCTCTCGCCACACTGGCGGGCGCATCCTGCATCCTTGACATTGCGGCAGGTGGTGCTTTCAGCACCGCCCGCCGCAATGCCAAAAAGGCACGTCGTGCATTTTCATGCACAACGTGCCAGGCACAGTGCCTGTCATGCTGTGCATGAAACTGCAGGGGGGTACCATAGGTACCTCCATGTGCACCCCCCACCCGCACGAACACCCTGGAGGCCTGCAACGGGCCCCCAGAGACAAAACTGCACGCCTTTCCATGGCGGAGTCTCCGCGATGGAAAGGCATTCCACCGCCATGATAGCACCACCACCATATTCCTGGGCTTTTCCGCCCGCTAGGCAATCGGGCGGTTTGCCTACCGGCGGAAAACTTGCGAACGGTCTTCCCGTTCGCTGGGGTCCCCCACCATCGTAATGTGGCAGGAGGGAAAAGTCATGTGGGTGGTGGATTTTGACGGGCGGATCGCCATCGCCATATGGGCAGTGGCGATCCGCCCGCTATCATAATGACCCCCCTAGGTCTTTACACTGTAAAACTGACTATGCCATATACGTATTAGAATGCTCCTGCAATCTAAAATACGTGGGAAGTACTAAGCTTCCATCCAACAAAAGAATTTGACAACACATGAGGGCTATAAATAATCATGATAACAACCTTAAACATCTGTCATATTTCCTTATTGATGCAGTACCCATCAATAGAAGGGGAGGGGACAGAGAGGGAACCCTGAGGAAATTGGAGACTAGATACATTCTGAACCTCGATAGCAAGTCCCCAGGAGGCCTCAATACAACGGAGGATCTGTTTAATTGCCTCCAGTAATCAAATACACATATTTCTTTATAGGAGGTAACATTCTAGTTTAACAGTCCTTCATGGTCCACCTACCTGTCTGTCGTCAACATTGGCTCTCATGGGCAACAAACAGGAGCGCAAAAGGGGATGTTAATGTGTATTTTACAGTAATCATAGGAGGCTGCCGCACTAACCTGAACCACGATAACACTGTTTTTTAATCAATTTTAGTACATAAGTACGGTGAAAATATTAATTATGGTTATCATTGGTCATAGACCTGTGCAGTTTGTATTAGCTGTTGCACGAGCACTTTAGTATTAAGGGCACTAGACATGAGTAAGGGTAGAGCAACATCTGTACCCGGAGCAGATATATACAGTCCCATTAGTACAGCAGGTACACTGCATTACGCAGTGATGCGTTATATTGAAATTCCATATTTAAGGATGTTATTGTTTTTTAAAAACCTTTTAAAGAATAACTATTTATTTATGTACGTATTTATATATTTATTCATTAATGAACTGCTGCCATCATTAACATTATGATTTTTTTCTTTATAAAAAGGTGTGGCGCGCGGCCAGGGCCACTTGACGCTGGACGCTGGGGATCACGGTTTGACCCCTGGCTCCGGCGGCAGAGGTCCGCCCAGCACCATGTGACTCTAGGCAATAGCTCGCTTGATCTTCCCAACGGCCCCCAGCGCCAAGATGCCACTTTGGGGGTGATTTGTGCGCTATACAAGTACTGGATTTACATTTTTTACATTTAACTATGTTTATCAATTCTTATTTTCTATGTATTTATACGGGAAGAGGAATAATATTTGTGATAGACTTGAAAGGTGATTGCAAATATTGTGAATGGCACAATCGCATTGTACCGAGGCTTTATGCTGGAACAGGGGGTAGTATGTTTTCCATGTCTAGTAGGCAGTTTATCAATCACTAATTGCACTTTGTCACTTTAAAAGGGGCGGAAAAACAAATCGGCGTTCTCATGTGATCAAGGTCGGCTGGACCGAAACGTGTTATGGCCGACATGAAATAAAAAGGAAACTGATTCACTTACTTGTGGTCTGCGCCTGCTTCAATCGAAAAGAAAGGTTACAATAAGAGTGGTGAAAAAGGATATATATATATATATATATATATATATATATATATATATATATATATATATATATATAATATATATATGTGTGTGTGTGATCAAGGTCTCCTGAAGGCCGAAACGCGTCATGGCGGCGGTGCGTGTTGTTTGGATTCAATAAGCAACCTTGCACTTAACTTTTGGGTGCGTAATCGCCTATCCAGGATCAATTTGGTAGTTCCAGATGAAGTCTTTTGCATATATATATATATATATATATATATATATATATATATATATATATATTCTCGCTCCAAGGTTGTCCACCATTGAGTAGCACGCGAGCAGCAGCTTTATTTATGTGTAGGTGAGGACGGGGATCCGCTTGTAGACGCCGCTCCGTAATGGATCTGCCCGACGCGTTTCGAAGCTCCATCTGCTTCTCTTCAGGGGCTTTAACGGAAGCGGTGTGCGCACCCGCTACACTTCTCCAAATACGTATAACTCACCCGCCGATGGGAGGCTCCAATGAGACTTCTGGGAAGTGTAGTGCGGAAAGCACACAATCAAGTCCTGGATGGACTCCACAAGTGGGCCCGTCCTCGATCCCATGTACGGCTGCTACTTCACTGCCGTGACCCCCACGTTAACGGGGTGGTGCATACTCTGCGGCTGGACTGCCGCATAT